>NC_069785.1:92084686-92691577 GCF_027406575.1 Nycticebus coucang
ATATATAATTTACACATATATAAATCTTTTTCATTCATGTCTTTAATTATTATTACTTTTTTTTGCATTTTTTTTTTTTTACTTTCTCATTGATCCCACTGAGCTTACTTGTGATCCATATTTTGAATTCCTTATCTGACATTTCAGAAGTTTCTTTTTCATTGAAGTCCATTGCTGGAGAACTAATGTGATCCTTTGGGGAGCTTGTTTTTTTTCATATTACCAGAATTCTTAAGCTGATTGCTTTTCCTTTGGTACTTCTATCAGCTCCAAACAAAGATTTGCAGCACAACTGGTCTCTGTTGGGAACTCTGCTGCTCATTGAAGAGAGGGAGAAATTTCCTCTTCTCAGATTTGCTGGACTCATTTTGAGCCATATAGTTTCCTAAAACAAAATGATTTGTTAAATTATATATGATTTTTCTTCATGACTTAAAAATGTGTATGTCAGATTGATATTCTGGTTGATGTGAATTTCTTTCTTTTTGTCAAGTGAGTGACTGTCTTTGCATCTCTAAAATATTATTATTTCTTACTGTCACCCCCTACCAGAGAAGAATTTTCTGCAAATTAAAAGATCACACATTTTTATGATGCTGCCAAGATTTGCTCTAGATAACTCATCATAGTTTTCTTCAATTTGACCTACAACCTGACCCCTGCCTAGACCATGCTCGCTAGAAGGCATCGCAGAGATAATCCAGACAGAAACTTAAAATTTTTTTTTTTTAAGGAAAATGTCCTCTAATAGGAGAGAGACAATAAAAACAAACAAAAAAAAGGACTCTAAGGACAGGACTATGGGTCACACTTTCTAAAACTCAGCAGATCTGCCTGTGTATGTAGAAGACATGAAAAATCAATTATTTCTAGTTTTATGTGGCATAGTTATTCATCTTAGATTCATAAGGTTGATAATGTTTTATCAGTCCTTTTTTTTTTTTTTTTGTAGCTTTTGGCTGGGGCTGGGTTTGAACCCACCACCTCCAGCATATGGGGCCGGCATCCTACCCCTTTGAGCCACAGGCGCCGCCCTGATCAGTCCTTTTTTACTCAATACAGAGTAACATAGACAGTGTGAGCAGAAGAAAGTCAATAGAAAATGTGGCCATTAAACATTATACATAGTTTAAGATTTCTTCCATAAGTGCAACTCCTTCTACAGAAGACTGCCTTATTTGTTATCTTTTCTTCTGGTATTAGTCTAGTGCCTGGCACCTACTAGGTCCTCAATAAATATTTGTTGAATTAATATACAAGATATCCAAATTTCTCAATTTCCATTATGTGTACTATGAGAATAATGTTGAAAGACACACATTCAATTAATATGGAACAGAGACTGCAATGGTTCGGCTAAATTGTTGTTAGCTAAGCAAGTGTTAAATGTTTGTAATTTTTCAAAGAAGCTGGTAAACAATTTCTACCAGAATACCACCCCTGTCCCACTGCTGGGGTACCTCCCTTGCCATCCCACCCCCTAGATCCATTCACTGAGGGATGAAGGCCTGGTGCAATTAGCATCTTCACCGCCCATCAATTCTGAGTGGGCAAGTTCTGGCTGGTAATGTCTGTACCAAAGTATTTTGAATAGGATTCTCAAGTGTGTGTGAAACAAAACCCTTTGGAAAAGAATATGACATGAAGTATCTCAGGTTATATTTATTCTCAGTCAAAACATTCCTAAAAGAAATGTTTTAAGGGTTTTATTGTGTTTTCATGAGACTCTGGAATATGAAAGAAACTAGCTGTAAATAGATATTCTTCTATAAAAATAAATTCCATTCTGCTTTAAAATTCTGTGATTCAAAATCTCATTTATCTCTCTCACAATTGGTTTTCTTGTGTTGTTAAAAGGTTTTCCACACAAACTGACATTGCAATAGCATGTTTCAAACAATATGGGAAAACAAATCATTAGAGTTTATCAGGGGTGGGGAATATTTACAAACCCTCAGTTAAATTAGTTCTATTGGCCACATGGAGACAAAAAAAATAAATGAATATCTGAGAAGAATATTTGAGGGAAAGAAAGAAAAAATAAAGCTGTTAGTCACAGGCACTTCTGATGCATTTTTTACGGTGTAACTTTCTATACTCCATTGTGCTATTATTTACCTTACAATTCAAATCTGACGTTCCATTTAGAGATTTGGAAGGGGAAAATATGTACCAATTATGAACAAGATTAATAAGTCAACAAAGATTAACGATAATTCAAAGAAGTCTCATAACCTGATTATGTATGCTTAAGCTCTCACTCTCTGAAGTTTTGATATAACTAAATGAATAAATAGTTGTTTTTTTTTCTTTTCTTTTTTTTTATTGATGAGGATTCATTGAGGGTACAATAAGCCAGGTTACAATGATTGCAATTGTTAGGCAAAGTCCCTCTTGCAATCATGTCTTGCCCCCATAAAGTGTGACACACACCAAGGCCTCAACCCCCTCCCTCCATCCCTCTTTCTGCTTACCCCCCATAACCTTAATTGTCATTAATTGTCCTCATATCAAAATTGAGTACATAGGATTCATGCTTCTCCATTCTTGTGATGCTTTACTAAGAATAATGTCTTCCACGTCCATCCAGGTTAATACGAAGGATGTAAAGTCTCCATTTTTTTTAATTGCTGAATAGTATTCCATGGTATACATATACCACAGCTTGTTAATCCATTCCTGGGTTGGTGGGCATTTAGGCTGTTTCCACATTTTGGCGATTGTAAATTGAGCTGCAATAAACAGTCTAGTACAAGTGGCCTTATGATAAAAGGATTTTTTTCCTTCTGGGTAGATGCCCAGTAATGGGATTGCAGGATCGAATGGGAGGTCTAGGTTGAGTGCTTTGAGGTTTCTCCATACTTCCTTCCAGAAAGGTTGTACTAGTTTGCAGTTCCACCAGCAGTGTAAAAGTGTTCCCTTCTCTCCACATCCACGCCAGCATCTGCAGTTTTGAGATTTTGTGATGTGGGCCATTCTCACTGGGGTTAGATGATATCTCAGGGATGTTTTGATTTGCATTTCTCTAATATATAGAGATGATGAACATTTTTTCATGTGTTTGTTAGCCATTCGTCTGTCGTCTTTAGAGAAAGTTCTATTCATGTCTCTTGCCCATTGATATAAGGGATTGTTGGCTTTTTTCATGTGGATTAATTTGAGTTCTCTATAGATCCTGGTTATCAAGCTTTTGTCTGATTGAAAATATGCAAATATCCTTTCCCATTGTGTGGGTTGTCTCTTTGCTTTGGTTATTGTCTCCTTAGCTGTACAGAAGCTTTTCAGTTTAATGCAGTCCCATTTGTTTATTTTTGTTGTTGTTGCAATTGCCATGGCAGTCTTCTTCATGAAGTCTTCCCCCAGGCCAATATCTTCCAGTGTTTTTCCTATGCTTTCTTGGAGGATTTTTATTGTTTCATGCCTTCAATTTAAGTCCTTTATCCATCTTGAATCAATTTTTGTGAGTGGGGAAAGGTGTGGGTCCAGTTTCAGTCTTTTACATGTAGACATCCAGTTCTCCCAACATCATTATTGAATAGGGAGTCTTTCCCCCAAGGTATGTTCTTGTTTGGTTTATGGAAGATTAGGTGGTTGTAAGATGTTAGTTTCATTTCTTGGTATTCAATTCGATTCCAAGTGTCTATGTCTCTGTTTTTGTGCCAGTACCATGCTGTCTTGAGCACTATGGCTTTGTAGTACAGACTAAAATCTGGTATGCTGATGCCCCCAGCTTTATTTTTGTTACAGAGAACTGCCTTAGCTATACGGGTTTTTTTCTGGTTCCATATGAAACGCAGAATCATTTTTTCCAAATCCTGAAAGTACAATGTTGGTATTTTGATAGGAATGGCATTGAATAGGTAGATTGCTTTGGGAAGTATAGACATTTTAACAATGTTGATTCTTCCTGTCCATGAGCATGGTATGTTCTTCCATTTGTTAATATCCTCTACTTCCTTTCTGAGGATTTCATAATTTTCTTTATAGAGGTCCTTCACATCCTTTGTTAGGTATATTCCTAGGTATTTCATTTTCTTTGAAACTATGGTGAAGGGAGTTGTGTCCTTAATTAGCTTCTCATCTTGACTGTTATTGGTGTATACAAAGGCTACTGACCTGTGGACATTGATTTTATATCCTGAAACATTACTGTATTTTTTGATGACTTCTAGGAGTCTTGTGGTTGAGTCTTTGGGGTTCTCTAAGTATAAGATCAGGTCGTCAGCAAAGAGGGAGAGTTTGACCTCCTCTGCTCCCATTTGGATTCCCTTGATTTCCTTGTCTTGCCTAATTGTATTGGCTAGAACTTCCAGCACTACATTGAATAGTAAAGGTGACAGAGGACAACCTTGTCTGGTTCCAGTTCTAAGAGGAAAAGCTTTCAGTTTTACTCCATTCAGTAAAATATTGGCTGTGGGTTTGTCATAGATAGCTTCAATCAGTTTTAGAAATGTGCCACCTATGCCTATACTCTTCAGTGTTCTAGTTAGAAAAGGATGCTGGATTTCATCAAATGCTTTTTCTGCATCTATTGAGAGGATCATGTGATCTTTATTTTTGCCTCTGTTAATATGGTGGATAACGTTTATGGACTTGCATATGTTAAACCAGCCTTGCATCCCTGGGATGAAGCCTACTTGATCATGATGAATGACTTTTTTGATGATAAGCTGTAATCTATTGGCTAGGATTTTGTTCAGAATTTTTGCGTCTATATTCATGAGTGAGATTGGTTTGAAATTCTCCTTTTTGTTTGGGTCTTTTCCTGGTTTTGGTATCAGGGTGATGTTTGCTTCATAGAATGTGTTGGGGAAGATTCCTTCTTCCTCAATTTTTTGCAATAATTTCTGCAGTACAGGGATAAGCTCTTTCTTGAAGGTTTGATAGAATTCTGGAGTGAAGCCATCTGGACCAGGGCATTATTTGGTTGGAAGATTTTTTATTGTTTCTTTGATCTCAGTGCTTGAAATTGGTCTGTTCAGGAGCTCTATTTCTTCCTGGCTGAGTCTAGGGAGAGGGTGTGATTCCAAATATTTATCCATATCCTTCACATTGTCAAATTTCTGGGCATAGAGTTTCTGGTAGTATTCAGAGATGATCTCTTGTATCTCTGCGGGATCAGTTGTTATTTCCCCTTTATCGTTTCTGATTGAGGTTATTAGATATTTTACTTTTCTATTCCTCGTTAGTCTGGCCAATGGTTTATCTATTTTATTTATTTTTTCAAAGAACCAACTCCTTGTTTCATTAATTTTCTGAATGATTCTTTTGTTTTGAATTTCATTGATCTCTGATTTGATTTTGGATATTTCTTTTCTTCTACTGAGTTTAGGCTTCGATTGTTCTTCTTTGTCCAATTCCATAAGATCTCTTGTGAGATTGTTGATGTGCTCTCTTTCTGTTTTTCGAATGTAGGCGTCTAAAGCAATGAATTTTCCTCTCAAAACTGCTTTTGCAGTATCCCACAGGTTTTGGTAGCTTGTGTCTTCATTGTTGTTATGCTCAAGGAAGTTAATGATTTCCTGTTTTATTTCTTCCTGCACCCATCTGTTATTCAACAGAAGATTGTTTAATTTCCATGCCTTTGGGTGGGGTTGAGCGTTTTTGTTAGAGTTGAGTTCCAACTTTAGTGCTTTACGGTCTGGGAACATACAAGGTAAAATTTCAATTCTTTTGATTCTGTAGATATTTGTTTTGTGTCCCAGGATATGATCAATTTTGGAGAATGTTCCATGGGGTGATGAGAAGAATGTATATTCTTTATCTTTGGGGTGGAGTGTTCTATATGCGTCTATCAAGCACAGTTGTTCTAGGGTCTCATTTAAATCTCTTATATCTTTGTTTAATTTCTGTTTAGAGGATCTGTCCAGCTCTGTAAGAGCAGTTTTACTGTCCCCTGTTATTATGCTATTATCAGCTATCATATTGCTCAGACTTAGTAAGGTCTGTTTCAAGAATCTGGGAGCATTTAAATTGGTGCATAAATATTTAGAATTGAAACATCTTCTTGTTGTATTTTTCCCTTAACCAATATAAAGTGACCATCTTCGTGTTTTTTGACTTTAGTTGCTTTAAATCCACATGTATCTGAAAATAAGATTGCAACTCCTCTTTTCTTCTGAATGCCATTTGCCTGAAAAATTGTCTTCCAACACTTGACTCGGAGCTTTAATTTGTCTTTTGAAGCCAGGTGTGTTTCTTGCAGACAGCAAATGGATGGCTTGTGTTTTTTAATCCAGTCAGCCAATCTATGTCTCTTCAGTGGGGAATTCAAGCCATTAATATTTATTGAGATAATTGATAAGGGTGGTAGTATTCTATTCGTCTTATTTGGTGAGAGTCCATTGCTTAGTTTTACCTTTTGCATCAGTGTGGAGGTTAGGTTCTGTCCTTTAATTTCTGAGTTCTTACTTTGCTGCTGATCCATTGTGGTGGTCAGTGTGCAGAACAGGTTGAAGTATTTCCTGTAGAGCTGGTCTTGTTGTGGCGAATTTCCTCAATGTTTGTATATCCATAAATGATTTGATTTCTCCGTCAATTTTGAAGCTTAGCTTAGCAGGGTACAGAATTCTGGGCTGGAAATTATTCTGTTTAAGTAGATTAAAGGTAGATGACCATTGTCTTCTTGCTTGGAAAGTTTCATTAGAGAAGTCTGCGGTCACTCTGATTTGCCCCTGTAGGTCAACTGGCACTTACTCCTGGCAGCTTGCAGAATCTTTTCCTTTGTCTTGACTTTGGACAAGTTCATCACAATGTGTCTTGGAGAAGCTCAGTTAGAGTTGAGGTGACCTGGGGTCCGATAGCCCTCTGAAAGCAGTGTGTCAGAATCTTTGGTGATATTTGGGAAATTTCCTTTTATAATATTCTCTAGTATGGCTTCCATTCCTCTGGGGCATTCTTCTTCCCCTTCTGGAATTCCTATAACTCGTATGTTGGAACACTTCATAAAGTCTCATAATTCTGACAGTGAACGTTCTGCTTTCTCTCTCTTCTTTTCTGCCTCTTTTACTATGTGAGTTATCTCAAGAACTTTGTCTTCTACCTCTGAAATTCTTTCTTGTGCATGGTCCAACCTGTTGCTGATAATTTCCATTGCATCTTTAAGTTCCCTAATTGACTGTTTCAGTTCCTTCAGCTCTGCTATATCCTTTTTATATTCTTCATACCGTTAATCTCTTATTTGATTCTGTTTTTGGATTTCCTTTTGGTTATTTTCCACTTTATTAGCAGTTTCCTTCATTGTTTCCATCATTTCTTTCATTGTTTTCAACATGTGTATTCTAAATTCCCTTTCTGTCATTCCTAACTTTTCTTTACAGGTGGAATCCTCTGCAGTAGCTACCTCATGGTCCCTTGGCGGGGTTGTTCTGGACTGGTTCTTCATGTTGCCTGGAGTTTTCTGCTGATTCTTCCTCATGAGTGATTTCTTTTATCTGTTTCTTTGCCCTAATTTTCCTTTCTTGCTCTTTAAGTTCTCGTGCCTGTGGACTAAGGGTTGCAGGACCAGAAGGGTGAGAAGGTTGAAGAGCAAAAAAGGGATGAAAGAAAGGAGGACCGAATGTTAAGAAAAAAAAAGAAAAATAGAGAAAGGAGAGGGGGTGGGTAAAAGGAATATTGACAAAAAGAAGAGAGGCACAGAAAGAGGGAGACAGAGCAATATAGGTGTACAGTAGGGTACTTTGACACAACCTTAAAAAACCCCACCTTCTGGGGTTGCCCTGTTGGGTGGTTCCCTTGAGGTCAGCAGCTCTTTGCTTGCCTGATCAGACATAGTACCCCACCTCCACCAAGTAGAGAGGAAAGAAAAAATGCTATAAATCAAAGCAAAACAAGCAAACAGAAAACTTTACGGGATAAAATTGGGTGAACAACCAAATAATAGTGGTAGAAACACTAGCAAAAATGAAGTTCTAGTTATTGAAAAAGGCAGCAATGGGAAATTATAATTAAACTAGAAAAATTGAGAAAGAAAAAGGATCTGTATGGAAAAGGTTGAAATTAAAAAACAAAACAATATCAGCAACATCAAAACAAAGAAAAAAGAAAAGCAAACTATGAAGAAAACCCAACCAAAAACAAAGCAGTATGTATATGTTATTGAATATTGTCTGGGCAACACGTGGTCTTCTGGGGTATGAGATGCTAGTCTCAGTTCTGATACGACTGGAGGCTGCTGATTTCTCAAACCCCAGCAGGTAAACACCCGAAATCTCTCTTCAGCCCACTTAAAAGGCACTTTGAACTTGTAAACTTGCTGAGCAGAAGCTTTCCCAGGAAAGTGCTTGTCACTGGAATCACTGCTGAATTGGCTATCCACTTACCCACTTTGCCAAAACCGGTCTCACTCTGCCCCCGAGGGTTAGGGCTGCAAGGCGGCTCAGACCCCACCCTTAGGCTATTTGGTCACTGGGTTACCAGCTCCCACCTGATTCTAGCTCTGCGACCCTGAGGGCGGAGCTTGCCGGGGCAGATCACTCACAATGGCTCCCTGTGAACCACAGCCAAACACTATTAGCTCCGTCTGGTTCAGCGGCTCAGACTGGGGCCCTAGACAACGGCCAAAGTTCTCCGCACTCCCGCTCAGGCTCTCCCCAAGGCAGTTCAACTGAGTGCCAAGTCCAAAGACACCAAAACAGTTCACAGGTAAGGCCTTTCTGGTTTGCAGTCTCGCTGCTACTGAACTTACAGTTGCGGGCAGGTTTAGACGGATTGAACACACGCGACCACTTGCCAGTTTTCCACTGTTTTAGTCCTCCTCTTGGGGTCCAGAAGTCTCTCGCTGACTCCCTGTATGCTCACAGGGGTGATGATAGGCAGATCCCACCAGCCAGAGATGCCTGGATTCCTATCTCCCCAGACTCACGGTGCCCAGATGCAAGGAAGCTGTTACTCAGCCGCCATCTTGCTCTGCCTCCATAAATAGTTGTTTTTAAATCTTATTTTATACTATTGATAAGAATATATTTTATTGCCAGGACTAATCCTTTCATAGAATGAGGCTTCAATCCATGACATAACACTGAATTTTATTAGGCCCCTCAGAACTTAAGTAAACAACGTGAGTTTGTTTTCAGAGACTTGGATCACAGAGGTCTTGTGAAGGTGTTATTAGCAACTATCATTTGGATTTACCAAATAATTATGGCTAAGCCTATGAGAACACCAGTATATTTTATTTTATTTATTTATTTTTTGAAATAGTCTCATTGTGACACCCTCAGTAGAGTGCTGTTGTATGACAGCTCACAGCAACCTCAAACTCTTGTGCTTAAGTGATTCTCTTGCCTCAGCCTCCCAAGTAGCTGGGACTACAGGTGCCCACTACAATGCCCAGCTATTTTTTTGTTGTAGTTGTTATTGTTTTAGCTGGCCTAGGCTGAGTTCAACCCCCCTGGCCTGGATGTATATGGCTGGCACCTTACCTACTGAGCTACGGGTGCTGCCAACACCTGTATATTTTTATATACTCAAAATGCTTTCAATACAATTAAATGTCAGGTACAAACAAACATATACATATAAAAATACTTTGACTTGGGATAGATCCTATCTGTGTACCACTAATCTCATATATATTTTTTTTTAATGTTGGAGATTTGTTGAGGATACAAGATACCAGTTTGTACTGATTGCATTTGTTAGGTAAAGTCCCTCCTATAATTGTGTCTTGTCCCCAAAAGGTGTGTCACACACTGAGACCCCACCTCCTTCCTGCTTCCCTCTCTCTGCTCTCCCCTTCCCCCACCCCCACCGTATACTAGGTCATTAATTGACCTCATATCAAAATTGAGTACATAGGATTCATGCTGCTCCATTCTTGTGAAGCTTTACTAAGAATAATGTGTTTCACTTCCATCCAGGTTAATACAAAGGGTATAAAGTCTCCGTCTTTTGTAATGGCTGAATAGTATTCCATAGTATACGTATACCACAGTTTGTTAATCCATTCCTGGGTTGGTGGCCATTTAGGCTGTTTCCACATTTTGGTGATTGTAAATTGAGCTGCAATAAACAATCTAGTGCAAGTATCTTTATGGTAGAAGGCTTTTTTTCCTTCTGGGAAATATGTCCAGTAATGGGATTTTAGGATCCAATGGGAGATCTAACTTGAGTTCTTTGAGGGTTCTCCATATTTCCTTCCAAAAATGTTGTATTGGTTTGCAGTCCCACCAGCCGTGTAAAAGTGTTCCTTTTTCTCCACATCCATGCCAGCATCTGCAATTTTGAGATTTTGTGATGTGGGCCATTCTCACTGGGGTTAGATGATATCTCAGGGGGGGTTTGATTTGCATTTCTCTAATACTTAGGGACTACAAGCATTTTTTCATGTTTGCTAGCCATTCATCTGTCTTCTTTAGAGGAGGATCTATTCATGTCCCTTGCCCATTGATATATGGGATTGTTGGCTTTTATCATGTGGATTAATTTGAGTTCTCTATAAATCCTAGTTATCAAGCTTTTGTCTGATTCAAAATATGCAAATATCCTTTTCCAGTATGTAGGTTGTCTATTTGCTTTGGTTGTTGTCTCCTTAGCTGTACAGAAGCTTTTCAGTTTATTTAAGTCCCATTTATTTACTTTTGTTGGTATTGGCAATTGCCATGGAAGTCTTCTTCATAAGTCTTTCCCCAGACCAATATCTTCCAGTGTATTTACTATGCTTGCTTTGAAGATTCTTATCATTTCATGCCTTAAATTAAGTCTTTTATCCATCTTGAATCAATTTTTGTGAGTGGAGAAAGGTGTGAGTCCAGTTTCAATCTCTTACATGCACCATTCATTGAATAGGATTTCATTCCCCCAGTGTATGTTCTTGTTTGGTTTATTGAAGATTAAGTGGCTATAAGATGTTAGTTTCATTTCCTGGTTTTCTATTCAATTCCAAATGTCTATGTCTCTATTTTTGTGCCAGCACCATGCTGTTTTGACCACTATGGCCTTGTAGTACAGCCTAAAGTCTGTTAGGCTGATGCCCCCGGCTTTGTTTTTATTGCTAAAACTGCCTTAGCTATACAGGGCTTTTTCTGGTTCCACACAAAACGAAGGATTATTTTTTCCCAGTCTTGAAAGTACAATATTGGTATTTTAATAGGGATGGCACTGAGTCAGTAGATTGCTTTGGGAATTATAGACACTTTAACAATGTTGATTGAGCATGGTATGTTCTTCCATTTGTTAATATCCTGTGCTATTTCTTTTCTTAGGGTTTCATCATTTTCTTTATAGATGTCCTTCACCTCTTTTGTTATGCATATTCCTAGGTATTTCATTTTCTTTGAAGCTACTGTGAAGGGAGTTATGTCCTTAATTAGCCTCTCATCTTGACTGTTATTGGCATATACAAAGGTTACTGACTTGTGGACATTGATTTTATATCCCGAGACCTTATTGCATTTTTTGATGACTTCCAGGAGTCTCATGCTTGAGTCTTTGGGGTTCTCTAGGTATAAGATTATATTGTCAGCAAAAAGGGAGAGTTTGACCTCCTTTGCTCCCATTTGGATGCCTTTTATTTCCTTCTCTTGCTTGATTATATTGGCTAGAACTTCCAGCACTATGTTGAATAGTAATGACGATAGAGGACAACCTTGTTTGGTTCCAGTTCTAAGTGGAAAAGCTTTCAGTTTTACTCCATTCAGTAAGATTTAGCTGTAGGTTTGTCATAGATAGCTTCAATCAGTTTAAGAAATGTATCACCTATGCCTATACTCTTCAATGTTCTACTTAGAAAAGGAAACTGGATTTTATTGAATGCTTTTTCTGGATCTATTGCGAGGATCATATGGTCTTTGTTTTTGCTTCTGTTGATATGGTAAATAACGTTTATGAACTTGCATATGTTAAACCAGCTTTGCATCCCTGGGATGAAACCTACTTGATCATGGTGTATGACTTTTTTGATAATAAGCTATAATCTATTGGCTAGGATTTTGTTGAGAATTTTTGCATCTATATTCATTAGTGAAATTGGTCTGATGTTCTCCTTTTTAGTTGGGTCATTTCCTGGTTTGGGTATCAGGGTGACATTTACTTCATAGAATGTGTTGGGGAAGATTCCTTCCTCCTCAATTTTTTGGAATAATTTCTGTGGTATGGGAATAAGCTCTTCTTTGAAGGTTTGATAGAATTATGGTGCGAAGCCATCCAGACCAGGGCATTTTTTTGTTCATTTCTTTGATCACCATGCTTAAAATTGGTCTGTTCAGGAGATCTATTTCTTCCTGGCTAAGTCTAGGGAAAGGGTGTGATTCCATATATTGACCCATTTCCTTCACGTTGTCAAATTTCTGGGCATAGAGTTCTGGTAGTATTCAGAGATAATCTATATCTCTGTGGCATCTGTTGTTATTTGCTTGCCCTGTATCATTTCTGATTGAGGTTACTAGAGATTTTACTTTTCTATTTCTCATTAGTCTGGCCAAAGGTTTATCTATTTTATTTTATTTTTTTTTTTTCAAAAAACAACTCCTTGTTTCATTAATTTTCTGAATGATTCTTTTGTTTTCCATTTCATTGATCTCTGATTTAATTTTGGTTATTTCTTTTCTTCTGCTGGGTTTTGGCTTGGATTGTTCTTCTTTTTCCAATCCCATAGGATGGCTTGTGAGTTTGTTGATGAGCCATCTTTCTGTTTTTTGAATGTAGGCATCTAAAGTGATAAATCTTCCTCTCAGAACTGCTTTTGCAGTATCTCATGGGTTTTGGTAGCTTGTGTCTTCATTGTTGTTATGCTCAAGGAAGTTAATAATTTCCTCTTTTATTTCTTCCTGCATCCAACTGTCATTCAGCATAAGGTTGTTTAATTTCCATGCCTTTGTGTGGGGTTGAAAGTTTTGGTTGAAGTTGAATTCCACCTTTAATGCTTTGTGGTCTGAGATGACACAAGGTAAAATTTCAATTCTTTTGATTCTGTTGAGGTCTGCTTTGTGTCTTTGAATACTATCAATTTTGGAGAATATTCCATGGGGCGATGAGAAGAATGTATATTCTTTATCTTTGAGATGGAGTGTTCTAAATGCATCTATCAAGCATAGTTGTTCTAGGGTCTCATTTAAGTCCCTTATATCTTTGTTTAATTCTGTTTAGAGGATCCATTCAGCTCTGTAAGAGGAGTGTTATTGTCCCCTGTTATTATGGTATTATGGGATAGCACATTGTTCAGACTAATTAAGGTCTGTTTCGATAATCCAGGAGCATTTAAGATGGGTGCATAAATATTCAGAATTGAAATGTCTTCTTGTTGTATTTTTCCCTTGACCAATATAAAGTGACCATCTTTGTGTTTTTTTACTTTAGTTGCTTTAAATCCATGTGTATCTGAAAATAAGATCGCAAATCATCTTTTCTTCTGAATTCTGTTCGCCTGAAAAATTGACTTCTAACCCTTAACTCTGAATTTTAATTTGTCTTTTGAGGCTAGGTGTGTTTCCTGCAAAAGGCAAATGGATGTGTTGTGCTTTTTAATCCAATCAGCCAATCTACATTTCTTCAGTGGAGAATTCAAGCCATTAACATTTATTGAGATTATTGATAAGTGTGGTAGCATTCTATTCATCTTGTTTTGTGAAAGTTCATTGCTTAGTTTTATCTTTTGCATCATTGTGGAAGCTATGTTCTGTCCTTAATTTCTGAGTGCTTAGTTTGCTTTTGATCCATTGTGATGGCCAGTGGGTAGAACATATTGAAGTATTTCCTATAGAGCTGGTCTTGTTGTGACAAATTTCCATAAGGTTTGCATATCAGTGAAAGATTTGATTTCTCTGTCAATTTTAAAGCTTGGCTTAGCAGGATATAGAATTCTGGGCTGGAAATTGTTCTGTTTAAGTAGATTAAAGGTAGATGACCATTGTCTCCTGACTTGAAAAGTTTCATTAGAGAAGGTCTGCAGTCACCCTGGTGGATTTGCTCCTGTAGATCAATTGGCACTTACTCCTGGTAGCTTTCAGAATCTTTTCTTTTGTCTTGACTTTGGATAGGTTCATCATGATGTGTCTTCGAGAAACTCTATCAGAGTTGAGACAACCTGGGGTCCAATATCCTTCTGAAAAGTGTGTGTCAGAATCTTTGATGATATTTGGGAAATTTTCATTTATACTATTCTCTAATATTGCTTCCATTCCTCTGGGGCATTCTCCTCCCCCTTTCGGGATACCTATAACCCATATGTTTGTAGGGTTTTTTTGTTTGTTTGTATTTTTGGCCAGGGCCTGGTTTGAACCCACTACCTCCAGTATATGGGGCCAGCACCTGTGTACCTCTTTTGAGTACATGGGCTCAAAGGATTAGGGCCTAACCCATACATTTGAATGCTTCATAAAGTCCCATAAATCTGTCAGTGAATGTTCTTTCTTTTCTTTTCTGCCTCTTTAACTATCTGAGTTATCTCAAGAGCTTTGTCCTCTATCTTTGAGATTCTTTCTTTTGCATATTCTAATCTGTTGTTGATACTTTCTATTGCATTAAGTTCCCCAATTGACTGCTTCAATTCCTTCAGCTCTGCTATATCCTTTCTATATTCTTCATATCATCCATCTCTTATTTGATTCTGTTTTGGGATTCCTTTTGGTTATTTTCCACTTTATCATCAATTTCCTTCATTGTTTCCTTTTCCTTTGTTGTTTTTGTCATCCGTATTTTAAATTCCCCTTCTGTCATTTCTAACATTTCTTTATAGGTGGAACCCTCTGCAGTAGCTACTTTACGGTCCATTGTGGGGTTGCTCCGGACTGATTTTTCATGTTGCCAGGATTTTTCTGCTGATTCTTCCTCATGAGTGTTTTATCTGTTTCCTTGCCCTAATTTTCCTTTCACTTCCTCTTGCGCTTTTAGTTACCATGCCTTTGGCCTAAGATTTTTATGAGTTCTTTTGGTACAGAACCAGAAGCATGAGAAGATTGAAGAGCAAGAAGGGAAAAAATATTTAAAAAAAAAATGAAAGAAAAAAGAGAAAGGATGGGTGTGAGTAAAAGGGAATATTGACAAAAAGAAGAGAGGCACAGAAAGAGGGAGACAGGAGTAACATGGATGTATAGTAGGGTACTTTAATCCAACCTTTAAAAAAAGCCCCAACCTCTGGGGTGCTGGGTTGGGTGGTTCCCTTGAGGTCAGCAGCTTTTTGTTAGCCTGAGCAGACACAGTACCCCACTTCTACCAAATAGAGAGGAAAGAGAAAAATCCTAAAAATGAAAAGAAAACAAACAAACAGAAAACCTTATGGGTTAAAATTGTGGGGGGGGGGAACCAATTAATAGGGACAGAAACACTACCAAAAATGAAGTTCTTACTATTAAAGAGGGCAACAATGGAAAATTATATTTAAACTGGAAAAATGAAGAAAGAAAAGAAGAAGAAAGAAAAGAGAAAAGAAAAATCTAGAGGGAAAATGTTGAAATTAAAAACAAACAAACAAAAAAACCCAGGCAGTGCCTGTGGCTCAAAGGAGTGGGGCACTGGCCCCATATACCAGAGGTGGCGAGTTCAAACCCAGCCCTGGCCAAAAACTGCAAAACAAACAAACAAACACACAAAAAAAACAGTATATAAATCTTGCTGAATATTGTCTGGTGTCTGGGCAGCAGGGGTATGAGATGTTAATCACAACGCTGTGTGAGATGAAGACTGGAGGCCTCTGCTGATTTCTCAAACCCCGCCATGTTGAGAGCCTCAATCTCTCCTCAGCCCACTTAAAAGACACTTTAAACTGTTAACCTTGGCTAAGCAGAAGTTTTCCCAGGAAAGCACTTGCTGCTGGGATTTCTCCTGAAGTGGCTACCCACTTATCCAGTGTGCCAAAACTGTTCTCACTCCAAGCCCCTGATGGTTGAGGTTGCAAGGCAGCCCTGCTACTGCCAAACACTGAAACCTCTTCTCTCTCCCAGCATCTCAGTCCTGGCCTTTGGTCTGCTCAGGCACTAGATCACTCACCCGAGGTCTCTCAGCCCTAGCCTAGTTCTGTGACACTGAGGGCGGAGCCTGCAGTGGCAGATCTCCCACAATGGCTGCATATGGCCCACAGCTGAACAATATTACCTCCATTATGGCTCAGCAGCACAGTCTGTGGCCCTAGACAACACTTAAACTCATCTGCACTCTCGCCCAAGTTCTCCCAAGGTAGTTCAACTGAGTGCCCAAGTCCATAAAAAACAAAATCCACAGGAAAGGCCTTTCCTGTTTGCAATCTCGCTGCTATTGTTGATACAGCAGTGGCAGCCACGACCTGAACACAACCACTTGCCTGTTCTCTACTGCTTTTGTCCTCTCCTGGGGTCCAGAAGCCTCTCATTGTCTCCCTGCATCCCCAAAGTGATGTTTCTGAGCAGAGCCCACAAGCCTGATACGTCTAAAGTCTTCTCTCCCCAGTCTTGCCAAGCCCGGTTACAAAGAAACTGTTACTTGGCCGCCATCTTGCTCTACCCCTCCTGATCTCATAAATTTTAATCTTTTAAAATAAGTTTTCATAAAGACAAAACAGAAATAAGGAAATAGGGCATCCAAAAAAGGTATGGGATGCCATGAGGTCTTTGCCCTGAGAATCAAAGAAGCAGATGTTAGGATAAGCAGACACCATTTGTGGGCCTGGTTTTCTCAGATTCAGTCTGAGATTTATCAAATGTTTTCTCCAAATTTCTAAATTTTTCCCATTGCTCCTTTTCTCCTTTCTCTTCAAAATCTGTCTTAGCTCATCCCTAAAAATATTATTTCTATTAACAATTCATGGTGTTAATGATGCATTGGATTCCTTTTTTTTTTTTCTTTTGAGACAGAGTCATACTTTATTGCCCTCAGTAGAGTGCTGTGGCATCACAGCTCACGGCAACCTTTAGCTCCTGGGCTTAGGTGAGTCTCTTGCCTCGGCCTCCCAAATAGCTGAGACTACAGGCACCCACCACAACGCTGGGCTATTTTTTTCTTGCAGTTTGGCCCGGGCCAAATTCAAACCTGCCACCCTCAGTATATGGGACCCGTGCCCTACTCACTGAGCCACAGACGCTGCCCTGATGCATTAGATTCTTAATGATACAATATAAAACTTGTTGAATGTGCTAAGTAAGTTCCAATATTAAGCTACCGTAATTTTATTTTTCACTATATGAAGAGGGTGGCATCTAAAAAAGATATCTGGGGAGTAATTATGGATCAAACACCCATGTCAAAGACATTCTCCATTTCAAAACCGCTGTGTAATGAATTATACATCAATTTTTAAAATCTTCTTTGAAGAATCACAGTGGAATTAAGGACATTAATTATTCTAGTTGGTAAAGATTTTGGAAATTATTGACTCTGTGTTTTTCATTTTATAAACGAGGGAACTAAGGCCTGGGGAGGGCAGAAGACTTTGATAAGATTTTGCACCTCTTTTCTGGCAAAGCTCCAACTTCCCTGCAGGATTCCTATTTCCCACTTCAGTGCTGTCACGTTATACCATCCCACAGCTAGGGAAGTGAAAATATAAGTGTCATTGCAAACCAGCATTATGCCTTTTTTTTTTTCAGGTAATATGAACCTGATTCATATTGGTACAAATGTTTAGGTTACATTGTTTTCATTTCCAAGGTAGAGTTCAAGGTGTAGATGAACCCTTCACCCAGGGAGTGCTGAACACCCTCACATTGTGCACATTAGGTGAGATTCTGCCAATTGCCCTCCCTCCTTCCTCCACCTCTCTCTTCTCCCCCTCACTAAACTATATTCATGTGTTATCAGTCCTGTGGACATGTAGTTGTTTGTATATTGGTTTCATATTAGTATTGAGTACATTGGATACTTTTTGTTTTTCATTCTTGTGATACTTTACTAAAAAGAATGTGTTCGAGTTGAAACAGTTTTAGTAAAGAAAACACAAAAGATGTAACGTCTCCATCTTTTCTAATGGCTGAATAGTACTTGATGGTATACATATACCATAGTTTGTTGATCCATTCATAGGCTCATGGACACTTGGGTTGCATCCATGTCTTGGCAATTGTGAATAGAGCTACAATAAACATTCTAGTGCAAATGTCCTTTTGGTAAAATGATTTTTTTCCTCTGGGTAGATACCTAGTAATGGGATTGCAGGAACAAATGAAAGGTCAACTGAAAGGTCAACTTTTATTTCTTTGAGGATTTTCCATACTTCTTTCCATAGAGGTTGCATTAGTTTGCAGTCCCACCAGCAGTGTAGAAGTGGTCCCTTCTCTCCATATCCACATCTGCAGATTTGGGATTTTGTTATGTGGGATTAATCTCCCTGGAGAGATTACAAAATCACAAAATTTTTGATTTGCCCACATCACAAAATTCGGGTTTGATTTGCATCTGGTTTTGATTTGCATTTCTGTGATGATTAGGGATGATGAGCATTTTCTCATGTGTTTCTTGGCCAGCATATGGTATAAAAATCCACTATCCAGCATTCACCTACATCCTTCAATGAGAATACATCTTGACAATGTGTGGCTTTTTCTGTTAACTCAATCTTTCTCTATGTAGTTTCCATCTGTTCAGAAAAAAAACTAAGTATTTTGATGAAAACATTAAACTTTTAGAGAAAAATCACTTGATGGCTCCTGTTAGATACATTCAAAAAGGACTTTTGTCAGTAAGTAAAGTGAAGAGATACGTAAACTCTCCAAAGAATAGACTACCTGATTGTAAGCCTTCTCACACTCACGAGAGTGTTGGTGGTTTCTCTGACCCACAGGGGCATCAGAAGTTGATTCTCTTTGTTCTCGTGAGTCACAGGCTTAAGAGGCTGTCACATTTTGGTTTGAACATAGGAGTCCATTCTATCTTAAAGTGGATCACGTATGACCTTGCACATCGCTCCCACGGTTAAACTTCTCCCTTTGTCTTCCAGCCTCCATGCCAGAGCCCTCTAAAATCCCATATGTTATTGCTTTGCAAGACTCAAATCTTGTACATTCATCCTTGGCTATGACAGTTATATATAGTTTATTTTCCAGATGGAGAAAGTCTTTGTCATAAAAATCAATAACTTTAAAATATATATACATGTATATATATTAGTTAACCATAACTTGGAAATGATTCAAAGGAAAAATAAAGCTATTTCCATCTTTAGTAAAACCAAGGGAATCATAAAACTTTCAGTGGTGTTTGAATCAAAATATAAGCTGCTTTTTCTTCAGTTAATGGAAGTCACATACGAATGTAAGATAGTCTTACTTTATGAAAGTTTTTAAAGTGTTACATTTTATTATGTATTCCCGTTAGTTTAAATTTCTATATCAAAATAAAATGAACAATGTATATTTTTAAATCTATCTATATATTCAGAAAAATATTTCTAAATATTAAGAGCAAAGTCTATCAATTTCATCTGTCCTATACTCAACAATATGTTAACACTACTTAGGTTTTATTTTTAGCATTCATTCTAAGCTAATTTATGCTGTATTTAAATACAAAATATTATTATACTTTAGATCACAATTTTGTCTCCTTAAAATCTAGCAAGAAAAATATTTTTAAATCCTAATATAAAGATTACCAAATATTTTAGTGAGAATTAGATTCACTCCCTGGGTTAAACTGAGTTGCCCTAAAAATACACATTTTGGTACACAAAATATCTTTTCAGAATGTCATTTTTTTTTTAGTATGTTTATAATAACAGTGCTGTAAAAGTGCAACCAATTAATTCTGCTTTATTGTTCAAACTGAGCAAAATACTAAAACAATAAAAAAGATAATGAAATAAAACACATAGGTGGTGGCTGATTTATGTCATTTTCAGTCTTTTAACTATTTTAAATGATTGGTTTAATAACTTTAATAACTTAGCATAGGATTGCAAGAAGAGATCAAACTTTCTCTCTGGTTGTGACCATGCTGCCTCTGGGTCTCTCAGACACGAGTAAGCAAGGCAGATGATTGGAGAACTGTGTCTCCACGCTGCCAAAGGGGAAATGCTCCCAGGGAACATTTGCTTTAGGTAAAGAAATTAAATTGCAAAGATCATGGTGCATTGTCAGGATTCATTTCAAAAGCAGAGCAAGGAAGCAAAAGAGGGCAGTGGGAACTCTTGACACCCTCCTTCCTTACGGAATTTTATCATCAGCAGTGAAGAGGCCAAGAAAAATCTGTCTTCTTTTGCTTTTCTTTGTGTCAATTTCCTCTTCTGAAATAAGGAAGTCTAAACAAAATAGTCTGGACTTTGACATATTTTATATGCATATGGAATATTATACGTATACAAAACACACACACCCCATGTACGCTGCTCTCAGTAGAATCCACCTTAGAGAGGTTATAGAGACTGCCAGTTTTCCTGAAATTTCCAAACCTATTTCCATCTATAGAATGAATGAAAGGCATTAAACGAATCTGGGAATCAGTGGTTCAACTACATATCTCCAGATAAACAACAAAAAGCTTTCTATTGAAAGCTTATGTTAAGTCAGTGCTGATTTAGAAAGTAACAGAGGCTGAACTGTGGTTTATGAAGAAGTGGTGCCGTGTGTGTGTGTATATGTGTGTGTGTGTGTGTGTGTGTGTTGACATATAAAGAGTATGGGCAAAATCTGCTGTTATGTCATCTGTTTACTCCCTTTTAGCATCATTACAGCTTTGATGGGATGATGTCTATTGTTTGATTCATCAGCATCAACATATTTCTTTAGCAACAGTAGTTTGAGACAGTAAGTGCTCAGAATCCATCAGGCTCACTAGATGCCAGTGGGTTCCTAGAGGTTCCTGTGTTAATTCTTCTCTTTACTTTTGACTAACTCAGTTGCCTTGCAGGTAGATATGAACCAAGAACAGCCCTTTCCACCTAAAGATGAAGAGAAGGAACCAAGGGGCGTCTTCTGATTCCATTTTGAATTAAATTTAGAAAAAAAGGGCACTGTGACACATGAAATGCATTCAAACACGCAGATTAGGAGACTGAAGTGGATGCACAGTGATGTCTCCCAACTGTCCTCCAAGACCCTCCTCCCCCAGATATGCAGGTTGTTTCTTACAGGTGAATGGTTCAGAAATCTGTGGACCACTTGTATTTTCTCATATCATTCATCTGAATGGAGGGTTGGAGCACAAAACCAGAGTTGCAAATACCTTCACAGTCTAGAACAGGAAGCCAGATCTAAGAAGAAGAAATTTAAACAGGAGTGAAAGACTGTACCATTTCATACCAGATGCCAAGTATGGAATTAGGGAGTCTTTGTTTCATACAACCTTGTGATCAATAGCAAACTTTAGGAGGGACACTGATGAACTTGAGTTTGTGCAGAGAAGGGTGAATGGTCTGGGAAACATGTACAGTTGAAAATGTTACACATGGAGGAAGGATTTATCGTGAAAGAAATAGTTGTTAGATGGAAAGCAATTCTTTATAGGGTTCTATGTCTTCATCTGTGAGAACAGAGAAGGGCTATGTCAGTTTCATAAAAGAGGATGCTTTCTTCTGTCTCCCAGTTTCCAACTTTGAAAGAGAATAATAATATTGATCCTTGGGCCAGAAACTATAAGGAAACATCTAATTCACATCTGAAATCTCTAGAGCTTCAGGCAATGTTGAGCTATACACCCCAGCTCCCCTTTTTGAATGAAAGACACCTGGACCCTGATGCTGGAAGAGCTGCTCGCAGACAGCTATTGCTCTCATGGACAGCCATCGCTCTCAGGAACAGCCATCGCTCTCAGGGACGGCCATCACTGTCAGGGACAGCCTCGCTCTCAGGGACAGCCATAGCTTTCAAGGACAGCCATCGCTCTCAGGGACAGCCATCACTCTCAGGGACAGCCATCACTCTCAGGGACAGCCATCTCTCTCAGGACAGCCATCGTTCTCATGGACAGACATAGCTCTCATTGACAGACATAGCTCTCAGGGACAGCCATTGTTCTCATGGACAGCCATTGCTCTCAGGGACAGCCATCGTTCTCATGGACAGCCATCGCTCTCAGGGACAGACATAGCTCTCAGGGACAGACATAGCTCTCAGGGACAGCCATCATTCTCATGGACAGACATAGCTCTCACGGACAGCCATCGCTCTCAGGGACAGCCACCACTCTCAGGAACAGCCATCACTCTCATGAATGGCCACTGCTCTCAGGGACAGCCATCACACTCACAGATGGCCATCGCACTCAAGGAGGGCCATCTCTCTCACAGACAGCCTTTGCTCTCATGAGGCAACAAGGGCACATGCCTCTGGAACCCAGAGTTGTGTCCCATCCACTCTCCCTGTAGCTGCAGGCCTGAACAGTGTTGTCGAGCAGTGTGTCTAAGACACACCTGGGGTGCCAGGTTGGTGCCGGAACCTCCCCAATCCGGCTCCTGCGTTCTCTCTCCACCAACAGTGTTTTCATGCTGTTGTGTCCCCAGCAGACAGAACTCATGGGTTTAAGAACCGTCATTCTCTATTATCCACTCAGAGAATTTGTCTCACTCCCCTTCCCGGAATCTCTTGGCTCTGTGGGTGTAGATGTCTTCATTCCCAAAGGGAAACCCCTCTGGAGGGTGCCCATCCTGCACCCCACTGAATTTATGGCTGTACTGCTTCCTAGGCACTCGGGGAGCTTGGGCCAATGGGCCAGCAAGCAAGAAGAGTTGCCGTCATGGCAGGGAAAGCCCACCATGATCACCAGGGTGGGCACCACTGGGAATCCAGGCAGAAATGTGTTTGGCACTTGGTGACCCATTTGGCCATCCTTTGCCCAACTTTTATGGCCAATAAATGTGTGCTGCCTACCTGGCCTGAGAAAAGCACAATGACTAGAGGCTCAGAAAACCCAGGGAAGAGGGGCAAGGTTGTGCCACCAGGTACATTGCCCAGGAGAGCTGAGGGTGAGAACTGGCTGCAGTCCACAGAGGACAGAAACAATGAGTGTCAGTGGCGGCCTGGAGACTGGCAAGGTGGGCAACAGTTTGTCCCGTAACTCTCTAAGTTTTCCCTGGGAAAAGCGCTCCATTGCAACATGAAAGACGTGCTCAGAACTCCAATCCCTCCTGCTACTCCAGGTTATTGGCATCTGTCCCCCGAAACAGTGTCCTATCTCCCGGGCTCTACATTATCTGTCACATGGCAGCCAGACTGAATGTTTGATCACAGAAATTGCATCATGCAGTTTTTTTCTTGCTAAAAACACTCCCATTGCCCTCAGAAAAAAACTTCATCTGCACAGAAGCCATCTCCTCCACCCTGCTCCCTCCTGCTCATTGCGGCCGGCCACATGGGCCCCTCTTCCTTGGCCATGTCACCTCCTTCCCCTGCAGCCCTCTCTGCCTGGAAGGTGCTTCTCCTGATCTCACATGCCTCTCACTCCATCACAACCTGACTGCTTATTTGTTTCAACTTTTTCCACTGTCCATGTAACAATTTCCCATGAGGTCATCATTTCAGTATTAACTGTTATTTGGATATTAACTGCTATTTAGCTATTGCTGTGAGAACCTCCACTCGGCGTACGGTACGGTGAGGCTGTGTCTCGTTTCCCTGATTTCCCTTCGCATCTCTGGCCCAGCACATGTGACATTCCTAGTAATTATTTTTGAATTAATGATACAGATGCTTATTAGATGCTGACCGACTGGTGGGTTCGTGGACTTGTTGCCAAGCTTCAGCAGTGGATCTTGTTATTTTTTTTTCTAAGAATAAACTCAAACTAGGGAAAATCCTAAAGATATTGTGAACAAAAGATCACTGTATTTTTACTCATCACATTTAGAAGAAAAGATACTTATTACACCACTAGGTTATACACTGTAGTACTCTGAAAAAAAACGCTGCTCTCGCACTTACTTTGTTAGGAGTGTTTGATATGCCTGGGCCAGATTTTAAATATAAACCTCCAAATGAGTCATTCTTTCTTGGGGAACATTTATCCTACCTGTCTCCACCACGTCCTCCAAGGAGGTGAATCTAAATCCTGATAATACCAAGACAGACAGAACTTAGATTTTGCTCTCATTATTGGAAAGTTTAAATGAGTTCTTTTAAAGGTTTCCTTTTATTTGAAGCACGTTCACTGTGACTTTTTAATTGAAGTGATTAATGTATAATTAATGTATAATTCACAACCTACCGAGTGACTTGTCTTTGTGAAGATGGACGTCACTGTTCTCTTTCTCAACTGTATAGACAAAGCACTTTGGAAAGTACACCCTTGTCTACTGTTACAGTAAAGCAAGTAAGTTCAAGCCTAATATTTTCAAGGTAATCTTTTAGGTAATTATAGACACTGCCATTTATATGCAGGAGAACTTATTGATACATATATATATATATACACACACACACACACACACACATTTTTTTTAAATAGAAGGATTGATGAAATGTTTAGGTGATGAACCTGAGTTCTTTTGGTTCTGTTTTGTAAGAAGTCAGACCTGTTTTACATTATGTCTTAAATGACATCTCTTAGGCACATTCATATTTACAGGAAGTTGCAAAAAATAAGTTTGGAAATTAACTTGCAGAGCCCTCCTCAGAGACTTCTGGGCAGAGTGGGCCCTCTGCCTCAGGCCAGATGAAGTCCTCCTCTCAAGACTGAAGTGGCCTGGGCCAAATCACAGCACAGCTTCTCTGCTAGCTTCCTCTCTGGTGGGTAAGATCCTTCCTCAGATACTCAAGCATCTGGTTAAATTTCACTTCAAGGCAGTCTACAGGATAGCTACTGTGGTAGGCAGGTCAGCGCTCCCCAGAAGATGTCTGTGCGCTGATCCCTGGAACCTGTGGTTATGTTAACTAACGTGGCAAAAGGTGTTTTGCGTATGTGAGTAACTTAAGGACTGTAAGTCAGGGAGGTTATTTCTGATTATCCAGCTGGGCCCCATGTAATCACAGAGGTACACCTGAGAAGTCAGAAGACATGGTGACGGGACAATAGAGGTTGAAGGATCTGGCCTGAGTCAGGGACGGCTGCAGCCTTTGGAAGCTGCAAAAAGCCAGCAACAGATTCTCTCTGGGAGCCACCAAAGTGGACGGTGTGATTGTAGCCCTGTATGACACATTTCGGCCTTCTGACCTCTACGGCTGTAAGAGAATAAATTTGTGTTGTTTAAAGCCACTAGGTTTGTGGCAATTTGTTACAGCATCAAAAGAAATTGAAAATACCTACATTGTCTTGATCACAAGTAAGGGTGGGTTGTGTGTTTAATAGCACAGCCCCCACCCCCTGCCCCAAACTCCTCTGCCTTTGGGAGTCACCTGGAAATGCCTCCCTGTTGTGGTTAAATTGTCAAGTTTACAGAGGGGTGATGCTGGGTCTCTACTCAATAACAGATAGCCTCTTGGCAGGAGCTGTTCTAGGCTTGGGACTATTTAGAAAGAGAAACATCCTAATGGCAGGAGGCATTCCAACTACCTGCCTGCAGCCCACCCTCTCAGTCTGAGAACAGGAAAAGCTCTTCAGATTGTGGTTTTGGGGCAAGGGGTACAGGTGAGTAGAGAGCCACTTCAGCATGTAAGTGTAGTTGAAGCTGAGCACACTTTGTATTTCCATTCTTTTCTTTTATCTGCTTTTATCTAGTCTGAATCTAACACAGCCAATCTCGAGCAAAAGGCATGACCACAGGGACAGGCAAGCACAGCAAAAAAAATCCCAAGAAGCGTGTGTACAGTCTGAATAAGGCAACTCTGAAATTATCGTAGTCTTATTTTTTGTTATATCATATCATAGTTTTTGAATTTTTTCACAAAAATTATTTTTGGAATTTTCAAGTGAAATAAAATCAGAACATGAGATTTAAGGTCGAGAAACACTGAGTTGTAAAATCACTGAAACCTGTCTACATTTCCTGGGAAATTCCTCTCACATCTTATTTTTTTTTTTATTAAATCATTATTGTGTACATTAATGCATTTTAGGGTAAAATGTGCTGATTTTACATATAATTTGGAATGCTTACATCAAACTGGTTAATATAGCCTTCACCTCACTTACTTATTGTGTTAAGACATTTATACTCTACTCATAATAGATTTGACATGTACCCTTGCAATATACACCATAGGTGAGGTCCCACCAATTACCCTCCCTCCACCTACCTTCTCCCCTCCCCCTCCCTCCTTCATTCTGGACTATAGTTGTGTTTTATCTTTCATATGAAAGTGTGGGTGATTATAAATTGGTTTCATAATAGTACATTGGATACTTTTTCTTACAGTCTTGAGATACTTTACTAAGCTCCATCCATGTAAACATAAAAGAGGTAAAATCTCCATCTTTTTAAAGGCTGCATAATATTCCATTATCTTAAATGTAATCACTTCTGTATTTAGTTCCATAACTATATTCCTGGTCCTCTATAATGGAGAACCACGGCCTAGTCACTCAGGTACACTTAGTAGAGTATAGTATAATTATTCAGTATGTGCTCAATACATGTCTGAATTTGAATTCTTATTCTGGGATATTAAGATCCTTTGACCAACTCTTTATAATTACCAGGGAAGTCTTCACAATGCTGGTACTGATGAAAGCATTCAGTACTTCCAATCAATCAATTCCTTTGCTAAGTTACGACTACACACTTGTATCCTCATTAATTGTATTCTTTAAAAGTTTGGAATATTGATGAAGGAGTTAATTTTAATATTAATTAAAATTTCTGGAATATTAATGGAAGAGTCTAATGATAGAGTCTTTCTTTTTTTTTATTGTTGGGGATTCATTGAGGGTACAATAAGCCAGGTTACACTGATTGCAATTGTTAGGTAAAGTCCCTCTTGATAGAGTCTTTATAAATACAGTAGACCCTCCACAGCTGACCACCTCCCTACACTGACCACCTCCTTAAGTTGACCTAATTTCCATAAACTGGACACGTACCACATGTACATATCAGTACAGGAGGCCTAGTTCCTTAGGTTGACCACCTTCATATGTTGACCAGTTTGTTACAGTCCCTTGGGTGGTCAACATACAAAGGATCTACTATAATTACAGCTTAAAAAGTTAACTTCTTATCTTATTGACTACTAAGGGCTCTTTTCCATTTTATGCTTCATAAATCATTAAAATTAAATTATGGAAACATTTCTTTCCTTATTCAGTCTTTTGCCTTTTTGCTCCCTATTTTTTCCTCCTACCTCATTCAAGTGGGAATTCTTCTCTTTTAAATATCTTAATTCATAGATGACTTTTTTCCATAATATGCTTATGTCTTATTTTATTTGTAAACTATTATGTCAGTGTGAACTCTAAACTCTTCTAAGTGACATGAATACTAACAATCTTATTAATATCTCCACTGGAAAATATTATTTTGATCAAAAAGTTTAAGTCTAATTTGTCCTGGAACAGTAATTTTCCTTGCATTAGTAACTTTGAGCTACCACCACCCCCATTCACTCACCATAGTCCAGACGGGGCAGGGGCCAGGAAGCTTCACTTAGGCATTGACAAAGTAAAAACGAAATGCTTCCCTGGGAGAGGTTATTACCTTCACTGGAATTTTAATGAAAGTGTTTATAATATAGAAAAATTAAATATTGTGTATTCTTTACAGACCAAGTTCTATGACTTTGTCTATAAATATTATAGGTAACTTTGAGATGGAACAAAAAAATGCCTAGAAAAGAGATTTTATTACCCTCTAAGAAGCATCTTCTGAGTATTAATCTCAACTAGTAGTATTAACTATTGCTCCCTGGGCATACATTTACTTTTAAAACTATTAACTACCTTGGTCATACAGGTTTTTGTTTTGTTTTGTTTTGTTTTTGCTTTGGGAAAAAATAATCTCTATTCTTTCTGCAGTGAAAGTTTGTGAACATAGTAACCCAATACTTTCATCGCTTTTATTCATAAAATGATTGCTGAATGGGAAAAGACAATGCCACTTGGAAAAAAGTTAAGAAAAAATCTGTGTAAAGTAATGAAACACTTAACTGCAGAATGTCTGCTAAAGTAGTGGTATTATTCCTTTAAATTTAATGCTGACCACAGTGCCCTGTAATTTTCCTTACAAAAGCTGGATTTTCCCAGCATGACACCAGGGCTGGCATTAGTAACAGACTGCTTAAAAACACTCATGCCCAGGAGTTAACAGGAAATATCTTGGCAAATTCAGAGTCAAAAGGAAAGCACAGAATTGTCAGAACACATATCGTGTTTCTCAGAATTATCTGTATCGTGTTGGAAGTTTTTATACGGAAGTGTGTGTTGACACAAATGATTAAGGCCAGGATTCCTACAATTGACAGGAAAATGACCTATAAATAATGACCTGAGATGGACTTGTCATGCAGTCATTAAGTGAAATATTCTAGTACCAGCTTCCTTCCTTTGGTATCCCAGTTTCCGGCTTCTGTGAAGTACTTTTCCTTTGTGAAGATCACTCGTTTTATCTGAGACCATCGAATTTTTTTTGGGCTTTATCAAACGATAATTTCATTTACTCTCTTAGCAAATAACAGTATCAACTAGAGTTTCACAAATCTTTTGGGAACACATTTTGCTTGCGCAGAAATTTTCTCTGGAGAGCCTCTGATTTCTATTTCTATATAAAAGGCAAAATAAACTACTTGAAATGTTGAAAGTTTAGGATATTTTAAGTTTAAGACAAAAGTTAACCTTTAAAGGTCATTAAGCAATAAGTTTGCCTATTGTTTTATGTAACACACAATGTATTTTGTTCTGTTAAATTAATAAAGTTCAATATAACTCCATGGGAAATGGTCTTCAGAAACTCACAAATGAATTAAATATTAAAATTCCATATATTTATAAAGGAATATAAATTTTATAAAAACATTATTAACCAAGCTGAGGGTTATTACTCTTGGGGACTACAGAAAGGTAACAGGGGATCAGTAAATGAAGCTGTATTTTGCTTTTGGCTTTCCAGGCTTCAGCAAGATCCTCTCTCTTTGTCATATCTCCTTTTCAACTCCAAAACACCCGATGGGTGTCTGGTTTGTCGTCTTTTCTCCTTCCCTTCTTTCCTTCGTGTTGGTGGGTACAATATTGCCAGAGAAATGACCTGTACTACTTTCTAAACCCACAAGCAAATACATGCATTTAGACACTTATTGGAAAGAGAAAAATGGAGAATTTGAAACCATGCCATAATATGACCTTATGATATTGAATCGCTATATAAGGTATTAAAGAAAACGTAATTAAGGCTAAGAAATCCTTACAGAAACGAAAATATGAGAGCTCCATCACCAGAGAATCGATATCCCATAAATTCTGTGTTTAATGATTTACTACGTGACTCATTCTAAATGCTAATTGGGATAACTTATTTTTTAGGACCACTTTTTTAAATGACTACTTTTAAGACCTCTAAATGATCTTACATTGGGTAATGATCTAATGTAAGAACATTCTTACATGATCTTACATTATGTAAGAATTAATATATTGGTCTTTTAACAATGCTTAGAAGTCCAGAGGTTTAAAAAAAAAAGTTCAGAGGTGAAAGGCATCTTAGAATCATTTAATTTAAATTTCTCCTTTTATACATACTAAAAATGGACTTAGGAGAGTTTGGAGCAAACACGACTTTAAAAATAAAACTGGTCTCTAAACAGTGAGACTGGTACAAGGTGATGCATGTTCTGAAAGCCAGTTCTGAGAATGAAACTGGGCTAATATTTCCCTGGAACTGGCAATTTATGTTCTCTCTCTGCTGTGCTCAGACAGGCTCTCAGGACAGCATGAACGTCAGTCAGTGTTGTCATGGTTTACCTGCTGGAGAAGGGACACACAGGAGTAAGTGCGAGCACTGGCCTTTGTAAGAGACTCATGATCATGACGGAGAGACAGGACGTGCTGAGTCCTCACAACGCCGATCCCTCCAACATCTGTGCCCCTGGAACCACTCTCTCCAGGTTTCCTGAATAACCTTCTACATGAAATCATCCCTGGGTGTCCCCTCGGAAAAACTCTAGTTGCACTTAACAAGGCCCGGATACAGTTAGGACCACTCCATTCCTTCCTTGGCCCCACTGCTTTTCCAACCTTAGGTCTCAGTCACCTAAAATGGAACTAATCTCCAGAAAATCTACACAGCCCACTCTTGCCTGGCACACCTATTTTTCAGAAATTTGCCTCTGCATTCCTGTTTATGATGTGCTATGTCAGACTCCGTCTCATCATTCTTATCAAAATTCAACCATCACGCCCGTTGTGGTGGCTCACGCCTATAATCTTAACACTCCAGGAGGCTGAGGTGGGTGGATTGCTTGAGTTCACGGGTTGGAGACCAGCCTGAGCAAAAGTGAGATCCTGTCTCTATTAAAAATAGAAAAACTGAGGCAAGAAGATGGCTTGAGCCCAAGAATTGGAGGTTGCTGTGAGCTCTGATGCCACAGCACCCTACCCAGGGCGACAGCTTGAGACTCTGTCTCAAAAAAAAAAAAAAAAAAAAAAAAAATTTCAACCATCACCCACAGCCTAGGGTGGCTGCTGCCTTTTTCAGAAAGGCTTCTTTGCTCAGTCAGAAGTGACCTTCCCACGCCTAGAACAGCTTTAGAAGTATGGTTACATTGTTCTTGAGACACTTAATGCATTTGCCCTACAACTGTATTTCTTTTATTTCTTCTAATACAGTGTATATTCATTGAGAACTGGAAATATCAACCTCTGATTTAACCATGTAATGAAAAAGAATAACAAGTACAAATTTTAATAGAAAATCTCGGAACTAATTTTAAAAATACTAGTTATAAGCAGGAATTTAACATGTACCTGGCCTAACTTCTTACTTAATAAAACCAAAGGAACTCGGTATTTCCCAGGAGAGGAGGCTTCATTTGGGGGAAGATGTAATAGAAAAATACCTTTCAGTTCTTAAGATAAGCAAAGATTTCTTAGAACAAGAAAAGCACAAACTGGGCAGCGCCTGTGGCTCAAGGAGTAGGGCGCCGGTCCCATATGCCAGAGGTGGCGGGTTCAAACCCAGCCCCGGCCAAAAAAAAAAAAAGAAAAGAAAAGCCCAAACTATACAAAGATTTATTTAGGTTGGACTTAACTAAAAGTAAAAATGTCAGCTCTGTAAAAGACGTTACTAAAAGAATGAAAAGCCAAATCACAAATGAAAAGAAATATTCACAATGCAGGCATCTGGAAAAGACCAGAATCCAGCATAGAGAAAGAAATCTAACAATTCAACAATATCAAGGCAAAAGAAGAGGAAAAGATTTGAACAAACACTTCACAAAAAAGACATATAAATGGCTAATAAGCCAAGAACCAGTTGTCAAACTTCATTAGTCATGAGGAAAATGCAAATTAAAACTACCATAACTGCTATATATTAGAGTGGGCAAAATTGTGGCAGTCGGATAGTGCCATTTGTATTGAGTTTATGTAGCAATTTCAACTCTCATACACTGTCAGTAGGGGCGCAAAACGGTAAACCACTTTGGAAAACAGTTTGATAATTTCTTACGGTTAAACATACACTTAAAAAACGGACCCAGTAATGCATTTCTGGGTATTTGTCTAACAAAATATAAAGACATATACCCATAAGAAGACTTGTACATGCATGTCTATAGCAAATTTACTCAGTCTAAATCTGGAGACAACTGAAATGCCTCTAAACAATAGGCGAATAAACTGTGAATACTACTGAACAATAAAAAGAAATAAACTGGTAGGTACAACAAGGAGGAATCTTCATATCCTGCTGAGTGAAAGAGGTCAGCGGGATACATATTACATGTTTCCATTCTATAGCAACAGCAACGCTTCCCGTGTAGAGGATGGACAGGGATTGTCTGGAAAAGGGAGTGAAGAACGTTTGTGTCTGGGAATGCTCTGGATCCCAGTCACTGGACTCCTGAGGATGCCCCTGCAGAGTGTGACTCCCCCTCGCCCTGGAAGTCCGCTAATTCATACAGGAATAAATTATGAATCGTGTCATAATTTCAAATTAATTGTAATCATATTGATTTCATGATACTTCACTTAATCATTTCAACGTGAATCATATTGAAAACTCACTTCTGTAGCTTTTGTATAATCGCATCAGAGCTGAGTATGACAGAGAAATGTGTCAAAATTCGTTTTCCAAAATTTGGGGGATTAGATGTGCCCTGGTGTTCAGAATTGTCTGGATTTTAGAACAGGAATGTGGTGCACAGGCCGTATGTTGCACACCATTTGCAGCATTCCTTAAAGACTATATAATAGTTAAAATTCACCATGTAAGTTAATTAAAGACTATACATTGCCTCATGACAGCTCAGGTCATGCTTTTCACCTGAATAAGTTCTGGTACCACGCTTACTCAAAACTTCAGGTTCAAAAGGTTTTGGATTTTAGAATTTTAAGTAAGGGACTGTGGGCCTAATTTATTGAATGATTAAAATGACCCAACAGAGAACATACCTGCCACGTTCCTAGACTATACACATAGTTCTGATGAACTGGATCTGTTGTCGAGGATACAAATTTTGGCCAACCCTAAATTCATGACATTATTCTTTTACTGGGGAAATTTAAGTCCCGTCAAAAATAGAACTTCTGGTTTGGGTGAGCTTACTATGAGGATAAAGTAACATTTTTTACTTGAATGAAACATCCTTCTAATATTTATTTTCATTTTAAAATTGTATACCCGTAACATAAAACTACGAAATGAAGTACCTCTCAACAGAAAGTACAGTTTTCCCATTGCAATGAATAATCACGCTTAAGATGGAATTAAAGACTGAAGTTTAGCTTTAAAGACTAAATTTTTCATTTGAGTCATTGCTTAATTCTCAAACAGGCCTGATTTCTTTTATGTCCTGGTCAGTGCTTACAGAAAGAGAGAGAGAGAGACAGAGTGTGTGTGTGTGTGTGTGTGTGTGTGTGTGTGTGTGTGTGTGTGTTTACATCTGCCTCCATGTCCTAACAAAATTCTGGTAAATATGGTGTGGAATGAAGCTAATGAAATACCTCACACAGAGCGTGGAAATGGAAGCTAGTCCGAAATTCTAGGTGCTTTCTTAAAATCCTTTTGACTGCAGATAACTCAGCTTTTCTGAGCCTAAGTTTTATCAGGACCTGTAAATAAAGCTTTTTAGAGTTGTTTTAGTATCTCATGAGATCCTGTAAAGCAACCAGTACAGAGCAGACTTTTGATAAGTGGCAATGATAATAAGCTTACTCCAGTGTTGATAAACCTTAACAGAGAGATATGGCTAAAGGAGAAGATACAACAGTGTTAGAGACTGGCTTACATCCTCCCCTTGTGAGAACATTATTCTGCTTCTCCCTGTAAAACCATTAAATATTTTTGCCTCTGTAATTCGGCAAGGGCTGTATTTGATCACACGTGACAAAACTTCGCACAGTCTACTGTTTCACAACATCCTGTACAAAGCTTACAGTCAGGAATTACAACCCAATTAGTGCTAAGAATGCTCAGAGTTCTAGGACAAAAGGGGGGAAAAATCATTCAATAGGAAAGATGAAAATTGTACCCAGAGATCATTCAAAAATTGAAGCTCTGGTTAAATTTTAACATAGTGAATAAAGCTGAACTCATTTTATGAAAGTTTGGCTATATTATCTAGTGAGCTAAATGAGGGCATTTTATTGCACAACATTAACCATGAACAATCAACTGGAGTCCATTAAACCCTTTTTTCTTGGAATCATTCTTTCAGACTGATTACTTAAGTATCAAATGTTGTTAGGCAATTGACTTATTTCTCTTTTGTTTGTTTTTTCACTACTTAGTTCTTATGGGAAATTCTATCCAGGTCATCATAACACAATTGGAAACAACCGATAATGAAAAGAATGCTAATTGGTTTCCTCTCTCTCTTATCACTGGTCCGTACACAGTAAGTAATGCTTCCACATTTTTCCTCTTGTTTATACCCGAGCTCTCCATATATCTAGATGTTAAAATGTTTTGGACATGGTCATGAACTAACAGAGCAATGCCCAGCGTTGAGAAGCTATGGTACATTAACTAGCAGACAGTACAATGAGCCTGGACTAGAAATAGTGCGATTCAAATTACTGGATCAAATATTTATTCAGTGAGCACAAAGCTCACTGCTAAGGATAAAAGGGTAAGACTCAGTTATTGCCCTTTGGAATCTCTGAGTCTAGCCAGGAGATATACGCATATAAACAAGTACAATGAACAACAATATATGTAATAACATACGGTAGCCAATGTGGTAAACATTTAGACAGATAATTAACAGGCTGTCCCAGCAGAGACAGGGCCATTACACTACTTAAAGCCCTATGTTCTGTCTAAGAATTCTGGGGACAAATCATTGTCATCTCAAGTTGGGCGAGACAAGGGCTATCCACTACCAGTCCATCAGCCCTTCTCCTTCAAAGGGACTGCCAGGACAAAATTCCCCAACTTTCAGGCCATTAATTCCTGCTTAATCTAGCCAATATCAGAGGTCTTGGTGACCTATTTAAAAAGTAGTATAAAATATGGCAAAAATAAAGTCTATTTTCTACTGTATTATGCTGTTTACCTCTGGGACATAACTTCTTCCAGTCTCTCCTCTCCACTCTCCTCTCTCAGAAAGCTGTGCCTACAATGTCTGTCCACAGCATTCAACCCACCTCTGCCACAAAGGAACCCTCTCTTTTGAGGAGTTTTACCAGGAATCCTCAAGCAGTGGCTATAATTTTTCTGTCACCTCCATGTATTGAGTATCAAGCAGTAAGGTTAGCATTTTTTCTTAATTCTTATTGCAATTGTAGACCTGTTTTCCCATGTCCACAAATGCCCATGTGTTGTGAGTCTCACCAGTCACATGTCTCTCTCCCCTCCTCACAGAGACACCTACCCACTACTCAGTGCCTCCAGCTCAGTCACCAGCATAGCGGCATCTACATCACATAGCAGCTCTCTCTTCACTCCAGATTCATTCACCCTCCTGTGAGATTTCCAGGCCTGTGGTCAGCCCAGTCAAGACTCTACTCATTTCCAGTGTTCTCTTCTACTTCACTATGACACCCATTTTAGTGGCCATCAGGTGGACCATTCCCTTACCTAAAACTAATAACATGTTAAGTATTTCTTCCACAGTGATTTTTCAACTAATTCAATGATAGACCTTTAGTCATTTGGCCCTTGACATGCTACTTTATCCTAACTATAACCATTAACATGACTATAACCAAAACCATGACCATAACTATAATTATTACCATAACCAAAACCATGACAATGGCCATAACAAAAACCATAACCATGATCACGACCATAACCACAACCATTACCATGACCATAACTAAAATCTTGACTATGACCATTACCATAACTACCACCATAATAAAAGTCATGACCAAAACCATGACCATTACCATTATCATAACCAAAACCATGACCATGACCTTTACCATGACCATAAGTGTAACTATTACCATAACCAAAACCATGACAATGATCATGACCATAAACACAACCATTACCATGACCATTACTATAACCAAAATCATGACCACAACCATAACCATTACCACAACCAAAACTGTGACATAACATTACCATAAGACTTAGATTCCACAGTCAATTATTTATTCTTTTTTTCCACCTATGAACTCCCATTTCTTGTCTCTTCTCATTACATTTGTCTTTTTATGCAAAAGTAAATCCTAAAAAAAAATCATTTCTTTTTTTTGTCTTAGGCAAAAAATGTCTTAGGAGGAAATGCCAAGTAGGACAAAGTAGTAGTATAAATTTCTCACCATCATCTGGGTCATTAACAGTGCCTGCATATTCTACTACATTTCTCTCTCAATAGCCTCAATTATTCACAGTTTCCGCAACTTTTTCTCAATTTCAATTTACACCATCCTAGACCCATCATTTTCCAAACCCAGGTGAATTTACTTCCCAAAAGAGAGAATTAGAAGGCATCAGCTGGGTACACTTGTAATTCCCTTAATTGGATGGCATTGGCACTCACGCTATTCTCCTCCAGTTCAAAGACTGGAAACATTGCGCCCTTCCTGTTCCAGGTTAGTCCTTCCACTGGTGCCCTGAATGAATCCCCTCTCACCTGCTCAGGGACAGTAGCCTGTCGATTACTTTTCTCTCTTACACAATTAGCCCCCTTCTTTCATAAATGGTTCTGCCCTATAAACATTTACAGAATTCTTTCACCTTAAAAACAAAACAAAATAATCAAACATAAAACTTTTCCTGACCCTAATTATACCACTATCATCTTGTCTCTTTTTCTCCTGAATTTAATGTCAGATTTCTTGAGTATCCAAAGTATATCTGTCTTCTTCCCAGGCAGGCTCTAATCATCCTTCTGTTCTGCTACGTACTTCCGTGCTCCACTAAAATAGTCCTTGCTACCATCAGCTCTGGTCTTGCTGCCACTATTTCCAGAACTAATGCTGTTTCTAGGCCTGCTTTTTTTCCTCTCTGAGTAGTGCTGACTCTTTAGGGTAGAAGTTAATATAAAGTGGTTGTTAAAGGCTGTGGCCTGGAATGGCCTGCTGGATCTGCCCAACTCCTCGCTGGCAATTAACTAAAATCTCTCCATACCTAAATTTTCTTCTCTGTAAAAGAGAGATGCCTATAATGATAGAACTGGTATGAGAATAACATAAATACGTGAAGTTCTTTGAACACAGCCAGCACCTTCTAAAGTTACTATTAATTGTATTGATGCACCCCCCTTTTTGTGAACAATTCTGTTCTTTGCCTCCCAAAACTTCACATGCTGTCAGTTTTGGCAGATTGCCTGCTCATGGCTGCACTGGCAAAGGACAAGTCCAAGGGTTTAACAACATCAACTGGAATAGAAAGCTTCTCCTTTGTCGTATCAAAAAACTTACGCTTTTGTAAATAAAAATTTATTTATGTACTAAGGTAGATTTGGCTGAAAATTAAACTCAACATTTGAGTATAGAATTTCAATTTGGGGTGAATACACGGACTTTCCAAGTGTCTTAAGCGAAAAGTAGGACATTAATTAGAAGGGAGTAGGGATATTTTGGTGCACGAGTAAAGATGAAAATCTTGAATCTACTTCAAGCCTTCCTTTAGCAGGGTGCCTATTTTCCTAAAGGCCTATCCCTACCACTTGCATTGTGTCTAGACCCAGAACTAGAGGAATCTGAGAACATTCCAAGAGGGACATATGAATAATCCAAAGTAGAAGGAAAAGGTTATACTCCAAAAGACTGTGATATGGTTCTAAATCATACTGGCTCGAACCAAAGGGATATATGTGGGAATGTATTATACGAGAGTCAGATGAAGGATAAAATATGACATTGGACCTCACAGGAGGCTGTACAGACAAAAGTGCTTTCCTGTGCCTTCTGCCTTCTGTGCATCTCAAAATCCACCTGTGTCCTGTTAGCATCCCAGGAAATATCACCAATACATAGTTTTAGATGCCATTTATTTGCAACGATTTCAAATATATATCTATTGTTCTTTTCTCTCAGCCTAGACTTTTAGATGTCAGACAATCTTTTCAAAATCTCCATCTGGATATCAGAGAGAGAAAATTCTCACGTTCGCCCTTTCTCTCCTAAAGATGGTTACACTGGAGTGTTCCTCCTCCGCCAGGGTACCCACCCACGCGTGTAGGTGAGAAATCTAGACTAAGTTGTGGCACTCCCTTTGTCTTCCCGACGATAAGCAATCTCTACGTCTTGTCTTTCTACCCATCAAACAGCTTTCTCGGTCATCCACTTCCTCATTCCTCAGGGATTTCAGAGCTAGGTCACGATCACTGTCTTCAATGTGCAGCATGCTGCAAATCATCTTCGACATCCCGGCTCTTAGCTCCTTGCCAGTCTCTGGTCCAGTGATCCCTGATGCACCTTACCTCCGATGCTTAACCTGCAGGGTCATGCTCTTGTCTTTGTCGATACAAGCACTGCACTTGCTCCACATTTTCACCCATTCTGTGACATTCTCCAGTGAGCTCTGCCCATCGTGGCGGTCTATGCTCACTGGGATGGCAACACTGACACCCCTTCCCCCACACAGGCTCCCCAGACAGCTGATCCTAACGCCTCCACTCTGTCCTCATGTCTCCTTATCCACCTGAAATTCACTGTCATCATAATCAATCTTGGCCTACACTTTCCCTTTTCCTCACTTTTATCATACTCTTGGCAAAATTAACAACGCTGAATAAATTATTCTGACTGGTCTGTGCTTGCATTGACAGAGATTATTTCCCTACGTTTCCCAGAGATTGACTGATAGTTCACCAAACCTGTTCTCCTTTCCTCCCGTGTACAAAGCTAATCAATACTTCCCAACCCCTGTTGACTGAAAGTGTAGCCATGACATTGAATTTTAGCCACCAAAATGTCTGATGGGAAGAAATGATGCATGCCACTCCCAAGGTCAGGCATAAATAAAATGTCTTGAGATCTTGCTTTTCCCCTCTTACCTAATTTTCCAACTGAGTGTCAATGCCCAGGATCACTCTGGAAAACATGTGCTGAGCTTCTGTCAGCTGGGATCACTGACAGACACAGTCACCCGGCCTGGAGCCTGGGATTCCAACCTTACCACTCCCCATCACCTACCAGACTTACGTTAGACTATCAAGCTATGTGTTACAGAAACACAATTTTTATTCTGTTAGGTCACTAAGATTTTAGGGCTTATGTTTCACAGCAGCTAACACTAGCTTAACAATAAAACCAGTGTAGACGATGGCTGCAGAGTGCTAATTTGCCTCACTTTTTAATTCGCAATCACTGTCACTAGAGTTCCCTGTTCCCCTCTGTTCCTGCTGTTCCTCTCCCAGCTAATAATTACACTTTTCCCTGCTTCCTCAAAATGCACACTGGGTCTGTCTACAAACCCCATTCTGAATACCTTCCAAAGATACACAGAATTTAAGCACATCTTTGCCCCAGGTCCACACTATCTTCATCTGTCTGTGCTAAAATAATCTCCTGAGTGATTTCTCTGCCTATTCTGACACAGCAACCAGGGTGTTCTGTGCGTGAGACAAACTGTTTCAGATCTCAAAGCCCTGTGTGGTTCTGCATTACTCAGGGTCTAGCTGGATGATAAAAGCAACACTGGCCGTCCACACTAAAGGGACCTTTACATGGATACAGGCTGAAGAGCAAAAGGGTAACAGACTCTCATGAGAACAAGCAGCAAAGGCCATGGCCGGTTGCTGAGACAGAAAGGAAATGGTTCCAGGAGCTTCCCACAGGGCTCTGCAGAGTTGCTCTTGTCCTCCTGTTCTCTAAGACAGGGCTGCTGTTCCTCTGAGGGGTGCTGTATCTTGCGCTGTGCTGGTGATGCCACCAGGCATGGGAGCTAGATGCACTCAATGCCAAAGGCAGGGACACAGGCAGGAAGCCCTTCTTCTGCCTTCACTCTGTGTCCTGCTGGGGGAATCTGAAAGGAGGCCTGCCAGCAAGGGTGTCTGAGACGTGTAACTTTCTGAGTCCCAGACCCAGGGGCACAGAGCCACCGCGTCTGATCTCTCAGTGCTTGTAACACCCTCTGCACATGCTGTCTCTCCCGCTAACACGACAACAGCAATGCTGTCATGGTTCCGCCCGGCAGGGCCAACTCTCAAACCACTCTCATGTTCTCCCATCCAGAAGAGACTCAGAGTCCTAACACTGACCGTGTCCCATCTCTGAGTGATGATAAATCCTCTTCTCACTCAGTCACAATCCCATCGACAATCCTTCCATAAAGTAATGAAGGTGAAATAAAGGATGAAAAGATGAGTGATTCCTTTTCTGTCAGGTGGACACCCTCCCATCGTGGCCGGCTGTGGGACAGCTGTGCTCCCACCTGTGTCTGAGGCCTCCGCTCTAACAGTTCGTCTCTGTCCCATGAGGCTAATCAGTCCTTTCTCCATGGCGTTGTAAGGTTGTGCAGGACAGACGAAGGACGCAAAATCTCTGGAGAAGCAGACCTAGAACGCACACAGTGTCACTCACATCACACTCCGCTGCCCAAGGCAAATCACAAGGTCAGTCCAAATTCAGCACGTGGAAAAACAGATGAGGCTCCTTGAAGGGGGAAGTTGCAAGAGTTGTTGTTATGCCAGATGCTATGTACGTACAAAAGCAAGGAAAACATCTACACAGCTCTCCTTTGCCACTACGTTCTCCCCACTCATTTGCCTACTCTGAGATGGAGAGTCTTACCTGACTCTAGCCATCCACTTTGCCTGCTGGTTGAAAATGATTTTGAGTTCTAGGACAACCCTCACATTAGTCTAATGGACGGTCACCTATCAGATGTGTGCAGGCATGCTTCAAGAAGGCTTAGAAAACTTTGACAGAATGCCGCTGTGCCGGGGCTGCAGGGTGCTTTCTCAGAAGGACTCTGCCTTCTTTTTTCACCAAAGTACTCCTGGTCTGAGAATTCGTTTGGGTCCAGGAAGGAGGAGCGAAACCATGAATACTGAAGTCAGAATTCAGCCAGTCAGACCTGGAGCTTTCCTATCACATTGACTCAGTAACCTGTTAGAAAACTGGCTGTGTTTTCCTCCTAGGTCATTTAATTCCTAAGGAATAGAGTAACTAGTCAAAGATCCCTTAAAGTCAATTTTGATTACCAATCCTTCTTTGCTATCTTCACAGCAATTACATGAATCTTGTTTCTTAAAGTTGACCTACCTGTGATCCTGTGATAATCACTGAAATTAGAAATCAGAGCACAGCTAAAGATGGAGATACTGGTACATGCCTCAGGCAGAGGACTGACTTCTGGGCCACTAAAGAGACAGAGGTGTGAGAATGTGTGGGTCTCACAAGTTAAGTACATGCTAATATTCCTACATCCCTGAGACTTTTCTTTATACTAAGTGCTGGGAGAATGGGGACTGAAGACCCCATTCTTGGCAAAGGAAAGCACCCCCAGAAAAAGAGGAAAACTAAAAAGTAAGCTGAATGAATCAGAACAAAGAAAAGTCATCTAGTTTACATTTAAGCTAGCCATTGCTAGCAAGTTTCCTGCCTTTTCTGAAATTCCAGCCTGTTGGGGGATACAGCTTACAAACATCCTGCTGGGTCCATAAGCACTCTGAGGAGAATAATGGCTATAGAAGAGGCTATGACAATGTCCTAGGAAAAGATACATGTTCTAGAGCATTTCTTGCCCATTAAGCAGGCAAAACAGATACTCATGGTATACATTTGCATTTGCCTGGGGCAGTGACCAAGGGAGTAGCTGGAGCCCTGAGATATGGGCAGAAGAGCTTATATCCCTTATGGCAGAGGAAGATCCTCTGTGGTGGTTATGGGAGGAAAATGCCTCCTTCCCACCAATTCCTCAGAGGAGATTAACCCCAGTGGCATTTTACTCCACAAAGAACTAGTGGAGTTTAACATCTCCCTAGAAATCTGTCTGTGATCTCAAGCAGAAGGCTCTCCCAGTACAAGGCTCAGATTTCAGATTTCTAAAGGCTACCCTTAAGGTTAGTAACAATAATAGGAGCTGATGTGATCAATCAGAGAAACTGCTGACGTCTTTGTTTCCTCCCTCATCTTACCCTCTGGACAAATAAACTTCAATAAAATCAGAGTGGAGCAAATATTCTGGGCCATTGCCAGAAGCTCACAAATGGGCAATGGACCCCTGAGCTCCCATCTTTGGGACTAATGTCTCATGCCCCTGAGCTCCCATCTTTGGGACTGATGTCTCATGCCTCCTGTCTCTTTCTTTGCCGTCTTTTCTAGCTCTGTATTTCTTCAGTCAGTCGCCATCAGTTTCCACAGGTCTTAGCAGACCATGCTCCCAGGGCAGGACCCCAACACTAGCCAGGAAAATTCTCACCCAACCTTATTGAAAGGGGGCCACTCTTGAATCTCTTAAACAAATTGTTACTATAATTTATGCCTGCACAACCTACCATGTTAAATCTGGAATAACTACGCCTATGTTGGTGTGTCTGACCTGAGGTAATGTCACACTCCTAGGTGACATTAGATCTGATACCCTTATTGTGCCCTCTGTCACACACATGCTATAATCATGTATACCCCTTAGGCTCATACCATTGTAATTTAGAAAAATACTGCAATTCTTTTCAGAATTTCTTCTGAAAGTGTGTTTTCTTCCTACATTGGGTTTTTTACCTGTCCCTAGGGAATAGACTTAGATTGCTCTAGCTAAAGAGGTCTTGAAAATAAATATTTCACAGAAAGGGATGCTCAGAGTAGATTCCATATTCTCAGCTTTATTTATATTCACACAGATATGTCTGCTCCTTCTCAATCAGTGTCCTAATTGTCATTTAGGATACTTGGAGAGTCTGTGAATATACCTTTCACTGTGATTCTATAACTGGCCCATACACTTAAATGTTACCTTTAGTTTCAGACACATCTGCCCTACTATGTATGAAGTCAAGTAAACGCATTCACACAAAAATAAAAGATTCTTCTGGGATTACGAAAGAACCTTTCAGATTGTCAAACCCTTGACTTATTTTCCTTTTGCATAGTCTTCAATGTGGTCAGAAATAGTGTCTCTGTCCCATAATCGTCACAGTCATCATTACTCCGTCAACTGTAGCAGCCACTCTGTCCCCCCAAAGACATACTTTAGTGAGCACTTCATCTCAAGCAGTCAATTCCATTGATAGGTGACATTTACATTGAATACCGACTGCCAAGTCAGTATCAGGACCCCATTTTCTTCTGATAAGGAACTTAGCATCACACTCAAGGTCAAGGACGTATCTAAAACATTTCCATAACTCCATCCTTGAAGGTTTCCGGGCAACATTCCCAGTACCAGACACTGTTCCCATCAGGGAAACAGAAAACATATCGAGCATTTTGAACAGAGGGTATTTACGACATAAAATTGGTGATATGAATGTTTGAAGAATGAAGGAACAAAAAGGCAACTTTGGCTTTACTAAACACTCAGGAGAGCAGGAGTGATCCCATCTCCAGGTCCGTGGCGAAGCAAAATTACCAGGACCTAGAAGGTCATAGGAGAAGCACCATGGAACAGGCTCTCGGGCCCTCTCAGAAGGGTTCCAAGTGACAGCTGCTGTCATCAATGAGGAGGTGTCAGTGGCTGCCCCTGAGAGCTCAGAGAAGGTGAGGGCTGAAATTATTAGCTGCCACTGCCCAACACGGACAGAACACAGAGGTACACTCCTTTTCTCCTCCCCACTCTGCTGGCAAAAGTTAACAGAAGCAAGAAGCCATTTGACTAACTGGGAATGTCGTTTACAGAGTCCCAGCCCCAGGACCTTAAAGAAGTAGTAAGGACACCTTTAGAATCAAGAGATAAGAGGTGTGTAGCTGATGAAAGCTTCCCTTCCATCACAGCCACAAGAGAAGATGAAATCTGACCACAGTCTGAAACTTTGGCACAACCCCATCCCTCATTCCCTCTCAATTTCACTTCTTACCCTCTCCTGTCCTTGATGCCCATCTCCTCTGGAGCACACCAAGTGTGCTCTCATCTCAGACCTTCCAACTTGCCATTCACTCTACCCTGAGGCTCTTCCCGTGATCTGCATGACTCACTGCCTTCCACCTGCTTGGCAAGACCTTCCCTGTACCATCCACCGAGAATTTCAGCTCACTGTGGCTTTCCTACCCCCTCTCTTCCTTTTCCCACGTGCACTGATCACTGTATAATATACTCTGTGCTCCACACACTGATCTCTTCGTATGCTTTCCCCAGTAGAACGTGAGCTCCACAGGATGGACACGGTCATTATTTTGCTCACGACTGAATCCCAGTGACAGGACAGTGTCTGGCACATATGTCACACTCAATAAATATTTTCTGAATTAACATTATACCCCTCATCCTGGCCAACTTTCACCTGGACATATCCAAGAGTCTACTGACTGCTATTTCCCCACCCAGTCTCACCTCTGCAATTCATTTTCAAGATTGCTTCTCTAGCAATCTAAATAATTGTATATGAGGCACATTACAAGCATCAGGAAAATAAGAGTCCTGTCTTATTAGCCTGAGTCATAGCTGTGTTTCTAATACTGATTTACTCTATGTATTCAGAGTTCCCATATTTATTTAATAATGAAAAATTCTACATGAGACAGCTTTATCAATAGTTTTTCACTTGATTAATGTTTTTAAACATCTTATTAATACATTTTTGCAAAGTATCTCATTATCTAATTTGGCTTTCACACCATAAAAACTCAATGGATCATTTCTAATCTGGTGTTTCTAATGCCCACACAGGATAGAAATATGTCTGTCTTATTTAATATCAAAGTCATGGTTTAAAAATGTTGCCTGTGAACCAACATACATGTTAAATTCTAAGCTTTTAATTCAAACAAATTTATAATAAATTGAATATCCATTCCTTTGATATAATAATTCTCACTTTATATGAGAACTCATGCAAACAGCACAAGTCATCCAGATCACAAAACAGGAGTATATATTTTATATTTGGCATAGTACTTTAAAGGTCTAAAAGGAATAATTGTTGAACACAATTTCTATCAACACTTGTCTTGCCTCTAACTTTTCCAAAAGCTCTTTCTGTGTTACCCATAAAAACTGCATTATTTTATAAATGAGCAAGTTGAATGTGATAGGACAGTAAGATGCAGCAGTAATCTGGGCAACAATTCAACGTGCCCGCCTGCTTGTTCTACTTTAAACTATCGTATCCTTTGAGCTCTGCTCACACTAAGCTAGGCCTTGGGCATGTGTCTCCCAGGGAAATGCAGTGGCCTAGAGCTTAGATTCTATGGACTCTGTGATCCAGAAAAAGCTTTGCCTGTGGCTCAGTGAGTAGGGCACCGGCCCCATATACCGAAGGTGGAGGGTTCAAATCCAGCCCCGGCTGAATTGCAACCAAAAAATAGCTGGGCCTTATGGCGGGCGCCTGTAGTCCCAGCTGCTCGGGAGGCTGAGGCAAGAGAATCGCGGAAGCCCAAGAGCTGGAGGTTGCTGTGAGTCCTGTGACATCATGGCACTGTACCAAGGGCGGTAAAGTGGGACTCTGTCTCTACAAAAAAAAAAAAAAAAAGCTTTGCATGGAGTAGATGCTGAAATTGGTTCATACCAATTTAAAAATTGGATACAGAAAGAAGAGTATGTGTATGAAGCAACCTTATCAACACTTCAATGAAACTTAAACATAACACAAGTCTTCATATTCAATGCAAAGATAGAATGCCCATATTTATCAATTATGTAAAATTTGGCATTCTATACAATAAACTGGGCTTAAAGTCATAGACGGGGGAGTCTATGTGTGTGCAAAATGGTTCAAGCTAAGTAGAAGGGAAGGGTTTTGATAATTGTCAAAATAATGCTGGCTTTTTTTTTTTATACCACAAACTATTTGCTGCCCTGCTTCAGCCAGTATGTTTCAATATAAAGGCAGCATGCTGGCTCCCTACCTTTGGCATCTCCCCTGTAGACGGGGGTCCTGCGGCATCGCACAGCTGTGTTTCGTCCGGTTCCTACTTCTCCCCATCACTTTCCCTGGAGCATCTGTTATGCAATGTATCAAAAATCAAATTGCCTATTTTGGAACGGGTGATTTCTTTTTGAGACCATCTTAATCACCAAGGAAAATGCAGAGTCACACAAAAATATGCACAGGCAGCTGGAGTACAGGTTGACATTAGTGAAACCAAACCTTTTTTTTTTTTATTATTGGAAAACATGAGTGAAGTTACTTTTTATAAAACTTCCCTGATGTTCTCACAGCATATAGCATGCAACCCTATCAGATTAAATATGCTATATTTTTACACAAATGTTTCTTAAAACGGGTCAGAATTGATTGTCTAATCTTTGCAAAATAGATCTCTGATGAAAAAAATAAATCCTTTATTTACACCTAATAGTAGGATTGTAAAAAAACTATCATGGGGAATTTATTTAGTTTGAAATACTGTGCTGCTGAAACATATGAGAATATACTTACTCTTTAATCTCAGATTACTTTCACTGTTTTATCTGTAATGTAATTATTTTTAGCTATTATGATTTAACGCTGGCTTCATGCAATCCATCTGCTTGGATAGGAGCCAATATTTATACTTTCCTTTAAGGTTTACTGAGTTCTTACATATATATTATCTGGCAATGTAGGTATTTCCCTTATCCCCATAACCCCATTTCACAAATGCTTAGTGATTGCTTTTGCAGATGTTACTCAAAGATGTTAAGGTGAACACTAAAAATTCAAAAAGCTTAGAATATTGAATCTTTTTTCTTTTAAGTAGAATAGTTATCAGACACTGAACTACTGAAGAAATCTTAATTCACAATCTCTGAATTTATGTAAAACTTATGTTATAAACATGAAAACAGGCTAGACCACGTTAGTAACTCATGCTAGTAAACAAAAACAAGATACTATTTAATATATAATTTTATCAAGAACTGACTAGTTAGGAAAAATTACATAAACATTCCTTTACATTACTTGGTGAAAATAAGTGGCAAAGCCTTTTGGAAAGCTATATATATATACATTTTTAGGCATGTGTATGGTGCGTATATATGCAAAAAAATAAAAAGTATTACAACGGCCATATTCTTTAGTCTGGTAATTCTACTTCTGGGAATCTATTTTCTTAAATCCTAAATACCACACAATCTTCACGGCAGCAGGATTTAGTAGCAAAAAAATTGAAAATACTCCACACAAGACAATGAGTAACTAATAATTTTTTAGTGAAATACGTTATCAGCCAAGTGTGAAGAGGCTAAGAACACTGGGAGTTATCACAGAGGCACAGACTGGGGAAGACAGCCACCCCTCCCGGGGGTAGAGGAACAGGGGAAGCGGCTGCACTTAGCCAAGGGTCTCTGTGGACTTGAAGAAGAAAAGTCAGCCCAGTGGTCAAGGCTGAAGCGGAGCTTTGGCCAAGCTGGCTCTGCACGTGCTGAAACAACTACAAACCCGGCCTGCTGCTACTGGCAGCTGCCCCTTACGGGGACAGGAACATCTCTGGAAGGACGTTCAGGACGTTGGAAGCAGGTGGAGCGGCGCCTTCTCTTTCTCCGGCCTCCGCTCTCCCAGTAGGGCCCTCTGGGCGGACCCCCACTCTGGCGAAGCGGAGACTTTCAGCCCCCCACCTCCCACCCTGTGCTCCTACCCACGGAGATCCCGTCAGCCTGCACTGCCGGTTTCACCGTCCTCCTCCCTCACCAGCCCCTGGGGCCTCCAGACAGTCAAGAGTGAGGTGGGTGGGAGCCCAGCCTGTCCCTACAGCCCGAACAAGCCCCACATGGGCTGAGGCCCAGAGAGCAGGTGACCAGGCTGGCCGGGGCCAGTGGTGGTGTTCACAGAGCTGTGAAGGGCGCTGCGCCCTCAGCACCTGCTGTCCACTCTATGGTCCGCCCTGGCTGTTGGTGTTCGATGTCCTGGGCCCCGTGGTTTGCAGACTTGCCGAGCCTTGTGCACACAGCCACTAAGTGACACACTGAGCCTGGCTCACGCAACCATGAAGTGATGCGCAGAGCCTCGTGCGCAGCCTCCTGTGCGCAGCCTCGTGCAAGCAGGCAGGAAGTGACGCGCGCAGCCAGGAAGTGACATACGGAGCCTGGTGTGCGCAGCCCTGAACCAACGCACCACAGAACATGGTGCGCGCAGCCATAAAAAGTGACGTGCGCAGCCTCGTGCACACCGCCAGGAAGTGACGTGGGCAGCCTCCTGCGCACAGCTAGGAAGAGACGCACAGCCTCGTGCAAGCAGCCAGTTGTAACGCATGCAGCCACGAAGTGACAAGCGCAGAGCCTCGTGGGCAGCGGCTGTGCCACCGAGTTCCGCCCACGTTCTCCCGTGCTCCCACCCCTGAGGGTCAGCGTCATTTCTGAGGAGGAGCCATTTGTGAGTAATAATATACATTAACACGTACAGGGTATGTACATTTTGGGCCACGCACCACTGTAAGTGCTTGACCTATGTTAACTTGTTTAGTTTTTCTAACAATTTATGAGAAAGAAGTTTTTATTTGTCCCAATTTTCCTAAAGAGGAGACGGAGGCGCAGAAAGTTCAATGACTGACGGTGGTTACAGAGGTACAAGGTGGCCGAGCTGCGGTGCTACCCGGGCGACCTGCTGCTACGCTGTGTCTGCCAGCCCCTGCTGCAGTGGTTCTCCAGCAAGATTATGAATAAATGTATTCTTAATCTTAAATAGTCTATACATCTTTTGGGTATTTGAAGGGCTTTCTGGTGTTATTTTTAATAGACATTTTACCCAATTCAGGCAAAATTCCTAAGGAGAATCATATATGTAGAGAAACCACAGCTGACTGAATTGAGCACACCCAGAATGTGGAGAAGTGGTGTCTCCTCTGACCAGGGTATCTGGATAAGGCCTAAATTCAGCCAATCTAATTATAAAGTGTTATTCCACTATTAGGAGAAAATCCTGTAATTGGATACAAGAAAATCCTTAGTAAAAGCTTGTCCCTCAGGAACGGTTTAATACTGGCTTTAGAAGCCCAATCCAATATGATCAGAACTATATATTTTTTAAAAACTCCAGTTATTCTTAAAAAATATTGAAAGGAAGTACTTAGTCGCATTAATATAGTTGTATCTGGATAACAATATTTTTCTCTTCTTTCTTTAAAACCTTTAAAAAAGTTTTTCTTGATGAAAAAGTATTTGTATTTTATGCCAAGCACCACTGTGTTTTATCTGTTAACTCATTTAATTCTTCCAACAATTTATTGGAAGAATGTTTGTTTATTAAAAATACTGCTTATGTTTTCAGTGTAGGAGGAAATTTCTATAAAAGGTAGAAACTTCAGATAAGTTTTAAAAATGAATTATACACAATTGCATCATTGCATATTAAATATTGCTACACTTTCAATATTTTTCTAATGAAAGGGTGTGCACGTTCATACTGTGTGTGTGCAAAAGATGGAAACACATTATTCATATTGGTTCCTACTCTTTATTTTCACTCAGAAGAATACTGTGAATATTCTTCTCTATGAAGAAATAGACAATGTGTAGCATACTTTGCAATATATTTACTGGTATTAGCATGTCATGATTTTAACCATTCCTCTCTTGATATTTAGGTGCACTCCATTTTATATTTAGTATAGCCCTAGATTTATGTATTTATTTTAACCTCTTGTTTGATTAGCTTCTCATGGTAAAATCCAAGACTCAATTATCGGGTTGATGTGTGTGTCCCGCCTTTTAGTGCATAGTGACAATTATCTTCCAGAGAGTTGCTGGGAGTCAGGGTTCTATCCGCAGTGTCTTTTTTTTTTTTTTTCAGTTTTTGGCCGTGTCGGGGTTTGAACCCGCCACCTCTGGCATATGGAGCCAGTGCCCTACTCCTTTGAGCCACAGGCGCTGTCCTACCAGCAGTATCTCAGAATGCCCTCTTCCTGAGAGACACTCCATGCTCTTTACATCTTCACCAATAAGACGAGCTGAACAAATCTCTGGGCTTTTTTTTTATTTCTTTGGTAACTGTCTCATGTGCTTCTGCCATTGGTATTTCTTCTTCTGGTATTTCTTCTTCTGTGAACTGCCTGTTTTTGTCCATTTTATTTATTGTTTTTAAAAATCTAGTTTGTAAGTTTTTTTATCTTAAAATATTTTTAATATTTTGCAGTTGGTGAGTTAATTATACAGACATTCCCATTTGTATTTGTTGTGTGTACTGATTTTAAAGGCAAGATGAGTGCATGTCTCGAGTTCTGGAGTATCCTAAATGCCTCAGCAAGAACAATATGAAAAAAATGCTCAGCATCAGTAATCGTCAGGGAAATGCAAATTAAAACCACAGTGACATAGAACCTCACTTCCGTCAGCATGGCTTTTATTAAAAAATAAAAAAACCAAGAGATGCAGGGAGTTCAGAATACTTAGACGCTGTTGGTGGGACTGAACATGAGTACAACCTCCTTGGAAAACTGTATGGCGATTCTTCAAAGAACAAAAAGTGCACCTATCATGTGATCCAGCCTTCCCACTACTGCATATTTAGCCAAGCTTGGCCCAGAGTTACAGGAAAAGATAGTGCTGGGCTCACGAAAAACTCTCAGGAAGACATGCCAAGAATTTAGTCTGGGTGAGAACGATTCTCTTGGCTCCAGTGAAAAGTTTTCTCCTAATGATAGTTCCTTCATGAAACAAAACTAAAGATTAATATCAAACTCCACAGTGCATCCTTTGCAGTTCCTCTCTGCCGGTGTAGGGTTATTCATCCCTTAGATCTTAGCTAAAGCACCATTTCCTCAAGGAAGTTCCCCCTGACCTTGCCCACCAGGTCAGATCCCCTTATGTTAGGTTCAGAAGACAGTGTATTCCTTCTCCCCATTGTGACTTAATTCTATTTACCTGATTGATTGAAATCTTTCCTACTCACCAGAATAAATGCCCCCTGAGGGCAAGAACTGTGTAGATTTGGGATTCTTTATCTCTCTAAGCTTAGCCTGCCCCATAGGACAAGAATGATGAAGATTTGTTAGATAAACAAATTGTGTATAAATACACATTGTAACTTGGGCAATGTCTGTGGCTCAGAGGAGGACGCTGGCTCCATATACTGGAGGTGGTGGGTTCAAAACCAGCCCTGGCCAAAACTTCAAAAAAAAAAAAAAATACACATTGTAACTCATAATTAATGTCCCTGGAGAGTGAGTTTAGCCGTTCTACATAAATATTTTTGCCATTCTTATGGAGTATTCATTTAAAGAGTCACTTCAGACATTGTTATACAGAAAAACTAAACTTGGGAGATCATAATTTACCAGCAAAATGAACATTCTAGTGCCCCAAGTGAGAACATATTTTTTCCCTTAGAGTTCTAGGCAAACAAGATCTGCTTAAATAGTGATTTTTTCCATAACTTTCAGCTTATCTCATAGCTTTTAAAAATGCTATTGGTTAGATCCAGAGAGAGCTGAAGATTAAAAGAAAAAATATATTCTGCTCCTGTGTAGTCTAGTTTGATAGCCACTAGTCGTGTATGACTACTGAGCAGTTGAAGGTGGCTGCTCCAGACTGCCATGTGCTCTCTGTGTAGGACATAGACCAGATTTCAGACTCATTATGTAAAAAATGAAAATGTTAATTTAAAGAGTACATATGTTTAAATAATACTTTGGATATATCGAGTTAAATAAAATATGTTAAATTTAATTCTACCTGTTTCTTTTCACCTTTTTATTGGTTTTAGCAAAAAAAAAAATTACAATTAAAGATGCAGCTCACATTATATTTCTATAATGCTATTCTTCATTATAGCTTTCAAACACAGAAATACTTCACCCAACTAAAAATAGCCTTATGCCACACTTATGTATTTAAAAAAAAAATTGAAAACGGGGAAAACTGCAAAACAGATATTTAAGTAATAAAAATTTGTTCCTAAAGTCTGAATGTGAAACCTTACTCAGTGGAAGTCTTCAAGTCTTTATAGCAATTCGTTCTATTTTGCCCACAGTCTAACAAATTATTCACTCTATAAGGTCAAAGAAGCAAAGTACAAATGTTGAGAAAGGAAACCAACACAAGCACATTTGTATCTGAGAACTCAAACTCTTCATTCTTCACATATTGTTAGCTGACAACTTGACAAAGTAATAAAAAGAGTAGTAGGGAAAGAAAAAACTGTTGAGTGGGGAAACAAAAGCATGTCCACTCAGTGGATTCTGGTACCTTCTAAGGTAGTTCCGTGCGGGCACTGATGCTGGAAAGAGGTAAGTGATTATTCGTGGAGCATACTCCATTTAAGAAAACACAGTCAAGGCATCATGTCTCAGGAGAGTTCTGTCCAAACCAGTGAAGGTGAAATGTTGAATTTTGGTAGTTTAGTGTACCAAGAATGATTTATTTCCTTAAGACAAAGGGAAGAACAGTGACAGAGGAAGGGCGTAGGAGATGAGACAGAATGACATTTTGTTCTGGTTGGTCAAGGCTTTATTATTAAAGGAGTTTACTTTAAAAATTAGTCCTCTTTTTACCGTATGGTACACGCATTTTAGGACAAATACAGGTTGGATTAACAGAACATTGTGAAATAAAGCCTCCAAGCTGACAGCAGCTATCACAGCCCACCTACTAACAGGAAGATGCCCTGCCCCGCCTACCAGGCCAAGTGCAGCTTCCACACACTCTTGTGACAAGGGCTTAATGGAGCCTTTGGATTATTACACGCTTTGGCCTAAGTGAGTGAATGGCTGTGAGGCCTGTTCACTGACTTCAAATCACATGTTATCAGCAAAACCTTCACTGCTGGGTTTCCTTTCATTGTATCTCCAGGCTGACCGTTTCCTGTCAGCATCCTCAGAATGGAGAACATACTGAAAACTGAGGTCAGCCCCTCTGCTGCTAACTCCACACTGCTGGCTCTGGAAGATAAAGCAGTTTTTATTTTGTTTTGTTTCAAAATATTATTTTTTTCCTTTTTTTAACACAACATTAGATTTTTCCGTGATTTGTTTCTTGTTAAAAACCAGCAAATTACATTTAAAACAATCTATAGGATTTTCCAAAGATTTACCAAAGAAAAATGGAATAAATTCTTATTGTGATGTTATGTTTCATTCAAGAATTTGCACACTGTCCAGCACACCATCTTTGAGGCCGTATATACTTTGTGTCTACAGAGTGGGTATACAGAAAATTTGAACATGACTCAAATTATAATACAGGGACTCAGGAAAACGTAGTAATATGTGAGGATTAGTTCATGGAAAGTAACTAAAATCTTTTAAGTCCTAAGTCCAAAGTATAATATTAACTAGAACTGTAGAGCTCAGCACCTTTCAGATATCCATCTCCAAAGTTGTGTTCACAAGCTTCTGTTTTTTTTTTATAATAAATTTTGTAAGTTGCTTTCTTATTCCATCATTTTTATCATGGAAAATATACCTGAGTTATTATTTTGACCATTTTGGGGGGGAATGAGCATATATAAATACAAATAAAAGAAAGTAAATAAAATTCCAAACATAAATATCAAGAGGGGATGACTTTAACTATCCCAGGTGGCCAGAGGACAGTGAGCACAGGGGCTTGGAAGTGTGACAAGCATGCAGGCCTGGGGTTTCTCACACTGGTATTATTATTATAATGATGGAGGTATGAAGGATTAGAATTCCCACCCCTACCCCTTAGTAATTAGCAGTGTACAACCTGCTTTGATTAGGGTGACAGAGGAGGTGGGAGCCTCTTACAAGGGGGGCGGGGGAAGTGGGGGTGGGGCGGAAATTGACAGAGGATTAGGCAATTGCTGATTTCTGAAAAGAGTTGTTACAGTGTTGCTGTCTGGTTTGAGCCAGTTCCTTTCCTTTCAGCTCCAGCCCTTGTTTCTGGCTCCACCAGAATAGAACTGTCCTGTGAGCAATGAAATCAATTGAGTGCTACATAAAGTGGGGGGAAAAAAGGATCACTTCAATCAGAATGAGAAGGCAGATCTAATCTTTTCATGCAGTCCTGTGATAAAGAATATCCTTTACCAGTAGCTCCAAGGTAATTGGCAATAGGCAAAATCAAGGCTAGAGTTGAAAACAGGCAGTTTTGACAGTTGTGAGAAGCCTCCCTCCCCAAGCGAGGGCTGTGAGGCCCTCCCAGGCAACAGTGCTGTGAAAAGGAGGCAGAAGAGAGCAAAGGACAGTGGACCGAGGCCTGAAGAAACCACGGCCTACTCTTTTGTCTTAGTTCAGTACAGGGTCCTGAGCAGGAGCGAGAGAGTATACCAGTTGCAAGTTTGTCCTCAAACTCATTTTTTGATATTATTTTGTATCATTTTGTTCATTCACTGATACTTGGTTGATGTTTTGAATGGCTCCAGTCCCTCAATCCCTCATTAATTGAATGCCAGATAAACTACTCTTGGCTTCTAAATGGAAATTTCTGATTCTCTGGCAATTACTCACATGAGCTGATTTCCCTTTCCCTGTGTAAGTTCCGGGGTCCCTGACTCTCTATTGCACACACTCCAGGGACAGATGGCAGAGGAAGGCGCCACCGGCCTGACAGAAGACGTTACCTGGTTGGTGCTCTGAATGGCATGCTGGGTAGCTGTCACTGAGGAGGGCTCAGTTATGTAATTGAACATTCAGGCACTTGACTGCATTTGGATTTGTTGTTAATAATAGAGTGGTTTGTAGATGAAATTTGATGTATAAATTTCTGCAAACTGTCAGCTCCTGGAAGACAGAAGCAGTATAATGCTTCTGTCATAGCCTCCAAATAACAAGTGACACAAAAGAATTAAATGAGTACTTGAACAATTATATTTTACAGTGGACTATAATTTTCAGGAGGGCAGGTGCTGTATCCATGTTCACGGTTCCTGACACATAGGTAAGTGCTTTGTGAATATTTGTTTAGTGAATGAATAAATGAAGTTTATAAAATTGTGAATTGTGTTGTCAGCTGAATGGAGGTTGCAGTGAGGGCCAACAAGGGTGGACTGCGTGCAGCCGCCTTCTCACAGCTAGCTCCCACACCTTGCTAGCCTGGGATCAAAAGTAAGAGCTGAGCCCTGAAAGCTTGGATGGGGTGGAGGTCCCTTGCTAAATCCTCGGAGCCAGGATTTTTGTTGCCATCCATTGCCCTGCCCTCTGTTTCCAGTGACCCCTCAAAGGGTAGACCCAGGCTAAACATCTCACTCTTTTGCTTAAGAAAATCAGTTTATGTTCTCTGGTCAGGTAATATTATCTTTTGTGAAATTCATAGCATACTTTTTTGATCATTTTATACATTAAACATGAAGCAAAAATACTTTGTCTAACATCTTTAGTGAGGCTCACAACGGCATGAGCCCTTCAGCTTCACACGTGAGCCTCCTAGGTTCAGCTCACTATTTGTTGCAGTATTGCTACACATATTCTGTCACCTGCCGTGCCTTCAGCCTTTTAGTGTCTCCTGCCTGGCATGGGACATGTGTTCATCAGTATTTGTTAAATGTGTGAATAAATGAATGGCTGTTGTATTTTTTACTATTATATTTCTCTTCCCTCCCTGAAAGGAGCTGCTGTTTTTCGCAATGTATTCATTCTCCTCTGATTCATGTTTGTGTCCTGTATTTTAAGACCTCATGCTGGGAAATTCTAATTTCCTATGTCATAAGGTTGATTTGACCACTCAGAGTATTCTTAACCTTAGTTTGCTGCAGCGAGTTCCCAGCATTCTGATTCATGACTGCTTCATTAAAAACAGAACAGAATATCCAGAGAGGACGTTTTGCATACACGAGCCTGGATGGGTGTTTTTCAGCTTTCCATGTCTCCACCAGGTTGAAACCAGTACTGTAGCTAGAACTTTAAGAAAAAGCAATTGAATGGTTATTTTAAATTACAGTTTTATTTTACCTGGAGATAAAAATGAAAAAGAAAAAAATTAGTCTAACTATGATCATTGAGTATAGTTAGAAATATATTTAGAAATCCAGTTAGGAAACAAAAATACAAACAATAAATACTGATGAATTAAAAAATACCCTTAACTTTTGAGTTTACAACTTAGGTCTTATATTATCACAATTATTTTTTATTACCAGAAAGATAACATTTTAAATGAATATGCCTTCAAAAACATTTTTACTGTTTTTCTTCTCAATATGCCTTCCGATGAAGTAGTAAAAGATTTTTCTCCTTGTGTTTAGATGCTATTAGAATGAATCAGTTGACTTAGTAAGTTCCCAACAGGTGCTATTATGAAATTTTATGATTCTAATACTTTCCCCTCTGAAACTCCTAAGGACCCTCCTATGATTTTTTTTACTTAGATTTTTTTATTCAGGAAACTTACATTTTTTATTCTACTCTACAAATCTAACTTTCTTTGGTAGTTTTTTGAATAGATTTCTTTCTGTTTCCTGGTTACAACAAGAGATAAAGTAATTTGTCTTAGAACAAAAGTTTTGAGAACTTTCGCAGAATTATCAGCTTGGTAAAACCTCACCTGTGCCCCATTCCTGGGCCTCTCCCATCTGTTTGCCCCAATCAAGCCTCTTTACTCTCTGAGCTGGTTATTAAGTGATATGGAAAAGATGTTGCCTGGTAACCTAAATTATATCATCCTTAGTATTTATTTTATCACAAAATTTATAAACAGATTATCCTTGAAAATGCAAACCAAATGATTGCTAATGATGGGATTGGCTTATTTTAAAGCTTCCTGTGGTGGCCACTTGTTCCATTCAGGCACTGGGACTCCTTAGGAAGGACTGGGCTGTTGGCAGGGCTGTACAAAACTCAGTTACAAGATGAAGCTCTGAGGATCCAAAGGACAACGTGATGGCTTCAGGTAGTCATTCTGCACGTCTATTTGAACTTGCTGAGTCAGTCAGTCACAAGCATTTTCTCTCCCTCTCTCTCTCTGTCTCCCTCCCTCTCACAAACACATATGCACACGCTGTAACTGCAGGAGGAGATGGATGTGTTACTAGCATGGTTGTGACAATCATTTTACAATGTATGTGATTACAATATCGTCACATTATATACTTAACATGTTTATATATCTTTTATATACTTAACATGTATCGATATCTTTATTTCTCAATAAACCTGAGAAAAAGAAAACAAAGATTTTTCACAACAGACAGTCTATCTACCGGGGATCAGATAACAGCTCACTTTCTCTGCTATTTCCCTTAAAGTAAACAGACTTAACAACAACCCTGCTAATTGCTCACAGATATGTCTCAAGGTCTTCAGTGGATGACTTTGTATATAAATAGGGGATAGGGTGGACGGTTCATAAGAAAGATGAGAAAGAGAAATGAGTTTGGTGGCACAGTTCCAACTACAGAGAATGGGTGAAACCCCAGCGTGCAGAAACCTGGTCCATCCTCTGGGAAAGGAGAGATGGGGGTGTCCAGCGCCGCTGAGCCCGCTCTGCAGTCCCTAAGATGAGCGGTTCCATGGCGGTAGAACCAGCCCTTGGACTAAATTACCTAAGACGTAGACCTCAAGTCTTTGATTTTTCTGGTTGAAAAGCTGAAATGACCTTTAAGACATATGCCCTTTTAAATAATTTTTCTCATATTATTTTCAGAGGCATGTGTCCTAAAATATTTTGTATATGTGTTTTATAATTTGTGTGTCTATGTGTGTACATTTATAAAGTTCTTATTTGTGTGTACACTTTATTTGCATTTTCTTCATAGGAAAAGGTCTTCTGCTTCAGATACTTATAAATTAAATAAAAATTAATTTATTAATATGTGATAAAAAATTAGGAGTAGTATGAATAATATAGCATATATGCAACTCAACTTTCAAATATCTAATTTTTGGAATTCTGGATAATAAGGTGGATATATAATTACTTCTGATTTGTTTTTCCAAACATTCCAGAACATATTCACAAAAACTGAAAAACTAGATTCAAAGATTCAACATTACTTTTATTCTTTCAGTTTTAAATTCTGGTTTAGGATCCGTTTCAGCAGCTCTTAACCATTACTCTGTTGCCTTTCTCTTCTTCACCTTTAATGCAGTATTTGGTATGACGCAGTGTAAGTTAAGGCATATTCATAGAACTGCTGGGTAGCCAACACCCCTGTGCTCACTTCCTGTCCCCTAGGCACAGCCAGTGCTGTGAGTGCTGTGTTTGCTATCTTTTCCATCTTTTTAAAATTTTATTAGATACACGTGAAGCCTTAAATACGCGTTATATATTCATCATCTCTTTAGAAATGTCATCACACTGTATTCTGGATTTGCTTTTTTTTTTTTAACTTAACGTTTTACCTTTAAGAGTCATTGCTGTTGCATGTAACCAACTTACACATTTCCTTGTGTGTGCACACCGCAGTTTATTTCTCCGTTCTCTGATGAACGCATATGATAACCCAGATTTTTCGTACTGTGAACTGTGATGCTGTGATAACCCAGATTTTTCGTACTGTGAACTGTGATGCTGTGAATACTCTTTCATCTCTGCTGCACATATATAAAACTTCTCTAAGGTAAGTACTTAGGAGAATTGCTGAGTTACAGCTCATGAATATCTTCGATCTGAGTAGAAAATGTCAAATGTTTCTTCCAGATCTGTCACTATACATCTTCACCAGTACTTGGTCTCATTAAACATCTTGATTTTTGCTAACTAGGAGGATAAAATTAAATCACATTATTTTCTTAATTTGCATTTCCTTGATAATTAATGAGATTTGATACCTTCTGTATTAATTCACTAATGTTCCCTCTTTTGAGAAATACCTGCAGATATTTTCTTCCTATTTTTTATGACTTTCCTGTCATTTGCTGATTCCCAGGAAGCTGGCACACCTGTGTATTACATATTTTGCATACTGTTTGATTGATTACGTGTTGTAGATTGTGGCTTGTTTCCTCACTGTGTGGTATTGTTCAATGAATAGAAACTCTATAATTTTAATGTAATGTACATTACCAGTTTTCACTTTGGTGATACTTTTTGTGTCTTCTTGAGACAATTTCTTGAGAAATTCTTCACTATACTGAAAAGATTAGATCTTCCCATGACAACATTTTCCTAATTTTTTTCTCTAAAGGCTTAGTTTGATTTTTACGGTTAAGTTCTTAATCTGCCTGGAAATTATTTTCACATGTGTTGTGAGATTTGGATCCAATTTTATTTTTTCCACATGGATACTCAACTGTCCCAGTACTGTTTATTGAATATCCTTCCGTTCCACAATTATTAAATATATTTGCTGTATCATACGATAAATGTTCACATGCTAGTCAATTCATCAGTAACTGTGCCACACTGCGCCTTCCATCTCACCACAGCTGCAGAGTAAATCTGAACAATCGCAGGACAGTTTCTCCCACCTTACTCTTGTTTGAAGGGTGTCTTTTCTTGGCTGATTGCTCTTGGCATAAATTTTAGAAACAGCTTGTAAAATTCTACAAAAAAATCTACAGATTTTTATGAGATTACATTTTATCTGTAGATAAATTTGGGAAAGAATTAAAACTGTGATACTGTGTCTTAATAGTAATAAATGCCGTTTATCTCTCTAATTTGTTTAAATCTGCTTTAATACCTTTCAAAAGTTTTATAATTTTCTCCCTAAAAGGTATACGTAACTTTTGTTAGGATTATTCTTAGGCATACAATATACTTTGTTAATATTGTACATGATAACGTTTATAAAATCTAGTTTTCTTTGTATTTGATGATAATACAAAGAAAACAATGGGTATTTTATTGCTGAAATATTTCTTTGCTATCACCAGCCACTTCACTAAATTCTTAATAGTCTGTAAATTTGTTTTTTTTTTTTTGTAGAGACAGAGTCTCACTGTACCGCCCTCGGGTAGAGTGCCGTGGCATCACACAGCTCACAGCAACCTCTAACTCTTGGGCTTACGCGATTCTCTTGCCTCAAGCTCCCGAGCAGCTGGGACTACAGGCGCCCGCCACAACGCCCAGCTATTTTTCTGTTGCGGTTTGGCCGGAGCTGGGTCCGAACCCGCCACCCTCGGCATATGGGGCCGGCGCCCTACTCACTGAGCCACAGGCGCCGCCCAATAGTCTGTAAATTTGTTAGGAAGTTTGGGCGTGTGTGTGCATGTGTGTATGTGAACAACTGTAATATTTGAAAATAATAACAATTTTATTTCTTTCTTCTTAGTTTGTATGAATTTTTTTTCTTTTTGCTATAGTATGCTGGATAGAACTTCCAGTACCAGGGTTAGCAGTGAGATAATGTGTCAATGTATCAATGAATTTTGGATGGATTTTCCTAATGTTTCATCACTAATAATGTTTCTCTTTGTCTCTTGGTGAAAACCTCTTATTGGGTTAAAAAGTTCCTTATTGTTTTCTAAAAAATTTTATCATATGCAGTGCTGAATTTTATCAAACTTTTGATTTATATGTACGTAATCTTTTAATGTGGTGAGTGACATTTATAGACATTTAGAAATTAAGCTGCGTTTGGATCCCGGGATAAACACCAGCTGTTCTTTTGTGCATTATGTTCAATTTATCTACAAAATTATTTTGGTTCAATTTTTGTTAAGTGCCTATTTTAAGTACTGATTCAATTACTAATATATAATTGGCATATTTCTTCTTTTTTGATTCAGTTTTGTGAGGACTATTTTTCTAAGAATTGGCTCATTTTCTGTATATTTTCAGTAATATAAAAGTCATCTTGGTATTTTTTATTTCTCTGTATTTCTGCTATCATTGTAGTTTGTGTTGACTTCTTAATTGCTATGGTTTGTTGCTTGGTTGTGATTTTGCTCCTTTTTCTTGAACACTCAGTCTCTCTAGGGGTTTGGCTTTTGGCTTAGTTGACTGTCTATGGGACACTTATTTTTGCCATAAAAAAAGAAAAAAAAACAACATCTACCTTTGGGGGGTTATTCTGCTATTTTCATATATTAGATGATTAGAGCATTAATTTTTATTTTCTTTCGAATATAACATTTAAAGATATACAGTTATACTTCAAAGCACTGTGTTCGCAGAAGTTCACAGGGTTTGATATGTAGTATTCATGTAATTATTCAGTTCTAAGTATTTCTAAATTCCCATTATTATCTCTTTTTAACTCACAAATTATTTTAAATTGTGTCTTAATATTACAAATATACTATGGTTACCAGTTTGATGAAAACATTTCAAATTGTATATAAAACCAGCACATCGTACCCGTGATTGCATTAATGTACACAGCTATGATTTAATTAAAAAAAGATTACAAATATATTTTATTTTTTTATTATCGTATCTTAATTGTATAGTACCCAGCAACATAGTCTCATAAAATGGTTTTTAAACTGAGAGCTGATTTGTGCCTAGCCTACAGTGATAATTACAAATACTTCATGTATATATGAGATAGTGAATATTCTCTAATTGCTGCACATAGAAATCAAACTTGTTAATCCTCTTGTTGAGATCTTAATCTTTACTAATTGTTGACTGACCTGTCAATAATTGAGTAAAATGTGTTGAAATTTCTTACCCTGGTAATACATCGTCAATTCTTCACTTTTGTTTTAACATAATTTTACTTCCTATATTTTAAGAAATTTTTTTGCACAGAGTTCTGAGTTTAGATTTGTTAGATTTTCTAGACGAATTCAACTATTTAATGATTGTTTTCTTAATTTTAACAATGATTTCTTTTTAAAGTCAATTTTTTTTCTGATAATCTTGCCACCCCAACTTTCTGTTGATAGTATTATGTTGTGTCTTTAAGACAGCCCCAGCAATCCCTACCTTCCAGGAATCACATCCTTAAACACTTCTCTCCCACAATGAACAGGGCTGACCTGTGTAAACAACAGTTTGTTGCCTAAATGACCCAGGTTGTAACAGATACTGGCTTCCTTCATGCTGAGGAAGGCTAGATGCCACATTGTGAGGGCATCAGGGCTGTAGAGAGGCCCTTCCACTCTAGCCAAGCCTCGAGCTGCCTGCGTCCCCGCCTGTATGCCTGAAGAGACTGCAAGTCCCTGGAAATGGAAGACAATGAGTCAGAATCATGTGATTGTGCCACTTCCTAGTTCCTGATCTACAGAAAATGTGAGGGAAAAAAACGCATGCTTGTTATAAGACATTAAGTTATATGTTAATCCGTTATGCTGCAATAAATAAAGATAGATCAATCGATCTACCCAGTGATTAGGGGTAAATAGCATATAACCCTACTTTTAAATCCAATCAAGTAATTTGTCTTTTAAGTGGGGATTTTATTGCCTTATTGTGATTATTGACACATTTTGACTTACTTTTACCATCCTGTTGTTAAAATTGGCCTATTTTTATGTGGTACTTTTTTGGGGCCTTTTAAATTACTTGATTGGACTCAGGCCTGTAGCTCAGTGGTTAGGGCGCCAGCCACATATACCAGAGGTGGCAGTTTCGAACCCAGCCCGGGCCTTCTCAACAACAGTGACAACTGCAACCAAAAAAATAGCTGGGCATTATAGTGGGCATCTGTAGTCTCAGCTACTTGGAAGGCTGAGGCTAGAGAATCACTTAAGCCCAAGAGTTTGAGGTTACTATGAGCTGTGACACCACAGCACTCTACTGAGACTGTCTCAAAAAAAAAAAAAAGGAATAAATAAATTGATGATTCTTTATTTTATTTTTTTTCCCTTTATGGTGTTGGCATTTTGACTACATCACTTTTCATTGTACTGTTCACATCTAACTAGCAACATTGAGGGGTGTGTAACTGCTTGTCAGATAAACAGAACACACCCTTCGACTCCTATTTCCACCTGGTATTTTAGGTTTGTCTTTTTTTTTTTTTTTTTTTTTTGTAGAGACAGAGTCTCACTTTGTGGCCCTCGGTAGAGTGCCGTGGCCTCACACAGCTCACAGCAACCTCCAACTCCCAGGCTTAAGCGATTCTCTTGCCTCAGCCTCCCGAGTAGCTGGGACTACAGGTGCCCGCCACAACACCCGGCTATTTTTCGGTTGCAGTTTGGCCGGGGCTGGGCTTGAACCCGTCACCCTCGGTATATGGGGCTGGCGCCTTACTGACTGAGCCACAGGCGCCACCCAGGTTTGTCTTTTTAAATAAAACTGCAAATAACTAGATGACATTCTTATCATTTTATGCACCCACTTATTTATGTGCTCCTTTATTTGTCACCATGTTTCTTGTATCTCAGATGATTCTTCTGTGATTTTCTGTCTTGTTAAAGTATAACAAGAAATTCTATGAGAATAGTCAGAAGTAAACTTTGAGAATGACTCCATTTCACTCTTACTTTTGAAAAATAATGTTTCTGGATGAAAAAGAATTGTTTACAGTTGTATCAGCTGCACATTTGCTCTCGAGAACCCTTTCTTTGGTCTAATTCTTAGTCTTTAGCAGCTGAGGAGTCTTTCTACTCTTGATGCTTCTCATAGATTATCATTGGTGTTCTTCAGTGTCACCAACATGCGTCTGAGCACAGATTTCTTTTTATTTATCTTGCCAGAGATTCATCATGCTTCCTGGATCTGTGATTTCAGGTTTTTCATTTATTTTACAACTTTTCAGCAACTCTCTTTTCACACAATTTCTTCCATTGTAATCTCTATTTGCTCCTTTTGGCTTCAAAGTACCCATATCCTGGAGCTGCTCTTTTATGTTTTATGTATCTTAGCTTCCTTCGTACATTCTCTGTTTCTTTTTGTCCCTCTGCACTGCCTTCTGAATAATCTCATCAGATATCTGTTCAGCTCACTAATTATTTCTTCATCTTTCTCTAAAAACTCTTTAACTGGTTTATAGAGATTTTTTTCTTATTTTAAGAGTTGTATTTTTCGTATCAAGAAACACCATCTAAAAGTTTTTCTGACCACTGCTGGTGGTTCTATATTGCTTATTCGTATTTGTCATTCTCATATTTTATTACTCTCATATTTTCTGAAGCATTTCAGACGTAGCTGGCAGCAGGCAGACTAACAGTCCACAGAACTGTCTTTTATCACTGAGCGGTGGAGAGTAAGGCTGCAGGTGGAAGGGAGGCTGTTGGTCAGCAGGTGGGGACTAACCTGGATTGTCCAGATATGCCCAACATGATCACAAGCATCACTAAAATTGGGAAAGGGAGGGAAAAAAAGAGGGTCAGATGAAGAGATGTGACAATAAAAGCAGGACCAGGGAAATACACCATTGTTCATGCTCCAAGGACTATCGGCAGCCTCCGGAAGTCAGAAAAGTTAAGGAACAGATTTGCCAATGGAGCCTCCGAAAGGAACATGGCCCTGATTTTAGATATCTGACCCCCAAAACTCTAAGATAATAAATTTGTGTTGTTTCACACCACTGAGATTGTGGTGATCTGTTACAGCAGCAAGAAAAATGAATGTACAGCTATTACATATTCTGTCTGACTCCTTCATCTCCAAAGGTGCTGAGGGTCTGCTGGTATTGCTCGTAGGGCTTACCTGTGCTTAGTGATACTTTCACTTTGTTTTTAAATTTTTTTTATTGCACATAATAGTTGACATATTTATTGGGTCCACAGTGATGGTGCAATATATGTAATGCATAGTGATTGGATCAGGGCAATTAGCATTTCCACTTATCATTTCTTTGTGTTGGAAACATTCAACATCCCCCCTTCTAGCAATTTGAAACTATATAATGTATTATTGTTAGCTAGAGTCACCCTGTAGCACCCTGGACACTGGACTTTGTTCCTCCTCATCTGTGGTCTTCTATCCTTTAACAAATATTTCTCTTTCTCTCTTACACACCCTTCCCATCCTCTGGTATCCTCTGTTTTACTTTTTTTTTTTTTGTAGAGACAAAGTCTCACTTTATGGCCCTCGGTAGAGTGCCGTGGCCTCACACAGCTCACAGCAACCTCCAACTCCTGGGCTCAAGTGATTCTCTTGCCTCAGCCTCCTGAGTAGCTGGGACTACAGGCGCCTGCCACAACGCCCGGCTATTTTTTGGTTGCAGTTTCGCCAGGGCCGGGTTTGAACCTGCCACCCTCGGTATATGGGGCCGGCACCTTACCGACTGAGCCACAGGCGCCACCCTCTGTTTTACTTTTTAATTCTATGATACCAACTTTCTCTTTAAATTCTATGATACCAAATTTCTCTTTAAATCTCTTTCTTTCTCAAATTTGTTTCCTTAACTCGTTGCCACACGAGTGACAACATTTTGAACTTATATTTTGATTTTAATTTGTAGTACTTCTGTAAGGTCTAAAAGAGGATGTTTTCTTGGGTGGTACCTGTGGCTCCAAGAGTAGGGTGCTGGCCTCATATACCAGAGATAGTGGGTTCAAACCCAGCCCCAGCCAAAAAAAAAAGAGGATGTTTTCTTCTAGGGTCCAAGGGAAATGAACTCCTGGAAATTACTTCTTATAGTAATTCATTTCTGTATGTAAATACAGCTATATAATGATTCTTCAAAAATTTAAAGAAAAAAATACACATATACATTATCTGAAAAAATAACTATTACGTTCTTCAATTCCCTTCTCCTGATTTTACATTGTATAATGGTCAGAGGTGACAAAAACAAAATCCCTTTTGATTTTCAGTTGAATAGTTTGAGAAAGCAAGATGCTGGATTGCGTTCCTTGTCTATGTTTACACATGCCAAAAGGAAATTGGATGAATCAGAAACTTAGAAGATTTTGACCCTATGTACAACTGATTGAAGGGCATTTGTATAAAGGCATATAAATCTTCCTGGTTAGGGCTTAATTCTGGGACTTGGTTGTCTAAATTATAGACACCTGTTTACTCAATTTTAGCTAGTTGTTTTTCATTTGTACCACCATGATATTTAGAGAATAGATAGTGAAAATGTGAAATTCAGTAGGAGTCAATGAGTTTTGCCAGCAGGAACTTGGATGAGAGAGAGACTTGGAAAGTAGGACTTTAAAGCTAATGACGGAAATCTGATTTTATATTACCTGTTGTAATCAAGTCTATCATATATATTTTCTATACAAATAATCTAGGATTATTAGTATTTCCATCAGTGAAAGTGTAGCTCTATTTAATTGGCCTGTGGGAAACACACTGAAGTCCATACCAACTTTTTTTACATAGGCTATGATCTATTATGAATGCAATTGTGGGCATCTCTGGGATAAAATTTGAAAGGGTACTACATATGAGCTAAATTCATTTTATTTTAAAGAATATGATTTTATACTTTTAACATTTAAATCATCCTGACTATTCCCCTTCATTTTATATGCATTAAATTTAACTTGCCCCTGTTTCATTAATAATAACACATGTTAGCATGACAGACCTTTCAGCAACCAAGTAAACGCCTTCTCCTAGAAATAAAGTCTACTGAAACTGGCTAAACAGTAAGAAATGCACTAACTTGTGTATAACAGGATGTTAGGAGGGCACATTTCCAGGATGGTTGATTTAGTGCTCCACAAGGTCATCGATTGCCTGGCTCTTTCTTTCTTTCTTTCTCTTTTTTTGGCAGTTTTTGGTCCAGGCTGGGTTTGAACCCACCACCTCCGGCATATGGGTATGGGGCTGACACCCTAATCCTTTGAGCCACAGGCGCTGCCCTGCCCAGGCTTTTTCTACCCCTACGTTTGACACTCTGGAAAGCTATCTGCTCCTGTTGCAGGTGTCACTTCTGGACGTGAAAACGTCAAGCAGGAGGAAAGAAGTGACTTTTCCGATGGGGCTTCTAGGCGAGAGAGAACATTTTTTAAAGGTCACACATTCTTACTAGCAGGATGGCATGGACTGAACTGCCTTCTGCGCTAGTGGCTGGCAAGGACTGGGGTTATCCCTAGAACGGTCAGTCTTGCTCTGAGAGCACAGGTGTGGTCCCTCTTCACTGAAGCACATGGACGACTGTGGGCAGGTTCCATCAGGAAGGAAAAGAGGAAGGAATTGGGTAGTAATAGGTAGACAAACCAGTGTCAGCCACATCATTAAAAAATTTATTTCTTTGGGGAAGTGACACAATCAACATTAAAGCTTCTAATGTATATTCTTTTTTTTTTTTTTTTTTTTTTCTGTAGAAACAGTCTGAGTTTATCGCCCTCGGTAGAGTGCCTGGCGTCACACAGCTCACAGCAACCTCCAATTCCTGGGCTTAAGCGATTCTCTTGCCTCAGCCTCCCGAGTAGCTGGGACTACAGGCACCCGCCACAACGCTGGGCTATTTTTTGGTTGCAGTTTGGCTGGGGCCGACCCTCGGTATATGGGGCCGGCACCTTACCGACTGAGCCACAGTTCTTAGGGCTGAAAAAGAGAGATAATCAGTAACCCAAACAATTTCACAATGAATGAAATCACGGGAGCAAAATACCAAAACATATCAGCACTCCTGGGCATTGCTTTTTTCCAGGCAAGTGTTCAGACGTAATCGAAACTGAAACCAACCTTATTTTCTAAATAGAGTATTAATTCTTCAGAAGGAGAAAATAAGGCCATCATTATTAAAGGTGTGGTGGCAATTCTCCTAGATTGCTAGCATTCTTCAAAGCAGGCACCAGTAAGTAGCTTAGAAAATGTGCTTTGAACTACTGAATAGGGTTATATTAACCAAAAAGGGGGAAAAAAGAAAAGTCAAGGAAATGGCATACGTGTATATGCGTGTGTATCTCCAGACAACGAATAATGCACAGCCTTTGGAATCATATTTTAATGAAGACTAATCAACATAAAGCATATAATAATAATATATAATGTTATTAGTTAAAAAGCAGAATACAAAGGAAATTCATATTATGATCTCATCAATAAACATCAGAAAGATGCACAAAATTTAAATTTGTTTTCCTCACTGCATTTCACGGTTTCCAAAATTTCAACACAGTTGTGTATTGTTACCATGTGTTCTCTGCCCTCTCTGTCACTAATTACACTTTGCTCTCCATGTCTCCAGCAGGTAAGTCAAATATAAGCAAAGCGATGGTGGCGGCGCCGGGGTGGCAGCGTCAGGGCTGCAAAGCTGCGTCTTGCTCCCTTCCTTCCGGTGGGCGCAGTCACTGTTTTCTGGATCCCTGAATCAAGAGCACACGTGGATATCCCCTGTAACCGAGACAAGAAATGCACCTTTGTCGTTAGAAGCCATCGCCATTTGGAGGCTGTTCACTACCTCAGCCTAACGTAGCAAAAGCTGCTTAATGCAGAGGCTCACGCGCTCTGAGTTTGGACTCGGCTCCCCCAGGCCCGGGGACCAGCTTTGCGCAGCGCTGTGCGCTGTTCCTTCCCGGGCACGCACGTGCGTCCAAAGCTTCACCTTTATGTCTTCTATTTTTCTGACAGCAGCTTCTTTGTCACGCACAGCCATTCATTTTAAAGCTGCGCGGAGGGATGAGCAATGTATTATTTTCTCGTAGGTGTCACCTGTCTTGCTGGGAAGCAGGTGTCACAGCACTGGCAGGGAGGCACCTGGGCCGTCCTGCGTCTCTGAGACCAGTGCCACGGTACGCGCTGGAGCCACCCCTGCCTTCGGTCCTAAGTGAACTTGTTGTCGGTGAAATTATTCCACAAATTATCCCATCCCAGCTTTAATGTCAAATCTTATTTTCCGGGCACTTTTCTGCTGTGATATATGATCACCATTTTTCACAAACCACTCTCAACAAGAAATCTTACTGGTTTTGGAAGAATTTAATAAGTTATGTCACTGCGTGGGATTCCAAATATGAGTTCATGGACTGCTGTGTTCATGTAGAAAAAGAGCCAGAACCTCAGCTAATCTTACAGAGGCCACAGCAGCTACACGCCTGCTGAAAGATGTTTGTTTTGCGTGAAGCAATGAAAACTCTTAAAACTTTATTTCTTTTCCAAGTCACTCTATTGGAGTCCAATTCATGGTTTGCCCAATTTTAAGTGTTTTTGAAGGAATAAGTTCTTTATTCATAGTCAGAAAAATTCACGTTTTCCTTGGACTCGAGTATGGTGATTGTCCAGCTTCACATACATTGCTGCCCTGAGGACGTGAAATGCATCGTGTTTTAAAGCTCTGCAGAGAAAAACTTGGGAGATTACTTTTGGTGACTTATTCCAGGGACTAAATCCCTTCAGGAAATTATTTCTCATCTAACCTGAATATTTCACAATATACTAAAATGTTTCCTTTTACTATGTCCTCGCTGAAAATGTCTGTAAGGGACCTCCTTAAACTGAAAAAGAGTTTTCTTAATTTTTCTTTGCCAACTTCCTTTAATCCAATTCAAGCCTTTAAAAGTCAATAAATAAATAAATCCCAAACCATTTATGAGATACTCTGAATGCTCTCCAATTATAATGCCCATTTAATCTTTGACTTAAAAAATGCATTATGCAAGTTTATTTTTCTTTTTACAGTTCTGTAGTCGTAATATCCTATATTGTTTCCATGTAAATGTATGCTATTATAAAATATATACATTTAATTTGACTTAAAAATGCTTTTTAAATAGAGGAAGCTTCCATCAAGTTTATACTAATACTGTCAAAACAAAAAGATGACCTAAATTTTTTTCTTTTTTTTGTTTTTTTGTTGTTAATTCTTTTTAACTTCCTGACTTTTGTCGCTGCTCTTAATCTTAGCAGAATTATCACAGTGTAACATAAATAAGAGATTAACTTTATAGTCACTCTCCATTCACCATAAAACTTCTTGACCTACTCGAGCCCAAGTAAGGTCAGCGTTTTCTTTGGCTGGCTTGGGCCTTTGGCTTCGGCAGTGCAGAGCTCACGCCATGGAATCCTGTCAGCACAAGGGATATCCTTTGCAAAACAACAAAAACTTGCTAGAGCGCTCGCTCTCTTTTTTTTTTTTTTTTTTTGCATATAAATGTAGGGAAACTCTCCTTCCTCAACTCATTAATGCCAAAGAGTAGAAAGAAGTTTGTAAGTACAAAGAAAAGCCCTGCTAATTAACCATTGTGTTGTAATCATCATCAAGATGGACTAAGTACTTCTTGTGCCAGGTAGCCCAGAGATTGCACAAAAGACAGTTTCTGCTAACACATTTTCTTCCAGTCCTGTGTCTCAGGCCTCAACAGTCTGACTCTTTGTGCCAAAGACTTCTGATTAATTAGGAAAACTCAACAAGCATTTATGAAAATAATTCCCCAAGTCATTTAGACCCAAGGTAGTGTTTTCCTGTTAGATTTCCAGTAAACAAAAGGATATTGGTTGATTGTTGGAGGAGAGTTCGGTTGTAACCTTTTGGCTCTAAATAATGAGCCTGTGTCTTGATTTCATTTAATGGTTTAGAATTCCAAAACTATGGGGTTCTCAGGGAGGCAGAGGAAATAAACACATTATAAAACAAGGGAAGAGACCTGTTGTACACCAAGTGGCTTCCTCTTCCCAGCACTAATTTGCAGGTGGACCAAATCGGCAGCCACTCCTCACAACAGACAAATGGAACAATTTCCAGTTGTTCCCTGTTCTGTCTTTTCGTCCAAAAGCTGTTTCTGCGTTTGGTGGACGGAATCGGTGAGGGGAGCAATGTCTAGGGACTTTGGACTAAATAGGAGAGGAATTACTGAGAAGTTGCCCAAGACGGATGTTTTCAGTTAGTCATTCCAACGGTGGCCTCCCCACAGGAAAGCTCCTGGATCCATAACCTCGTCTCCTGCTCCCTTACAGGAAAGGAGCTGTTTGTTAGAGCAGCCCGTGGCACCTGCTCGGCGTCCAGCGCACATTTGTTCTCTTGGGAAAAACAGGGTGGGGCAGTTACTAGAAGCAGGGCGGGGAGCCAGCAGTATTCCACTTCCAAATTCTGGCTGACTCCTACAGTGACCCCTGTCTAGTCCCCTCAATAAACTGCCCAGTGCTTATTTAAAACTAGATCCAGATAGGCAGCGCCTTGGGAAACATCCACATTTCACTGGGACTGCTTTGGCACAGAATGCGTTCAGAATTAACCTTGTCATCAACCAATATTTATTGGGCACCTTCTATCAACGTGCAGTAAATGAATCAAAGGCGTATACTATGCTTGGGCTTACGTGATGTGCTTCTAAAAAGTTTGTTTTAGAGAGATTATTTTGTACATAGTTTTGTAAAGTATGGGTGTTGTGAAAAATATTGATGTAAATTCATTTATCTGTCATGATTTCAGTAAATTTAATTAACCCTGTAGTAACTGATTATTAGGTGTGGTCTGTGCTACAGAAAATTAATTTTAAAAATAAGCGTTATTAATGAAACAGAGCACAAAAGTTCCCTCCACAAAGAATCAGAATGCTAACATGCAAAATAAATTATTTTTTATTGTTGTCTTTAGAACAGAGGAGGGAAAATATTCCCTGACCTTGGAACCCTATGTCTGCAGGATTAGAACCACGTGCATATGCAATGACAGACTAGTCTCTGTGTCCTCCTGAGTGGGTGACGTTTCCGGGGCACAGCGATACTCCACAAACAACCCAAGAGGCAGAACATCCCTCACAGCTGAATCCACCAGCAGCCACCCAGCTTGAATGTTTTTGTACTTTCCTTGACTTCTACAATTGGCAGAGAGAGAAAAATGTTTCAGAAAGTAGAGCTGTGGGAAGGCTGGATGTCCAGAGGAGAGGAAAGAGAAATGCCTGCATTAACTGGTCGCTCTAGACTTCCCAAATATGTTAGAAATGCAGGAGCTAACAAAACCTCCTTGTATTTTAAGACCCAAATCACCCAGCTTAGTCGCCTTTTAAGAACCTTCGTGCTACAGCCGGACTTAAGAAGAAGCAAAGCGTAGTAACAGTCCCAGAAAAACGTACTTAGCGTCTCGTAGAAACTCCCCCTGTGGACACTGTTACTCTGAGAGGTTGAGTTAGTACTGGGCCCACGTCCTCAGGCCCTGCTAATGGGGCTCTGGGCAGTACCCTTGACATATAGTACATTTATCTAGGTCCACCTGCTACTGGGGGAGTGGTGGGTTTTGTTTCAAACTTTCAGTGATCAGTGAGGTATCAGCTAGCACTGGAATCAGAGAGCAGAGCGGTGGGAGATGGAGCAGGGGCCTGTGCCGGGAGGTGGAGCCTTGCTCTTTGCAGCTGGACTTCCTATAGGAAGAATGAGTTTACCCAAAATATTCTTTTCATGACAGCTATCTCTTTATTGACAGCTACAGGCAAAGTAACAAAGAAATAAGCCATGAAGAGGTAGGTCTGAATTCATCAGAAGGGAAGCTGGTCTTTCCCGGTCACATAGCAGGTGTAACAGGTATAAGTCCCCTGAGGGGCGCAAAGCTTCCTTGCCTCCATCTTGCTCTTGTGACACCACTGTGCTCAGATGTCACAAGGCCCCAGCAGCTTGTTGGGGAGGTACAGTGTGTTAGGCCGCCATAACTAAATAACACAGACTGGGTGGCTTTGGTGACAAAAAGTTAGTTTCCTATAGTTCAGGAAGTCATAAATCCAAGATGAAGGTGCCAGCATGGTGCAGTTTGGTGAGGCCTCCCTTCCTGGCCTACAGACGGCTGGCCGCCTTCCTGTTGTGTCCCCACACGACAACTTCCCTGTGTGAACTCTGGGATCCCTGACTTCCCTTCCTCACATAAGGACCTCATTGGATAGGTAAATGTCCTGTTCTTAAGACCTCATTTAACTTTAATTCTCTCTTAGTATAGGGCCTGTCTCCAAACATGGTCACATGAGGGACTAGAAATCCAGCATATAGATTGGGGGCAGGGGCACAATTCAGTCCATAGCAAATTATAAACATCGATTTGCAATTATCCATCAGGCATGTGCCCAGAGCACTGGTGTTGTGCGGTTGAACCATTATGACTATGTAATGATTGTGTGCAATGAGTAAAATCAGAGGATTGAAACTCAGCAGGCAAGCTCTCACTTTACGCCATAGACAAACACAACAGGACAGAATTCATGGTACTTATTTAGAACCAGGTAGACTGGCCTGGAATTCCGACTCTACCGGGTGCCGTTCATGAGGGGTGGGAACTTGGGCAGATAGCTTCACCACTCTGAACCCCAGATCTTCCCCAAAAGAAAGAGGGTTCTCCTAGGGGTTATGATGAAGTGCTTTATGTTAAGTACTTGGCAGAGTGCCTGGCACACAGCATACCCTCAGTAAATGGAAATTAATTTTATGAACTATCACTCCTGTTATGCTATTGTAGATATCAAAATTGAGCTAACTTCGTTAGCAGGTGGAAATTTGCCAGACTTCTGCAGTACATTAAGTGTTTTGCATTCTTCATGCTTCCAAATAGGAGTTTTCCTGGTCTGCTTTGGGGTTGTGATTCAGGGCGATGTTTCCTCTGGCAACAACTCAAGCTCTCAAAACACTTGATAACAACTTGCCATAGGCCCAGAGACGGGCACTGGCCAGTCCCCACTTGGTGCCCACTGGAGTCTTCACCCTGAGGGAAACCACCGGTCAGTAGCCAGCATGCAGCTTGGGACGTGGATGTGACTTTGATTGTGACGTGTGAAATCACCTATTTGTACCCCCAAAACACGTGTATCATGTGGGAGTTGAAAACATAGCCTCAGACCACGCAGAGGTGCTTGCTCGTAAATGTAAGTGAAGATGGAGGTTTTGTTTTCAGCTATGAATTTTCTTTCTTGGCCATATCGGCCTCGGGACCTTTTAGTCCATATGAACAAAGCGTTAGAAGACTTTGTTGTGATTATTTTTTAATTACCACTCATCACACAGATCTTCACTTTTATAAGCAATTCAATTCTTTCCTAGACTTGGTTTTATGGATTTTTCTAGGCATTGCCCTTGCTTCTTGGCACAGCACCGTGTGACTATTTTTAAAAATGAGCGTGACAGTGTAGGTACTGAAACAGAAGCGTAGAGCCAAAACAAAGTTCAGAGTCAGCTGGAGAACTGAGACGCTGACATTCAAATGTCAGTGGGCTCCTACTCATCTGTTATGTGGTTTTTGTTTTATTTGTTATTTACATTAAAGTTTAGGTTCCTAACACAGTAAGCAATATTAGTGTAATTTCTATCATAGTGAATATTAATAAGTGCTTTAATTTTAATATCACTTGCCTCCTAATGACTTTATTCTTGGAACTATATTTTATGCTAGTCAAATGTTTATCTTTAATCATCCTTCCTCTTCATAAAAAGCCTAAGAGTAGAAAAAACAGTGTAGCTGTGCATTAGATAAGGGTGGATTGGCTGTCATTACATAAAATTAATGAAAATATTTTAATTTCTATGTTGCTGTTACAGCCATATTTGATTTCTCTCAAGCCTAATCCCTCCAACTGGCATAATTATTTTAATGTGTAACTGGATGATATTTACACCTGTATTTGCCTCCTAAAGTTGGAAAGGTTAAAGGCTATATCTGAATTTATGGGTTTCACACTCAGGGAATTTACTTTCTAAAAAGAGAAGAATAAGTATCAGATCCTTTGGAAATGTATGCAGTGAAATTTTGGCTGGTCATCTCTTAAGAGACCAAGAAAAGCGCTGTCAGCCATAAGGCTAAATTTGGAAGTGCAGTGTCGTGCCAGCAGATATTTTAGCAAGACTGATTCTATACTTGGGAAATTGTCAAGTACATCAGTAATATTTCATAGCACATTTGGCTGTGTGCAAAGTCGATACAGTACGTAGTCTTCACTCTCACGACCAGAAATATGTGTACCACATATTAAAAATGTATTAGGGTGACTTCCTCCACTCTGTTTCTTGACTTACTTTCACGATACTCATTAAGGAAGTGCCTGAGCTTCTTTTAAAATATTATATCGTAGCCATGAGATTTTAATCACTGCAGAAATTTTAGTTACGTTCAGGCAACTAGAGGAAAAATAAATAATGTTATTGAGCTGAAGACTGGTTGAAATGAAGGTCTTCTTCAACTGGCTATCTATAAAAGCTCCTCTCTCTCTCTCTCTCTTTTCCCCCGCTGCAATAACCTGCTGTTTGGGGAGGTCCGTGGAAGATGTGCAGGGCTGACTGATGTACACTCGCGTCCATGGTGAAAGCACACCCACCAAGGGAGACCTTCTATTGTTTCTAAAGACTCGAAAATTTTGGAGTTTAGAAGGACCGTGGAAAATAATTCTGACTTCTCGGAGAATTTCTTACAGACAAAAAGGAGTCACAAACAAGCTAAGCCCCATCCTGTGTGTCACGTGCTCCCAGTGTACGATAGTACCTCTTGCCCTGGACAGGTTATTTAGACTCCCCTGTTGAGGATGTGCTGTGATAATCTGCAGGTGTTCGTTTATGCTTAGCCTTTTGTGTTCTGGCTCCAAGGGTTGAAAAGAGAAGCAGGATGGTTCCACCCTGGCTGTCTCCCAAGTGTGCAGAGATTTCTGTTTCTGAGAAAAGGTTACTTTGTAATGGCCATTTTCTTCCCAGTAATATCCAGAAAGAGGCTGAGAATGGAGGCCTCAGACACCACCCTCACAAGGAGCCCTGTGAAGCTGTCAGGGCACTCTCTTATTTGGAGATGAGGAAAGCAGAGTGGGGGTCCTGGGGTTCCCAGCCCCGGCTGGCTTGGAGGATGATGAGATAATGACTATCTGGGGAACACATAATTCAGCTTCAGAGCTAGAAAGTTATTGATAATTTATAACTCTCTGGAGATTCCTCCCACACCACTAAGCCCACTACAAATTCTATCTGCATTCAGAGTAACCTATATAATGAATTTCATATTTGAATGTCTTTCACTTTTTAGAAAGAATTCTGTCACGTGGACCTCTGAGTCACTCCTCGCTGTGAACAGCTAACACTTACTGAATACTTCACACAGTCTAAGCCCTCCGAAACCTCCATGACAGCTACGATCCTTTCTTTACAGAGAAACTGAGCAACTTGCCTGATGTCACCCAGCAAGCTGAGACAGAGCCAGAAACAGGAGCACAGGCAGCTGTCAGCTAATTCTTCACATGTTGTCTCCTCCCTACAGAATTTGGTGGCACCGAGGCCCATGTTCTGAGTAGCAGGGGTTAGTATCTTCTGCTTTAGCACTTCTCATAAGGAAGCACTTCCCTGTGTTTATGTCAAAATTACAGCCTATGTATAACTAAATAAGCCACTCCATTTATAGCTTTATAAAATTTAGTCAAATAAATTATAATCCTCTGTCGATAATACATTTTAATCATTGATAATCATAGAGATCTATGTCTTAACATGCTAACTGTCAGGTGAGTTGTGTTTAACTTACGTTAGTTTCGAGCCCAGGACCTTGTAAAACATATATACTCACACATCTCTTGTCTATGAGGTAGTCTATGTTGACTACCACATTAGAGAAACAAATTTTTTCCTTGGGACCACCATGTTTTCTTAGGTCAAGGGACAAACGAGTTATATGTGTTTCACAAGGCCCCAGGCTCAAAGCTAGCGTGAGTTACATACAACTCACACACCAGTTAATGTGCTTGACCTAATAGAACACCATGGCCCCAAGGAAAAACCTTTTTTCTAGTGTGGCAGTCAATGTATTAATACATTTATGATTATATAATGACTATCCGGGGAACCTATAATTCAGCTTCAGAGCTAGAAAGTTATTGATAATTTATAACTCTCTGGAGATTCCTCCCACACCACTAAGCCCACTACAAATTCTGTCTGCATTCAGAGTAACCTATATAATGAATTTCATCTTTGAATGTCTTTCACTTTTTAGAAAGAATTCTATCACGTGTATAATGAAATATTTTAAATCTTGGCTTATTTTTGAAGTTTAAATAGTAACATATTGAAAGTAATGTTACAGTAAAGGGTATATAGATATGGCTATAGTTCATTAATTTTCAACTCTGAAAAATAGTTGACTTGAAAACACTAAAGTTTACCCATTCGCTTATGATAGATATTTGAGTTCTTTCCAGGTTTTATTGTTTTAATAAAATGGCAGTACACATACTTTTACATGGCTTCTGGTGTGTTTAAATGTCCCCATAGGTATGAATGTAGGAGACAGTTGATGATATGCAAATATTAAAATTTGTAAGACAATGTCAAATTGTTTTTCTAGGTGGTTATACCAAATTAAACTCACACCAGCAATGTATAAATAATATCATAAATTTATTTTTTCCCAAACATTTTCATTGTCAAATATCTTAACTTATGAAAATTAAAAAGTAGTTCTATGCATTTAGTTTTAAGGTAAATATTTCTACTTTTTCCCCATTCTTAGAGTAATCTATTGGCCTTTTTTCTTAGTAAGTTATAAGAAAAAGTCACTATATGGTCCATAATAGTTATCTTATGTTGGTTGTTTGTGTTAGAAACTTGTGATAGTTATCACTGTATTGCCTTTTACAAAATGTATTTGATGGGTGGCACCTGTGGCTCAGTGAGTATGGTACCAGCCCCATATACTGAGGGTGGCGAGTTTGAACCCGGCCTCAGCCCCAGCAAACCTGCAACAAAAGGATAGCCGGGCATTGTGGAGGGCACCGGTAGCCCCAGCTACTCAGGAGACTGAGGCAAAAGAATTGCCTAAGCCCAGAAGCAGGAGGTTGCTGTGAGCAGTGATGCCACGGCATTCCACCAATGGCAACAAAGTGAGACTCTGTCTCTAAAAAAAAATTATTTGATGCACAAATGTTTTCTGTTTTCTTATATTTTAACTTGTCCATTACTTAAAGCCCAGCTCAGGCTTACTGTAGGTTTGGTTCTATACCACTGCAATATAGCAAATACACAGTAAATGAGTTCCATGAATTGTTGGCTTCCCAGTGCATATAAAAAGTGGGTTCACACCATGTTATCGTCTATTTGGTGTGCAATACCATTGAGTTGGAAAAAAGGGCAATGTACATATCTCAGCTAAAATTACTTTATTGCTAAAAAGTGGTAGTGACCATCTGAGACTTCAGCAAGTCCTAATACTTCTGTTGGTGAGGTCTTGTCTCTACGCTGACAGCTGCTGACCGATCATGGTAGTTCACTGAAGGCTGTGGTGGCTGTGGCAGTTTCTTAAAATAAAAAAAACAGTGGTTGAGTAGCACTCCATGGTATGTATATGCTACATTTTCTTTATGTATTCATGAACTGATGGAAACTTAGGTGAATTTTACATCTTCGCACTTGTGAATTGTGCTGCGATAAACATTCAAGTGCAAGACACCAATATCCTGAGTGAAGTATCTCAGAAATGGAAACCAAACAGCACACGTTCTCACTAAGAAGTGGGAACTAAAGGATGAGTACACAGGAGTACAAAGTGATGTGAAGGACTAAGAAGCTCATACGGGTGTGTGTGGGGGAGAAAACCTTAGCTACTATGCCTGGTGAACACCACTCTGGTGACCAGGACACCAAGCGCCCTGCCTCAGGCATTATACACGGTATCCATATAAGAAAAACACTTGTACCCTTAATATGTTGAAATACAAATAACAAAGATGATAAAATTTGCTGCATCTTTTTTTTTTTTTCATTGAGTCAAAGTCTCACTGTGTCGCCCTCGGTACGTGCTGTGGCATTGCAGCTCACAACAACCTCAAACTCTTGGGCTCCAGCAATGCTCTTGCTTCAGCCTCCCGAGTAGCTGGACTACAGGTGCCTGCCACAACGCCCAGCTATTTTCCGTTTAAGCAGGCCCAGTTTGGGTTTGAACCCGCCAGCCCTGTTGCATGTGGCCAGCACCCTACCCACTGAGCTATGCGTGCCGCCTTGCCGCATCTTTTTTTATTTCAAAGTATTACAGGTATACACATGTTGTTAATTACATAGATAGCTTTTTTAATGGGCGAGTCGGGCTTGTAAGTATGCCATTCACCTAGAGAATGTTCATTAGACCTATGAGGTAGGTTTCTGCTCATCCTCTCCTCCCCTATATTTCCATTGAGTTTTACTCCCCTCTAGGTCATGTGGGCTCATTGGTTAGTTCCAATTTAATAGTGAGTACACGGTGTATCTGCTTTTCCATTTTTTAGTTACCCCACTTAAGATAACAGTTTCTAGTTCCATCCAAATTGTTGCAGAAGGCATCAAGTTACCCTTCTTCACACTGAGCGGTATTCCATGATATACACACACCACATGTTGCTGATTCACTCATAAACTGATGGGCACACGGATGGATTCCACGTCTTTGCAATTGTGAATTGTGCTTCAATGAACATTCAGTTGTAGGTGTCTTTTTGATGAAATGACTTATTTTCCTTTGGGTAAATGCCCAGTAGTGGGAATGCTGGATCACATGCTAGGTGCACTTTTTGTTCTCTGAGGAATCTCCATAGTTTTCCAAGGAGGTTGTACCCATGTTCTGTCCAACCAACAGCGCATAAGCATTCTGAACTCCCTGCATCTGTGGCAGCATCTCTGCTTTTTGATTTTTTAATAAAAGCCACACTGACTGGAGTGAGGTTCTATCTCATTGTGGTTTTAATTTGCATTTCTGTAACGATCACTGACATGGAACATTTTTTTACATTGTCCTTGCTTAGGCATTTAGGACAATCCAGAATTCTAGATGTGCACTTATCTTGCCTTTAAAATCAAAGTGGGCTAACTAAGGAATGGAAAAGCAGACACCACATGTACTTACTATTAAATTGGAACTAACCAATGAGCACACATGTACGTAGAGGGAAGTAGAACTCAATGGAAATCAAGCAGAGGGAAGTGGGGAAGGGGGGTGGGAGAAAACCTACCTACCAAGTACAATGAACACTAACTGGGGGTGGGTGGACTGATAACCCCGACTCAAGCGTTACAAACGTGATCCATGTATCCAAAAACATTTGTATGCTTATAATAATTTGAAATAAAAAAATGGCTAAATAAATAAATTAATAAAATGAATTGGGAAACTCAAAAAAAAAAAAAAAAGAAAGAAAGAAAAGAAAAGAAATTGTCCTGCTAAAGGTGAGAGAGATGGATCTGTATCTGGCAGAAACGTGGGGTGGAGGCTTAAATCTTGTTCTGAGCTGACCTGTACAATACTCGCCAACCACACATGACCGCTGAGCACTTGAAACATGATTAGTTTGAACTGAGATGTGCTGTGAGTGTAAAACACACACCAGATTTCAAAGAATTTTTATCAAAAAGGACAAAATATCTCAATAATTTTTAATATTTTAGTACATGTTGAAATAAATGTTGTATATATGGTGGTAAAGATATATTGTTAAAATTAATTTTATCTGCTTTTTAATGTTTTTAAATGGGTACACCAGAAAAGTTATTAAAATCACCGTGTAGTGGCTCAGCGCCTGTGGTTCAGTGGGGAGGGCGCCAGCCACATACACTGGAGCTGGTGGGTTTGAATCCAGCCCAGGCCTGCCAAACAACGATGACGACTACAACCAAAAAATAGCTGGGCATTGTGGAGGGCACCTGTAGTCCCAGCTACTTGGGAGGCTGAGGTAAGAGAATCACTTAAACCCAAGAGTTTGAGGTTGCTGTGAACTGTGATGCCATGGCACTCTACCGAGGGTGACACAGTAAGACTCTATCTCAAAAAAAAAAAAAATTACCATGTAGCTCATTTTGTATTTCTAATGAGAAAGGCTTCTCTGGGCAAATACATCATCTAAGCAACCTCTCTATGCCAAAAGACACAAAAATAAGAAACTTTTATGCAGTAGGACTTTAGACACTTAATGACAGCTAAGCAAGCTAATCTAAAAGCTTCTTTTAAATGAAAATCTTCAGAATAGTCAAGATATTGGAAGCAAAACTAATTCAGACTCTTGGAATGCTTGTTAGGAAGCTGTGAACAGAATTTCATAGAGGCTGTAACGAGGTCATTTTCTCAAAGGTCTCACTGAAATGAGTAGAATTTGACAATAGTGTTATAAAAGTTTATAAATAATGAGTCCATTGATTACATGACTGCATAAATGTGAAATAGTAAGTTTTCTGAATATTCTGTGTCATTGACATTTTGAAATTAATTTTATTTCATGGTATTTCAAGTGTGAAAGGAAAGCTATTTTTACTAAGAACTGCTTAATCTGACTGTATTCTCATCCAATGAGTGCTTGCTAAAGATCCAGCTTCGTCTCAGGCCCAGTAATTCTATAATTATAGTACTAACAGTGGAGGAACTCAGCTGTGTTTTGGTTTTACTGAACATCTTGAACTGTTACTCAAACATTTTGGGTAAAATAAAATCTAAAATGCAATTTGCAAATGACATTTTACATTTAATTTTAAACCCACATATATTTCAGAAGTAATTCAATTCACAAGTTTCTGATTCATTTGCAGTTAACTATTCAAGTTTTCCCATTCTCTAATAGAAAGTCACCTTTGCAAAACAAATACAATTTTAAACGATTTGTCATAATATTCAAAACCTACATTGTCTTAATTTTTTCTCTTAATAATTGTGTTTAACATGAATATTTCCCTTAGTATGTAAAAACATTGTGGAAGACTAAGTAATCATTAATTTTTAAAAAATTAAGAAGCTTAACTATAGGGCGGTGCCTGTAGCTCAAGGAGTAGGGCACTGGCCCCATATACCAGGGGCGGCAGGTTCAAGCCCGGCCCCGGCCAAAACTGAAAAAAAAAAAAAAAAAACCAACAAGAAGCTTAACTATACAAACATTTGATTTTTGTACAATACTCCTATTCATTGACAACATCAAATAGCAATTAAACATTGGCTAAGTGTCTACATGGTACAAACCCAGGAGGTTGAATCTGAAGTGAGCTATGATGATGTCACTGCATTCTAACTGCAGGTGACAGAGTGAGACTCTGCTCAAAAATCTCCCGAAATAAATGAAAACAAAATTCTCGTATGTCTAAAATAGAATAATTTTATGTAAAAGAAAAACTATATGTTTATTGGCTCGATCATTAACTTGAATGATACTGATTAATATTTTATACAAGAATGGAGAAGGATGAATCCTATGTACTCAATTTTGATATGAGGACAATTAATGACAATTAAGGTTATGGGGGGGAAGCAGAAAGAGGGACGGAGGGAGGGGGATGGGGCCTTGGTGTGGGTCACACTTTATGGGGGCAAGACATGATTGCAAGAGGGAATTCACCTAACAATTGCAATCAGTGTAACCTGGCTTATTGTACCCTCAATGAATCCCCAACGATAAAAAGAAAAAAAAATTTGTTTATATATAAATTACATAATCAGTATAATATATAAGAATACATTCTATATGTAATATACATTACATTACATATATGCATGGTATAGTACATATAAAATATGCACGTATACAATATATACTTATTAGACTATATAGTATCACAAAGAGTATAAGATATGTTATAGAACTGTGTGTAAACACATACTATCTTATTTTATCTTTATAATGATACCAAAAGATTTGACTTGATTTTCTAGAGAAGTGTATGGAAGAAAGAGTGCTACCTTGAATTTGTAAATAATTTAAGCATGTCTATAAAATCTAAAATCTACTTTCAAACACTTTCTTCCTTTTTTTTTTTTTTTAGAATCTCACTCTGTCACTCTGGGTACAGTGTCATAGCACCATCATAGCTCATAGAAACCTCTAACTCTTGGGCTCCAGGAATCCTCTTACCTCAGCCTCCCAAGTAGGTGGGAATACAGGTGCCTGCCACAACACCTAGCTGTTTTTGGAGATGGGGTCTCACTCTTGCTCAGGCTGGTCTTGAACTCCTGAGCTTGGACAATCCACCAGCCTCAGCCTCCCAGAGTGCTAGGATTACAGGCATGAACCATCTGCCCCGGCCTCACACACTTTCAACATGAGATATTATTAATGCATTGCTCTTCTTGCTGTCTTTGACTATATTCAGAAATAAACATTTTTTAGACTTCATTTAGATTGTACAAAAGAAATATACAATAGCAAGATTTTCTGAACACAAAGAATAGGGCAAGTTGGGCGGGGGGGGGGGTGTCATGGAGACTAGAAATCTTGCCAGGTCAAATTCCAGAAACCATTTATTGAGAATGTTTTCTTCAGCTCTGAACTTTATTGGATCTTCCCCTTCTTTTGTATTTCTCATTAGTTTTTCTTTTTCTTTCTTTTTTTTTTTTGGTCGAGACAGAGTCTCACTTTATGGCACTGGGTAGAGTGTCCTGGCCTCACACAGCTCACAGCAACCTCCAACTCCTGGGCTTAAGCGATTCTCTTGCCTCAGCCTCCCAAGTAGCTGGGACTACAGGCGCCTGCCACAACGCCCGGCTATTTTTTGGTTGCAGTTTGGCCGGGGCCGGGTTTGAACCCGCCACCCTCGGTACATGGGGCCGGCGCCTTACCGACTGAGCCACAGGCGCTGCCCTCATTAGTTTTTCTTAAATCGAAAGAAGTTGTAGATCTATAACTATAATTCGTCATAACAAATTTTTCTATCCTTCATTTATTTTATACTTATAACTAATAATGTAATGGAAAGAAAGTGTAAATATCATAAGCAAAATTCCAGAACACATGCATCTCATTTTTTAATATTTCAGATTAATATGAGGGTAAAAATAATGAGGTCAAATTGTTTACATTGTTTGCATTTGTTAAGTAAAGTTCCAGTAAAGCAGTGAGCCCTTCACCTGCAGGGGCGCCATAATAGCCTTAGATTGTGCCCAATAAGCTGACTCCGCTCCTATGCTGCTCCCTCTTCCCCTTTCCCCTCCCCTCTTCCCCCCTGAATTTAAGTGCGTTTTTCCTCTCATGTGGGCATATAGTTATTTATATATTGGTTTCCTATTAGTATTGAGCACACTGGATACTTGCTTTCCCATTCTGGTGATGCTTAACTAAGAAGAATGTGCTTCAGCTCCTTATAAGTCAATACAAAAAATATAAAATCTCCATCTTTTTACGGCTAAATCGTATTCTATGCTGTACCTATACCCCAGTTTATTAATCCATTCACGAGTTGATGGGAACTTGGGTTGATTCCACGTCTTGGCAATGGTGAATTGAGCTGCAATGAACGTTCTAGTGCAAATGTCCTTGTGGTAAAATGATCTTGTTTCTTCTGGGTATATTTTGGGACAAAGAGCAGGAAATAGCAATGTTGGGTATTCTTTACGCCTTTTTACTCAAGACCAGCTGTCTTAATGATTGTCAATGAAATCTCAGAATAGTGGAGCTTTCACAGAAATTTCTGCTGCCTGAGCTGTTTTATAAGTTGGAAAACATGGAGGACACATAATTTGGGGGAAAAATGTCCTCATTTTCCTTTATAGTCTTTGACTTATGCTCTTCATGGTGTATTGAAAAGCCCAATTTATTTTAATCAAGCTTTTACTACAATTCATCAAAATCTCAGTTCTTTTCTTAATTTATTGCCACACGTCATTTTTTGTGGCAAATGTGCTCAGAGACATATGCCTTGTATGCCTTTTCTTAAATTAAAAGATAAACAAAGAGTGAATTCTGCAAAGAGCACAGATGCCCTAATTCTATGTTCTGTATTTATCACCAGGCTGTGAAATCGTCATCTCTTTTTGAGAATGGTTAGAACCTCAGCTCTTCTTTTAGATTGTATTTTACTGGTAGGTTTGCTCAGGCCATATGCATTCTGTGGCTCCATGGGAAGCATGGTCTGTGGTTCTGCTGTCAAAAATAAAATGACTCAGGAATGTGACTAGTTCCTGAGGCTATCAGAGCTGGGTGGGTTTTCTGCATGCACAGTAGAAGAGGCAAGGCCATTCCATTGGACACATCACCTTAAGACTGAGGCCCTGTTAATTTATTCCAAGCAAAATGTTCAAGGTAGACAGGTGGTTGGCAGTTACTTCCGTCGGATCCCAGTTCAGATTAACTTCCATGGAAGGCAAAACATCGCTTCATTCTGTATGGAGAACTCTGTAATTCCCGTGTCAGCCTTTGCAGAGTGTTAAGTACTGACTTGTAGTCCTGTCTAGGTTTGTCCGTAGTCCTAAGAGGGAGCTCTGCCTTTCTTTCTTTCTTTTTTTTTATTATTAAATCATAGCTGTGTACATTAATGCAATCATGGGGCACCATGCACTGGTTTTAATACCATTTGACATATTTTCATCACACTGGTTAACATAGCCTTCCTGGCATTTTCTTAGTTATTGTGTTAAGACATTTATATTCTACATTCTACATTCTGTTTCACTTGTACCCTTGTAAGATGCACCGCAGGTATAATCCCACCAATCATCCTCCCTCTGCCCAACCTCCCCCCACCCTCCTCTCCCTGTCCCCTTCCCCATATTCTTAGGTTGTAACTGGGTTATAGCTTTCACATGAAAGCCATAAATTAGTTTCATAGTAGGGCTGAGTACTTTCTCTCAGCCGCAGGTGCCCATCCACACGACCAGCTCGTGTGCACAGATTAATGCAGCCCACACCCTCCACACATGCCAGTTGCAGGGTTTTTCTTCCTTTAATGAACATTTCCCTGTACTGTTGTAGTTTTCAGCTGGGAACTGCCCAACCACACACGGTGCTAAGCTAAAACTAACCTTTTCACTCAACTTTGCCTGGGCAGATGGCGTGTACACTGCTGTGTGCAATCCATTTCCATGTCAGTGAGCATTCTGGACTTTTCAGAAGCAACTTCAAATATATTTTAAAATCAAATGTGATGCAAAAGACTGTGTTCTAAGTGCTTGCGATAGGCAGACATGCTTTTCTTCCTGATGTCATAGCTAAGTAAAGCTAAGTGAAATCAAGTTATTTCACATTTTGTGCGGAAGGGTAAATTTTTGCCTAAATAGATTAAGAGTTGTAAAAATCTTCCAGCTGTATCAATGACAGCAATTTGTGAAATAAGAAAATATGGTGAGAAAATGGCTCCCAGAAAATATCAGTTACCATCATAGTCTACAAAGTCTCAGTCAGAAAACTAGTTTTAAAAGAATCATTGGACAAAACAAAGATCTACTATTTTTAGTGTTCAATTACCCAGCCCTTGATGTCTCTAGACTCAGTTCTACCTCTTAACATAAATCGTCAAGGTACATCAGCACTTCTGCAAGCATGTTTCCGGAAGCCCCGCTCTCCAAGGTCCACAGTGGAGGGTGCCACAATTAGCTAGGTGTAGGAATATCAGTACCGTGTTTTCTTTCTCACTGTCACATTAAGGAGTTTTTGAAGAAATTCACATTTGAAAGACACCCAGAGTCCAGCAATAAAGATACCATGTAACACTGTGTAATTCAGTATCTCTAAATTTTATTTGAATGTGAAATAATGTGGCTCTTCAATGCTAGGAGATATCTTTGGTGATCATTGTTTAAGTAATTTTTAAAAACTCCGTTATTCTACATTTTATGGATATTTACATTTCACTGATAGGCATCTTAGTTATGTTTATTAAAAATGCAAAATTTTGAATTAATATGACACTTCATATTTCATGATTTTAATTTCATTATTTCATATGTTGAATATCTGATATCTCAGAAATGAATGAAAGTAACATTGAGAAAATTAACAAACTCTGGTCCTCAGAGTCTCTGATCAGGTTTTTTATCCTCGTAAACTCAGTGTTTTTAATCTCTTTGATTGTTTCAATTAACTGATCAACTCACATACCGTATAGCCACTCTGTATGGAGTTACTTTTATTGTTTTACCCTTACGTGTCAAATGAAATTGAAGTTCTGTAAGTCCCTGTCAAAGTTAGAACTCAAATTTCAAATCCGTTCCCCTCTGATTTAACTTACGGGCTTTATACCATCCAAATGATTGGCATAATCCAAACACTTTGGAGGAAAGTAATAGATACTTTTATTTAGCATCTAGACAAATCACAATGATGCTTGGGTTCTTGGACTAAGTTTATAATACAGATATTAAAATGTGTGGGTGTGAGAAATGGATGAAATGTTATGGGACATAAAACGTGTAGCTGAAGAGCAGTATACTCTAAAAGAAACACTTGGTATTTACATGTTAAGAAGAAGGAAAACATTTGGACACCCAGATAGTACCAGATGCCATATAACCCTGTCACTCTAAATGATTCTGGCAATGATTTGGCAGGTGCCACACTGTGGGTGCCATATGTCTGGGTGGTCTTGCAGAGCTGAGCTGCTGCTGATGAACCCATGTCATTTCTGTGACTCACACTGTGCCAGATAGCCGCCCACATTCCTTACCTCCCCTGCAAAGCTTTCTTCCTCTCTATCCTACTCTGCACCTCGTTTTCAGAATCAACCATCTAATTATTCCAGGACTGATAATGAATGAACAGAGAATCTCTATAGCACTCTCATGTGTTTCCCAGAAAATGCTTTTTGCGCATTCAAGAGACAAACATTGCCGAATCTATCAGTCTTCTTTGAGGTAATACTGATATAACACCCCCCGCCCCCATCCCAGTCATACAAAGCTGTCCTTGAGTTCTTGCTGTGTCCTGGTTCAATTTCTAATCACTTCCTACAATGTTCTTTTGTAATTGTCAAGGCAACACTGGGATTGCTTCACTAATAAGGAAAACGGGGTTTTAAGTCCTTCACACAGCTGGTGTCAGAGTTGGGAATCAGCTCTACCTTTTCTGCCTCTGAACCGTATTGTCTCCCACTTGCCTTCTTATAGTTTCTTATCTTCAGAAAGGGGTTTTATAGCTTCTCAAATACGGCCAGACACTCACAGTCACTTGACGGCTGCTGGTGCTTTGCTCCACTTTGGAGATTTAGCTTAGAGAGCAATAATGTCAGCATCAGCAACACACTAAATATTATGGAGATGAACATTCAGGAATAAGAGGATGTTCATTAGATTTTTAAAAATCCAGTTTTAGTTCAAGGAAATGTAATTTCCTTTGCTCTTTCATCAAATGTACCTTGAAAGGTACATATAATAAAAAGTTGAAATAAGTCTATGGATTCGGCTTTTCAGCAGTATACCTAGAGTTCAGTCATGATTGTTAAAAAGAGTCTATACAGAGACTTGCACGGACCGTTTATTCCACTTCTGAAAACTTACCAATATTTCCCGGACAAGTTAACACGAGCATCTTACCCCTGGTAGCAAGTAGAAATGTTCTCATATATTTTGGCCAAGGTCACAGTTTGCAATAGAATATTATAAAACTGCACATAGCATTTAATGTGATTTTTGCATGTATTATTTGTGAAAAAAAGTCATACCTTGCCTATATACTCTTGACCATTTTTAGTTGAAAAAGTAAACATTGGTACTATACAGAGTGTCCTAAAATTTGGCCCTAAGCTGCCACACATATGGTAAATGGGGAGTTATAGCTAATTGAACCTTTATTTACAAAATATTCATTACAAAATTTTACTAAGAGGTGACCAACATGTAGAGACTATTTGGTAAAAAATTTTGTAAAATTTTTTTTTTTTTGTATTGTTGGGGATTCATTGAGGGTACAATAAGCCAGTTTACACTGATTGCAATTGTTAGGTAAAGTCCCTTTTGCAATCATGTCTTGCCCCCATAAAGTGTGACACATACCAAGACCCCGCCTCCTCCCTCCGTCCCTCTTTCTGCTCCCCCCCATAACCTTAATTGTCATTAATTGTCCTCATATCAAAATTGAGTACATAGGATTCATGCTTCTCCATTCTTGTGATGCTTTACTAAGAATAATGTCTTCCACTTCCATCCAGGTTAATACGAAGGATGTAAAGTCTCCTTTTTTTTTAATGGCTGAATAGTATTTCATGGTATACATATACCACAGCTTGTTAATCCATTCCTGGGTTGGTGGGCATTTTATAAATAAAGGTACAGTTATCTACCATTTCCCATTTTCCCTGCATATGGTGACTTTAGGGGAGACGTTTGGAACACACTGTGTGTGTAGGGGTGGGGTTGGGCGGTGCCTGTGTCCATAAAAGCTTTCCACAAAAGGGTATTCTGATTTTAAATTGTACCAAGCTGGAAATACCAGTACCTTAACTTCCAGACCAAAATGAATGAATGACTGGAGTTTAGGACAATATCCCCAATGAGGTTGATAATCTAATACAACAGAGAGAACTGAATTAAGAAGACCCTTCAGAGTGGCGCCTGTGGCTCAATGGAATAGGGCGCAGGCCCCATATGCCGGAGGTAACGGGTTCAAACCCAGCCCTGGCCAAAAACTGCAAAAAAAAAAAAAAAAAAAAAAAAAGAGACCCGTCATAGGCTTCCTTCTGCTCAGAGAACACCCAGATTTTATTCATGAAGCCAAGATGACCTTAAAAGTATTTAAAATTATTTATCTCCCACCATAAAATAATGTATCTGTTTAACTAATATTTGAAGGGCTAAATTTCCAGGCAGCTGGAAACATGTACAAAACTCCCCTCAGTTTATTTCCACCTCCTTCCCAACTTTGCCCATCTACACAATGTCAGCCTCTAAATATCCAGTGAGGGTGGGTGAACAGAGGAGGCTTGGAGGGAGGCTTGCAGCTTGAGAAGTCCAGTTTCAGGAAGAACATATTTTGACTGGGGTAGGAAACAGGCAGAACCCAGGAGTGAAGGCTGGGAGTCCCAGGTATTTATTTGCAATGTTTGAGCTGTCACTTGCGTGCCGATAGAAGTAGCCAGCAAGAGACAGCAACCTAAAGTGATGGATGCCCACGCTGAGAACTGCACATATATATCTGTTCTTCAGTCACAGAACTGAGAGATTTCACCACCATAAAATCTACTCACAATGCACTCTCTGACAGCCGATGAGCAACTAGATTGTGTAAAGTTAACCTTGATCAACAGAGGAAAAAAATAAACTACCTGAAAACCTATGACAAGAGGCTGAGATATAGCAAAATAAAGGGAAAAGAATCACAGTCTAAAGCTCAGAGAAATAACATACGAGAAAATGATTTTTACATAATATGGAAAAAAATTGAAGGAGGCTAGGCATCCTTAGGAAATGCAAGAAGACACAATCTCCAACAGAAGGGAGCCTGTCAAAAGATGAAAAAGAGCTGAGATGGAAAAAAGAGAAAAGGATAGATTAAAAGCAATTGTAAGGGAAGTAGAAAGTAAAAGCAAATTAAACATACAAGGTAGGCAGTAAAGAAAAGAACTGGTACTTCCGGAAACTCTGCTGATTTAATGGGGTTGAACATAACATGGTCTGCTAAATTTGATGTGTGAGTGTTGAACCAAATGGACAAGCCATGTGGAATATGACAAAACGGAGCCATTCCTTAAAACACAACCCAGGATAAATTCCAAATGGATCAGAGAAATACGTTTAAAAATAAAAGCACACAAGTGCTAGAGGGAAGTATGAATATATTGCTCTATAATCTTAGAATGAAGCAAACTTTCCTAACTAGGACTCAAAATCTAGAAGTTATCAGGCAAAAGTTTGAATACTTTGATTAGATAAAGTCATTAAAAAAAATCTTGGCATAGCAAAAAATAGCAAAATAAAATGAAATGACACTGACAATGTTTGCAAATTGTACCAGAGGTGAAGGGTTAATATCCTGATGATATAAACAGCTTCTAAAAAGAAGAAATGAAGGGCGGTGCCTGTGGCTCAAAGGACCAGGGCGCCGGCCCCACATGCTGGAGGTGGCGGGTTCAAACCCAGCCTTGACCAAAAACTGCAAAAAAAAAGGGCGGCGCCTGTGGCTCAGTCCATAAGGCGCCGGCCCCATATACCGAGGGTTCAAGCCCGGCCCTGGCCGAACTGCAACAACAACAAAATAGCCGGGCGTTGTGGTGGGTGCCTGTAGTCCCGGCTGCTCGGGAGGCTGAGCCAAGAGAATTGCTTAGGCCCAGGAGTTGGAGGTTGCTGTGAGCTGTGTGATGCCATGGCACTATACCGAGGGCCATAAAGTGAAACTCTGTCTCTACAAAAAAAAAAAAGTAGAAATGAAGAAGGTTAACAATTCTATAGAAAAAGGATCAAAAGACAGTGAAATAACAGGTCACAGGGAAAAAAAGTAAATGCCCTTTGAGTATATGAAATATACTCAAATTTACCCATGAGAGAAATGCATATCTAAGCTACATTCAGAAACCATTTCTCTCACCTAAATCAAACAATTTAACCACTTATTCTATTGGTGAGATTTTGGGATAGAAGATTCCTTCATACATATCTGATAGAAATGCAAAATGATATAAAACTCTAGGGAAGAGAATTTAGTAATATATAACAAATAATTTGGTGACTTTAACTAAAAATTCAGCTTCTAAGCTTTGATCCCAAAGATACACTGGCAAATTTTGTTGTTGTTGTTGTTTTATTATTAAATCATAGCTGTGTACATTAATGCGATCATGGGGCACCATACACTGGTTTTATAGACCATTTGACACATTTTCATCACACCGGTTGATGAAATAGCCTTCCTGGCATTTTCTTAGTTATTATGTTAGGACAATTATATTCTACATTTACTAATTTTCACATGTACCCTTGTAAGATGCACCGCAGGTGTAATCCCACCAATCACCCTCCCTCTGCCCATCCTCTCCCCTCCCTCCCTTCCCTCTCCCCCTTCCCCATATTCTTAGGTTATAACAAATTCTAATTTGTTAAAACAATTTTTTAAACAAAAAAATACTAGAAATAATTCCAAATTCCATCAACTGGGGACTTGTTGAATGTACTGCTATAAATCTACACTGTGGAGTACTATGCAGCTGTAAACATGAGTGAAGGGTATCTCTCCACACAGCTGTGGGACAATCTCTGGAGTGGACAGGGTCCTGCAAGACAAGAAGGAAAGAAAAGTAAGATGGATGGCAAAGGGGCATGTGATATGCTATCACTTTATCTAAGAAAAATACATACTTAATTTCAATAAGTACATAAGTTTTTATTATAAAAACAACAAATTATAGTTGTATACCTTACATTTAAGGGAAGAAAGAGAGGTGGTGACTCATGAATATGATGTGGAATAATTAAATCAAGCTAACTGACATATTTATTGCCACAAATAAATATCCTTTTTTTGTGGTAAGAACATTTGAAATTTACTTTCTTAGTGATTTTGAAATGTATAATACACTATTACTTACTGTATTCACCACTCTGTGCAATATGCTTCAAAGAAAGCATAACATCATATCCCCTTATCTAATTGAAGGTTTGGACTCTTTGACCAGCACCTCCCCATCCTTCCCTGCCCCAGCCTCTGGCCACCACCATTCCGCCCTCCATTTCTCTGCAGACCCTACGTGTCAGTGAGATAACACAGCATGGTCCATTCATATGTTGATGGACAGTTAGGTTGATCCATAATGTGGCTGTTGTGAATAGTGCTTCAATGAACATGCACAGATAACTATTTCTTCAACATAATTTCAAATCTTTTAGGTAAATACCCAGAAGTAGGATTCTGGAATCATATGGCAATTCTATTTTTAGTTTTTTTTTGAGGAATCCCCCATACAGTTTTCCATAATGGTGACACTAATTTAATTTCCCCCAAGAGGGTAAAGAGTTATCTTTCTCCACATCCATGCAAATACTCACCCATTGTCTTATTGATATCAGCCATTCTGATAGGTCTGAAGTGATATCTTACTGTAGTTTTAATTTGCATTTCCTAATGATTAGTGATGTGGAGCATTTTTTCATATATCTCTTGGTCATTTGAATGTCATCTTCTGAGAAATGCTTATTCAGGTATCTGTTCAATTTTCACTAGATTATCTGTTTTCTTTCTAAATAGCAGTTTGAGTTTTTTATATGTTTTGAATATTAACCACTTGTCAGGCATATGACTTGAAAATATTTTTTCTCAATTCTTACATTGTTTCTTCTGCTGTCAATTGTTTTCTTTGTTTTACAATGCTATTTTTATTTTATTTTATTTATTATTATTATTATTGTTAAATCATAGCTGTGTACATTAGGGCAATCAAGGGGTACAATGTGCTGGTTTCATATACAAACTGAAATATTCTCATCAAACTGTTCAACGTAGCCTTCATGGCATGTTCTTAGTTATTGTATGTAGACATTACAATGCTATTTTTTTGTTTTTGTTGTTGTTGCAGTTTGGCCGGGGCTGGGTTTGAACCCGCCACCCTCGGCATATGGGGCTGGCGCCCTACTCACTGAGCCACAGGCGCCGCCCTACAATGCTATTTTTAAAAGTAATCCCAACTGTCTGTTTTTATTTCTGTTGCTTGTGCTTTTGGAGTTAAATATAGAAAATCATGGCAGTGAACAATATTGTGTAGCTTTTCTCCTATGTTGCCTTTTTAGTTTTACAGTTTCAGGTCTTATGTTTAAGCCTTTAAACCATCTTGAGTTGATTTTGGTGTGAGGCAAGGGTTGTATTTTATTCTTCTACATATGGGCATTCAGTTTTCCTGTTTATTCAAGAGACTGTCTTTCTCCCATATCATCAAAAATCAATTGATGGTATAAGTATGGGTTCATTCTGGGCTCTCTGTGGTATTCCATGGTCATGAACCATCTTACGGACCTGGATAAAGAAAAATAATCTAAACCCAAACCCAGCAGAAGAAAAGAAATAACGAAAATTAAGTCAGATATTAATGAAATTGAAAACAAAAGAATCATTCAGAAAATTAATGAAACAAAAATTGTTTTTTTGAAAAAATAAATAAAATCGATAAAATTCCAGCCAGATTAACTAGAAACAGAAAAGTAAAATCTCTAATAACCTCAATCAGAAACAATAAATGGAAAATAACAATAGATGCCATAGAGATACAAGAGATCATCTCTGAGCACTACAAGAAACTTTATGCCCAGAAATTTGACAATGTGGAGGAAATGGATCAATACCTGGAATCACACCCTCTCCCTAGACTTAACCAAGAAGAAATAGATCTATTGAACAGACCAATTTCAAGAACCAAGATTGAAGAAACAATAAAAAAATCTCCCAACAAAAAAAATGCACTGGTCCAGATGGGTTCCCACCAGAATTCTATCAAACCTTCAAAGAAGCACTTATACCCATACTGCAGAAATTATTCCCAAAAAATTGAGAAGGAAAAATTCTCAATATAATCCTAGCCAGTAGATTATAGCTACACATTAAAAAAACTATTCATCACAATCAAGTAGGTTTCATCCCAGGGATGCAAGACTGGTTTAAAATATACAAGTCCATAAAGCTAATTCTCTATATCAATAGAAGCAAAAACAAAGACCATATGATTCTCTCCAGAGATGCAGAAAAATCATTCAACAAAATAGAAATTTCCAAATTTAACTAAAACAAATTGGATATCTGAACAAATCAGTATTCATGGAGGATATTTTAAAAGTGGCCAAAAAAGACTTTCCAAACAGAAACTAATAAGGGGACATAGTTTATCTTATATTTTGACAATATTATAAAATCAAATTAAATAAAAATATGTGGTACAGGAAAAGAAATAGATGTATTAGAACTAAATACAAATTTATTTAGACACTCATACTTAATTAAATATTAGGTTTTGTGTTTTGTTTTGTTTTTTAAATAATGGCATTCATTTTGGCTTAGGAAAGATCAGTTGTTTGATGACTTTTTTAGGTATTCAATTAGTTTGATAACTGAGCGTTTCCTGAAGACCAATTTGATAACTTAGTGATACTGAAGACCAATTCTTTGAGCATATTGAAAAGTGCTACATGAAGTAAGGGATTTCAAAGTTCAAACCAAACTACAACAGAGAGCTAGATAATGCCAATTTTATTAATTTTGAAATTAGGAAAAAATAAATAAAGAGAAATGAGGTATGGGACGCACTACCCCAAATATGGCACCTTGGATTTATCAAATGCTTTTTCTGCATCTATTGATATGATCATAGGATCTTTGGTTTTGCTTCTGTTTATGTGGTGAATCACGTTTACTGATTTGTGTATTTTGAGGCATCCTTGAATCCCTCAGTCGAAGCCAACTTATCATAGTGAATTATCTTTCTGATGTGCTTTTGAGTAAGGTTTGATGAGGATTTTTGTATGTGTGTTTATAAATGATTTTGGTCTGTAGTTTTCTGTTTTAGTTGTGTCCTCTCCTGGCTTTGGTATCAAGGTGATAATGGCTTTGTAGATTAAGTTAGAGAGGATTCCCTCCTTGTCAATGTTATGGAATAATTTCTATAGGATTATTATCAGTTCCTCTTTCTAGATCTGGTAGAATTTGGCTGTGAATCCATCTGGTCTGGGACTTTATTTTGTTGGGAAATTATTTTTATTACTACTTCAACCTTGCTGCTTGCTTTTGGTCTGTTCAGGATTTCTATTTCTTTCTGATTCAGTCTAGGGAGGTTGTATGTTTCCAGGAATTTATCCAATTTCCCTACATTTTCTATTAAATAGTTTGTATGTGTGTAGAGATTTTTAGAGTAATTAATGGATAATATTTTGTATTTGTGTTTATCATTTGTAATGTCTCCTTTTTCATTTCTGATTCCGTTTATTTGAGTCCTTTCTTTTTTATTTCTGGTTAATCTGGCTTGTGGTGCATTTTTTTTTTTTTTTATCTTTTCAAACAACCAATTTTTTGTTTTGTTAATCCTTTATATAGTTTGTGTAGCTTCCATTTTGGTTAATTCTCCTCTGAGCTTTGTTATTTCCTTTCTCCTGCTGTCACTGGGTTTTATTTGCTGTTTTTTCTAGTTTTTTGAGATGTGATATTAGATTGTTAATTTGTGATCTTTCTGTCTTTTTGATATAGGCCTTTAAGGCTGTGAACTTTCCCCATAGGACTGCTTTTACCATGTCCAATAAATTTTGAAATCTTCTCTCCTCTTTGTTGTGCAGTTTGAGGAATCTTTTGATTTCCATCTCAATTTCATGACTGACCTAAGGATCATTCAGCAGCAGGTTGTTTCATTTCCATGACTTTGTGTAGATTTGAGTGTTTCTTTTGGAATTGATTTCTGATTTTATCCCACTGTAGTCTGAGAAGATAGATGGTATGATTCTGATTCTTCTGAATTTACTGAGACTTGTTTTGTGATCTAGGATATAATCAATCTTGGAAAATATTCCATGTGCTGGTAAGAAGAATGCATATTCTTTACTTTTCAGATAGAATCTTCTGCAAATGTCTGTTAAGCACATTTATAAGGGTCTAGAGTTCCTTTTAAATCCAATGTTTCTTTATTGATTTTTCTGCTTCGATCTGTACAGTTCTGTCAGTTGGGTGTTGAAGTCCTCAACAATTATGATGCTACTATTTATTTTTTTACTTAGATCTAGCAAAATTTGCTTTATGAAAGTGGGAGTTCATTTGTTAGGTATATATATATTTAGGATTATTATGACTTCTTATTGAACTGTTGCATTTACCATTATATTTTTTCTTTCCTTTTTTTAAGCATTGTTGATTTGAAGTCTATTTTATCTGACATGAGAATGGCTATACTTGCTCAGTTTTTGTTTCCATCTGCATGGAATATTTTTTCCATCCCTTTACCTTTAGTCTGTGCAAATCCCTGAAAGTTGAATGTGTTTCTTGGAGACAGTATATACAGTAGAACATCTGTAAGTTGACAACCTATGAGAACATAATATCCTGGTCAATATATGGAGGTGGTCAGTGGAAGTTCCTTTGAGTACATGTAGTGCATGTCCAGTGTGTGAAAATTAAGTCACCTTAAGGACGTGGTCAATGTAAAGAGGTGGTTAGCTGTAGCGGTGTTGCTATACTTGGGTTATATTCAGTCAGTCTGTGTCTTTTAAGTAGAGTTATGAAGGCTGTTCACCTTGAGTGTTAACTGCTGTGTGGAATACTGTTCTTTTCATCATGTCGGATGATGCCTTGCTACTTTGCTTTCCTTCTTTTGCTACTGTTTTATAAGAGCTGTGAGCTTTAACTTTTGGGTATTTCTACACCAGTATCTCTTGTGCTATTCCATGCGTAATGCACTTTAAGCATTTTCTGTAGGGCAAGTCTAATTGTGACAAATTTTCTTAAAGTTTGCTTGTGTGGGAAATTCTTTATTTCTCCATCATGTATGAAACTTAGTTTTGCAAGATACAAAATTCTTGGCTGGCAGTTGATCTGTTCAAGAAAACTAAAAATGGGGCGCCAATCCCTCTGGCTTGTAAGATCTTTGCTGAAAAGTCTGTTGTTAGCCTAAATTTTCCTTTGTAGAGTAGTTGTTGTTTTCATCTTGCAGTACATAGAATTTTTTTTCTCCTTCACTTTGACTTTAACCAGATTGATGACTACATGTCTTGGAGAAGTCCTATATGCTATGGGACAAACACTATGCTATAGTGTTTGATGACCATCTTGTATCTGGATATCTGAATCTCTGGTGAGATTCAGAAGTTTTCCTGAATAATTCCCTCAAATGGATTTTCCATACGTTTTGCTTTTTCTTCTTCTACCTCAAGAATACCTCTAATTTGAATATTGGTTTGCTCCATATGGTCCCATATTTCTCTAAGTGATTGTTAATTCTTCTCCTCTTTTTTTTTTCTGCATTATTGACTGACAAGGTTAATTGAAAAGCCTAGGCTTCAAGCTCTGAAATTCTGTAATTTCTCAGTAAATTTCTTCTGCTTGGTCTAGCCCATCATTAAAGCTTTTTGCTGTATTTTGAAATTCTGTAAGCAACTCTTTCCTTTCTTTAAGTGATGATATATCCTTCCTGATGTTATCTCTCTGTTCAGTGACATTTTTACTTTTCCACTGATGTGTTTTTTGGCATCTTTTGTTAGTTTCAACTTCCTTTTCAGTCCCATTCATCTTATTTACCATCCATATTCTGAATTCCTTTTCTGACATTTTGACAAATTATTTTTTACTGGGATTCATGGCTTTGGATCTATTGTGATTATTTGGCAGTTTCAAACTAGCTTGTTTTTTTCATGTTGCTTGATTTCTTTTGCTTGTTTCTTTTCCTCTGAAACCTCTTCTCTCAGCTCAGGGCAGCTTTGTCTGCAGCACACTTATTCTCCTTTGCTGGAAATGTTCCTACATTGTGAGAAGAAAAGAGGTGCCACATGGCACTTTTGTGACCTCTCTGGAAGACTGACCTATCCCTCTCTGGATGCACAGCAAGCCTGTAATGCAGCTGTTCTGTGTTGTCCTGCTCCCCTTTGATCATCACAGTCCAACCTGATGCCAGATGATCTTGGTAGAGAGTAGTGAGCTGTTCCCCAGGCACTGTTGGAGTCTCTGTCCACAGAAACTGGCACTGGGGAGATTGCTCTACCCAGTTCTCTGGCAGTGGCAACTGGGTGAGTCTATCTAGGCAGTGATCATGTGTGTCAGGGATGTGAGTATTCACTCTGCCCAGATCCAGGTGCAATTGCAGGTCATGGCTAGTGGGTCCCTGGTGGAATGCTGGACCATAGGGGTGGTTCCTAACCCATCGTAGGTAGGAGTGGCTGTGCTGGGAAACAGCATGAGAACCTCAGAGACAGAGCCACAGGGTGAGCATAAGTGTAAGAGCCCTGGGAGTGAAGCCATGCGACTGAGCCACTGGGAAGCTGGGGTCCTCTCTCCCTGCCCAGGTCCCACAGAGGCAGTTGCTACAGGGCTTCTCTAATGGTGAAAGTGCACCTATTCTGCTTCACTCTCCCATGGTTCTTGGTGCTCAGTCATGCAGTGCACATAAGCATCTGCTCTTGCTACTGCCTCCCGGACTGGCCAGGGTGATGAGAGAGTAGCTGCAGCAATCCCAGTCCTGTGTAGACCAGGTGCTACAGACCTAAGAACTCAGAAGGGCATCAATGGTAGCAACCCAACAATGGAAGCCACTAGATCCCTGCAGGGGCTGCTCTTTGGTGCAGGGTCTCTAAGCAAATCCCTGGTCATTCTGGGGGCCACTGCCCACAGGTAGAATATGGAATTCCAGGATTCTCTCTTTCTGTCCTTCCCCACCTGTGGATGTCTCCCCAGCTACCTTCTGATCTTGCTGAGTGGATCACTCTGTCACCCTCTCCTTCATTCTTAGTGTCTCTAGTGGTTTCTCTGCTGATTCCCAATGCTGTCTCCAAGGAGGCCCATCTGCAGGTAGGCATCTATTTGAAACTTTCAACCTTATCCTTGAGAGAAGCATGCCTGGGCTCCTTCGAGTTCTAGGTCTTCCCACAGCAACCTTAGTATTTCCTCACTAATTATTGAGTAAAATAAGATCATCAATGTATCATTTTACAGATATATGAGGATCATTATTTTATCCTTTCTTTTAAAATTATTAAAATGTTTTTGTAATTTCTCAGTAAATTTAATTTTGCACGTAAGTTTACTTGACTAATACAAATTTGAAAAAAAAAAATAGAAAATGGTTAATGACTTCCAAATAAGTTATGTGAAGATGTAGGTCATGAAACAAAATCTATCATACCAATTTATTTGTGCTTAGTTTTCTTTTTTACAAATCCATAAGGGTTGTCTCTTACTGCTGCTCTCCCTGCAGGAGCCTTGCAGAGCTCCCACCGTAGCTTCTGTGTTCTCGCAACACGTCTCTTTGACTGACTTCAGTCCGAGTGTGAGCAGATGCTCTCCCCTTAAGTATTCCAGAACTCAACTCACAATAGGCTTAGAGTTTAATAACATGTTATTGAAGGGTTGGGGGAACACAAAGTGGAATTAATCTGTGAAGGATAGGGGACAAATCTAAATGCTAAATTTTATCTTTCTGTGTGGAGTCCACGAGGAATGATGCTCCAAAGAAGGTCATCATTCATCTCTGGCTGTTTGTCTTCATAGCTGTGTCCTGCTACAAAGCTGAAGAAGCTGCCATGCTTCTCATAACCTAGAATGAGAAAACTCTGCCTTTGAATAATCTGAACAAAGATAAAATTGTGTGCCTAAAGAACAGGTCACCTAACTTTCCATCAGAAACATCTACATTTAGATTTCCTTGTCCCTGAGATATTAGAAAGGAGTATATCATACATCATTGTGACCAATCTCACCCAGAATCAGGAGAGATAATGCCTGAAACACCAAGTCCATCTTCCACCCTACGAAGAGACAGTTTGTGGACTTTCCAAATAGCTATTTTTCATCTTGATGTTTAACCTCCGCATTCAATATTCAGCAATAGGAATAAATTTTTTGACAGCATAAAAAATAGTCACTTCTCACGGCTTCATGTATTTTTCATATTTTCTTCTAAATAGTAGTAATAATAATAATGATAAAAGAGATGTGATGGCTCATGCCTATAATCCAAGAACTTTCAGTGGCCAAAGTGAGAAGTTCTCTTAAACCCAGGATCTTGAGGTTGCTGTGAGCTGTGATTGTTCCCTGCTCTCCACCTGGGGCAACAGTGTGAGACCCTGTCTACAAAAGTAACAAGAACATTAAGGAGAGGGAGACAAGATGGCGGACTGAACCCAGCTTTCAACAGAGGCTCCCGTCCAGAAGGAGAGTTAAGGGACAGGAATTTAGTAAGTATCCTGGTAGACTTGAGCCTCACCAAGAGAGAAGGTTGAAGAACGCACATCAACACCGCTGAGGCAAGCTGTGATCACAAGGACGCAAACAAAAGGTACAAAATCCACCACCAAGCGGACGGGAGTCCCCCTCCCCCAGGGGACTGGCTCAAGAGCCCCACAATTAAACAAACGGGCAGAAATTAAAGGCCTTCCCACTACACTCCACGGGAGAGACCTTCTAAAAACTGGACCTACCTCCCCTACTGGGGTGCCGGGGTGTTCTCCTGCTGGGCATAAAACTGAATAAAACTTTAAAAATCCTTTGCTGGCAACCCTGAATCCCCAACACTCCCCTCCCGCCCACTGAGGTCTGGAGGCCTGTTCCCCAGGAGTTCGGATCCTTGAGTGATTTCTCAAGGGGAGTGGACAGTCCCCGAGTTGCGACTGGTCAGCATTGACTCTGAGGCACGGGAGTGAGGAGAGGGCACCGGGCTGAGGGGGAGTCACGCCTTGGCGGCACTTCCCTGTGGTGCGGTGCAGCAGCCCTCCCCGTGCATCAATACAGCCAGACATAAAACTGAATGAAACTCTAGCTTCCCCCCCACTCTCACTCAGGGTCTGGGGACCTGTCCCCCAGGATTTCGGATCCTCGGGTGATTTCTTGAGGGGAGCGCACAGTGCCTGAGCCGCGACTGGTCAGCACTGACTCTGAGACAGGCGGGCGAGGAGAAAGCACTCTACTGAGGGGGAGTCACGCCTCGGCGGCACTTCCCTGCGGATTAGGTGCAGCAGCCCTCCCTGGGCAACATTACGGGGCCGGGCACAAAACTGAATAAAACTCTAGCTTCCCCGCTGAGAGCTGAGAGCCCCTACTCTCACTCAGGGTCTGGAGGCCTATCCCCAAGGAGTTCGGATCCTTGGGTGATTTCTCGAGGGGAGTGCACAGTGCCCGAGCTGCGTCAGGTCAGCACTGACTCTGAGACATGTGAGCAAGGAGAGGGCACTCTGCTGAGGGGAAATCAAGCCTTGGCGGCACTTCCCTGTGGTGCGGTGCGACAGCCCTCCCCGGGTGGGCGTAAAACTGAATGAAACTTTAGCTTCCCCCCCACTCCCAATCAGGGTCTGGGGGCCTATCCCCCAAGAGTTCGGATTCTTGGGGGATCTCTTGAGGGGTGTGGACACAGCATAAACTGCGGCCGCTCAGTGCTGACTCTGGGGTGCGAGACAGAGGAGAAAAGGGTCGGCTGAGTGCCCACACCAGAGCAGCAGTTCCCTGGAGGTAGATCAACAGCCGTTTTTTCTTTAACGGAAGAACGCTCACTTCTGGATATTCTGAGGCCACACCCCCTGTCTCCCTGGGCAACCAGAGGAGGCCACGGGTGAGCGGGGGATTTCCTGACACTGCTCACAAACCCAGGAAGCTTCCAGGGCGGGGCCGACCCAGAGAGGTGATCGGACGCAAACCTCCAGTAGCAAAGAGGACACAAACCTCCAGCAGCAAAGACGTTTGAACTCAGAACAGCCCGTCTTCTGTAGGCGATTTCAGCAGGAACAGAGACAGAACCCCACAAAGTTGTCTGTTCTGTTCTGTTAGCAGTATCCATCAGGGACGGGGCTAAGCCTCAGTGAACACCTCCTTCCCATCACCTGCATCAAGCACTCAAAGATGTCAGGCCCCATCTCCTCCTGCTAGATAGCGGCAGTCTGTGGGGGCCTGGCAGACTTCCTTGCGATTCAGGCAGGTGCAAACCCCTGGAGTGTCTGTTCACTGCAGGCAACTGGGTTAGCCATCTGCAGAGATACCAGTGACTCGGTCCGACGGAGGGGCAAAGTGGGGAAGGAGACGTCAACCTTCCCAGACTGCTCTGTTTGCTGGGTGGCTCCTCCTGACTCCACGCTGCACTGGGGTGAGCCGTGTCAGAGGAGTCACCAGGCTCCTGTGATCCAGTTCCCAGAGACCTCTTGAACTCTCCCACCCGAGACAGGTGCCGATTGAGACAGTTGATTTGGACCTTTTGAACTGGGCTAATAGACTGAGGACTTTTCAGGTGGTGCCCTGGGTGTGCGGTTGTAGGAAGGTTTGATTCTCCTTTTCCAACTGGGGCCAGAGGTGGGCGGGCGGGGTGACTTAATTGCTGATTTTTCCACACAGCTGAGACTTCAAGCCAGAGTAGAAGTTGCAATAGGATCGAACAGAAACCAGCTGAAAACAAGACAGAACCACTTTGTTCCACCACACCAGACAGGGCCCCAGTTTCTCAGGCCACAACACTGTATGGCCCCTTGATAAAGCCCCAGGGGAAAAAACCAAAGGGAGTAAAATAACCATGGGGCGGAATCAGCAGAAAAACTCTGGTAACATGAATAACCAGAATAGATCAACCCCCCCCCCCAAGAAAAGTTACGGCAGATGTGATTGAAGATCCCATTCATAAACAACTGGCTGAGATGTCAGAAATCGAATTCAGAATTTGGATTGCAGACAAGATTAATAAAATGGAATTAGGAATTCGAGGAGAAATTCAAAAGTTGTCTCAAGAATTTAACGAATTTAAAGACAAAACCACCAAAGACTTAGACACACTGAAGCAAGAATTTACAGCCCTCAAAGATATGAAAAATACAGTAGAATCCCTCAGCAACAGAATGGAGCAAGCAGAAGAAAGGATTTCTGACATTGAAGATAAAGTCTTCGAACGCTCCCAATCTCTCAAAGAGGAAGAGAAATGGAGAGCAAAAAATGATCACTCACTCAGAGAGCTCTCAGATAATTCGAAAAAAAGCAATATAAGAATTATAGGGATCTCTGAGAGCGATGAAGTGGCCTCCAAGGGCACAGAGGCCCTTCTGCATGAAATTATGAAAGAAAATTTTCCAGACATGCCTAGAGAATCTGAAATTCAGATAGCAGACAGCTTCAGAACACCAGCACGATTCAACCCCAATAAGTCATCCCCCAGACATATCATAATTAGCTTCACTAAAGTTAATATGAATGAGAAGATTCTCAAAGCAGCCCGGTGAAAGAAAACCATTACGAACAAAGGGAAGAATATTAGAATAACTGCAGATCTCTCTGCTGAAACTTTTCAAGCCAGAAGAGGGTGGTCATCAACTTTTAATCTCCTAAAGCAAAATAACTTTCAACCCAGGATCTTGTATCCAGCCACACTGAGTTTCATCTATGATGGAGAAATTAAATACTTCAATGACATTCATATGTTGAAAAAATTTGCCATAAGTAATCCAGCTCTTCAGGATATTCTCAGACCTATCCTCCACAATGACTAACCCAATCCTATACCACAAAAGTAAACTCACTCAGAAACTTCGGATCAAACTCCAACTTCCACACTGGCGAAAGGATTAAAAATGTCCACTGGACCTTTGAAAAACTCGATACCCAAAATTCCACCAGACTTATCAATACTCTCCATCAATGTGAATGGCTTAAACTGTCCTCTAAAGAGGCATAGGTTAGCTGACAGGATACAAAAACTCAAGCCAGATATTTGTTGCATACAAGAGGCACATCTCAACTTAAAAGACAAATACAGACTCAGGGTGAAAGGATGGTCATCCATATTTCAGGCAAATGGTAATCAGAAAAAAGCAGGTGTTGCAATTTTATTTGCAGATACAGTAGGCTTTAAACCATCAAAAGTAAGGAAGGACAAGAATGGTCACTTCATATTTGTTAAGGGTAATACTCAATATGATGAGATCTCAATTATTAATATGTATGCGCCCAACCAGAATGCACCTCAATTTATAAGAGAAACTCTAACAGACATGAGTAACATGATTTCCTCCAGCTCCATAATCATCGGAGATTTCAACACTCCTTTGGCAGTGTTGGATCGATCCTCCAGCAAGAAGCTGAGCAAAGAAATCTTAGATTTAAACCTAACCATCCAATATTTAGATTTAGCAGATCTACAGAACATTTCATCCCAACAAAACTGAATACACATACTTCTCATCAGCCCACGGACCTTACTCCAAAATTGACCACATTTTAGGTCACAAGTCTAACCTCAGTAAATTTAAAGGAATAGAAATTATTCCATGCATCTTCTCGGACCATAATGGAATAAAACTTGAATTGAGTAACAACAGGAATCTGCATACTCATACAAAAACATGGAAGTTAAATAACCTTATGCTGAATGATAGCTGGGTCAGAGATGAGATTAAGAAAGAAATTGCCAATTTTTTGGAACAAAACAACAATGAAGACACAAACTATCAGAACTTCTGGGACACTGCAAAGGCAGTTCTAAGAGGGAAATTTATAGCACTGCAAGCCTTCCTCAAGAGAACGGAAAGAGAGGAAGTTAACAACTTAATGGGACATCTCACGCAACTGGAAAAGGAAGAACATTCCAACCCCAAACCCAGTAGAAGAAAAGAAATAACCAAAATTAGAGCAGAATTAAATGAAATCGAAAACAAAAGAATAATACAACAGATCAATAAATCAAAAAGTTGGTTTTTTGAAAAGGTCAATAAAATAGATAAACCTCTGGCCAACCTAATCAGGAAAAAAAGAGTAAAATCTCTAATCTCATCAATCAGAAACAACAAAGACGAAATAACAACAGACTCATCAGAAATCCAAAAAATCCTTAATGAATATTATAAGAAACTTTATTCTCAGAAATATGAAAATCTGAAGGAAATAGACCGATACTTGGAAGCACGCCACCTTCCAAGACTTAACCAGAATCAAGTGGAAATGTTGAACAGACCCATATCAAGTTCAGAAATAGCATCAACTATACAAAACCTCCCTAAAAAGAAAAGCCCGGGACCAGATGGTTTCACGTCAGAATTCTACCAAACCTTTAAATAGGAATTAGTACCTATATTACTCAACCTGTTCCAAAATGTAGAAAAAGAAGGAAGACTACCCACACGTTCTATGAAGCAAACATCACCCTGATCCCCAAACCAGGAAAAGACCCAACAAGAAAAGAAAATTATAGACCAATATCACTAATGAATATAGATGCAAAAATACTCAACAAGATCCTAACAAACAGAATCCAGAAACACATCAAACAAATTATACATCATGACCAAGTTTGTTTTATCCCAGGGTCTCAAGGCTGGTTCAATATATGTAATCTATAAATGTAATTCAGCACATAAACAAATTAAAAAACAAAGACCATATGATTCTCTCAATTGATGCAGAAAAAGCTTTTGATAATATCCAGCATCCCTTCATGATCAGAACACTCAAGAAAATTGGTCTAGAAGGGACTTTTCTTAAACTGATAGAGGCTATCTACAGCAAACCCACAGCCAATATCATATTGAATGGAGTTAAATTGGAATCATTTCCACTCAGATCAGGAACCAGACAAGGCTGCCCATTGTCTCCATTGCTTTTCAACATTGTAATGGAAGTTTTAGCCACCGCAATTAGGGAAGAAAAGGCGATCAAGGGTATCCATATAGGGTCAGAAGAGATCAAACTCTCGCTCTTCGCAGATGATATGATTGTGTATCTGGAAAACACTAGGGACTCTACTACAAAACTCCTAGAAGTGATCAAGGAATACAGCAGCGTCTCAGGTTACAAAATCAACATCCATAAATCGGTAGCCTTTGTATACACCAACAACAGTCAAGTTGAAAAAGCAGTTAAGGACTCTATCCCATTCACAGTAGCGCCAAAGAAGATGAAATATTTGGGAATTTACCTAACAAAAGACGTGAAAGATCTCTATAAAGAGAACTATGAAACTCTAAGAAAAGAAATAGCTGAAAATGTTAACAAATGGAAAAACATACCATGCTCATGGCTTGGAAGAATCAACATTATCAAAATGTCCATACTACCCAAAGCAATATATAATTTCAACGCACTCCCTATTAAAGCTCCACTGTCATATTTTAAAGATCTCGAAAAAACATTACTTCGTTTTATATGGAATCAGAAAAAACCTCGAATAGCCAAGACATTACTCAGAAATAAAAACACAACAGGAGGAATCACACTACCAGACCTCAGACTTTACTACAAATCGATAGTGATCAAAACAGCATGGTATTGGCACAAAAACAGAGAAGTAGATATCTGGAACAGAATAGATAACCAAGAGATGAATCCAGCTACTTACCACTATTTGATCTTTGACAAGCCAATTAAAAACATTCAGTGGGGAAAAGATTCCCTATTTAACAAATGGTGCTGGGTGAACTGGCTGGCAACCTGTAGAAGACTGAGATTGGACCCACACCTTTCACCATTAACTAAGATAGACTCTCATTGGATTAAAGATTTAAACTTAAAACATGAAACTATAAAAATACTAGAGGAGAATGCAGGGAAAACCCTTGAAGAAATTGGTCTGGGTGAGTATTTCATGAGGAGAACCCCCCGGGCAATTGAAGCAGCTTCAAAAATACACTACTGGGACTTGATCAAACTAAAAAGCTTCTGCACAGCTAAGAACACAGTAAGCAAAGCAAGCAGACAGCCCTCAGAATGGGAGAAGATATTTGCAGGGTATATCTCTGACAAAGGTTTAATAACCAGAATCCACAGAGAACTCAAACGCATCAGCAAGAAAAAAACAAGGGATCCCATCGCAGGCTGGGCAAGGGATTTGAAGAGAAACTTCTCTGAAGAAGACAGGCGCACGGCCTTCAGACATATGAAAAAATGCTCATCATCTTTAATCATCAGAGAAATGCAAATCAAAACTACTTTGAGATATCATCTAACTCCAATGAGACTAGCCTATATCACAAAATCTCAAGACCAGAGATGTTGGCGTGGATGCGGAGAAAAGGGAACACTTCTGCACTGCTGGTGGGAATGCAAATTAATACATTCCTTTTGGAAAGAGATATGGAGAACACTTAGAGATCTAAAAATAGATCTGCCATTCAATCCTGTAATTCCTCTGCTGGGCATATACCCAGAAGACCAAAAATCACAACATAACAAAGATATTTGTACCAGAATGTTTATTGCAGCCCAATTCATAATAGCTAAGTCATGGAAAAAGCCCAAGTGCCCATCGATCCACGAATGGATTAATAAATTGTGGTATATGTATAACATGGAATACTATGCAGCCTTAAAGAAAGATGGAGACTTTACCTCTTTCATGTTTACATGGATGGAGCTGGAACATATTCTTCTTAGTAAAGTATCTCAAGAATGGAAGGAAAAGTACCCAATGTACTCAGCCCTACTATGAAACTAATTTGGGGCTCTCACATGAAAGCTATAACCCAGTTACAGCTTAACAATAGGGGGAAGTGGGAAAGGGGGGGTGGGTAGAGGGAGGGGGATCAGTGGGATCACACCTGTGGTGCATCTTACAGGGGTATTTGCGAAACTTGGTAGATGTAGAATATAAAGGTTTTGGCACAGTAAATGAGATAACGCCGGAAAGTCTATGTTAACCACTGTGATAAAAATGTGTCAAATGGTCTATGAAGCGAGTGTATGATGCACCATGATCATATCAATGTATACAGTTATGATTTAATAAAAAAAAATAAATAAAAAAAAGAACATTAAGTATAACAATCGTGGTAAGGATTGCTATGGCAACAACTTAATAAAAGTGAAAAAATACATGTAAATAAAAGAATTTGAATGATGCTAGTAATGTTTCCATTTTTACGAATATAATATTTAGGGAAATTTTCTTAGTTTACTATTTTTTTATTACAACAATTTTATTACAAAAAAAAAAAAATACCTATAAGGCTTGGCTACTAAACCATCTGATAGGCATCTCATGTTTTTTTTGCAAATAAAAATAAAATACAATTCATTTTTAAATATCAGATTTTCTAGTCAGAATTTTTCCAGACAACTTTGTCTTAGCTCTTGAAGAGAGTGCTGTGATGGCTGTTTCTTTGCTCACCAAGTTAGATATGGCATACATAATCTAACTCGCGTTCAGCTAATCTTTGGCTATTGTATTTGATGTTGCATTAAAGTGTTTCAATGTGTTGTAATCCTAAAATATTTTCGGGCCATAAAATCACACACATGTTTCCTTTTATGCTTTCCAGTTTCTATTTCTATTACTATTATCATTATTATTTGTAATGTTGGGACTCAGAAAGCAGTACCCTAAAACAAAAGATTTAGAGGCAGCCTCAGAAATAGCTATGCTCCTATCTCTCAGTCATACTTTGTCCCCTGAGACAGGCCATGGAAACTAGAATCCCTCTTCCCCAGGGAAAAACATGGAAACCAGAACCTCTTTTCCCAAAAGCCAGCCATAAAACCTAAAATTATTTTATGTAAAAACTGGCCATGTCAGGAGCAATGACCTTGGCCCCATAAAGGTTCACTGAAAAATCACTGATTTGAGACAGATTAACTGGAGAAAAAATAGATATAATCTATGTTTATTTTAATTTAAGGATCCTATACACAGGAGCCTTCAGAATGAAAACTCAAAGATACAGGGGGAAATTGTCTATTTTTATGCTTAGAACATAACTGGAGGAGAAAGGCATGACCCAGTCTAACAGAGCCAGGGGGGAACCCCAGCAGGCCCTGCCTGCCGGATTCCTCTCCGTGGCCCTGAGCAGGCAATCCTTCCTTTGTCATGGCTAATTTTTACACAAGAATGATTTTAGGTTTATGGCTAGATTTGGGGGAAAGAGGTTCTGGCTTTTCTGCTTTGGAGAAGAGGGATTCTAGTTTCTGGGGCCATCCCCCGGGAAGAGTGGCACAGATGGGACAGGAGGGCAGGAGGGCAGGGAAGAACCTTTGCTCCTGAGGACTTCACTTTGGGGCACTGTTTCCTGAGCCCCATCAACCACAGAGAAATTATCTGATCTACCATGTTTGATGGCAGGTCCCAAAACCCCTATTCTGAGAGGGCCCTGCACACACCCAGAAGGAAGAGTGCTGCTCAGAGAGGCTGATAAGAGTCTAGACGGGCAGGCCTCACTGGCCTCTGTCCAGTTCACCAGCATTAAGATCCTAGTCTTCCTTTCCGATTCAGTCTTTGCTGTCCATACTTTGTTAAACCTAAGGACAGAAATGGACAATTTCCCTGTACCTCTGCGTCTTCATTTCGAAGGCTCCCAGGCACACACATTAAATACATTTATATCCTTTTTCTCCTATTTATCAATCTGCCTCATGTCAGTGATGTCTCCATGAGCCTTCAAGGGGCCACGGGCCTTGGTTCCTGGAGCAGTGGAGTGTCCCCATAGCCGCGTCTAATCCTGCCTGTGTCTCCCCCAGGCCTCTGATGGCAGGAGACAGTCTTCAGTTTTCTTGGTCTCTCTTTATGGCTCGTTTTCTCAACTCAAACAACACACTGATTTCCTTATTTCTCTTAACATGTATGTTTCCTTTGTAATTTGCTTGATAAAAGGGTTGGAAATGTTTCGCATCTCCTACTGAGAATATACAGCCTTTGGGAAACCTCTGGGAGAAATGTGGCAGAGCTGTCCTGGGGCCTCTGATGGGGTGGAGCCATGCTGGGGAGCAGCACCCTTTAGTTTCAAATGGAATTTTAAATTAATAGAGGGTTAATAAAATTAAATCAGCGGTAGGTTTACAAAGTAAGGAATTGAGCCAGAGTTTCAGTTTTTTATTATTAAGAAAAAGAATAAATAACTTCGAGTTTTTAAAGAATCACATGAGCAGTTTAAGTATGAGTCCTTGTCCAGGGAAGGCAAACACAGGGTCCACTTTCGTTATTCGTATATTACAAACATAGAAAATAAGAATTTGGTGCAATACCATGAGATGATCAGTAGGGATGGTCAATAATACCCTTGATTTTCGTTTGCCCTGATACTCTCCTTGCCTGATGGAGAGTGTGTACAGAGAGAGTATCGTGTATACTATTATATATGAGGTTACTGACAATATGATATATGCAATCCAATTGCTGGTGAGGAAAGTAATAAACCTGAAAAGAATTTAATTAATTCTCCCCACAAACCTTACTCAGAGTTTACTATGCAACAATCATACGTTGTAAATGTAGCACTTTTCATCACACTTGAATTTATTCCTCCAACCTGTTTCTTATTTAATCTGCACTTTAGCAACAGAAAGGCTTCTCCAAGCTTAGACTACCCTCTTTTCACTCCAGAGAGACCTCCAAATATTTAGGGTTTTTAACTAAAATGTTAGGCAGTGATTACGGTTTCCTGAAAAACTTCTAAAATTTAGAAACGTCTTTGCTGTCCAAGCAAACAGTAGAATTGCTTGAATTAGTAGAGGTAAGAAAAAAGATGACAGATTAGGAACATGAGAGAACTGAATGTTTCACTGTATTTAAAACTCTTTGTAATCAAAAAACTACAATTCTTATCTCTTTGAACTCCGTGTTCTTTTATTTTATCACATATTGCTATTAACATGCCTTCTTTTAGACTTGGCACCTGTTGCACAGTGGTTACGGTGCCAGCCACATACACCAAGGCTGGCAGGTTCAAACCCAGCCTAGGCCAGCTAAACAACAATGACGACTGCAACAAAAAGCAGCTGGGGATTGTGGCAGGCGCCTGTGGTCCCAGCTATTTGTGAGGCTGAGGCAAGAGAATCGCTTAAACCCAAGAGTTTGAGGTTGCTGTGAACTGTGATGCCACAGCACTCTACCTAGGGTGACAATTTTTTAATTCAATAATACAAATGACTGCAAGATAAGGGGTATGGATTATGCTGATAACTTAATTCAGACGCATAGTACTTTCTCTACCTTTATTTTGTACCTTTTTCTTTGTAATTATTTACTCTATGAAGCATGAATAAAGTATATTTTCTGGAAAATACAGCCCCTGTGGGGTAATAAGACTCTTTGGAAAACATTAAGCTTAGGTACTAGTTTTCTGGGCTGCTATAAAGTGAAACCATTCATTCATTTCGTTTCCCACAGTGTCTTCTTGGTTCTGAAGGCAGTGTGTCTGGAAACAGAATATTTCTCAAAGCTGATCCTACTTCTGAAATAAAAATGCAGGTATTATCATAGACTTGTGACTGTGTTTGTGTAATAGATAAATGTCCAGGGTATATATTATACATGCACATATGGCTAGTGTTGACAGGTTCTGTCATAGGTTAGCAGTTTAGATTTAAAATAGATGTACAGGTGTGTATTACAGTCTCCCAGTGTTGAGACCTCCTGGGAGATGTACGAGATAATTGGAGTTTCTCACATTCTGAAAACAGGATTACCTTTTTGTAGTCAGATATTTAATGTTATTTTCGGTACTTCTAAGAGTTACAATCATTTTAAAATGTACCATATTTGAAAATTGTTGCAAAGATTGTGTCCTATCATAAACGTTGTCACTGTTAAATAATATGTTTTTTAATAATCATAACAGTAATGAAAAATAGTAATGACTCTTTCTAGTCTTAAGTCAACTTTCTGCAATAATGGAAGAGTGAAAAAGGATTCAAGAGCTAACTTTTTTTGAGACAGAGTCTCACTCTGTTGCCCAGCCTAGAGTGCCCTGACATCACAACTCATAGTAACCTCAAACTCCTGGGGTCAAGTGATCCTCTTGCCTCAGCCTCTGAAGTAGCTGGGTCTACAGGCACCTGCCACGGCACCCAGCTAGTTTTTCTACTTTTAGTAGAGATGGGGTCTCACTCTTGCTCAGGCTGGTCTTGAGCTCCTGAACTCAAGGGATCCTCCTGCCTTGGCCTCCCAGAGTGCTGGGATTACAGGTGTGAGCCCCTGCACCCGGCCAAGAGCTGACATTTTCTTTCTTTTTTTTTTTTTGTTTATTGTTGGGGATTCATTGAGGGTACAAGAAACCAGGATACACTGATTGTATTTGTTAGGCAAAGTCCCTCTTGGAATCATGTCTTGCCCCCCAAAGGTGTGGCACACACCAAGGCCCCATCCCCTCCCTCCCTCCCTCTCTCTCCTCTTCCTTTTCCACCCCTCCCTCCTTCTTTCTCTCTCTGCAGAGCTGACATTTTCAAGGTAAGAAAACTCAAGTTCGGAGATCTTGGATGGTTTCCTCAAGATCCTGAGAAATATGTAGTGGGGCTTTGCTTCTAACCTAGATGTTTGACACTGAAATCCACACCTTCTGGCTTGTTATAATGACTGACGCAGCAGCACAGGTTACCATAATTTAGCTACTTAGCTGTCTCAAATACATTCACATACAGTGAGGTTGATGACATCATGAACTGGGTCACGGAAGCATCTTATTACTTTAAAAATGTGATGAACTTCATTTATTTCAAATATTTAGCATTCCCTTTCACATGCTCACTGCCAGGATGGCCTTGCTGCCCACCTCCGGGGCCCCGTTGTAGCTGCACTGTGTGTGGGTCAGATCTGCAGAGTACACCTCTCCACAGTGCTGAGACCTCCTGGGAGGTGTACAAGAATCCCAGCGGATACTGCTAACCTTTGTATGTGATTTTCCCAGTAACAAACACACAAAAATCTGGGAGAACAACATGAAAAAATTAAAATAATTTCATCAAGAGTTGGACATACAGTAAAGATCTGGCTCCGTAATAGCAAATTGTAGACATTCGAATTCCTCTAGGCCTCTCAAGCCGTCCTCTGGCACTCCATGAAATTGTCTCTTTAGCCTTTTTTGAGGGGAAAGGGATATGAGTGGGAGGAAGAGATATCTGATTTACCCTAAAGACAGGCAGATTCTTCCCCTCCAGGAGTACCTGAGTGTCGATAGGCAGATCCAAAGGAACGCAAGTCCAAGGACAAAACAGGACGCAACTTGATCTCCACAAACTGGCAGGCAGACCTCCCTGCGTCCTTTCCCTGGGCGATTGAGATCAAAATAAGCAATAGCCTCCTTTGTTTCCCAAAAGGTGTGCTGGCACACTGGGCTGTGAATGGTTGTCTGTGCAGCTGGTGATTTTGATTTCTCAGTTGTCAAGAGGCCAGAGGTGGAAGCGTGGCTGGAGCCCCAGGCTAGTGAGCCTTCGTCACATTAAGTTCTCCCTGGTTTACCTCAGTGAGCTAAATAACTATGTTCAGCGGGAGCCATGACTTGTGAAATGACAGAAAGCACAGGCTTGCTCTACTCACGTGTAAGCGCCAACTTTAAATATGTGCTAACGGTCAGGGGGAGGAAGAATGTGGATTTTAGCTCTGGACACGCTTTGCAGGAAGAACCTCCAGCTTGATCTTGAAGACTAAGTTGGATCTCAGAGGCAAGGGAAAAGGAAAATGCTATTCTTGGAGTTAGAAAGACACAAATCAGCAAACTTTTCTTGAAGGGACAAATAGAAATAGTTCAGGCATTGGGGCAATGCTGTCTCTGAAACAACTGCTCAGTCATACTCTGGTAGCTCAAAATTAGCCTAGGCCATACATATGTGGTTCTGTTGCAATAAAACTTTATTTACAAAAACCGATGGCAAGTTCACTGCCTGTGGTTTGCTGAACCCTGCTGTGATCTTCAACACCCAACATGACCAGTGTCTGCCCTTCTTTTTAATGTTCTGATAAAATGGAATTTGAAGATAATGACAAATTATTTTCAAATTATTTGAAAATGGAGTCTATATATGTTAAGTTCTCTGGCCTCCTCACTGTTCTTGGAAACCTGGAACCTGGCTGACACAGAATTCCAGCCTACCATTGTTCAATTATCGAGTAGGTACTGTGCTGGGCACTTCACTCTTATCTTTTCTTTAAGTCCTCACCTCACATGAGAAACAGGTCGTCACTACATTACTTGGGCTGGTAACATGCTCAAAGCCAGTAGGAAATGGATTCTAACCCCGATCCTGTGGTCTCGAAAGCATTGGTAGCTTAAGGTTACTCATGTGCATTCCCCCAGGTCTCTGTTACACTGGACTTAGAGTCTTTAAGTATTGAATTTAGATGCCACCTGAAATCATTCTAGAATAACATGAGACAAAGTGGCATATGTTCAATTTTTAATTCCAAACATTAAAATAATCCCCTGTCTAACCATGTCCAGAACACTAGCTAAGGCAACTTGGATTGCAGGGTTACAATGACGGAATCACAGAGTTTTCCCCTGGGGTTTGTCATCCTCTCACGTCCTCTTTCATAAGACGTGTTACAACAACAGAAAATAGGAGTCATACCCAAACTGCCAAAATTATGATAAAGCTCAAAAAGGCATCTTTTATTGTTTTTTCTATTAATATCTGTCAAACATTTTTAAAATGGTCCTAGCTACACACAAACAGACTTGTTAAACCATGAAAAAAAAATCTAAAACAAAAAGTTATCCACACCGGAGATGTCTCCTATAGGACTTCACTAGATACTGCCAAGGATTATTTTTTATCTTTTGTTTTGAAGGGTTTAAGTGCAGAATGCTGGCTGCTTTTATTTCTTTACAGCTTCATTTTCTTTTTCCTTGTCAGGTAGAAAGTGCCCTAGGCAAAACAGAGAAGCAAGAAAATGCCAAACCCCGGTTTTTATACTTTAAGTCTAGTGTAGAAAACAATGATAAACCCTCAGGGAAAAGTAGGTTTTTTTACTTCTTCTTTAAGTTACGTTTTCCCCTAGGGTTTATCATTGGTTTCTACACTAGACTTAAAGTATGAAAACCAAGGTTTGGCATTTTCTTGCTTCTCTGTTTTGCCTAGGCACCTTCTACTTGACAAGGAAAAAGAAAATGAAGCTGTAAAGAATTAAAAATAAAATTCTTCCTAGGACTGAGTAAGAGAAGGAAATAAAGGGCTCAGCCAGGCGAGGCTGCTGCCTCCCGGGGTCACAAGTCAGAGGCAGGGGATCCATCCCAGCTGTCTCACCATTCACACTTTGACTCTGGGTGAATCTTGACTTCCTTTTTGTTTTTTTTTTTATAGTAAAAATACTTGTTTTGTTTGTTTTGTTTTTTGCCAGGGCTGGGTTTTGAACCCACCACCTCCAATATATGGGGTTGGTGCCCTACTCCTTGAGCCACAGGCATCACCCTGTAAAAATCCTTGTTTTTAAAATGTTTCTTCATTAAGATCTACTTTCCAGTATGTTGACCACTTTTATTGCTCCAGGATCTGGACCCTGTTTTCCTGTATCTCTTTTAAAGTTCTGAGAGTAGAAAGACACAGGAAGGCAGGAGACGGTGCCCAGTTGCCACCCGGGTGATGTGTTCGAGGTGCTTGCGCTGAGCCCCACCTGGGCTCTCAGAATCACAAGGAGGGCTGTGTTTTGTCGTTCTGTTTCCTTATTCCTCTAAAATGATCTTTGCCCTTTTGTAAATTAAAAGCAATAATTAAGAGTTCTTTTCATGCTCTGGATAGCAATACCTTTCCACTTATACAAGCTGAAACTCTTCTCCCCCTTTTTTGGTTGTCTTTCCCTAAATTTTGGTGGTTTTTTAATAAACATCAATTTTAATAAAATGTTAATAAAAATCACTTTTCCAATTTAATGTATTATAAGTCTGATTATAATTATGTTGAATCTATAGATCAATGTACTTTTTATCATGTGAGGATTTGAAACTTAACACGTTTCTGGAGGAGTAACTTCTAGTGATCTGTTGTCCTGCCTGGTGAGCACAGCTAATAAGACCGTGTTGCACATGTCAAAATTTCTAAAAGAATAGAATTTTAGCATCCTCATCACAAAAAAAGAATAAATTGGTGAGGTGATGGGAGATACAGAATAATTAGCTTCATTAAATCTTTCTACAGTGTATGCACAGATCAAACCATCACATTTTACTTCATAAATATGCACAATTGTTTGTCAATTATAAATAAATTAATAAAAAATGGAATCACACAAAAAAATAAGCAAACATTTTCTGAAATATTGAAGTGCTTATGTGGTCTCAACTTTTTAATATATTAATATGGTTTACTTATCAAAGTATCATTTGTCAATTTTCTAATATTAAAACAACCTGAATACCTGGAAAGTTCCCAGTTTGTTTGCTTGGATTTTCTTTGCTAATATTTTATTTAGGTTTATGCACCTACATTTTATGAATGATAATGGCTTATTCTTTTCTTTTATTGCAAAGGCCTGGTTTGATTTTACATCGAGCTTGTGCCAGACTAAATTTAAAAGCGTGGGGCGTTTAGGGAGACTTGCTGCTTTTTTGTTTTTTTGTTTTTATATTTTGTATAATTTTAGGGTAATTATTTCCTTGAGTGTTTGATAGTATATGCCTAAAAAGTGTATCGGTTTATGGTTTCCCTTAAGGAATTATTTTAATGTTTATGAAACAATTGGGGTTTCCTTACTTCTTCTTAAGTTAGAATTAAAAAAATTATTTTTCCATTTCATTTAATATGTTAAATGTATTGATTATGTGGAATGTAAAGGTCTTAGCAAAATAACTAAGAAAACGCCAGGAAAGCTATGTTAACTAGTGCGATGAAAATGTGTCAAACGGTCTATGAACCAAGTGTATGGTGCCCCATGATCATACTAATGTACACAGCTATGATTTAATAAAAAAAATAAAAAAAGAAACTAAAAAAAAATAACAGCATGCATAGCGTAGCCTTTATTATCTCTTCAGCCTCTCAGCATCTGTAGTTAGGTGCGCTTTTCATTCCTACTTTGACCTGTTGTGTGTGTTTTCCTGTATCAGTCTTTTCATTCCTACTGCGACCTGTTGTGTGTGTTTTCCTGTATCAATATTGCTCCAGACGTGTCAGAGAGCCAGCTTTGGGCTCCCCATCCTCTCTCGTGCGTCCCTGCTATATTTCACAACCTTATTATTTCCCCATTTTTACATCTTCAGTTTTATTCTGCTGTTCTTTCTCTAAATCACAAATTGAGTACTTATTTTTAATAATTTTCTACTTTTTTTCTCTTTGAATGAACATGTTCAAAGCTGTGAACTTCCCAGGAAGGACTGCGCTAGCACATTATCCCTCAACTTCAACATGTGTGCTTGTGTTTTTATTCAGTTTAATGTATTTTGTGTATGTTCTCTGTTCGGTGAGCTCTTCTTTGTCTAGGAGTTGTTTAAAATTTTTTCTTTTTTAGTTTTTTTTTAACCCAATTCAAAGAATTCACATCTTTGATCAATTATAGAAATTCGGCCATTTCACTGGATCACTGCCTGCCTTTTATTCTTTCTCTCTGTTACAACTGATTTTGTATATGTTATTGATTTTTACTAATTGGGTTGTGGCAGATAAAATAATATAAAACATACTAATCCTTTGATATTTGTTAGGATTTGTGGATGGCCTACTTCATGGTAATTTCCTGTGTATTTAAAAAAATGTTTTCTTGAGCTCTTACAAGCTGGAAAAAAGGAAGAAGTGGATTCTACCCAGAACCTCTAGAAGGAACCTTCTCTTTACAGACACCTTGATTTCATCCCAGTGATACCCATTCTAAACTTCTGACCACCAGAAATGATTCAGGATGTGGGGATCTTAGTAAAACAAGATAGACTTCGAAGGGGGCGGAGCAAGATGGCAGCCGAGTAACAGCTTCCTTGCATCTGGGCACCGTGAGTTGGGGGAGATAGGACTCCAGGCATCTCTGGCTGGTGGGAACTGCCTATCATCACTCCTATGAGGATACAGGGAGTCAGCGAGAGTCTTCTGGACCCCAAGAGGAGGACTAAAACAGTGGAAAACCGGCAAGTGGTCGCGTGTGTTCAATCCGTCTAAACCCGCCCACAACTTCCACAGGAACAAGAACTAAAAGAGCAAGAGGAAGTGAAAGGAAAATTAGGGGAAGGAAACAGATAAAAGAAATCACCCATGAGGAAGAATCAGCAGAAAACTCCAGGCAACATGAAGAACCAGTCCAGAACAACCCCGCCAAGGGACCATGAGGTAGCTACTGCAGAGGATTCCACCTATACAGAAATGTTAGGAATGACAGAAAGGGAATTTAGAATACACATGTTGAAAACAATGAAAGAAATGATGGAAACAATGAAGGAAACTGCTAATAAAGTGGAAAATAACCAAAAGGAAATCCAAAAACGGAATCAAATCAGAGATGAACGCTATGAAGAATATAAAAAGGATATAGCAGAGCTGAAGGAAATGAAACAGTCAATCAGGGAACTTAAAGATGCAATGGAAAGTATCAGCAACAGGTTAGACCATGCAGAAGAAAGAATTTCAGAGGTAGAAGACAAAGTTTTTGAGATAACTCAGATCGTAAAAGAGGCAGAAAAGAAGAGAGAGAAAGCAGAACGTTCACTGTCAGAATTATGGGACTTTATGAAGCGTTCCAACATACGAGTTATAGGAATTCCAGAACGGGAAGAAGAATGCCCCAGAGGAATGGAAGCCATATTAGAGAATATTATAAAAGAAAATTTCCCAAACATCACCAAAGATTCTGACACACTGCTTTCAGAGGGATATCGGACCCCAGGTGGCCTCAACTCTAACCGAGCTTCTCCAAGACACATTGTGATGAACCTGTTCAAAGTCAAGACAAAAGAAAAGATTCTGCAAGCTGCCAGGAGTAAGCGCCAGTTGACCTACAGAGGCAAATCCATCAGAGTGACTGCAGACTTCTCTAATGAAACTTTCCAAGCAAGAAGACAATGGTCATCTACCTTTAATCTACTTAAACAGAACAATTTTCAGCCCAGAATTCTGTACCCTGCTAAGCTAAGCTTCAAAATTGATGGAGAAATCAAATCATTTACGGATATACAAACATTGAGGAAATTCGCCACAAAAAGACCAGCTCTACAGGTAATACTTCAACCTGTTCTGCACACTGACCACCACAATGGATCAGCAGCAAAGTAAGAACTCAAAAATCAAAGGACAGAACCTAACCTCCACACTGATGCAAAAGATAAAACTAAGCAATGGACTCTCACCAAATAAGACGAATAGAATACTACCACACTTATCAATTATCTCCATAAATGTTAATGGCTTGAATTCCCCACTGAAGAGACATAGATTGGCTGACTGGATTAAAAAACACAAGCCATCCATTTGCTGTCTGCAAGAAACACACCTGGCTTCAAAAGACAAATTAAAGCTCCGAGTCAAGGGTTGGAAGACAATTTTTCAGGCAAATGGAATTCAGAAGAAAAGAGGAGTTGCAATCTTATTTTCAGATACATGTGGATTTAAAGCAACTAAAGTCAAAAAAGACAAAGATGGTCACTTTATATTGGTCAAGGGAAAACTACAACAAGAAGACATTTCAATTCTAAATATTTATGCACCCAATTTAAATGCTCCCAGATTCTTGAAGCAGACCTTACTCAGTCTGAGCAATATGATATCTGATAATACCATCATAACAGGGGACTTTAACACACCTCTTACAGAGCTGGACAGATCCTCTAAACAGAAATTAAACAAAGATATAAGAGATTTAAATGAGAACCTAGAACAACTATGCTTGATAGACGCATATAGAACACTCCACCCCAAAGATAAAGAATATACATTCTTCTCATCACCCCATGGAACATTCTCCAAAATTGATCATATCCTGGAACACAAAACAAATATCAACAGAATCAAAAGAATTGAAATTTTACCTTGTATCTTTTCAGACCATAAGGCACTAAAGGTGGAACTCAACTCTAACAAAAATGCTCGACCCCACCCAAAGGCATGGAAATTAAACAATCTTCTGTTGAATAACAGATGGGTGAAGGAAGAAATAAAACAGGAAATCATTAACTTCCTTGAGCATAACAACAATGAAGACACAAGCTACCAAAACCTGTGGGATACTGCAAAAGCAGTTTTGAGAGGAAAATTCATCGCTTTAGATGCCTACATTCAAAAAACAGAAAGAGAGCACATCAACAATCTCACAAGAGATCTTATGGAATTGGAAAAAGAAGAACAATCTAAGCCTAAACTCAGTAGAAGAAAAGAAATATCCAAAATCAAATCAGAGATCAATGAAATTGAAAACAAAAGAATCATTCAGAAAATTAATGAAACAAGGAGTTGGTTTTTTGAAAAAATAAATAAAATAGATAAACCATTGGCCAGACTAACTAGAAATAGAAAAGTAAAATCTCTAGTAACCTCAATCAGAAACGATAAAGGAGAAATAACAACTGATCCCACAGAGATACAAGAGATCATCTCTGAATACTACCAGAAACTCTATGCCCAGAAATTTGACAATGTGAAGGAAATGGATCAATATTTGGAATCACACCCTCTCCCTAGACTTAGCCAGGAAGAAATAGACCTCCTGAACAGACCAATTTCAAGCACTGAGATCAAAGAAACAATAAAAAAGCTTCCAACCAAAAAATGCCCTGGTCCAGATGGCTTCACTCCAGAATTCTATCAAACCTTCAAGGAAGAGCTTATTCCTGTACTGCAGAAATTATTCCAAAAAACTGAGGAAGAAGGAATCTTCCCCAACACACTCTATGAAGCAAACATCACCCTGATACCAAAACCAGGAAAAGACCCAAACAAAAAGGAGACTTTCAGAAAATCTCACTCATGAATATAGATGGAAAAATTCTCAACAAAATCCTAGCCAATAGATTACAGCTTATCATCAAAAAAGTCATTCATCATGATCAAGTAGGCTTCATCCCAGGGATGCAAGGCTGGTTTAACATACGCAAGTCCATAAACGTTATCCACCATATTAACAGAGACAAAAATAAAGATCACATGATCCTCTCAATAGATGCAGAAAAAGCATTTGATAAAATCCAGCATCCTTTTCTAATTAGAACACTGAAGAGTATAGGCATAGGTGGCACATTTCTAAAACTGATTGAAGCTATCTATGACAAACCCACAGCCAATATTTTACTGAATGGAGTAAAACTGAAAGCTTTTCCTCTTAGAACTGGAACCAGACAAGGTTGTCCTCTGTCACCTTTACTATTCAACATAGTGCTGGAAGTTCTGGCCAATACAATTAGGCAAGACAAGGGAATAAAGGGAATCCAAATGGGAGCAGAGGAGGTCAAACTCTCCCTCTTTGCTGACGACATGATCTTATACTTAGAGAACCCCAAAGACTCAACCACAAGACTCCTAGAAGTCATCAAAAAATACAGTAATGTTTCAGGATATAAAATCAATGTCCACAAGTCAGTAGCCTTTGTATACACCAATAACAGTCAAGATGAGAAGCTAATTAAGGACACAACTCCCTTCACCATAGTTTCAAAGAAAATGAAATACCTAGGAATATACCTAACGAAGGAGGTGAAGGACCTCTATAAAGAAAACTATGAAATCCTCCGAAAGGAAATAGCAGAGGATATTAACAAATGGAAGAACATACCATGCTCATGGATGGGAAGAATCAACATTGTTAAAATGTCTATACTTCCCAAAGCAATCTACCTATTCAATGCCATTCCTATCAAAGTACCTACATCGTACTTTCAAGATTTGGAAAAAATGATTCTGCGTTTTGTATGGAACCGGAAAAAAACCCGTATAGCTAAGGCAGTTCTTAGTAATAAAAATAAAGCTGGGGGCATCAGCATACCAGATTTTAGTCTGTACTACAAAGCCATAGTGGTCAAGACAGCATGGTACTGGCACAAAAACAGAGACATAGACACTTGGAATCGAATCGAACACCAAGAAATGAAACTAACATCTTACAACCACCTAATCTTCGATAAACCAAACAAGAACATACCTTGGGGGAAAGACTCCCTATTCAATAAATGGTGTTGGGAGAATTGGATGTCTACATGTAAAAGACTGAAACTGGACCCACACCTTTCCCCACTCACAAAAATTGATTCAAGATGGATAAAGTACTTAAATTGAAGGCATGAAACAATAAAAATCCTCCAAGAAAGCATAGGAAAAACACTGGAAGATATTGGCCTGGTGGAAGACTTCATGAAGAAGACTGCCATGGCAATTGCAACAACAACAAAAATAAACAAATGGGACTTCATTAAACTGAAAAGCTTCTGTACAGCTAAGGAGACAATAACTAAAGCAAAGAGACAACCTACACAATGGGAAAGGATATTTGCATATTTTCAATCAGACAAAAGCTTGATAACCAGGATCTATAGAGAACTCAAATTAATCCACATGAAAAAAGCCAACAATCCCTTATATCAATGGGCAAGAGACATGAATAGAACTTTCTCTAAAGACGACAGACGAATGGCTAACAAACACATGAAAAAATGTTCATCATCTCTATATATTAGAGAAATGCAAATCAAAACATCCCTGAGATATCATCTAACCCCAGTGAGAATGGCCCACATCACAAAATCTCAAAACTGCAGATGCTGGCGTGGATGTGGAGAGAAGGGAACACTTTTACACTGCTGGTGGGACTGCAAACTAGTACAACCTTTCTGGAAGGAAATATGGAGAAACCTCAAAGCACTCAACCTAGACCTCCCATTCGATCCTGCAATCCCATTACTGGGCATCTACCCAGAAGGAAAGAAATCCTTTTATCATAAGGACACTTGTACTAGACTGTTCATTGCAGCTCAATTTACAATTGCCAAAATGTGGAAACAGCCTAAATGCCCACCAACCCAGGAATGGATTAACAAGCTGTGGTATATGTATACCATGGAATACTATTCAGCCATTAAAAAAAATGGAGACTTTACATCCTTCGTATTAACCTGGATGGAAGTGGAAGACATTATTCTTAGTAAAGCATCACAAGAATGGAGAAGCATGAATCCTATGTACTCAATCTTGATATGAGGACAATTAATGACAATTAAGGTTATGGGGGGGTTAGCAGAAAGAGGGATGGAGGGAGGGGGGTGGGGCCTTAGTGTGTGTCACACTTTATGGGGGCAAGACATGATTGCAAGAGGGACTTTACCTAACAATTGTAATCAGTGTAACTGGCTTATTGTACCCTCAATGAATCCCCAACAATTAAAAAAAAAAAAAAAAACAAGATTGACTTCTACCAGGGATTGTTGGTAGAAGGATGAAAAATAGTAGTAGAACAAAGCATGAGGAGCTTGATCTAACTTTTTGGTTTGATGCTACCTACCACACTGTACTTAGGTCCTTAAATACATCAAGACATCAGGTCTTTTCCATATACTGATTAAAATTAATATAGCTTTACATCAAAAAAAAAAAAGTTTTCTTAAGTACAGTGTGTGTGTATACACACACACACGCGCGCACACACACACACACACATCCTTTTGATAAAACTTATTTACAGTACAATGAAACATGAGGTATCTTCATAACATATTTTTCTTCCTTAGTCTACCAATTCCTGAAAGAAATGTATGAAATAGGCAACCATGATGGTGGTTATGTCAAATTTCTTTTTCACTTCTATAAATTTTTGCTTTAAATACTTGATGCTATATTATTACATTATATAAGTTTTAAATGACTATATTTTTATTATAGATGAAATATGTATATACAGCACCACCCTTTTTACTGCTAGTAATTTTTTTGCCTTAAAATCTAATTAGTATCATATGACTATTGTTTCAAGAGTTCTTTTTCTCAATTTTTTAAATATTCGCTAATTTTTTCCATGTTTTACTTTATGTATGATTGCAAGTATAAGAAGTATAGAAAAAGAAAACATATATTCTTTAGCTATAACTCTTATAGTTGTCTTTCATTTATTTTCCTTTTTAATTTTTAAAATCAGTTTGAAATATTTGGAGGAATAAATGCAATTATAACTATTGTGATTACCGATACTTTGACTTTTTCACCACTCATATTTTTGAGCTTTATATTTGTCCCAATTTTATGTTTATTTTTATTCCTCCTTAGTTGTCATCTTTTGACTTATTTTTCTCCTGGTTACTTTCCCTCCCTCCTAGTTTGGAAGTTTAATAGTTATTCTTATTGCTTTGTGGGTTTCACTATCAAATTTAACATGCATATTCTAAAAATTTCAATGTTATAATAATTGTATCCTATTCCTATTTCAAGAACCTTATATATTTGACTCTCATTGCTTTAACTTTCCATGATAGTCTTGTCATATTTTAATCCTATTTTTTAAAGTCATTAAATTAAGCATCATTATGTTTCACAAAGAAACATTTAGATTAAAATGTATGTTCTTACATATTTACTGATTTCTTTGAACATTGTTACTGCATGCGTTTCAGGCCTCTCACCAGGGCCCACATTGTTTTTCTGGAGTCATCCTTCAAGATTTTTTTAGTAACAGTTTCTTGGTGCCAAACTGTTCCCATTTGATTGCATAAAATGATTTATTATGCTGTTATCATTGAGGTTAGTCTCATTATTGATAGAATTTATTCCTCTCAGTCATTCAGAGATATTACCACATGATATTCTGGGCTTACAGTTGTTGAGTAGTGAAAAACCAGTGTGAATATCATTTCTTCATACCTCATTTGCCTTTTGCCTCTGGCAGCTCTCAAGATCCTTTGTTGTCTTTGGTGTTTTGCAGTTTACGGCAACACGTCCAGTGTGGGGCACATTATTATAACTGTGCTGGGCTTTCTGACTCTGAGTGGTGTTATCTTTCAATTATCCAGAAAATACCTCTGTCATTATCTCTTCAAAATTGCCTGTGTTCCATTCTTTCTTTTCTCTTTGCGCTGTTCTCTATTTTAGTTATATATGTTTTCTTTTACTTTTTCTCTTTGTGGCACATCCTAAACATTCTTTCAGATCTATCTTCTGGTTTACTAAGTCTGTTTTTGCTAGCATATAAGCTGCTTTTAACATAAGGGGAAATTTTAAAAACTTCAGTTATTATAACTTTGTTTCTAAAATTTTCCTATTAGTCCTTTCCTAAAACTGCTTATTCCATTTTTACAGTTTCTGGTTCTATGCTTGTATGTATTTCCAATATTTTTTATCATTTTAGCATAGTGGCTACTATTATTGTATATTCTTACCTGATTTTTCAGTCTCTGAAGTTTCTAGGGTGTATGTCTCCAGTTTTTTGTTTCTCTGATTCCTTAGGTAGTCTGGAATATTTTAGTACAAGTGTTTTGAGAATTCATCTGCGGAAATAGCTTGAAACATAGGCTGAAACTATGCTTTTCTCAAAACACTGTATTTAGTTACACCAGGTATTTGAGGGCACTTTCAATAAAGGACCAATTTATTTTAAAGTGAGTTTTCAGTTTGAGACTTTGGAGACTTGCTTGTGAATTCTGGTCACAATCTCCCATAAGATCCTGTTTATGGTTTTTAATGACCAGGCCTTATTTTGTTTTTTTTCTTCTACTGAGAAAAGCCAATCGAGCTTTCTTGCTGTTTATTTCTGTTCTTACTTTTATTTCATGTTTCCCTTATGCCAAGAGCACAGCTGTGTCTTCTCCACCTCCGTTCACCATTGCTATCAGCTTTCCAGCCTTCCTTCCTCCACAGACTCTGTATTCTTAGCGTCTTGACACGAAACCAAGGAAGAAAGTCTTCAGCATTTGGTGGATGCCCCAAGGCAGAAGCCACCGTCCGAGCCAGCCTACCTTTCTAGATTCCTGATTGCACTTTATTTTTGTCTGCTTATAATTTTTTTCTTTTTGTCAATATAGCAAAGAATCAGGAATATTTTTAAAATATTTTATTACCAGTATTACTTAAATAATAAAGAAAGTAAAAAGAGAATGAAAGGAAACTACTACAAGGAAGTCCCCACTCCAAAAAAAGGATGTAGCCAGAAAAGAGAAATGATGGCGCCCAAACCCAAAACAGGTTTGTTTGTCACCTCTGATTTGTGTGCAGAACATCAAGGAGCAGCATCTATGATCTGCCCCATTTTGCAGTGAAGCCATATTTCAAATGAGAAATACTGAATCTGCTTCTTCCAATTCTCTTTGTTCCACGCACAGGACTCCCATAGGTTTTCCTTCACTGTCCTCCTATCTTGTGCCTGGGACACATCTCTGGGAGTCGCGGCAGAACCTGTGTCCCCTCTGCTCCCGCCATTCTCTCTGCTGTCAAGCTTACAACGTTGGACTTGCCAAAGCAGAGGAAAAATGATGAGGGTGGAGGCACAAAACAAGTCACGTCTACATTTCTAGCTTTGTATTATATTTATTACTTGACTCACCCCCAACCACTATTCTCTGAGACTTCTAGCTCCAGAGATCTCTCTCTCACCTAGAGCTCAATTTTAGTCCGTTTTAGAATTACTCATCCAGCCAGCAAAACACGTGCTGTCTTAAAACATTGACACCCTCCTTTCTTCTGTTTTCTTTAGTGTCCTACAGTTTTGTGGTTATAACTATCTTTACTGAAACTGGAAAGGAACATAGAGATAGTCACCTCAATTTGCATTCCTTCCCCGGGTCCTTCCTCTTTTCACTTTTGTTTAAATGGCATGTGAAATGTTTAATAAATAAACTAGCAGTCTTCCTTGTTAATAACTTTTTTAAAATTCTAACTAGAAATTTCAGGTAGTTTGAGTGGTTTGGGGGAACCCTAGTTCTTCCCATTGCTAGAATGAGAAGGCCTCACTAAGTTTTCCAGAAAGAGTCTTGACTCCCCCCACAGAGAGTACTGACTCTCCCAAATGTGGTTTTGATAAATATCTGGACTTAAAATTTATAAGAAACTTAGCAATTGGCAAATAATGAGGATATTATTACTCCAGAAAACACTAACTCAGATAACTTAATCCCGTACTTCCGGCAGTTGTTCCAGTTACTTGGAAATTCCCAAGGACTTGGAAAGGCTCTTAGACAGGTCTCCCGTCCTGTGGAAGCTTTGCTACATTTCTGAGGTTTCTATTAGAAACAGAGGTGCCCTGAGGCGAGCTGGGAGCTCCATGCAGAACGAGACCTGACACCACTTGGGCCTTTTTGGCTGTCTCTGTTCATGATCTCATGCAGAAAACTAAAGATCCATTTACCTTGATTTTTTTATTTACAATAAAGAGTTGTTACAAGAAGCAAAAAAAATAATAGATTAAAAGCATTTGGAAAGAGGAAAAGCTCAACAGACATGTAAAATGAAACAAGCCTTGTTAGAAATGCAAATGAAGTCCCATGAGACTGTTTAAAACAGTGCAGATGCCCAAGAAATCCAGTGAGCACCAGGGCACCTTCAGGAATTCAGCCAAGACAACAGCCCCTCCCAGCACAATGGACCCTGAAGTGCTTCAAATCTTGCGAGATTTCTAATTGTTTTCCCCTTGAACTTGTGGGGAGGGAGGCTGTGAGACTAAGACAGTTTAAGAGTTAAATCCTGGGCGGCATCTGTGGCTCAGTGAGTAGGGCACCAGCCCTATATACCGAGGGTGGCAGCTTCGAACCCAACCCTGGCCAAACTGCAAAAAAAAAATAGCCGGTATTGTGGTGGGCACCTATAGTACCAGCTATTTGGGAGGCTGAGCCAAGAGAATCACCTAAGCCCAGGACTTGGAGGTTGCTGTGAGCTGTGATGTCACAGCACTCTACTCAGGGCAATAAAGTAAGACTCTGTCTCAAAAAAAAAAAAAAAAAAAAAAAGACTTAAATCCTGAAAGTCGTAAGAGCACAGTAACTACTATTTATTCTCTTTTTTTTTCTTTTTTTTTTTTTTTTATTGTTGGGGATTCATTGAGGGTACAATAAGCCAGTTACACTGATTGCAATTGTTAGGTAAAGTCCCTCTTGCAATCATATCTTGCCCCCATAAAGTGTGACACACACTAAGGCCCCATCCCCCTCCCTCCATCCCTCTTTCTGCTTCCCCCCCATAACCTTAATTGTCATTAATTGTCCTCATATCAAGATTGAGTACATAGGATTCATGCTTCTCCATTCTTGTGATGCTTTACTAAGAATAATGTCTTCCACTTCCATCCAGGTTAATACGAAGGATGTAAAGTCTCCATTTTTTTTAATGGCTGAATAGTATTCCATGGTATACATATACCACAGCTTGTTAATCCATTCCTGGGTTGGTGGGCATTTAGGCTGTTTCCACATTTTGGCAATTGTAAATTGAGCTGCAATGAACAGTCTAGTACAAGTGTCCTTATGATAAAAGGATTTCTTTCCTTCTGGGTAGATGCCCAGTAATGGGATTGCAGGATCGAATGGGAGGTCTAGGTTGAGTGCTTTGAGGTTTCTCCATATTTCCTTCCAGAAAGGTTGTACTAGTTTGCAGTCCCACCAGCAGTGTAAAAGTGTTCCCTTCTCTCCACATCCACGCCAGCATCTGCAGTTTTGAGATTTTGTGATGTGGGCCATTCTCACTGGGGTTAGATGATATCTCAGGGATGTTTTGATTTGCATTTCTCTAATATATAGAGATGATGAACATTTTTTCATGTGTTTGTTAGCCATTCGTCTGTCGTCTTTAGAGAAAGTTCTATTCATGTCTCTTGCCCATTGATATAAGGGATTGTTGGCTTTTTTCATGTGGATTAATTTGAGTTCTCTATAGATCCTGGTTATCAAGCTTTTGTCTGATTGAAAATATGCAAATATCCTTTCCCATTGTGTGGGTTGTCTCTTGGCTTTGGTTATTGTCTCCTTAGCTGTACAGAAGCTTTTCAGTTTAATGAAGTCCCATTTGTTTATTTTTGTTGTTGTTGCAATTGCCATGGCAGTCTTCTTCATGAAGTCTTCCACCAGGCCAATATCTTCCAGTGTTTTTCCTATGCTTTCTTGGAGGATTTTTATTGTTTCATGCCTTCAATTTAAGTACTTTATCCATCTTGAATCAATTTTTGTGAGTGGGGAAAGGTGTGGGTCCAGTTTCAGTCTTTTACATGTAGACATCCAATTCTCCCAACACCATTTATTGAATAGGGAGTCTTTCCCCCAAGGTATGTTCTTGTTTGGTTTATCGAAGATTAGGTGGTTGTAAGATGTTAGTTTCATTTCTTGGTGTTCGATTCGATTCCAAGTGTCTATGTCTCTGTTTTTGTGCCAGTACCATGCTGTCTTGACCACTATGGCTTTGTAGTACAGACTAAAATCTGGTATGCTGATGCCCCCAGCTTTATTTTTATTACTAAGAACTGCCTTAGCTATACGGGTTTTTTTCCGGTTCCATACAAAACGCAGAATCATTTTTTCCAAATCTTGAAAGTACGATGTAGGTACTTTGATAGGAATGGCATTGAATAGGTAGATTGCTTTGGGAAGTATAGACATTTTAACAATGTTGATTCTTCCCATCCATGAGCATGGTATGTTCTTCCATTTGTTAATATCCTCTGCTATTTCCTTTCGGAGGATTTCATAGTTTTCTTTATAGAGGTCCTTCACCTCCTTCGTTAGGTATATTCCTAGGTATTTCATTTTCTTTGAAACTATGGTGAAGGGAGTTGTGTCCTTAATTAGCTTCTCATCTTGACTGTTATTGGTGTATACAAAGGCTACTGACTTGTGGACATTGATTTTATATCCTGAAACATTACTGTATTTTTTGATGACTTCTAGGAGTCTTGTGGTTGAGTCTTTGGGGTTCTCTAAGTATAAGATCATGTCGTCAGCAAAGAGGGAGAGTTTGACCTCCTCTGCTCCCATTTGGATTCCCTTTATTCCCTTGTCTTGCCTAATTGTATTGGCCAGAACTTCCAGCACTATGTTGAATAGTAAAGGTGACAGAGGACAACCTTGTCTGGTTCCAGTTCTAAGAGGAAAAGCTTTCAGTTTTACTCCATTCAGTAAAATATTGGCTGTGGGTTTGTCATAGATAGCTTCAATCAGTTTTAGAAATGTGCCACCTATGCCTATACTCTTCAGTGTTCTAATTAGAAAAGGATGCTGGATTTTATCAAATGCTTTTTCTGCATCTATTGAGAGGATCATGTGATCTTTATTTTTGTCTCTGTTAATATGGTGGATAACGTTTATGGACTTGCGTATGTTAAACCAGCCTTGCATCCCTGGGATGAAGCCTACTTGATCATGATGAATGACTTTTTTGATGATAAGCTGTAATCTATTGGCTAGGATTTTGTTGAGAATTTTTCCATCTATATTCATGAGTGAGATTTTCTGAAAGTCTCCTTTTTGTTTGGGTCTTTTCCTGGTTTTGGTATCAGGGTGATGTTTGCTTCATAGAGTGTGTTGGGGAAGATTCCTTCTTCCTCAGTTTTTTGGAATAATTTCTGCAGTACAGGAATAAGCTCTTCCTTGAAGGTTTGATAGAATTCTGGAGTGAAGCCATCTGGACCAGGGCATTTTTTGGTTGGAAGCTTTTTTATTGTTTCTTTGATCTCAGTGCTTGAAATTGGTCTGTTCAGGAGGTCTATTTCTTCCTGGCTAAGTGTAGGGAGAGGGTGTGATTCCAAATATTGATCCATTTCCTTCACATTGTCAAATTTCTGGGCATAGAGTTTCTGGTAGTATTCAGAGATGATCTCTTGTATCTCTGTGGGATCTGTTGTTATTTCCCCTTTATCGTTTCTGATTGAGGTTACTAGAGATTTTACTTTTCTATTTCTAGTTAGTCTGGCCAATAGTTTATCTATTTTATTTATTTTTTCAAAAAACCAACTCCTTGTTTCATTAATTTTCTGAATGATTCTTTTGTTTTCAATTTCATTGATCTCTGATTTGATTTTGGATATTTCTTTTCTTCTACTGAGTTTAGGCTTAGATTGTTCTTCTTTTTCCAATTCCATAAGATCTCTTGTGAGATTGTTGATGTGCTCTCTTTCTGTTTTTTGAATGTAGGCATCTAAAGCGATGAATTTTCCTCTCAAAACTGCTTTTGCAGTATCCCACAGGTTTTGGTAGCTTGTGTCTTCATTGTTGCTATGCTCAAGGAAGTTAATGATTTCCTGTTTTATTTCTTCCTTCACCCATCTGTTATTCAACAGAAGATTGTTTAATTTCCATGCCTTTGGGTGGGGTTGAGCATTTTTGTTAGAGTTGAGTTCCACATTTAGTGCCTTATGGTCTGAGAAGACACAAGGTAAAATTTCAATTCTTTTGATTCTGTTGATATTTGTTTTGTGTTCCAGGATATGATCAATTTTGGAGAATGTTCCATGGGGTGATGAGAAGAATGTATATTCTTTATCTTTGGGATGGAGTGTTCTATATGCGTCTATCAAGCACAGTTGTTCTAGGGTCTCATTTAAGTCTCTTATATCCTTGTTTAATTTCTGTTTAGAGGATCTGTCCAGCTCTGTAAGAGGAGTGTTAAGGTCCCCTGTTATTATGGTATTATCAGATATCATATTGCTCAGACTGAATCTGGGAGCATTTTAATTGGGTGCATAGATATTTAGAATTGCAATGTCTTCTTGTTGTAGTTTTCCCTTGACCAATATAAAGTGACCATCTTTGTCTTTTTTGACTTTAGTTGCTTTAAATCCACATGTATCTGAAAATAAGATTGCAACTCCTCTTTTCTTCTGAATTCTATTTGCCTGAAAAATTGTCTTCCAACCCTTGACTCGGAGCTTTAATTTGTCTTTTGAAGCCAGGTGTGTTTCTTGCAGACAGCAAATGGATGGCTTGTGTTTTTTAATCCAGTCAGCCAATCTATGTCTCTTCAGTGGAGAATTCAAGCCATTAACATTTATGGAGATAATTGATAAGTGTGGTAGTATTCTATTCGTCTTATTTGGTGAGAGTCCATTGCTTAGTTTTATCTTTTGCATCAGTGTGGAGGTTAGGTTCTGTCCTTTGATTTTTGAGTTCTTACTTTGCTGCTGATCCATTGTGGTGGTCAGTGTGCAGAAGAGCTTGAAGTATTACCTGTAGAGCTGGTCTTGTTGTGGCAAATTTCCTCAATGTTTGTATATCCGTAAATGATTTGATTTCTCCATCAATTTTGAAGCTTAGCTTAGCAGGGTACAGAATTCTGGGCTGAAAATTGTTCTGTTTAAGTAGATTAAAGGTAGATGACCATTGTCTTCTTGCTTGGAAAGTTTCATTAGAGAAGTCTGCAGTCACTCTGATGGATTTGCCCCTGTAGGTCAACTGGCGCTTACTCCTGGCAGCTTGCAGAATCTTTTCTTTTGTCTTGACTTTGGACAGGTTCATCACAATGTGTCTTGGAGAAGCTCGGTTAGAGTTGAGGCCACCTGGGGTCCGATATCCCTCTGAAAGCAGTGTGTCAGAATCTTTGGTGATGTTTGGGAAATTTTCTTTTATAATATTCTCTAATATGGCTTCCATTCCTCTGGGGCATTCTTCTTCCCCTTCTGGAATTCCTATAACTCGTATGTTGGAACGCTTCATAAAGTCCCATAATTCTGACAGTGAACGTTCTGCTTTCTCTCTCTTCTTTTCTGCCTCTTTTACTATCTGAGTTATCTCAAAAACTTTGTCTTCTACCTCTGAAATTCTTTCTTCTGCATGGTCTAACCTGTTGCTGATACTTTCCATTGCATCTTTAAGTTCCCTGATTGACTGTTTCATTTCCTTCAGCTCTGCTATATCCTTTTTATATTCTTCATAGCGTTCATCTCTGATTTGATTCCGTTTTTGGATTTCCTTTTGGTTATTTTCCACTTTATTAGCAGTTTCCTTCATTGTTTCCATCATTTCTTTCATTGTTTTCAACATGTGTATTCTAAATTCCCTTTCTGTCATTCCTAACATTTCTGTATAGGTGGAATCCTCTGCAGTAGCTACCTCATGGTCCCTTGGCGGGGTTGTTCTGGACTGGTTCTTCATGTTGCCTGGAGTTTTCTGCTGATTCTTCCTCATGAGTGATTTCTTTTATCTGTTTCCTTGCCCTAATTTTCCTTTCACTTCCTCTTGCTCTTTAAGTTCTTGTGCCTGTGGACTATGGGTTACAGGACCAGAAGGGTGAGAAGGTTGAAGAGCAAAAAAGGGATGAAAGGAAGGACACCGAGTGATAAGAAAAAAAAGAAAGATAGAGAAAGGAGAGGGGGTGGGGATAAGGAATATTGACAAAAAGAAGAGAGGCACAGAAAGAGGGAGACAGGGCAATATAGGTGTACAGTAGGGTACTTTGACACAACCTTAAAAAACCCCACCTTCTGGGGGTGCCCAGTTGGTGGTTCCCTTGAGGTCAGCAGCTCTTTGCTAACCTGATCAGACACAGTACCCCACCTCCACCAAGTAGAGAGGAAAGACAAAAATGCTATAAATCAAACCAAAACAAGCAAACAGAACACTTTAAGGGGATAAAATTGGGTATAAAACCAAATGATAGCGGTAGAAACACTAGCAAAAATGAAGTTGTAGTTATTAAAAAAGGCAGCAATGGGAAATTATAATTAAACTAGAAAAATTGAGAAAGAAAAAGGAATCTGTATGGAAAAAATTGAAATTAAAAAACCAAAGTACATCAACAACATCAAAATAAACAAACAAACAAAAAAAACAACCAAACAATAAAAAAAAGAAAAAAATACACAACCAAAAACAAAGCAGTTTGTATATGTTATTGAATATTGTCTGGGCAACACGTGGTCTTCTGGGGTATGAGATGTTAGACACAGTTCTGATACGACTGGAGGGTGCTGATTTCTCAAACCCCAGCAGGTAGACACCCTAAATCTCTCTTCAGCCCACTTAAAAGGCACTTTGAACTTGTAAACTTGCTGAGCAGAATCTTTCCCAGCTTTCTCGCTAGAATCACTGCTGAAGTGGCTATCCACTTACCCAGTGTGCCAAAACCGGTCTCACTCTGCCCCTGAGGGATAGGGCTGCAAGGCGGCTCAGACCCCACCCTTAGGCTACTTGGTTGCTGGGTTACTAGCTCCCACCCGCTTCTAGCTCTGCGACCCTGAGGGCAGAGCTTGCCGGGGCAGATCACTGACAATGGTTCCGTGTGACCCACCGCCAAACACTATTAGCTCAGTCTGGTTCAGCGGCTCAGACTGGGGCCCTAGACAACGGCCAAAGTTCTCTGCACTCCCACTCAGGCCTTCCCCAAGGCAGTTCAACTCAGTGCCAAGTCCAAGGACATCAAAACAGTTCACAGGTAAGGCCTTTCTGGTTTGCAGTCTCGCTGCTACTGAACTTATAGCTGTGGGCAGGTTTAGACGGATTGAACACATGCGACCACTTGCCGGTTTTCCACTGTTTTAGTCCTCCTCTTGGGGTCCAGAAGTCTCTCGCTGACTCCCTGTATCCTCATAGGAATGATGATAGGCAGTTCCCACCAGCCAGAGATGCCTGGAGTCCTATCTCCCCAGACTCACGGTGCCCAGATGCAAGGAAGCTGTTACTCGGCTGCCATCTTGCTCCGCCTCTGTCGATCTCCTCTCTTTTTTTTATCTTTTATTATTTTTCTTTTCATTTCTTTCTTTCTTTCTTTCTTTTTTTTTTTTCTGAGACAGAGTCTTACTCTGTTGCCTTCAGTAGACTGCCGTGGAATCATAACCTCAAACTTCTGGGCTCAAGCAATCCTCCTTCCCCAGCCTCCCAAGTAGCTGGGACTACAGGCACCCATCACAATGCCTGGCTAGTTTTTCTATTTTTAGCAGAGATGGGGTCTCACTCTTGCTCAGGCTGGTCTCCACCCCCTGAGCCGAGGTGACCCTCCTTCTTCATCCTCCTGAGTGCTGGGGTCACAGGCCTGAGCCATGGGGCCAAGCCTCTTTATTCTCTTAGAAATGCAAAGGTTCCTTGTTATGTCTTTTGTCCTGAGCTCCTTCCCCATGATCACCTGAGATGATCTTCTAACAAACAGGGTGGAACAAGAGTATCTCCAGGGTACACTCAGGTACACTATTGTCACAGTCAACACTGAAAGGTTCTACATTTTGGTTAAAAAAGGAGTTCTGGATCCTGTAATCTGCACTGTGGAAACCTTCAACTTGCCCACGGTCTGGTTTGGATCTAGTTGCTATGCACTGGGATCAGAAAGAGACAGAAAGACCATGGTGCTGAGGAAGAGGATGCCTTCCCAACAGTCAGGAAATTGCCAATAATTCACTGAAGTGGAGCCCTAGAAAGCTGAGCTGGTCACCCCCCTGGCTGTGACAGAGCAGACGTCTGGTGCATGCAGGAATCATGCTCAGTGTGGTCTGTCATCTGCTCTCTGCATAAATCATTTTGATCTGTGCCACTTCAGCAAGATCATCTGCTTACAGGGCGTCCTATCCTGCCACCATCCATGTTTACAGCTTTTACTTAAGCGAAAATTCCAGTATAAATTTAATATACTACTTTTGAAACTAGAATTTTTACCCTCAACATATAGATGTTACATGTGAATTGTAAGGCACAGTTGAAACTTTTGTGAATTGTATTTTGGAAGGAGGAACATTAAACTTTTCTGTGTATAAAGTAGAAATAGAAGCTCTCCAGAGCCACTCCAACTGTGAGTGAGGTATTAAATTATTGGTTGAGGCCTGAGTTCAGTTTAAACTCAGAGGGCACCAGAACGCCAGAACACAGATGTAATAACACCTAGAAGGCCTTACAATTATGATATCTGTTAAAAGTCACTTATTGCAAAAAACAGTGTTCCTACAATACGATGGCATCCATAAAGAGGTCTTTATTAATTTAGAAGTTTCTGCTTTTTTTTCCCCCCCTTTGGTCAAAGAGTACTTTTAAAAAGTTGTCAAGTATGCAAATTTGCTTATCTTAATTATCTGAAGTAGAATTATACAAAAAAGAAAAAGAACAGACTTCTGTCCTCATGACTTTCTCCCCTGGAGACCAGCTATCAGTGCAGCTGCCCTCTCCCTGAGCTGTTCGCAGAAGGTGGCTCCAGCAGATGAAGTTCCAGCCCCCACCCAACAGCCACAGCCAATCCTAAGTGGTGTGGAAGTCTGAGCATTCACTCTACACCTGGAAGGCTTCTTATTGGGAACACCTAAAACTCTTTACTGGAGGGCTTTTTTTCTGACAATGAGAAGTACTGGGGATTTAATGACCATGAAAGTAGTCCTTATCCAGTGATGGATGCATGCTAGCAGGTTTCGGAGCTGTGCAAGACCCGCGATCAGCACCTGCCCGGGCTTCCGGAAGAGCTGCCCTGTGACCCGTGATCAGCACCCTCCTGGACCTCCATAAGAGCTATGCCCACCCAGACCCTGGTAAGAGCTGCACCAGGACCCACTACCCTGTCCCCTGGGCCTCCCCACACCCTGACCAGAACCTCCAGGAGCCGGGCAACACCACATCCTCCCTCCTGTACCTTCCCTGCCTCCACACCAGCCCTCTCATCTGGCCAGGGACTCTGGTAGCCATGTGTCCTCCAGAGACCACCCTGACTCTGCACCGAGCCCTTCTCCTGGCCAGAGACTGCTGGAGCCTTGGGCCCTCTGTGCCAAAGTCACTGGGTGCCAGGCACTCACAGAACCATGTGCACCACCCCCACCCTGTTGCTGGATCCAGGTGTGTCACACTCCGGAGCTGCACGCACAACAAGAACTCCCTGGCTGGGGCAGCCCCAGAAGAGCTACACAGAATCAATCCCTACAAAGATCCAGCAAAAATAGAGTGAGACACCCTGGGGTCTAATCTCGGAAAGACACCACCCCAACTCTAAGGATGGTCAGAGGCAACAGTGAAAAACAATCATGAGATGAAATCAATGGAAAAACTCTGGCAATATGAATAATCAGAGTAGATCAACTCCCCCAAGGAACAATGGGGCAGACACAGCACAGGATCCCATAAACAAACAAATAGCTGAGATGTCAAAATAGAATTCAGAATCTGGATAGGAAATAACATCGAACTAGAATTCTAAGCAGTAACCCAAAAGATGTCTCAAGAATTCAACATATTCAAAGGCCAAATGACCAAATATTTTGACACATTGAGACAAGAAGTTGCAGCCCTCAAAGATCTCAGAAACACAGTAGAATCCCTCAGTAACAGAATGGAGCAAGCAGAGGAAAAAATTTCTGACATTGAAGACATAGCTTTCAAACACTCCCAAACCTCAGACAGGAAGAAAAATGGAGGGCAAAAACAGATCACTCTCTCAGAGAGCTTTGGGATGATTCGAAGAAAACCAATATTCGTCTTATAAGGATCCCCGAAAGTGATGGAGTGGCTTCACAAGGCACAGAGTCTCTTCTCCATGAGATTATGAAAGAGAACTTTCCAGACATGCCAAGAGATTCTGAAATTCAGATAGCTGACAGTTTCAGAACTCCAGCATGACTCAACCCGAATAAGACATCCCCCAGACACATCATAATCAATTTCACTAAAGTTAATATGAAGGAGAAAATTCTGAAAGCAGCCAGATGAAAGAAAACCATTACCTACAAGAGGAAGAATATAAGAAAAACTGAAGATCTCTCTGCTGAAACCTCTCAAGCTAGAAGAGGATGGTCATCAACTTTTAATCTCCTAAAACAAAATAACTTTCAACCCAGGATCCTGTACCCAGCTAAACTGAGTTTCATTTATGATGGAGAAATTATATACTTTAATGACATTCACATGTTGAAGAAATTTGCCACCAAACCAAACCAAACCAGCTCTCCAGGATATTCTCAGACCTATTCTCCAAAAAGACCAGCATAATCCTCCACCACAAAAGTAAACCCACCCAGAAAATTTTGATCAAATTCCAACTTCCACAGTCATAAAAGGATTAAAAATGTCCACCAGACTCTCGAAAGGCTTATCAATATTCTCAATTAATGCAAATGGTTTAAATTATCCTCTAAAGAGAAACAGGTTGGCTGACTGCATACAAAAACTCAACCCAGATATCTGCTGCATACAAGAATCATATCTTACATTAAAAGACAAATATAGACTCAAGGTGAAGGGATAGTCATCTCTACTCCAGGCACATGGAAAGCAGAAAAAAGCAGGCATTGCAATCCTGTTCGCAGATGCAACAGGCTTTAAACCAACCGAAATAAGGAAGGATAAGGATGGACACTTCATATTTGTTAAAGGTAATACTCAATATGATGAGATTTCAATTATTAATATTTATGCACCCAAACAGAATGCACCTCATTTTATAAGAGAAACTCTAACAGAAATGAGCAACTTGATTTTCTCCAGTTCCATAGTATTTGGAGATTTTAACACCCCTTTAGCAGTGCTGGATAGATCTTCCTAAAAGAAGCTAAGCAAAGAAATCCTAGATTTAAACTTAACCATTTAACATCTGGATTCAACAGACATCCACAGAACATTTCATCCTAACAAAACTGAATACACATTCCTCTCATCAGCCCATGGAACATACTCCAAAATTGACCACATCCTAGGCCCCAAATCTAACATCAGCAAATTTAAAAAAATAGAAATTATTCCTGGCATCTTCTCAGACCATCATGGAATAAAAGTTGAACTCAATAACAACAGGAATCTCCATACCCATACAAGAACATGGAAGCTAAATAACCTTATGCTGAAGGACAGATGGGTTATAGACGAGATTAAGAAGGAAATCACCAATTTTTTTGAACAAAACAACAATAAAGACACAAATTATCAGAACCTCTGGGATACTGCAAAGGCAGTCTTAAGAGGGAAATTTGTAGCACTGCAAGCCTTCCTCAAGAAAACAGAAAGAGAGGAAGTTAATAACTTAATGGGACATCTCAAGCAACTGGAGAAGGAAGAACACTCCAACCCCAAACCTAGCAGAAGAAAAGAAATAACCAAAATCAGACCACAATTAAATGAAATTGAAAACAAAAGAATTATACAACAGATCAATAAATCCAAAAGTTGGTTTTTTGAAAAGGTCAATAAAATAGATAAACCTTTGGCCAACCTAACCAGGAAAAAATGAGTAAAATCTCTAATTTCATCAAACAGAAATGGTAAAGATGAAGTAACAACAGACCCCTCAGAAATTCAAAAAACCTTAACGAATATTACAAGAAACTTTACTCTCAGAAATATGAAAATCTGAAAGAAATTGACCAATACTTGGAAATACACCACCTACCAAGACTTAGCCAGAATGAAATGGAAATGTTGAACAGGCCTATATCAAGTTCTGAAATAGCATCAACTATACAAAATCTCCCTAAAAAGAAAAGCCCAGGACCAGATGGCTTTATGTCAGAATTCTACCAAACCTTTAAAGAACAGGTACCTAGATTACTAAACCTCTTCCAAAATATAAAAAAAGAAGGAATACTACCCAACACATTCTATGAAGCAAATATCACATTGATCCCTAAACCAGGGAAAGACTCAACAAGAAAAGAAAATTATACACCAATATCACTAATGAATATAGATGCAAAAATACTCAGTAACATCCTAACCAACAGAATCCAACAACACATCAAAAACATTATACACCGGGTGGCGCCTGTGGCTCAGTGAATAGGGCCCCGGCCCCATATGCCGAGGGTGGTGGGTTCAAACTCAGCCCTGGCCAAACTGTAACAAAAAATAGCCAGGCGTTGTGGTGGGCGCCTGTAGTCCCAGCTGCTCGGGAGGCTGAAACAAGAGAATCGCATAAGCCCAAGACTTAGAGGTTGCTGTGAGCCATGTGACATCATGGCACTCTCCCCAAGGGCCGTACAGTGAGACTCTGTCTCTACAAAAAAAAAAAAAAAAAATTATACACCATGACCAAGTGGGATTTATCCCAGGCTCTCAAGGCTGATTCAATATATGTAAATTTATAAATGTAATTCAGCACATAAACAAACTAAAAAATAAAGATCATATGATTCTCTCAATTGATGCAGAAAAAACTTTTGATAATATCCAGCATCTTTCATGATCAGAACACTTAAGAAAATTGGTATAGAAGGGACATTTCTTAAACTAATACAGGCCATCTACAGCAAACCCACAGCCAATATTGTATTGAATGGAGTTAAATTGAAATCATTTCCCCTTAGATCAGGAACCAGGCAAGGTTGCCCATTGTCTCCATTGCTCTTTAACATTGTAATGGAAGATTCAGGCATTGCAATTAGGGAAGAAAAGGCAATCAAGGGTATCCACATAGGGTCAGAAGAGATCAAACTTTCATTCTTCACAGATGACCTGATTGTATATCTGGAAAACACTAGGGATTCTACTACAAAACTTTTAGAAGTGATCAAGGAATACAGCAATGTCTCAGGCTACGAAATCAACACCCATAAATCTGTAGCCTTTATATATACCAACAATAGCCAACCCGAAAAAACAGTCAAGGACTCTTCCTTTCACAGTAGTGCCAAAGAAGTTGAAATACTTGGGAGTTTATCTAACAAAGGACGTGAAAGATCTCTATAAAGAGAAATATGAAACTTTAAGAAAATAAATAGCTGAAGATGTTAACAAATGGAAAAACATACCATGCTCATGGCTGGGAAGAATCAACATCATTAAAATGTCTATACTACCCAAAGCAATATATAATTTTAATGCAATTCCTATCAAAGCTCCATTGTCATATTTTAAAGATCTTGAAAAAATAATACTTTGTTTTATATGGAATCAGAAAAAAACCTCGAATAGTCAAAACATTAGTCAGAAATACAAACAAAGCAGGAGGAATCACGCTACCAGACCTGAGACTGTACTATAAATCGATAGTGATTAAAACAGCATGGTACTGGCACAAAAACAGAGAAGTAGATGTCTGGAACAGAATAGAGAACCAAGAGATGAATCCAGCTACTTACCCTTATTTGATCTTTGACAAGCCAATTAAAAACATTCAGTGGGGAAAAGATTCCCTATTTAACAAATGGTGCTGGGTGAACTGGCTGGCGATCTGTAAAAGACTGAAACTGGACCCACACCTTTCACCATTAACTAAGATAGACTCTCACTGGATAAAAGAGTTAAACTTAAGATATGAAACTATAAAAATACTTGAAGGAAGTGCGGGGAAAACTCTTGAAGGAATCGGCCTGGGTGAACATTTTATGAGGAGGACTCCCTAGGCAATTGAAGCAGTATCAAAAATAGATTACTGAGACCTGATCAAACTAAAAAGCTTCTGCACAGCCAGGAACGTAGTAAGTAAAGCAAGCAGACAGCCCTCAGAACAGGAGAAAATATTTGCAGGTTATTCCTCTGATCAAGGTTTAATAACCAGAGTCCACAGAGAACTCTAAAGTATTATCAGGAAAAGAACAAGTGATCCCATCTCAGGGTGGGCAAAGGACTTGAAGAGAAACTTCTCTAAAGAAGACAGATGCACGATCTACAGACACATGAAAAAAGCTCATCATCCTTAATCATCAGAGAAATGCAAATCAAAACTACTTTGAGATATCACCTAACCCCAGGGAGCATAGCCCACATAACAAAATCTCAAAACCAGAGATGTTGGTGTGGATGTGGAGAAAAGGGCACACTTCTACACTGCTGGTGGGAATGCACACTAATACGTTCCTTTTGGAAGGATGTTTGGAGAATAGAGATCTAGAAATAGACCTGCCATTCGATTGTATAATTCCTTTGCTAGGTATATACCCAGAAGACCAAAAATCACAATATAACAAAGACATCTGTACCAGAATGTTTATTGCAGCCCAATTCTTAATTGCTAAGTCATGGAAGAATCCCAAGTGCCCATCAACCCATGAATGGACTAGCAAATTGTGGTACATGTATACCATGGAATATTATGCAGCCTTAAAGAAAGATGGAGACTTTACCTCTTTCATGTTTACATGATGGAGCTGGAACATATTCTTCCTAGCAAAGTATCTCATGAATGGAAGCAAAAGTATCCAATGTACTCAGCCCTACAATGAAGCTAATTTATAGCTTTCATATGAAGGCTATAACCCAACTATAGCACAAGAATATGGGGAAAGGGCCAAGGGAGGGGAAGGGAGGGGTAAGGGTAATGGGTGTGGTCACACCTAGGGTGCATCTTAGAATGGGTACAGGCAAAAACCTACTAAATGCAGAATACAAATGTCTACATACAATAACTAAGAAAATGCCATGAAGGCTACATACGTTGAACAGTTTGATGAGAATATTTCAGATTGTATATGAAACCAACACATTGTACCCCTTGATTGCACAAATGTACACAGCTATGATTTAACAATATAAAAAAAGGACCCTTTCACTCAAATGTTTAAAGCAGCATGATTCACTATTACAAAAATGTGGAAACAAACCAAGTGCTCATCAATACATGAGTGGATTCATAAAATGTGATATATCTATACGATGGAGTACTACTCAGCCATTGAAAATGATATTAGAGAAACTAACATCTCTTGTAGCAACCTGGATGGAACTGGCGACCATTTTTCTAAGTCAACTAACTAAGACAAGAATGGAAAAACAAACACCAATGTACTCGATACTATAGTGGGTCTAGTCAATCAATGCTCATGGGCGTATATGGAAGTAAAACTTGGCAAGAATCAAGCAAATGAGGGGGATGAGGGGTTGGGTGAGTTTACACATAGCAGGTACAGTTGACACATTCTGGGCGAGGGGCACACATGTAACTTTGGCTTCAAATGTACAAAAGCAAATTATGGAACCAAAACTTGTGCACCCCTTTCAATGCTTGACACCATGTGTAAAAGATCAGAGACTGAAATAAACAGTATTGTGACTAAAAAAAAAAAAAAAAAAAAAAGAATGCTAGCAGGTTTCTTTTCATCATTATGAGAAATAGTCTTTGCATATTCAATATGAGGTTTATGAATAAATTTTACTCTTCATGTAAATATAAAAAAAAAGAAAAAGACCAATAGTCATCCTACAGTAGTCATTTTCTCTGGATGTATGTAAGTTTTTTTTTGTTTGTTTGTTTGTTTGTTTGCAGCTTTTGGCCGGGGCTGGGCTTGAACCCACCACCGGGCACATGGGGATGGCGCCCTACTCCTTTGAGCCACCAGCGCCACCCTACAGGTTGTTTTTTTTATTTATTTAATTTTTTTTTTTATTAAATCATAGCTGTGTACATTGATATGATCATGGGGCATCATTCACTAGCTTCACAGACCTATACGTTGTTTTTAACACATCATGTACAAAAGCTACATTACAAAGGAATCCTGACACGTGCTTATCTCAATAGTGTGCACTGAAGGCAAACTGGCCACACATGGGTCCTCTCTAGAAGGAGCAAGATGTTGCCTATTGCTGCTTTTAGAAATGCTTTATTGGATATTATTGTCAAATGTTATGAGGATAAACACATCAAAAGTAATGTTTTCTCACCCATAGCTTTTGTCTATTTCTCCTTCTTCTCGTCTTTTCATTGTACGACAGTGAAGGTTTTTCTAGACCCTTACTTTGAAAAAATATTCCTTCAGGACTGGACTCCAGCCAGGTGCCACGATCTTGGGCACACTCTGACAAAGTAGTGAACAATGCCTTCTGTCTTTGAGTTTGTTCCCAGAGAATTGGCATTTAAATGAGCACTTTAATGTTAGTTTCTTTATTTGTCTTTGATGGGACATTTACAATGTGTTAGTCATTAGATCAGGCCTGAAAATAATGTGGTTACACTGGTCATGTTAATGTCCTTTAAAGAATATAAACATGTTAGCTGGGCCTTATGGCAGGTGCCTGTAGTCCTAACTTGAAGTTGAGGCAAGAGAATAACCGAAGCCCAAGAGCTGGAGGTTGCTGTGAGCTGTAACGCTATGGCACTCTACCAAGGGTGACAAAGTAAGACTCTGTCGCTACAAAAAAAAAAAAAATCTAAACAACTGATCCAAAGACTTTTAGTTTTTTGTTTTTTGTTTTTTTCCTTTCTCACTTCTTTGTATCTTAAGGCTTCCTTCCAGGCATATTATATATAGGCTGAAAATTGGTATTATAATATCCATTGATAATACTGTAATGCTATTGTTAGGATTCTTTGTTTCTGTTGTTTTCTCAAAGCCCCTATCTTTTGTAAGTAGTTTCTATTGCAAAATTTAACATATGTGCTTTTGGATATGTGTATGTATGTGTGTGTATATGTGTATACAATTGAGAAAGAAATGAGAGAAATGTTAGTGCCTTTCAAATGCTTATCTTCTGATGTGAATCAGCATAGGACCCACTTATAAGCAGAAAAAAAAAATGGTAAGAAAAAGTCCATGACTTTGTTTTTTTTTTTTTTTTTTTGTAGAGACAGAGTCTCACTGTACCGCCCTCGGGTGGAGTGCCGTGGCGTCACACTGCTCACAGCAACCTCTAACTCTTGGGCTTAAGCGATTCTCCTGCCTCAGCCTCCAGAGCAGCTGGGACTACAGGCGCCCGCCACAACGCCCGGCTATTTTATGGTTGCAGTTTGGCCGGGGCTCGGTCCGAACCCGCCACCCTCGGCATATGGGGCTGGCGCCCTACTCACTGAGCCACAGGCGCCGCCCCCATGACTTTGTTTTATCAGGGTCATTATTTATCTGTTGAAAATAAGGATCTAAAAAAAAAAAAGAAAGAAAATAAGGATCTATCTTGCCCTCCATTTTCTTCTGCAAAAGATTTATTCAGTTTACTTTGTTCTTAGCAAACTTTATACATACAATTTGAAGTAAATCCGCTTGACAATAAATACCAGAAGGAAGGAATTTGGATTACGAATTAAATACTACCAGCCAAATCTGAATCTAACAGACAGGGTTGTTTCTGATGGTTTGGTTTGCTCCGAGTGGGTGTGTCGGAACAGACCAAATAAAAATGAAATATTTATTGTTGATAAAAATAAAACATTTATCTGAAAATGGAGACAAATGGAAGACTTAAAGAGGATTATATTTCTAGTGACTGCGCTATCAGAGCCAGTTACACTGCCCCATGCTGTGATCAGCAAAAAGATAAGGTCTTCACCATCTGTTCTCTGGAGGTCCTGAGTTTAAATCTCAATGGGAGACGACTGCAGGGGGCCAGGGGAAAGGGAAAGGTAATTTGTGAATTTTGCTTTCTTTACGCCCAGATGGAATGATTCTTGCATATATTTCCATATGAGAACAGATAGCATTCCACCCCTACACTAATACTAAACAGACTAACATTTAATTACAAATCAAGACCCATTTAAACTTAATTTATATGTTTCAGTTTTCACTTAACAATGTTTGGGATATGCTGCGTACTCACAAAATAGATATCCGCAGTTACTCTGTTCAGTCTCACCATTAATGCTGTGCATTCCCGATTCCCAACATTGTTTTAAATGGAGTTGCTGATTAAATGTCAAAGTTTTTAAAACTTCGTCAGGTATGATGCTCTGTTTTTTCCTAACATCTAGTGATGGGGTTAAGAGTTCACAGGCAGGTTGAAGTGGTTTAGTATTAGAACAAAACAAGCACTGTTTCAGATGTGAAGTGCAGGAACTCTGAGGCAGAGCCGGCTGTGTCACAGCCAGGTGCAGGGTTGTTGGGGTGTTGAGGGCCGTGGCAGGGGAGGTCAGCACAGACAGCAGGTTTTTTGCATCGTGTCTATTTTAATTTCCTATCGTTCTTCTTGGTCTCCTGGGGAGACAGCATTTGTGTCTCAGAAAATCTTCAATACTGAAAGCATTTACAGAAAGTATAAACAACACTTCTCAAAACAACAAGTGCCTCCAAATACAAAAGCCTACTTCTCACTGCCTCCCCTCTCTGCCCATTCCCACCCCGTACAGCTCTCTCCTACCCCCGAGTTAAGGTGGTCATTTCATAATAAATAAAATGACGTGTCGAGAAAAACATGTTGAAGCTTTTAAAGAAAGTGTTTGTTGTCTGTATAACCAGCACTGAATTCAGTCCCTTACATGAGAGCCCTGCGGGAAAGGCCTGGTCTTTCCTTTCTCTTGAAGATTGACACTGAAACTTGCTTGAGAGCTCTGTTCATTCATTTGTTTATTTAATTTCACAATATTACAGGGACACACGCTTTTTTTTTTTTTTTGTAGCTTTTGGCGGGGCGGGGCTTGAACCCGGCACCTCCCCCACACCAGCCCTACCCCCATATATTGGTCTGGGGTTGGCGCCCTACTCCTTGAGCCACAGGTGCCACCCCAGGAACACACACATTTTGATAGCTCTTACATAAGTTCCTTGATCAAAACCTTACTTCCCCACTGCTCATTATATCAAGTACATCCCTCCATATCCTTGGGAAATTGGTTCCAGGCTCCCCCTTGGCTACCAAATTCTGTGGCTGCTCAAATCCCTAACGGGCATAGCGTTTGCATGTGAGCTACAAACGTCTTCCTGTGTACTTTAAATTCTCTGTTGACTATAACACTGAATGCCATATAAACGTTATGCAAATAGTTGTCATCCTGTATTTGATTTTTATTTGCATTGTGTTCATTGATATATTATTATTTCTTGATGTTTTGTTCCCCCCAATATTTTCCATCCATGGTTAGATGAATTTGTGGATTGGAACCATCGGTGAGAGTCTGGGGGTATTGACTCTACAAACACATTCAAAGCCCTGCTGGGTATTTCTATTTCAAGTTATTTCTAAGTATTTTCTCATGCTACACTCCTGCCAGCCGCCACCATTACTGTAACAAGTCACAGCTTTTCATGCTTTTGTGATTTTGATGAGAGCTGTTCTTCCTAAAACGTTTTTTTGAGACCCTAACGGTTCTGTTAATTGACATTCTAACAATTTTTCAAGGCCTATTAACAATGCCACTTCATTCATGAAGGTTTACCAGATGGCACCTGTGAGAAATGATTTCTCCCTTCTCAGCTTTTTAAACTATCTTTTAGTATTTGTGTTAAGTGATGATTTAAAGTATGCATAAGCAATTATGTTAGGACAGAAGTTATGTCATTCATCGTAACCAATGGGTTTCTCTTACCTTGCATACCCCTTTGTAGACAAGAAGAACTCAATAATTATTGAACTAGAATTGCTGAAGATCAAATAGATGTTTATGAGAATTAAGCGCTAAAGGTGTGGAGGGGCTCTGGCTCTCTTGACTTGATTGTCACTGAGGCCTTCATCCAACAGATATTTACTGAGTGCCTGCACGCCACCCTGGAGCAAGAGCACACCACCAGTAAGCAGAATGGAAGTGGTTCCTGGACATGATTCCAGCTCTCACAGGGCACTGCTCTCTGGGTTTACCGATTGTTTTATAGGATTAAATTCTTTTATTTGTAAAACAAAAAGTTTGGAGTATACAATCTTTTTTTTTTTTTTTTTTTGCAGTTTTTGGCCGGGGCTGGGTTTGAAGCTCCTTTGAGCCACAGGCACATTTAAAAATTATGAAAACTCCAAAGTACATTACTTAAACATTAGTTTTTAATTCAACTTGTTAATATGTTGTTTAGGATATTGCCTTCTCATTTATAAGTGAAATATGCTTGTAATTTCTCCTTTGTAATAATATATTTTCTCCAATTTTAATATCAGGTGTATCCAGATTAAGTAGAATGACTTTGAAGTATTTCTTCTTTTTCTATTGTCTATAAGATTTGGCATGATCTGTTTTTTGAAATTATCTTTTACTTTTATTTATAAATATTAGTTGTCTATTTTTTGAGACTTTGGAAAATATAATAATAAGAAGAAGTTAACTGATGACTTCATACTGAACCTCAGAGTCAAAGCATTCTATAATAGATATACTCTTATCTGACAATATGAATGTTACTTTCCTTGCAGCATTATTGTTATTGCTTAATATTTCGATGCAGCAATTGTCCGATTTCTTTTCTGACTGTATTTATATTTGTTCATTCTTTACGAGGTTTTTGTTTCTAGTTTTTATCTTAAACGTTGTTATTGTTATTAAATTTTAAGACTCTTTAATTCTGTGAAGGCAAAAGTGGAAATTTAATAAACACATGTATATGTAAAAAAATTATGAAAACTAATATGCAGGACACACTTGATGAGATTAAATATCTACATTAAAGACATGAACTAACTTATGCATTATGCATATTTTTATATTTGCTACGTGTGTGTTTTTTTTCATTGGTCCCCTATCATAATAAGATGACGAAAATATTTTAAAATTTGGATTTTTTTTTTTAAAAACTGTTATTTGCTAGTTAGCTATGGTATTCAAAGAAGTTATAAGAAACTTCATGTTGTTGAGATTTTTAGATGAAAATATTGCCCTTCCTTTTAAAAATCCATAATTGAGATGTGGTAGAAGATAGGGAAATTTGTATATCATTCATCTGTTTTTTGTAGGGTGTCTGTAATCTCTGTACATATCAACTATGCTATCATGTTAAAGTTTCCCCTTTTTACCTGATACCTATTTACAAATAGCACTGGGGATGCTTCCAATAGAAAATAAGGTAATAATCTTGATATGTTTGGGTCTGGCTGATTCAGCTCTTAAGTCACTTTTTTCTTTTTCCTTTTTTTTTTTATTAAATCATAGCTGTGTACATCAATATGATCATGGGGCACCATACACTTGTTTCATAGAATATTTGACACATTTTCATCTCATTGGTTGACACAGCCCTCCAGGCATGTAAATGTCTTGGCAAAGTAACTAAGTCATTTTTTTCATATAGAAGGTACAAGTGTCCCCAAGGGACGTCTGAGCAGACTTGGTAAACTATCTTCAGGCATTCCTTCACAGAGACGTCCGCAACGTGCTCGGAAGTCCCTCTGCAGCTGGGAGGGTTTCTTCAGCCAGTTAATCTGGTTGTATAAAATCATGGTGGTTAATCTTCTGAAATCCTTTAAAGCACTCAAAAATGAAAAGATACTATGTATGTACTAATGATGATTACCCTCATTGCTCAAAAAACTTTAGATGGTGGCTCGGCGCCCAGAGCTCAGTGGCTAGCATGCCAGCCACATACACCGGAGCTGGTGGGTTTGAACTCAGCCCGGGCCTGCCAAACAACAATGACAATTACAACCAAAAAATAGCCGGGCGTTGTGGCGGGCACCTGTAGTCCAAGCTCCTTGGGAGGCTGAGGCAAGAGAATCACTTAAGCCCAAGAGTTTGAGGTTGCTATGAGCTGTGATGCCACAGTACTCTGACCAGGGTGACAGCTTGAGACTGTGTCTCAAAAAAAAAAAGCACTTTAGATGGCTTTACTATATTAAAAATACATAAAAATATTATTTTGCAGCTGTTCTGACGGTAGTGAATGATCTCACTTGATTATTCACACTCACTGACAGATCAAACTCCTTGTTCTACTCCTTTTTTAATTAATTTTTTTTGTTGCAGTTTTTGCCAGGGTCGGGTTCGAGCCTGCCACCCTTGGTATATGGGACTGGTGCCCTACTCCCTGAGCCACAGGCACCACCCTCCTTGTTCTACTCTTTACCCCCTTCTCACTATTGCACTTGACTAAAAAAAAAACATGTATATATTATTTTGCAAGTTCTGTAATTTTTGAGCTAGGCAAAATGAAGAAGGAAGGCCCAGACACGTGATATCTGATTATTTTATCCTCTACTGGGGAATATTTGGGGGAGAGCTAACATTGCTTTTCATTGGATAATCTGGACACAGCCTCTTCTCAGTGCAAGGGAGGTAAAGTGGTAAAGTAAAAATGTGGAAAGGGTAAAGTGCAAAAATTACTTAACATGAAAATAAGACCCAGATAATAATTACATTGTTATCATTTAAATATAATGCTTACACTATTATGAGCAATGACCCCACTGGGTAATGGGGGTGGATATATGTTTACACAGGTGTGAAATTGCTGTCCAGGGCCCTCATTCATCATGGTTCCCTGAAATTGCACTCTCAGAGCAGCGTGATTTCAGAGTATTTATGAACAGGTGGCCGCTTCATCTACTCAGAGACCAATTATGTAAAACAGCATGAGAATAACCAGGGTGCCAATGTTGGCAGAGAGGGATGGAGAGAGAAGGAGAGGGAGAACAAATCTGTCATGTTACAAAGGCAATGGTGACTCAGTTCTTAAACAGGGAAGATTGATTAAAATAGTATGCAGTGAAATAACTCACTGCACGCGTCTGTCATGTGAGGCCCATCTGAGTACCTGGTAATGATTTTACTGGTGCAGGAGTGGGGATGCAGCTTGGCTCCATGATATTTCAGTGGTTTCGTGCTTTGGAATATAATGCTGGAACTCATCTCAAAGCATGGTCACCCTTAGTAGGCAAAAGTAGATGTTAAAATTTGAGGAACACCTGGATGTGTTGTACTGTCTTTTAGAGATAAAGAAGTCTACTTACATGCCAGTGTCTCTGCCCAGTGAAGATTTGCTTATTAAATTAGCTAGTCATCTCCTGGGGAAAGTAGGGAGTAGGTTCCCAGAGAAATAGGGGAAGGGCTAGTTAGTTTCGTAGATGGTGCAAGGATCAGAAAAGACGCCAGGAGACTGAGAGTTTCTAGGAACCAAGAGAACAAATGGGATTTAGAGTAGAGCAACCTGTGGGGAGAGAGGGAAGTCAGCTTTTTCCCAGAATCAACAATGACTGCACCTACTAACGGGTCAAAAAATGCCTTTCTGGTGGCACCCATAGTTCAGTGGTTAGGGTGCCGGCCACATACACCGAGGATGGAGTGTTCGAACGCAGCCCAGGCCTGCTAGATAACAATGACAACTACAATTAAAAAAAAAAAGCCTATAGTCCAGCTACTTGGGAGGCTGAGGCAAGAGAATTACTTAAGCCCAAGAGTAGAAGGTTGCTATGAGCTGTGACGCCAAGGCACTCTACCCAGGGCGACACCTTGAGACTCTGTCTCAAAATAAAAAGGCTTTCTCCAAGTTTTCTTGGTAAAGGATGTTTTACTAAAGTTTTTAAGTTTTGATTAATTTATTCCATAGTCCAATGAAATTTCGCACAAGTCCCTTTGGAGCTATCATTATACCTCAAGCCTGGAAATTACTTAGATAAGGGTGAACATGTTGGCATCATAGAGGTGCTTAGAGGATTGAGCTTTGAGCTAACTTCTTGTTTTCTAGGTTGCAAAACTTGCCTTTAGAAAGTGAAAGAAAATGTGAGCTATAAAGGAAACATTCTATTTGTTGTGGATGTTGAGAAAAAATAAAGTTTTTCTATTTTGAGAAAAAAGCTTTTTCGATATTTACTTGAGGTTCTAGATCTCCGCTAAACATACTGATTTATTATAACCAGCATCACTAGATTTTGTCCAACTAGGGACAACTGTGTAGTTTGTGTATTTCCAAATTTTCAGGAACTACTCTGATCAAATTCATCTTGGTTTTACTCTGATACTGCATGAATCAATGAGCTTCTTAGGTTTAGGGAGAAACTGAGTTTCTAATGAGAATTTCCTTGTGAACTCAAGATGTAATTTCAACTGTCTCTGATGGGAGCAATTTCTTCTGGCATTTGGGAATGTGGTACAGCAAAGTCTGGGAATAAACAACCAACTGCACCTATCTAAATGCATAATTAGTTTGTCCATGAAGTCTGTAGGGTGACAAGTGCTGGGCACTGCAGCTGGTGTTGACCAGCTCCTTAGGCCTGCGTGAATTTCAGCTTAGGCTAATGAGCACTAGTCAAAGTTCCGGTACTATACAGATGTTGACAGGTAATTTAGATTATAGCCCACGTCAAATTTAATTTGCATGTCTCTGAATGAATCAAAATGCCTGTCTCTATTTGGCTTACCTTTAGATCTATTTTTGTAACAATGATCATCTTAGATGTGTTGAGCTTAGCAGAAGAGTCTCAGTGTGGCCGTTTTTACATAATTTGGAGTAAAGCCTTAAGATCTATCAGAGATATAGCAGGGGGAATTACAGAATTGAGCGTGTGCATACAGAATATTTTTCAGTTTTTAGAAATTAGATTAGTCTTAAGGGAATTATTAAACCACCCTTTGATCTGCCCACCAAATCAGTTGGAGAGGAGAGTTTGCTACCAACCCTTGGAGTTTTCGCTACCTCTGGGTTTAGTATTATTTGTGAATTTAATTAATGTGCTGCTAACCTTGTAAGCTAAATGTACATAGACTCAGGCTGGTCTCAGCCTGCTGGCAACACCTCCTCTTCTGCTGATTTTTCATTACCAAGCACTAAGTGTCACTTGGACCCATCCCCACAAGAGCAGTCTAGACTCTGCCTCCTCTGGTTTTCTAGTTTCTTTACTCTTTCATTAAGTTCCACTTCAAATAGTTAATCTTGAGTCACGTTATATTTGTTCTGTGCACAATAGAAGCTGCTCTAACACTCCACAAAAGACCAGAACTAATGTCGGGTAGAACTGCATTTGTCTGTAACACCAGAGCCAGAAGTATGCTCCTGTGCAGTGTCTTTTCAAAAAGTGAGTAAGTATTCTTCAAAGTATTTTAAGTAAATCTACCCCATTTCCTTGTCCTTTTGTGAGAGAAAGGGAACAGATTGTGGGGGAATGGGCAGAAGAGTAAACCTTTAACTATTTCTCTCCTGAATCTGATTCACAAACCGTCCAACTGACTCATGGATTCTACTCAAGACCTCTGGACAGCTAAGCTCACAATTTGTAGTTGTATTCAGTACTAAGCATACATATTTAGGCTTAACACACTTTTTTTTTTGGTAAACACAAAGAATGGTAAGAGACAATTAAATAAATAAAAACTTTGCTGTGTGTTTCAGATTTAATCAGGATGGGTAATTATTTTATGTTGATCCTTTATACCCTGTCTAATAAACTTTTTCTTTTTTTTCCGGTTTTTGGCTGGGGCTGGGTTTGAACCTACCACCTCTGGCATATGGGGCCGGCACCCTACTCCTTTGAGCCACAGGCACCACCATATCTAGTAAATTTTATGTGTATACAAATGAAATTTTCTATCACTCCCTAAATAAAAAAGATTCCTTTTCTGGTATCTTGATTCCTATTCTTTTTTTTTTTTTTTTTGAGACAGAGCCTCAAGCTGTCACCTGGTAAGAGTGCCGTGGAATCACAGCCCACAGCAACCTCCAACTCCTGGGCTCAAGTGATTCTCCTGCCTCTGCCTCCCAAGTAGCTGGGACTACAGGCGCCCGCCACAATGCCTGACTATTTTTTGGTTGCAACCGTCATTGTTGTTTGGCGGGCCCAGGCTGGATTCGAACTCGCCAACTCAGTATGTGGCTGGCGCCTTAGCTGCTTGAGCCACAGGTGCTGAGCCCACGATTCCTTTTCTTATAAGAATTAACTGCATGGAGAACCCATGAGACCCTTTTTTATTCATTATACAACAGTGAAATATAAAAAGACATCACTTACAACACTTTATATTAAGAATAAAAGACAATTTCCACATAGGAAAGCAACAATTTTCCTCAACAAGTAGAAGATTCCTGGTTATCAAAGAACCAAGAATCTAATCGGCCATGGACTTAAATATATCAATGCCTACAAATCCAGCAATTAAATCTATCTAGAAAGTACAGAGTTTTAAAATTCCATTCTAAATGACGTCTTGGATTGTTAAGCACACCAGGGCTTCACAGACGCATGGCTTGTAGCACATTTTCCTACTCAGTTTCATCTGTAAGTTGCCTTCCAGGGTGGTGCTTGTGGCTCAAGAAGTAGGGCACTGGCCCCATATACCGGAGGTGGCGGGTTCAAACCCACCCTGGCCGAAAACTCTAAGTTGCCTTCCAAGTATGACAGGTAAAGCGAGGTACAGCATCCCTTTTTTTCTTGTAACTGCTTATATCCACAGATATGGGAGCGCACAGGCTCCCAAACTCTGCATTTCCACAATTTATTCTTAGCCTCCTCTCCAATTTCCCATCTTCCTTTATAAGAGCATCAAAAACAGCTAGTGAAACTAGCACTGTGGTGTGTACACGTGTGTGTGTTCAAAGATGTTTCCATTCATAAAGTTTTTTGTATGTTTCTTGCCCATTTTTTTCAGCAGGCACCTAAAATTCTCATGAAAGTTAAAGTTTGATTTAAAAAACTGCTATTTATGACACACTAGAGATCCATCTTAGGGTGAAACATGCTTTCTGTTCAGTTAAGTGAGACGGGTCCTTCTCTAAATCTGGAGAGGATGTGCTGTCCTGGAAAGCAGCCAGCTGACTCTGCCGGAGGATTCTACCCCCCAGCCGTTGGGAATTTCTCACAGAGAGATGCTGGCATCCCTGGTGAGCTCAATGATGACCTGGCTTCAAAAAGCACCAGCTGTGATTGGTCAGATTTGGAACATATCAAACTGTTTACAAATCCTTCTACTAACGTATTTTCCGTGGGCATAATGGGGAAGGAAGTTACGCAGCTAACAATAGTCTCCAGGACTTCCCTGCCCCCTGGGTTTGGTGTTTGCCTCCATATTTATTTTACTTTAGTTGCTCTGACATCTGCTTAAGATTTCTTTCTAAATTTATTTGCAGGTTCTCAGTTTAAAAACATTGGGTTCTAATCCTCACATTTATTCACGCCTGTGTTTAAAAATAAAACATTCCTAGGATGCATTTCCAGTCTTCTTTCTGTCATTCAAGATGATTATATTGTTTTATTTTCCACATCTTCTCCCTTGTCTAGTCCAAAAATGGTCATGCTTTTCCTCAAATTGTCCCTGGCATAATCAGCTGTCCTTTATTATCACCACCATCACATTAATATTTAGTAAGTGTAAAGCTAAGTGCTTTGAGTCACTTCCATCCATCCTCCTAGTATCTGTCCAGTACAGGTGCGTGGGAAGAGGGGTTTGAGGCAGGAGCAGCAGCCAGGGCTGCTCTCTGGTTCTCCTACCACCAGTCAGTTTCTGGCAAAGCTTTCTTCTGAATCTCCAGCTCAGCGGCTGTCTGGGCACCTTCTCCTGCGCTAACTTTCCTGACAGTGTCTGCAGCTGGGCTTCCTCCCCTTTCCATCTTAAATAGTGAGGTGGTTGTTATTTGTTCACCTAATAAATCCCCAGGCTTTTCCTGGGGTCAGCAGCACACCCCTTTTTGCAGGTGCATTGCTAGATGGCAAGGTGGGAGTGCTGGGACACTGCCACCTTGAGTGCTGCTGTCAGCAGAGGGCAGGGAGCTGACTCCCCCAGTCACAGAGTCCTAAGCGCTTGGGGGTTGGGCCTGGTGGAACACAAACAAAATTAACAATTGTTATTTGATTCATCTTGGCACAGCTAGAGCTGTATTCCCCTGAAACTATGGGTCCTCCCTCTTGTTTGGTGCAGGTGGGAGCAGGGTGAGGAGAGAAGTGAGTGTCTTTGCTGCCTTCCCCTTCCTCCAGACCTGGTGTGAAATTCCACCGGGCACTGCTGGCTCTCTGCAGCGGCCTGAGCAGCGCAGAGATACACAGGGAAGCCAGGAAGCCAGAGTCAGCAGAGCGCTGGGCCTCCCACCCGTGCTCACGGAGAAGAGGAAATGGGCCATTATCCCTCTCTCTCCTTGCTGAACTTTGGCTACCATCCTGTGAGGACAATATTTATCCTCATCTCACTTCATTCAAACTACTGTATTGTTTTCAAGGCACAGTATGAGGCAACAGGAACAAGACCCAAGCAAAACAAGAGCCTTACCTACCACAGCCAGGAGGCTTGTAAATGTAAGAGAAAATAACTTGACTCCATTGGCTGTGCTTAAACGTTGGTGGCATTTGACAAGCTCATAGGAGAGTGGATAAACCACCAAGACTTACTACCCTGAGAGCATTTAAAATCTCTCAGATCATAGAATGTGCAAAGGGGAAAGGAGACTCATGTTTGTCTAATTCATGGACCACTTATCAACTTACCATCATTCAGAATAAAAATGTGCAGAAATTCAGAATCGAAGGGATGAAATCCTTTGCTCACTGCTAAATAACTAATAAGGAGCAGAATCAGAACGTGGCCCAGAGTCTCTGGATGCTGTAACTAACATACTTCACAAATATCACTTGCTTGAAGGTTGTTCTTCAGGGGAGGGGACGTGAAGTCTGAGGAGGAGCTATTGATTTGATTACAGTCAGCTTTTGCTTAACCACATTTAACATGGACCATTCATAAATTTTCTACCACAAAATTGTACATTATTTCATTGTAACTAAATAGTATATGCATGATACTCTTTAAACAGGAGTATAGAGGGATTATTTCTGCCTGGAGGAAATTGGGAAGGTTCTTGTGGAGTTTTAGTTTAGGAGTGAAGAAGGGAGGAAGTTTACTAGAATAAGAAAGAGAGGAAATGTGGACTGAGTCAAGGCTTTGTGTGTTTACAGTCTAGGACAAATGCCCAACCCACTGCAGGTGTTAATTGGAGAAAGGCAGGGCTGTAAAAAAACTACCCCACTGGAAGAAGGGAGGGAAGGAAAGAGAAAGAGAGAGAATTGAGAGAGACAGAGACAGAGAGAGAGAGAAAAGGAATAAAAGGGAGGAGGGAGAAATCACCAAAGAGAAAAGTCCAAAATGATATGACAGAGGGAAAAAGCAACTATTTCTTTTGTGACAGAATCACTCTGAGTGGGAGAATCAGTTTGTTAGTTATCAAACATTTTAATGGGTCATCTCAGTGTGAAATGAGAGACTCTCTAAGGCTAGGTTCAAAAAGGAGCTGGCATAACAATATATTTAAAAATCGGTGTAATACCTTAAAGAACGATAGAAGAAAACAAAACATAGAAACCTAAAGGAATCCAAATGTAATGACAATGATTCAGCCAGTGGCAGAGATGAACAATGACTAAACAAAAAAATAGTATTGCCTGTCAGGGCTGCTTATAAAACAAATAATACGATGGGCGGAGATAACACTGCCATCAAATTAGTATTATTTAAATGCCTGTTTAACCAAAGACACTGAATCATTTTACGTCACGGATGTAGCTCACATGTCGGATTAGAAAACCTCTTCCACATACAGAATGCTTACTCTGCTGAGTCATAACCAGTGTTCCTGTGACCGACACAGCAAAACATCTCTGTGGGTCGTACCCTAGAGCCTGTTAGAAAGACCTTCGGAACCCTTCAGAATGAATTATAATGAAAGCTCTGTGAAAATAAAACTGTGTAATTCTGTGCAAATAACTTAACCTTCTCTGTAAGCTTTCGTTTACTTAACCATAAAATGGAGATTATAATGCTTACAGGCTTCATTTCTGAGGATTAAATCGGGCAGTGCCTGGTGCAGACATAGGACGCATTCAAGAGCAATTTCTCTTTCCTCTTGCCTGGCTAATCTAAAAACTGATATTTATTTTTTTATCCCCCGGGGAGCAAAACCACAATTCAAAAGAGCCAGGAAATGGAGTCACCTAGTAAATTTGGGCTGGATAAACGTATTTTAATTTTAAAGGAAATTTAGTTTTATTTAGTATTAAAAAAATCACTGCCAAATATCCAGTTAATTTTGTGCTGAACAAATCCTCAGCACCTGTTATTTCTCTGAACAATTCTGAGAGCCTGGAATTGTTGCAAATGAACAATCTTGTTCTTAGATTAACACAGCTACTCAGTGTAAGGACCTAGACAAGGGAACAGAGAAAAGCGCAGCAAAGACAAAGCGTCCTCTCCTTCCACCCTTACTAAATAAGTAGACTCTAAATATATAGGCCTGTGTCTATTTATTACTCATTCCTTGCAAAATCGTGAGTAAGAAGCACTCAAAATAGCTTCAGATCCTATTTCTGTAGTTCTTCTATTAAATGGATATTTCACAAAAATTTGACTTTGCTCCTATCCTTCTTATCCCCTCCCCCCCAAAATAATCAAAAGAAAAAGAAAGTCTGCTCTGCTGATATTTACCTGGGATTTATTTTTTCAGACTATTAATTCAGCTTCAGTGAATTAAACAGATCGTCAGTGGGAAAATGTCACCCAAGGGCACATCTAGACCTCCGAATGTGCTTCCATCACTGCCAAGGAAGAATAAATGTTCTCATGAGAGTGACATTTTTGCTGTCTTGAGCTGTTTTTATTTTAAACTCAATTGTCTCTAGGACAGAGAAGGGTGTCTGGTTTCTTACTACCGGAAAACATGAAATGCTAGATGTTTTCCTGACGATCTTACAGAATGTTTGGTTAGTTACCATTCTAAGGGAAATTAAATTCATAGTATCACGTGTGTCCATCAAATCAAGATTTCCTATAAAACTCAGACCTCTCTTTATTTGTATAAAAGTTTATAATAAAAAAATCAATTATGGGCTCAGGACCCGTAACTCAGTGGTTAGGGTGCCGGCCACATACAGCTGGGCAGGGCCAGCTAAACAACAATGACAACTGCAACAAAAAAACACCGGGCATTGTGGCGGGTGGCTGTAGTCCCAGCTACTTGGGAGGCTGAGGCAAGAGGATGGATAAAGGCCAAGAGTTTGAGGTTGCTGTTAGCTGTGACATCACAGCACCCTATCCCTATAGACCAAGGTGACATAGTGAGACTCTGTCTCAAAAAAAAAAAAAAAAGAAACAAAGAAAAATCGATTATGGTAACAATATTCATATTTAAAATGCTGTTAATCTACCTTAACACCCTGTTTTTCTTTGTATTTTTTCATGTGTGACTTATAGTGGGTGAATTTTTTTTTTAAGAAAATGATTTGGGGCTCGGAGCCCTTGGCACGGTGGTTACAGCCCTGGGCACATACACCAGGGCTGGCAAGTTCAAACCAGGCTGGGGCCAGCTAAACAACAATGACAACTGCAACAAAAAAATAGTCAGACATTGTGGCAGGCGCCTGTAGTCCCAGCTACTTGGGAGGCTGAGGCAAGAAAATCGCTGAAGCCCAAGAGTTTGAGGTTGCTGTGAGCTGTGACGCCACAGCACTGTACTGAGGGTGACATAGTGAGACACTGTCTCAAAAAATAGGAAATGCTTCAGTCTAGGCAAATAAATTTGGAAAATAAGAGCCATAAGAAACATTAGTATACCAAGAACAAGTTATTATTGAGAGGTTAGGATTTCGTAATACATGTTTTGAGTCATGGTTTGACTTTTCCTAATATCGTTCTTTTTTTTCCCCCCAAGGCTTAAACATTTCTATTGAAGTTCTAATATTCTCAGAACCATGCAGATACAGAAATACACACTCTTCCACATCTCATATCCCATCTGCCCGCTTCACAAAGCAGGACCAGGGTTAGTAAGAACCAATCGATTCAGACTCCACACCACTTCTCCCAGAAGCACCACCCATCTGTGATGGGAAGGCTCCACTCCCGGGTGACTGGATGCCTGTGCCACCAACACTGTGACGCTGTCCTCCAGCACCTTGGCAGACGGTACAATGAGCAGAATGTGCAATGCCAGCAACAGTAGGAAAGTGTGGGCACCATGTTAAAAACTATAATATTTGCTATTTCAAAAAAAGTCAAAGGAGCGGCGCCTGTGGCTCAAAGGAGTAGGGCGCCGGCCTCATATGCCTGAGGTGGTGGGTTCAAACCCAGCCCCGGCCCAAAACTGCAAAAACAAACAAACAGTCAAAATTCTCACTTTTGGAAACACAAGAACTTTGATGGATATATTTAAAATTAAGTTTGGGTTAGTATTAGTATTTAGTACTTCTAGGCCTTCATCAATCCCTGCTCCTTATCTTGAACATCAGAGAAGTGCTTAACTCTTTCACTGCAATCTCAAGTTCTCTTCTCTTTGGGACTCCTGTCCTTTTGTTGACACCCATTGAATTCCCTCCCTATATGCCCTTCTGCTTCCCATACTGCTCCTTTGGTGATTTATATTGGATTACGGCTAATTAAAACAGAAAGTTTAGGGTGGTGCCTGTGGCTCAGAGGAGTAGGGCGCTGGCCCCATATACCGGAGGTGGTGGGTTCAAACCCAGCCCTGGCCAAAAACTGCAAAAAAAAAAAAAAAAAGCTCGAGTAATACTTTCTTTCCTACATAAACATTTTTGAAACATTCCTCAATAAAATTTTACAAACTGTCTAAGTGTCTGACTTTAATTTCTATGCATCCTTTTTCTTTAATATATTAAAGACATCATGCCCGCTCTGAATTGCTTCTGGCCATTTGACTCTGCACTCTCATTAATAGAGTTGGTTTTCTGGCCAGGTCTCTCTCCACACACATGCGCGCGCACACACACACACACACACACTCCCCACCAGCAAAGGGGGTTTAAGGTGGTCATACTGGAACGGCTTTCTTGCAAATGGCATTTCTTCCACCTCTTCAAAAGCTGTACTTTAAATTATATTTAGGCAAAATAACCCCCTTGTTCCTGAGCTTCTTGAGCAATCTCGGGAGATACTAGCAACTCTCGGTGTTTCTCCTCTTATTTACCCAGATATCTGTTTTGAAGAATTTTGCACTGTAGACTAACTTAAAACTTTCTGACAACCAGGACCTCAGGCAGCACAGGGTGGTGGTGAGGAGGGCGGGCTCCAAGGTGGACAAGATTGGTTCGTGGTCCAACCGTGTACAGCAAAGTGATGAAGGCTGTTCCCAACCTCTGTTCACTTATCTGGAAAAGGAAAAAGCCTCAGTGCCTCCCACACAGTGCTGTCGTACAGGTGAAATGCAATTCAGAACAGTGTCTAAGCACTCAGTGAATGGTATCTGATGTTATTATTAACACTGTTAATTCTGTTGAAATGTTGGGGGTTATCTTGGTGATGAAGATAAGGGATGCGATTTTGTGCATACTGTTTTAACCTGGCTCTCGTGACCAGCAGGACTACCTAACTTGAAGATCCCACAATCTCTGAAATATTCACAGAAGCTAGGGCAGTTCTCCCCAGTCTTTACAGTAGACAGGATCATAGCCCAAGATCTCCCTGGTAGACATTGTGGCTTGGGATGTTTTAATTTTTTTTTTAAATGGGAAGAAGCCTGTTTTGTCTAAAAATAAAAATATTTAAATTTTAGTTTACAAAGGCAAACACTTTTTCTATCAGCAAAATAAAAAAAAATTCGTAATGTTACAGGGAAGTGCAAGGATTTAATACATGCATTATTTTGAATGAGGATCAAAGGTAATGCCTATCCGTGGCGGAGAACATCTTAGGTGACCTTAAGGAATGGTGTTTCTCCAGCAACACGGGCAAATTTATAAGCAAAGTAGAAGCTCTGAAAGCCCCAGACACACTGGACTCAGGAGTATGTTTTCAGACAGAATGGCACAGAAAAATGCAGTTTGCAAAAGTTTGATGCAGTTTTGTCCATAAAGGTCTGAAATTAAAACAACAGACCCACAGGTAAACATTTCAAAATACACATGGAGTTTTTGAGAAGTCCCACTGTATGTAACAACTGGTCTTTCCCAGAGGCTGCTCCGAGGATGGTCAGATGGAATTGAAAGCTCCCGAAATTGTTTTCTCTTGAAAGCAAAGATCTAAGATTTATCCTCCCTTATTTATTTTTATGCTGTCTGTAAAAATGCTTCTGTCTCTGAAGTGTCAAATTTGGGGTTTTAGAATATCAAAAATATCACTGAATTTAATCATAAAATGACGATCTTGTACTATTTGAAGCCCATGCAATAGAATGAAAAAAAGAGAAGGACTTGGCTGGAATCTTAGATGTTAATATGAAGCTCTTCAGAAACATGATGAGATTTTATTTATTTAAGATTCTGCTATAATTCTTCTCCCCTGCTTTCTTACATATTAACTGGAGTTCTGAAATTTAAGTATGATAGAGAGAAGAGGTATATTCAAAACTGCACTTAAATTTGGGGGCTATTAAGAATTCTAAATTCTATCTCCTATAATAACTTTAATTCCATATATATTTTTGAAGTCTGAGATACTATACATACACACACACATATAATCTAAATAACACGTTGATATGTAAACTATTAACTTAGGTATGATTACTCATAAAAGGTAATAAAGAACAAAACTGAAATGAGGCATTAGGTTTTATATATTTTTAAAAAATTGGTCTGATACACAGGGTTAAAAATATTAATACGTTCGACCTAAAAGGAAATAGCTTGTACTTTAAAACAAATAAAAATAACCTATTATTGATAAATACAACAAACTTCGTGTGATTTATTGTCATTACCACTTAACATATATATGCTAATAAAAGAGAATTTAAACAACTTTTTTTTTTATTTTAAGCAATGAGAGATGGAAGTAGTTGTCAAATCATAATGTAAACTAACATCAAGCTTTTCTTTTTTTGAGATGGTCTTGCCCTGTCACCCAGGCTGGAGTGCAGTGGGGCCGTCACAGCTCACCTCAGCCTTGAGCTCCCAGGTTCAAGGATGCTTCTGCCTTAGCCTCCCAATTAACAGCAATTAATTCATATCACTAATATAAGTCGGATTAAGAACCTTTAATACAGCAGCAATAATTTAAGACCATCAGTTTAAAGAAATGATATTTACCATTTGATAAAACTTGACATTTCATCATAGATACTAAGACTAAAAGTACTTGTTAATTAATTGATTTCCTTTCTAATAGCAGCAGGGAATTATACTCAGCCATTGTCAATCTCCACCTGGATCTGGGCTGTAGGCCTTTAATCATATTTGTAAAAAAAAAAAAATCAGTTTCCCTGATGCAACAGTGATCAGTTCCTGACAGTATTGGATAAAGTCTAATTTTTGTTAAAAAAAAAAAAATGTTTTTGTGAGTGGAGATGGGGAAGATTGAGGATAACTGGTATTTAAGGTTTTCAAGTCTCAAACACTGTACCTCTTTTTATTTACCATCTTTCATGCCTGCCCCCAGTTTCCTTTATGAACAGTTAGTTATCACAAGCTATATTCACAGCTACATACTCAGTATTTCAAAACTCAGTATTTTCATCAGAGGCCAAATGTGCACTAGGATTTTATCTTCTGGCTTCAATCATTTGTGGGTTTGACTACTGGAGGAAAGAATGAAAAAATGAATTCAACGTGTTTTGCAAAACGCTTTTTGTAAGGGATGTGCATTCATTTGGAGCGTGTTTTATTATTAGATCTTTTGGGGTCAAAATGTGATCATTGCTCTTGGAACAATAATATCCTCTTGAAAACTCTGTAAGAGCATGGGAAAGCTGGAGAAAACCACCTGAAGAAAGCCTGGCTGGCTCCCCGCTGTGAACCGTGTAAAACACACACACACACACACACACACACATGCACTTTCAAAGCCACAGGAAGCACTAGCCTGTGAAGCTGTATGTTCTATGGATCATACACAACCTGCTTTGCACATGAATATTTGAAAAGTGAAGCTTGCTATTTTTTTTTAAAAGGGCTATAAATTATATAGGTTTGGCAAGAGTACAGAACAAGAAAGAGGTGTACTTGAGACCCCTTCTTTCAGCAGTTCAGCCAAACCCATTGCAAGAGGCTGAAGACTTGCAGTCAGGCGGTCAGGGTTAACAGCAAGTGTTGTAGTTATCAGTAAGTGTTAGTTACTGTGTAGTTAACAGTAAGTGTTGTAGTTATCTAAGAGAAGCTTTAAAATTTTAATGAGCAAACAAAAAATAAACAAAATAATATTCACTCAAAAAATCCTAATTAGTTTGAAAAGTTGATCTCCTGGAGGTAGGAAGTAAAATGGGATTTACCAGAGGCTAGGAAGGAGGGAGAGAATAAAGACAGGTTAGTTAATGAGTGCAAAAACGCAGTTACCCAGAAAGAATCAGTTCTATCTAGTGTGGATAGCACAGCAAGGTAGCTCTGTCATCAGTTATTTATTGTATTTTTCGAAGTAGATAGAAAAGAAAATTTGGAATGTTCTCAACAGAAAGAAATAAGATTTTGAGGTGCTGGATATTCCAGTAACACTGATTTAATCATCACACATTGTATGTATAGATCAAAATAGCACATGGACCCCACACCTATGCATGATTTTGCATCAATAAAAAATTAACCAATTTTTTAAAAATCAGCACAAAAAGTTCTAATTAATGTTGAGAAAACTTTTTGCCAGAAGAATTTCAATTTACGATTTTAACTTCTTGCACAAATTAAGCTAACAGTTTTGATAATGTGTTTTGACTATTCCAAACTCTAAGAATAAATACGTGTGGTATGTATGTATAAATATGTATTTATAGTAAATTTTTCCTTTTTTAAAACTAGGTCAGAAGCTTCTGGCTTCAAATTTGCCAACTTTGGAGCAATAACTAATACCAGTTTTGATTGCTGGAAAATAATTTGTTCCCACCATAATATAAAAACATTTTATAAATTACAAGGATAGGTGAGTATTTTCTATTAGGTATTTATATTAATTAATCTAGATTTTAAAATATTTTTAGTGTGAACCTAGGGGTAAGGAGAAGCTGAGTATAGTAATTTGAAGAGGCTCTACATTTCCCAAATGAACTAAATGAATAACTTAAAAGTGGACAGCAAACAACTCCCTTGTTTACAATTCTTATTTGGTGTTTTATCTTACATGGAAGAAAACAGATCTTTCTATGTTTGTTAAGCTAAATTAAAATAAGATTGATTTTCTTAGGTTGAGTTACAACAAGTTCTCAGACATAATTTTTATTAATAAATGTACAAATAAATACTGTATCTGTAGATGTTAATATAATGTGCACATACAATTAATATGCACATTGGTATGTGAATTGATATAATCAAGGTTTATATGGTAAGAAAAACTTCTACTTCTTTGAAACATCAGGAGGAGCTGTCTAATCTTCTCTCACCCCCATAGATACTCACCTCCCTGGCAGCAGGCTGTTTGGTGTTTATACACAAACGAATTGTGAGAAAATTTAAACCTAAAGTAGCTTAAAGTGCCAACTACCAGGGCCAGAGTATCTACCTTTACTGAGCTAAGACCCTGGGTAATCAGGGGCCCTGGAGAATCAGGATGTATTGGAATGTGCGAGAGGACCAGAGCAAGGAAATAACAAAGCCAGGCTTCTTGCCAGTGGCCTGGATGAGAGCCTGGGGCAGCTGTTGGGGGTTCAGGGCACAGACCAGAAAGAGGAGGATCCTGGCAGAGGGCACACCACGCATGTTCAGGAGAGCTGGCTGCACCAGGTGTGTCAGGACCTCTGGTCCCCAGGGAGGACAGAAAGAGCTTACAGGGAAGGCCAAGTATTTAAAAAAATCTGAAAAGAAAAATGATTACAATTGTAATGATCATTGAGACAATTTAACTATATGGCTCCTGCCCAATAATCTCTTCAATTTTGCTATAATAATTTCATTTTAATTTTTGTTTTGTTTTTTGGTGCCTTACCTCATCCAGACATTTACCTAGATTAGAATTTGCTCTGTATTATTAGTATTTATTTTCATAATTCAATAGAGTTTCAGCAACTCAGTCGGGATTGAAGCATAATGAAATTAGTGCAGGCTCCATTTTGGACGATGATCTAAACACTAAGAAGACCCTTGTCAGAGGCCAGGTTGTCTGCCTGAGGCTTATTCCTGTGGAGGGGCAACAGACCCTTCAATGATGTGTTTGTTTGTTTTCAATCTCGTTTCTCCTCTCTGCACTTAGCCAGGCTGAATCCCAACATTGTTTCTTTGGGGTGTGAGGGTCTATAAAGGCGCTGCTTCCTGTCACTCCTAATTTCTCTTTACTCACATGGTCTCCAGTGTGCGACTTGATTATATTGCAATGACTCCACTGACAGTTGATATTTTGTTCATTAATTGGAAGGAATTTAATTATTGCAGGTTTCTAATTGAACTCTGAAAAAATCATGCTGGCCTCCACTCGCATCACTTAATATGGTACCAGTCAAATGAAATATTTTATCATGAATTAAGCAACATGAAAAATTTATATATAGATTCTTTTTCTTATATAAGGATATGTTATACCAAGAATATTGTTGTGCATTATTTTATCATTTTAGCTGTATTAATTTTTTTTTTTGAGCCACAATCTCAAGTTGTCACGCTGGGTAGAGTGCTGTGGCATCACAGCTCACAGCAACCTCCAACTCTTACCTCAGTTTTTCTATTTTTATGGAGGTTTATTTATTTTTTAATCCTCTTGCCTCAGTTTTTCTATTTTTATGGAGGTTTTTTTTTTTTTTGCAATTTTTAGCCAGGGCTGGGTTTGAACCTGCCACCTCCGGTATATAGGGCTGGTGCCCTACTCCTTTGAGCCACAGGTGCTGCCCAGTTTTTCTATTTTTAGTAGAGATGGGATCTCGCTCTTGCTCAGGCTGCTCTCTCAACTCCTGAGCTCAGGTGATCCACCTGCCTTGACCTCCCAGAGTGCTAGGATTACAGGGGTGAGCCACTGCACCTGGCCTGTATTAATTTTCTATGTCACAGATTTTGTTTCCTCCAGTTTGAAAGGGAAACATTTTCTTCTCTCAAATCATTTCTTGCTCTGTAAGCTACCACGTTGGTTACGCTGACAAGAACCATTCCAGAGATGTGAATGTAGTTAAAAGCTGGTTTTTCTTTCTCTCTGTTTTCTACATGTACATAGTTACACACACACACACACACACACACACACACACAGAAAATCAACATTAATCTGTAGCGACCAGGGGAATTCTAGGAAGAGCAGTTGGACTGTCATAGGAAGATTGTCTTAGGAAAATGATTTGTGCCAGGACTGCTGTGACTTCTAAGATATGCATCACAGTTACATGGGAAAGAAACAACGCCTCTTTGCCAGAGCTCAGTTCGCAAATTTGTATTTTAATTACTATCAGCCCTCCTGTCCAGCAGCCCCTGAGCTACCACTATTCCTCTGTGTTGCTGGTAAAACTCTAATTACTTACGGTTCTATGACTCTACCCTTTACTCTCAACATCAATCCCCTCCAAACCTCGTTAAATAATGCAAGATTTTAAACCCAAGTAACGTGATATATAAAAATTAATACATTACTAATTTTGCAGTATCCCTGATGGGCTGATGTAAAGGAGCTGTTTTCACTGCACTCCTCGCCATCTGGACTGTCTGGAGATGCTGGCCAGGGTCTGCAAGCTCTTTTAACTCAGACCCCTCAGATGTTCTTTTACGATAAGGGGCAAACACAGAAAGCAGAACAGCTTTGCATTTGTGGTAATGAAGGAAGGTCAGATACGACAGCATATAGATTTTTGAAAGAGTCAGAACTTTACAGAGAGAAAAGATAAAGATTATTAGCAACGTTGACCTTGCAATCCACCGTAATCATTCCAAGCTTCTCAACTGAAGCCTTTATGAACAGACAACACGTAACAGCCAAACAACCTCATCATGACTTTCAGCAGTCATGGCTTGGGCAGAGGTAGTAAGAGATTCAGTTTTAAATTGTAGCGGCAACATTAGACTCACATAGTAAGCTCTAAGGGGAACCTTCCTCCACGGTTTATCTTTTTTGGAGAGTAAGATTATAAATGCTATATTTTTATTGTTTGTATTATTATTATAATAATCATATAATTATCATCTAAACCAGCGGTTCTCAACCTGTGGATCGCGACCCTTTTGTAACAATGAAAATACATCATGGCATTAGGAAGGTTGAGAACCACTGATCTAAACTGAGATATATTTGAAGATACCAGGGATGCTTTATTATTCTACAGCAACTAGAATAAACTTAATATTGACCAGGAGAAGTAAGGATGCATGGTCACTTTATGAATACACTTGTGGTGAAGAAAAGATTTTTATCATAACATATTCACCCTCTGTAGTTTCTATAGTAGCTTCTAATTATTTGTAACACAATACAAAAAAAAAATAAAAATAACTCAGTTCAGTTAAGGAATTTGGTTAACACTGAGATTTGTTGCCAGGAAGAAAAAGTGATGAAGTTTCATTTAAGATTCAATCATAATGAATCTTTAAAAGTTGTGTTCAACAGGGGCAGTGTCTGTGGCTCAAGAAGTAGGGCACCGGCCCCATATGCCGGAGGTGGTGGGTTCAAACCCAGCCTCAGCCAAAAACTGCAAAAAAAAAAAAAAAAAAAACGTGTTCAACAGACAATGATATGGTCTAGTAAATACCAGGAATTAATTGCAAACATGATATAAAATGTTAGGATAAATATAGGTGTAGCCATACAATGTTCTTAGAGTGCAGTTTTTATTTTAAAGAGCTGCAGAACAATGTGGAAATGCTAATAAAAATATACAAATAGATCCTCATGCAGAAATTCCATTATATTTCTGTTTCATGGAAAGATGTTTAACATTTACAGAATGGAATAGTCATGATTAATCATATCGAGAAATTCTTTAGGAAAAACATTTTTTTTTTGTAAAATAGTATTAAAATACACATAAACACAAAAGATTAGGCCCAATTTCGTGATGCCTCCAAACGTTCACCTTGATTTTTAAGCCTGCTTTTAAGCGAAATGATGGCAGTTCATTAAATGCAAACTATTCCAACGTTAGCTTATTTTATCTAAAGCATAACTAGCAAATGCATACATGTGTTTGGATTTTTAACTGAATAAATTAGTTAAAATAGCTGGGCCAGTTGTATGCAGAGACACAGTCGGACTCTATTTAGCCATCCCTCCCAAACTGAGCTCTAGACTTCAAGCATCCATGAACAGAATCCTTAAACCACAACAGGAGACCTGGTGTGAATGGGCCTAGCCTCGTGTCGCTGGGTGAACGGTTAATCTCTTTGGACTTAGCTTTCTAAGCTATCAAATGGAAAGAACTGGATCAGATTGTACCTCAGGTCCCTTCCAGCTCTGACATACAATACTTCTGTCCCAGTGATTCAAGACCATTTTGTGGTCATTTAGCCATTAATCTCTAGAAGAAGATCCTCTTGACCGTGTAAGTGTTTATGTAGCAGAGAATGGCTTTCATTGACATACACCAAACATGCAATATATTTAAATGGGTACTGGAAGGAAAATTTTTGGTTTGGACATCCAACTTGTAGCGAGCCTCCCTTTCCAATAGTTTCCTTCTTCACCTTGGCAGTCAGGGGAGATAGTAGCATTCTCTAAGTAGCGTGCTCCAGGATGCCGCATTTCTCTTCCATTTTTACATGAGAAAATAATCAAAGTTTGTTCCTAAGGACTCACTTTCTGGGAAAAAAAATTGGAGGAAATTTCTGTTTTTTTTTTTTTTCCAAAGGAATCTCTGCCAGCTCCAAAGGAGCTTCCATGTGTTGTGTGATATTTAAAGAGAAACTGCTCCTGATTTTTTTACACCTGAACTACCCTACTTTAGATGTCTCAAAGAAGGTCTACCTAAAAAGAAGCTGCAAAATAGACCGCCGAATTATTTTGGCATCATTTACTAAAGAAAAATGGATAGTATTTACTAACATTTTATCACACCATTATATATAAAAGAAAGAAGCTAGTAACTTTGCTAGTTACTAGAACACCATTTAAAGCGACAGAATGAAGAGAAACGTTTGCATCCCTTTATCTGACTTGGGATGACTTCCAGGCTGAATAGTTACACCTGGCTATTTGCTTTCTAAAACCCTGATTTTTCTCTGTAACATTTGTAATTATAGTAGTCATTTGCAATTTATAAAATTCAATCATTTACAATTACGAGATGATCTTAATTTTGTGATTTGGGTCTCTGGCGAGCACTGTGTCTCCGTAGTAATTCCAGTGTGCTGCAGGATGAGGCCCGACAGGCACAGAATTTGTTCCTTCTGACAGGGCTGCCCATAGCAGGCTGCTTGCAGGGGCAAGGCCAGAGGCACAAAGCATTTATCAAATCAGATTCTGCCAGGTCAAGATCTTACTCATCTCTGAATCTCTTCATCAGAAAATTGCCCCAAGAATAGATGCCCTCTTAGTGTAAGCATAGGTTTACATGTGTCTGTCTTTAGTTTTTAAATAAGTGCCCCTAGATTAAATTTTAATAACTCTAATTATTTCTAACTGTGTACACCATGTGCAGTCTAATCGCTGGTGTCTGCAATCTACATCACTCCTTAGAACGCTTCATTAACTGTTCTCCCAACAACAAACAATGAATATCACTTCCAAATACGCCAAGTAGAATCAGAGTCAACGCATCTTGCAGTGTACATAAAACATCTCAGTTTTAAACCCAGAGAGGCCATCCAGAACTCTGACAGCACTTAGCCATGCCTAAGAAGAAACGTGAACTCCCCACTTTCTTTCCCAGCTGAAGTTTAATTATTCAGTCACAACTTGTCATTAAGAAACAAAAAATCGTCCAGGAGATGCCTTAGGGTCTTACAGAGGCCCTTCTTATTTTTAACTCCAAATTGAACATAAAAGTAACATACTACGACCTGACATAAACACAGTTCTGAGCATAGGCCTATGACGAAGCAACGCTGACATCTACAGAGAATGTTTGCGAATATCCAGGTTTAATTGGTACTGTGCTTTACTGATTGGTGTTAATACTTTCAATTTCTACTGCCTTCATACGCAAGAATAAGAACTTAGGTATGCGGTGTTACATTTAAAAAGGACGTTTAATTGACAGAAATGCTCAATACTTTTAATAAACTTTGTTGTTGTAAAACTATAATTTGAATGTAGATATTTTCATAACCAAGGTGGAACCTACCTATGTAGCTCCACTGCTGTGGAACCATCTGCTGATGGGAACTGAGGAGATGGGTAAAAGATACTATGAGAAACAAAGATAATTGTTTACTTTTCTTCTATAGGTAGTGTTTCTTGGGAAAGAAGGACAGCTACCCTCCTCTCTCTGGGAGGGCTAAGATAGAACGCTTCAGAATATTTAACAAAGGCCAAGGAGAAGGACAGACTGCCCTTGTCCAGGATTTTCTCTCTTTTTCTCTCTTCCCTTTTTAATTTCATGTTGTAGAAAAACTAGTCTCCAAAAAAATCAAGGGACAATGTAAACTCGGTCTCGTGAATATTTTTTATGTAAGCAAAATTCATTACCCTCTTCAAGGACCATTGATTAAAGAAAGGCAAAAATTGTATCCTTTATTAAAGAAATATCTATTGAGAGCTAATAATCGCAGGAAGAAATTAGGCACTGCCAATAATGAAAAAAATCCGAGTTCACAAATTGTAATTTTAAGTTTATTATACAATAGTTCTATTAGAAAATATTCCATTTTTTTGAAATAAAAAATCCAAGAATAACTTTAATAATGAAAGTTGATTAGCTTTATGAAGAATTTTGCTAAAAGACAACAGAGCTCACTTAAATGAATAGAAGAAATGTGCTCCAGAATAAAAAAATATTAGTCTGGAGATGTCCATTATTTCCAAATTAATTTATAGGTTTTACATAATCCCCCACCCCAACCTTAAAAAGTTCCTCATAGAAGTTTTTCTTTTGCAGTTTATGGCCAGGGCTGGGTTTGAACCCACCACCTCCGGCATATGGAGCTGGCGCCCTACTCCTTTGAGCCACAAGAACCACCCTCCTCATATGAGTTTTAATTGCTTAAATTCTAAACTTTGTTAGCAGTTCATGGGCAAAACAGCTAAGATTATTTTAAACAAGAAGACTAATAATGAGAATAATGCTAGCAAATAATTATATACCCAACAAAACATATATTAGTATATATTATTTTAAAATATTACTAAAGAATGCTGTATTATATGCTATATGAAGCATATATGTATAGTACAAAGACAAAATAATTAGGAGCAGACTCTGGTATTACAACTACCATGAAAGGAAGAATCTTAATAAAATAGTGTTTAGAAAATTTGTTTTCCAGTTTATTAAATTAGGAAGAACAGGATAGAATATGAAGAAAGTAAGGTTCACATATCTGATGATATATGAACAGATCATGCAGTAAAATCAGATGACAAAGAGTAATGACTGAGACTGCACATGTAAAAAACAGAAATTTCTGTGTGTCACAAATGTATCACACTCATTAGAAAAAGGAAATAAACGTGAAGAACATACTTGTAGTGATTATGAAAAAAAATACAAATCCTTAAGAAAAACCCCAAAAGTCTAGGTAAAAATTAGGCAAGAATTATAAAAATTCATTCCCAGAAGAAATGATGGAAATTTTTTTTTTTTTTGTAGAGACAGAGTCTCACTGTACTGCCCTCGGGTAGAGTGCCGTGGCGTCACACGGCTCACAGCAACCTCTAACTCTTGGGCTTACACGATTCTCTTGCCTCAGCCTCCCAAGCAGCTGGGACTACAGGTGCCCACCACAATGCCCGGCTATTTTTTTGTTGCAGTTTGGCAGGGGCTGGTTTTGAACTCGCCACCCTCGGCATATGGGGCTGGCGCCCTACTCACTGAGCCACAGGCGAAACGATGGAAATTTTTAACAAATAAAAGAAAAAAGTATTCAACATGACTCTTCTTCCAATATGTAACTCATATTTTGTTCACTTGTTAAATGTATTACTTTGTTTCCCAGTTGTTAGATATTTTTAGCAAAACTGGAGGCTTAAACATCTCTGTTTTCAACAGATCTGTCATGCCCAAGACAAAACAAAACAACAAGACCCAGAGACAAGGGGGAGTGACAGTTTGACTATATGGATGAAGACATTCGCACATAGAAATTAGGCTTCTCATGCTACTGCAGAAAATACCTGTTCTTTCCCACTGCCTATGGGGTTTTTGCAAAAGATGGTTATATTTTGACCACACACACACACACAAAAAAAAACACATTGCAAACAGAAAAAATTGTACAAGATGATTTTCTTGGATTACATCACAAAAAAAGAAATAAAATTAATAAATTGGTAAAAAATCGGAAAACTTGAAAAAATCCAAATGCAGTAGTGAGAAATTAAAATCTTCTAGATTAAAAATAAATCTTGTAAATGATTTTGGGCAAAAATTAGAATAAAACCACACAGTATCAAAAACCATTACAATGAGAAAAATGAATTTCAAATCTTATAAGACATTGCCTGAGCTTTTTTTTTCTTTTTCTAAAAAACACTTCACATGGAGGTGTTTTTAGTGGCTAGCTTGCTCAGTATCCACTTCAGCTTAATTAGAGAGTGTTTTCTGAAGGGCAGAAAGTTGAGAGGTAAAATATACTTTTCCATGACCTCCTTGTAACTAAACTTTTTGGTGTAAATTGGTTTGGCTAAGAGATTCACTTTTACAAGTCCTAGAAGAGCGATGTGCAGTGGAAATATAGTGTTACCCACCTGGCCAATTTTAAATCTAGTCACACTCCAAAAGGTAAAAAGAAAACAGATGAAATTAATTTTAACAGTGCAATTTGTTTTCCCTAATATATATAATGTTGACTATATTAGAAATAATATTTCATTAAGATACCAACATTAAAAATTGGGTTACTTTACGTCCCTTTTTTCTCCATTATGTCTTTGAAATCTGGTGTGTATTTTTGCATTTTAAACTGAGAGTCCATCTCCATTTGGACTAGCCACAGTTTCAAGGCCTGGCAGCTTCCTGTGGCTGGTGACTGCTGTGCTGGGCCGCAGATTTGGAAGATGGAAATTAGGAAGGATTTTCCTGTGGCTAAGGCCGCTTCTCCTGGTAGGCGCTATTCCTGCAGGAGTGCGCTGGTGCTCCATCAGAAGCAGATGCTGTGGTGACAACAACTTCCTGATTTCTGCACCAACCTTTCCAGGGCTGGCTTTCCGATTCCTCCCTCCCTGATTGTATCAGATGTGGTATCTCCCTTGGCAGGCCAGTTTTGTGATTTCCTTCTAGGGTAACTCCTGGACCAGAGTCAAGCCTGCTTCTCCAGGCCTTCCAAGATCTCTCTAAGCATTAATTTTCCATCAAATTTCTTTCAGTTTAAAATAGAATGTTTTTTGCTTCCTGTAAAAAATCTTTATGAGTCTTCTTATTCCTGAATAGATAGAAATAAACTAAGGATTTAAAATGTTAGAAAAGTCCAATAAAATTAAGAATTAATAGAGAAATATATAAATTAACCAAAGAAAATCATTTTGACTAAAATTAGATATTCATAAAGCTGAAAATAAAAGGACATGCGATATTATAATAACAAATCTAAAAATTATAATAGAACACATTGTGTACATATAAATGCATATATGTATATGCATTTGTAAATTTGTCAATTTGTAAGTCTTGATAAAGCAAATGAAATCATGTCCATTAAAAAATGAAATACTTTTTTAAGAAGACTGTTCAGATTTGATTGAGATATAGAGAAAATCTGAATATCTAAGACAGAATCAAGCTTCTTGGATGAAGGGCACCATCCTTCCACAAAAGAATTTCTACTGGTGAAAAAGTTACTCCTCTCTAATCCCCATACCAGGCAGAAAAATCTTAAAAAACTAAGATTAAGTCAGCTTAGATGAGGCTATATAATCTTTAAATTATTTAGGCTCTAAATTGCTAGCCTTACAGGACTTAGCACACAGAAGTATTCATAAAAGGTAATAGAAAAGAAGCCGTAATTGTAAGTGATAAAAACATGATCTAAGCATTAAAAAGGGCTTAACATTTGATTTCTCTTATAGCAATCTAGTGCTTATGCGTGAATACTGTTTGATGGGTTAATAGAAGCAGAATCCTTTCCCTAACTTACTGGCCTTATCAAGTTGAGAGCACCTTTCAATTCACTCACCAACACAGTGGATGATAAAATTACTCAAGGAGGAAGATAGGATATCTAGTATGCGATTTATGAAGGATAAGGTTTACTAACTATTCTTTAATTATGAAAGAAGTAATTGTGTAAAGCCTATTCTATCCAGCATTGTGTTCATGAAAGGATGAATAAAACAAGACATAGGAAATACTGAACTGGGTTTGAAAGATTTATACTTTACATTTTTACTTATGTGATGGTGATACGGTCATTTTTTTTTTTATGTAGTCATTTTGGATTCCATTTCCCATAAATAATCAGTTACTAGGTAATTTTTTCTACTTTGTAAAAGTATACTTGTCTTCAGAAGTCCTTTTCACTTTATTCCTTCCTAACAGAGTGCTGATTGAACTGAAAAACCACAGCACAGCAACAAATCCACCTGAAAAGCACGAAACCGCTATCAGTTTCTCTCTGAGTAATGAGAGCTTCCAAGTGACCCAGCCTGTCGATGGGTAAGACAATGGGTGTTTGAACAGCAGGAGCAGAGGGCACGGATGCCGGAAAATGCCCTCCTGTCTCCGTTTGACACCTGAGCAATGCTGCTTCCAAGGACAGCTGCAGTGGGTCTCAAGTACTTGGGACCCCAAAGCACCCTGCAAAGACTGGTGACAAATGAAAACTGTTGTCTAGTTCAGATACTGAATCAAAACTGATACAGCAAATGCAGGCTAAAACCAAAGAGCATGCATATAGCTGAGATTCTTACTGGTTGTCTGCTACTCACTTGCAGGGTTTCAATTATTATAGACATGAGTTAGCCAATCATCATTTAAATTGGTGATTCTGGTGATCCGTGCTCATAAATATCATTGAAAGATTCAAATGATTGATGTTGTAAAAATTAATATAAATTTTCTGATTATGCACCCCCTCATTCCATGTACCGTGTTTCGTCAGATTGTACCAATTGGTTAATTGAAATTACTTTTTGAAATTACTAATTAGAAAATTGGAAACAAGCCCAGTACTGCCAAATATGATTGAGGAAAAATATGTAAATTCCTACTTTTTCATATAATTTTGTTTAGTTTAAAAATCAGTTTCTTAAAATTATGGTAAGCTAGATTCAAGAGAATAGTTCTAGTAGAAATTCAATATAGATTTTGAATCTATATTGAAGCCGTAGATTGAATGGCTTCAATATAGATTGAATTTCTACCTAAAAAAAAAAATCCTAGGTGGTGCTTGTGGCTCAGTGAGTAGGGTGCCAGCCCCATATACCGAGGGTGGCGGGTTCAAACCCAGCCCCAGCTGAACTGCAACCAAAAAATAGCCGGGCGTTGTGGCGGGCGCCTGTAGTCCCAGCTGCTCAGGAGGCTGAGGCAGGAGAATCGCTGAAGCCCAAGAGCTAGAGGTTGCTGTGAGTCCTGTGACATCATGGCACTCTACTGAAGGCGGTAAAGTGAGACTCTGTCTCTACAAAAAAAAAAAAAAAATCCTAATAGAGAAAGGAAGAAAGAAAAAAGACAAGGGTGGCGCCTGTGGCTCAAAGTAGTAGGCACCTGCCCCATATGCCAGAGGTGGTGTGTTCAGACCCAGGCCCGGCCAGAAACTGCAAAAAAAAAAAAGAAAAGAAAAAAGAAAGACAAGATAATCAAAGCAAGTCACAATCTATGTCCAAATCCTATCAATAAATTTTTTACTTGGTTAAAGGACAAAATATTTTGTCATTATGTGGATAGAGTTTATCCAATGGCATCTTCAGGATGTGATGAGAATCACCTCCATATTCAAACTGAGAAAAATTACATTCGTAGTAACAACTACATAGATATATGTATCTAATTTTGGAGTTATGGAATCAAAATACATTATAAATATATTATGTTATATATGTATGCTGGTACAAAATATTGCTGCTGTGTATAAATATCTATAGGCATATTTTTAAAAGAATAATCCCTGAAACAGAAATTTTTTTTTTTTTTTTTTGTAGAGACAGAGTCTCACTTTATGGCCCTGGGTAGAGTGCTGTGGCCTCACACAGCTCACAGCAACCTCCAGCTCCTGGGCTTAAGAGATTCTCTTGCCTCAGCCTCCCGAGTAGCTGGGACTACAGGCGCCCGCCACAACGCCCGGCTATCTGAAACAGAAATTTTAAGAGACTGTCAAAAATAATTTCAGATTCGATTAAATTCAATACATTTACTCTGGGATATATATATATATACATATAATATATATATATATGCACACACACACACGAGATATAAATACAAGGTCAGAACATTACGTTCTTGAACTCATCCTGCAAAAAGTGTTACGTACGTCATTGCTGAGTATCACTACAGTCACCTTGGCAGTGCTCCCCTTAGCAAAGAGGTATTTGGCACTTTTTCTAGAATGGCTTCAAAAACTTAACTGTCTGACCTCATATCTCATATACACACTATAAATATATTATAATAATACACTATAAATATAACATTATATTTATATGATATATTTATAGAGTATATTATAAATTATAAATATAAATTTCGAAAACAAGATTTATTTGATCAAGGAATCTTCTTTTTTTTTCTGGAAAAATTTTTGACTGAACTCAAGTTTTTTTGAACATTATTAAATGTGATAACACCAAATCATAGGTATGGAACATTCCAGTTTTTGTAAGTAAGAATGAAATGTATAATTTCCATAGCAACTCTAGCTCTGAAACACAGAAAAACTATTTATAAATGTTCAAGTGCAAAACCCATTTTAAATGAGTATCATTCACATCAAATGCCCTGGGGCCACATCTGCATTAATACATGCATAGTTCCTATCATTGACAATGGTAAAATTAAAATACATAAAGCTCTAAAGTATAGGTAAAATTTGGGATTAAAAATATGTAAGATTACTACCTAAGGTCAGATCTCACGAGAGAATATTTTACACATTTTCTTTTTTTTTAATTTTTTTTTTGTAGAGGCAGAGTCTCACTGTACGGCCCTCGGGTAGAGTGCCATGACGTCACACGGCTCACAGCAACCTCCAACTCTTGGGCTTATGTGATTCTCTTGCCTCAGCCTCCCAAGCAGCTGGGACTACAGGCGCCCAAAACGCCTGGCTATTTTTTTGTTGCAGTTTGGTGGGAGCTGGGTTTGAACCCTCCACCCTCAGCACATGGGGCCAGCGCCCTACTCACTGAGCCACAGGTGCCACCCTACACATTTTCTTATAGATTAATTATGGCTGAAATATGGCTGAACAAGAGGAAGAGAGTTCTGAGGGCATCAGAACAGGCAGGATGTTCTCATGTTCTCTTTCACTCTTTTCCAGAGTCTCTGTTCAGGTTCAAGTCATACAACACTTACTACCCTGTTTCCCCGAAAATAAGACATCCTCTGAAAATAAGACCTACTTACAGGAAGGATAAGATGTCCCCTGAAAATAAGACCTAGTGCATGTTTGGGAGCACACCTTAAAATAAGACACTGTCTTATTTTCGGGGAAACAGGGTATATAGAGTCTTTCCTTATTATTAACGTGGAAATGCTCATTTTCCATCAAACAACACAATTCTCCATTTGTTCCTCATGTGAGGTACTGAATTCAGTCTGACTGACAGCCACATGTCATCTCTCTGTGCCTGTATTTTACTGTTGTTATCACCGTGTACTGATGTTAAGCAATTAGGTATCATTTTAAGTTGCAGTTATTACAAATAAACTTTCTAGGATACCAGGTGTCTGCATGCTTTCAGAGATAAAGCCATGATATTCTCACTTACATCCTATGTACTGATTTACGCATGTATGTTTTGTGTTGAAATGCACTTAATTATTTAATATTTTAATGCTTTGTTGTGTAGGATTAATCAAAATAGAATATAATTGAGCCATTCTAAAATCTGAGCATACCATTTCCAAGACTGTTCACTGCAAACTCACCAAGTGACCGTCCACTGTGACTTGTTTGTAATATACATAGAAGCAGCACTTATTTCCGTTTTTCTTTAAAGCTCATTTCATGTTGTCATTGGACTCTTCATCATTTTTCCTTTCATTTTCATTATCTTCAGTAATTAAAGATACTCTAAAGACTGTAATACAATTTCTAGAAAATTTTAGAAAAAAATGTAAAGGTATTTTTAAAAATATTTGCACCCTCTCAAAACCTGAATTAGTGCTGTGATCTGGATAAAGAAAGAATATTCTGTGAGTCTAGCTGAGAGTTTTTTTCTGTCTTTCTCTGCGGCTCCTATAGAGACTCAAAACCGGGCAAGGAAATTTATGTTGGCTGACAACTTCTGGTTTTCACTAGAGGTCGCAGGATGTCAGAAAGCTGACTGGCCAGCAAGGACACAGCTGCCAGGCTCAGTCAGTATAAAGCATCCTCTGTACACGTGGGCAGTGCCTCAGACCGCGTGCCAATTAGAACACTGTTCTCTAAAAACACATTAGTGCCAATTAGTTTCCTGACTCCTGCAAGTTTCTGCCTTTGAAATTAGGAGTTTCGGTGGCATGTGGCCTTTAAAGGCAGAAAAACAGGATCTGAAGCACTGAGTGTGACATTCTCCAGAGCAAAGGCTTATATGGCTAAGGTTGCCAGATGACTTAGATGATTATCATATGATTTCCCTTTGAGGACTGTTAGAGACATTCGATTACCATCACAGTCAACACCAGAAGTTCGCCACTTACAAAATCAATATTTCTGTTAAGAGTTTTAATCATTTTGTTGGAAAAGAAGGTAATACTGTCCTGCCCTCAACACACTTAGGTTCCCATGCAAATATTAGTATTTCTTTGGTGATCTTCATTTTCAAGTTTCATTCGTATACTGTGCTTTTAATATGCAAACTTTGATATGGAGCTCATATTTTTAATATTTTTCCATCATATTAATTAGTGTTAATAAGTAATGCACAAAAGTTTACAGTAATGTGCAAAAGTTAGAAGTAACACAAAAAACACTAAAAATTTCTCACAATTATGATACAAAAGTATCAATTATAAATCCTGGAGAGTAATTTTAAAGAAGAAATCACTCTGAAAACTTACCCTGAAATTAGTGACATGGTTAAAGAATTAATCCTATGGAACAGTATCTTATAAAAATTGGGAAAAAATATGTTTTCACTTTTGATAGAAATTCAAGAGCCACAGGGAATCTTGTGGCTAGGAGCCATTCCTTTAGCCTAGAGCACTTGATACTTGAACAAAGAAATAACTAATTTTGCAATACGTTCTATTTAGCTAAATTAAAATTCATCACCATATTATTTACTTTGGTGGTTTTTTTTTTTTTTTAATTTTCAACACATTTATTTATGTACCCTGTCACGTGACCGGGAGGTGATTTTCACTTTCCAAGGATTGATTAGATTATAACAATTCAAATTCCAGAAGGTAAACTAATAATTTATTGTTTCTCATTAGCATAGGTAATTTACAGACGTGGCACCACATAAAGGAATTTCAAACACTTCTAGCCTTTTGGTATATACTTTGGTGTTTATTCTTTTTGGAAATCATTTATTAGAAATCATTCAGATGAGATCAAAGAAGTAAATGTTAATATAGGGAGGAGCAAGTTAATTTTGAGGGGCAGGAAAAGCCAAGTTTGAAACTGGTCTATTGGGTGGTGCTTTCTATGTAGCTGTGATGAACTGGCACACACGGACTCTTATCTTATGAAGAGCTCCTTATTTCCTGATAATTTTATTTACTCTTTGGAGGTAATCCTGTGATCTGAGGATATACTAGAAGATCAGAATAAAAATGGCTACTAAAAGGTGTCCCTACGATTGGATTAATTGCTCTCCTGATTGCTTTCCTGTTTTACTAGTAATCAAGAGCAAAGGGCTCAGGTTCTCGGCATGTGGTCGGGAACCACAAACTTTGCACTGATTCTAAAGCCAAACACATGACAGTTTCCATTTCTCCTGGCGACTGTTACTATAGAGCCAGAAAACAGAGGAGGATGAACTCGTTTTTACAGATTTTTTAGAAATGCCTAAATCTGGCTCTACACCTGTAGCTCAGCAGCTAGAGCGCCAGCCACATACACGGGAGCTGGGTTTGAACGCAGCCTGGGCCTGCCAAACAATAATGACAACTACAACAAAAAAATAGCTGGGTGTTGTGGTGGGCACCTGTAGTCCCAGTTACCTGGGAGGCTGAGGCAAGAGAATTGCGTAAGCCCAGGAGTTGGAGGTTGCTGTGAGCTGTGACACCATGGTACTCTATCAAGGGTGACATAATGAGACACTGCCTCAAAACAAAATAAAACAAACAAACAAACAAATGTTTAAATCTTTCGTAATTCTTTCACAAAATCATTAAAGCGGTTTTTTAAAGGGAGCTGTGCTCAAAAATTGTTCTAGCAACAGGATTTAATGACTTTCTCTGTTGATGTTGGAACCCAAACGAATAAGCAGACTTTGGAACATCCTTCTAAAGAACTGAGAAAGAAAAAAGACAGCCTTGCTGTTACAACCAAAATGCTGAATAGTGAGGTGTGTGACAGGAGGCTCAGCCTTACAAATGAACTGTGACCTCAATCCATAAGTGGTGGTGTTTTTAGAGGAGTAATAATCATTGAGAAGCACTGGGCATAACCTTCCACTGAACACATGCAAACTAAAGCACAAAACTGACAAAATTGTCCAGAAATGTCAGCACTTTCTTGCTGGGAAAAATTAAAGCACCACACCCATTTTCATCTGCAATAGCTAGATAATTGAAGATCAAAGCCTTGTTTGAGTCATTAGCTCTTGATAACCCAGGGTTCTGCGTACCCTGGCAAAGGCAATGTGCCCACGCTCATAACCTACTGACCGGTGCACCCTAAGTCAACTGACACCCCACCCTGGCTAGACTGTAAGAGAGGGGCGTTTGAGTGTGGGCTGTCAGACACACACACACAGAGTAAATCAGAATGAAATCTTTGCTGAAAAGGTGAGAAAGAAGAAAAATATGAAAGCTACTGCCCCCTCTGAGTGGTGGCCACTGTGTCAGGTTTTTAGAGTCAGTGCTATGAGCCTAGACCAAACCATACTCGCCTATTTTAGGGCCCATTAGTTAAAGTCGTGAAAGTTGCTTTGAAGAAGAAGAGCAACATGTATATATAAATAAACGCACTTCAGATGTTTCATATTGATTGGAAGTTGGTTTTATGGCATAAAACTTTTGCTTTAGTGGTTGGAAAAGCCACCCAAAGTGAATTATAATGCCTCAAGATGAAGGCCAAGGTTATTAATTTTGGCCACCTGAAGGCCCAGTGCCGCTCACAGAATAAATTGGGCTGTCCAGGAGTAAGCCCAGAGCATAAGGGAGAGTTTAGAATTACAGAAAAGCTAGTGTTTAAGTGCAGCTGCATATTATGAATAGACCTAAGTAAGTGATAAAATAACTCGGTGATTTTACAATGCATCATAAAAAATGAAGTCACACAAGTGTTTAATATATACCAATCAATTACCCAACAACTTATTCAAGAGGTTAATAAACAATGTCAGCCTTTTCACTTTAACTCAGCACACTATGTTTTTATTTACTGATCATTGATAAATCCAGGCTGTCTGAAATTTAATTTGCAAAAGTCAATGAATAAAGTTAGCAACAGGGTCTAGTCTTCACTATTACTTGGACATTTAGTTGTTTGCAAGGTGGCGAAGGGAAAAGGGAGATGGAACCCCAAGTGAACGAGTGCTGCTGGGAATGGAAGCCTTCTCCTTTTTTGGTTCTCGTTCACGTTCCCTTTTCCCTGCCAATCATTTCATGAACACTTTTTACGGCCTTCCTTTTGTAGACACTCATTGGGTTGCTGGTGCTCTGGTGGGTAGGAGAAAAGGCAAGGACTTCTCAGCCAGTGGGCTCTGCCACAAGCCAGGCTACCTTTCAAGCGATTTTCCATACTTGACGTATTTGCCTCGCAAAGTAATCACATGAGATGGATAAACTCACACCTGACTGGGCACTGGGCACACTGTGTTGGTGAAGGGCGCACTTATAACTTTGACTCAGTTTGCACACAAAGTATGCAACCACAACAAGTGTACCCCTTAATATTATGAAATTAAAAAAAAAATAACCATGAGGTAAGCATTGTATTTAAAAGGTGAGAAAAATCAAACTAAGAAAAAATAAGTGTCTTAAGACACCTGATAAGTGAAGCAACAAGGATTCAGACGTGTTTTCTGATCCCAAGTTCTACTTTTATACTGAAGTATAGATTTTTAAAATTAATTTTTACTTATAAAGTTAACTGTTTCCAGTGATGGAATCTTAATGGATGCAATTTTTAATTTTGTTAATAAAAATTTTATTTTGCAGCTAGGGATTCATTCATGGAAAAGATGTGACTTTTGTTTTCTATGAGATGAATGAGTTGGCCAGGCAGAATACAGGGCCATCTCTGTAGGTTATAAACTGGGGCATCAGGAAGGACGGGCTTGAAGGAAGAATGGGCCTCCACTGGGGCAGCGGTTACGGGCCAAGGTCAGATTTACACCCCTACACTGCCAGCAATATTACCCGTTAGCAATATTAGCAGAACTGCAGCCCCCCAAAGAGTGTCCAGCCAAAGGAGCTAGTGGAGGGTCAGGGGTTCTGAGGTGACAGTAATATGTTCAGGAATGAGTCACTAATTCCAGCTCTAGTTTCCATCTTTAAAAAGGCTTAAGACCATTAAAACATTAGCAAGTGATTGACCTGAATAATATGCCTGAGGGAGCTTGGACATTCCTTTCTCCTAAAAAGCTGATAATATTCCATTGTTATGGGGTGGCGCCTGTGGCTCAGTGAGTAGAGCTCCCGCCCCATATACTGAGGGTGGCAGGTTCAAACCTGGACCCTGCCAAATCGCAACAAAAAAATAGCTGTGCATTGTGGGGGAAGCCTCTAGTCCCAGCTACTCAGGAGGCAAGGAAATCACCTAAGCCCGGGAAGTTGGAGGTTGCTGTGAGCTGTGTGATGCCATGGCACTCTACCGTGGGCGATAAAGTGAGTCTCTACAAAATAAATAAATAAATAACAATTCTATTGTTATTATTATTATTATTTTTGAGACAGAGTCTCACTGTGTCACCCTCAGTAGAGTGCAGTGGCATCACAGCTCACAGCAATCTCAAACTCTTGGGCTTAAGCGATTCTCTTGTCTTAGCCTCCCAAGTAGCTGGGACTACAGGCACTCACCACAATGCCTGGCTATTTTTTTGTTATAGTTGTCATTGTTGTTTAGCAGGCCCTGGCCAGGTTTGAACTTGCCAACCCCAGTGTATGTGGCTGGCACCCTAACCACTGAGCTACAGGCGCCGAGCATCATTATTTTATATATATAAAATATATATATATAATATATATATTTTTTGCAGTGTTTGGATGGGGCTGGGTTTGAACCCACCACCTCTGGCATATGGGGCTGGCACCCTACGCCTTTGAGCCACAGATGCCGCCCCTATATTTTTGAAATTAAGTTATTCTCACTGCATTGGAAGCATACATAGTGTAGTTTAGTATGTTTTATCAAGGGCTTCAGGGCCTATTAATCTCCATGTAGTAAGTAAAATGCAATGCAATGCAAATTTCATTTTATAGGGAAATTGCTTAGGAAAAATCAGAACACCTACTTATGTTCATAATATGAAAAGATGAATGCAGCACCATATTAGCTAAAAGAAGAGGACCAAAAATGGCCAGATGAGAAGCATTCTGGATGTCGTCACGGGCGTATATCGCAAGGGAATTTACAAGCAACACCAGTAAGGTTTATTCCTGTTTGAGGGGGTTTTGTATTATTAGTGGAATTTTTCAAATAAAACTATCCCAATTTTTTTAAATCTGTAGCTAGGTGCGTGTGCATGCTGAATTTCTTGTCTGACAGTGGAAAGCTCCCTATGTGCCTACTTTCCTCCCCATAGATAACTAGGAAAATGCCAATTAACAATAATAACCAACTTTTTTAATGTGCTAACACCTGCCAGGAAGTACATTACATGGATAATCTTACCTAATTCTCAGTTCGACCCACTTAGGTATTTTATGTCTATTTCAAAAATCAGGAGAGAAAAGGTAAGAAAGTAATTTGCTCAAGGCAAAACAGCTCCTAACTGGTAAAATCAGACTTCAATCTGTGTTATTGGCTGTTGAATCCTGGGCTCTCTCCACCACAGTTTACAAGAGGCTATTCTTCTACACAGATCAAGAGAAGGGAGGCTCTTTTTAAATCATGTATTTAAATAATGCAACTTTTTAGAACTCACTTAGAATGGTAACAACAGCAAAGTTAGTTCTGGAACTAGTACCAGAAATTATAAAGCACATCACACATATTGATTAACTTAGTTCTTTTAACAACTTCATAAAGTAATATCATACCTAAAATTATCCCTGTTTTATGCATGAAGAAATCCAAATTTAAAAGGTGGATCCCACATTACCAGGCTGCATCGAGGGTTTATTTTCAGGCTCGGCACCCTTGTGCCTCCCTAGTGAAGCGTCCTATGGGCAATGCGGATTCGAGATCGGAGTAGAGGTCACACAACTGAAAAGTGTCTGTGGACACAAGCTTCTGAGGCTGACCAGGTTGGGAGTGGGACGACACCCGTTCATTGCACTGCATTCCCTCCAGTTACATTTGGGGAAGCTGACACCCAAAGGAAGAAATAGTGTAACAACCATTCCCGGATGTCCTTGGGTTTTGAACCAACGAGTCAGGGATTATTTTAGAGACTTACACAGCGAGTGATGCCTAAAAGATCAAATAACTCCAAGTGCTCACAGGAAATACATGCGGATTCTATGTCCAAACACTACCTTTTTCTCCTGAGAACTAGAAATGAAAATGAGTGACACATAGTTTGTAAAAGAAGGGTTAGTGACACAGGGGAAGATGTGATGTGAAGGAGCACATATGAGACTAAGCCACCGTTCTGGGGTACAGGGGACAGTGCCCCTTCAGTGATGGAAGGAGCAAAAAGGTTGCAGTCCCTGGATAGTGTTCTGCGGTGTATGGGAACTTAGGAATTGAATTAGATCAGTACTACTTCTTTTGTTTTTTTGGGACAGGGTCTCCCTCTATCTCCGACGCTGGGCGGGCAGTGGCTCATCATGGTTTACTACCAGCTCACATCTTGGGCTCAAGGGCTCCTCCTGCCTTACCCCACACAGCTGGGACTACAGACATACACCACCACACCCCACTCATTTTTCTATTTTTTGTAGAAATGGGGGATCTCATTCTTGCTCAGGCTGGTTTTGAACTCTTGGCCTCAAGTAATCCTCCCTCCTCGGCCTCCCAGAGTGGTAGGATTACAGGTGTAAGCCACCGTGCCTGGCCAGAACTAGATCACTGATTATCAAACAGTCACTAACCCTCACATGCCATCTTCATGATTGACTTCATTTCATAAAGCAAGTAATAACTTGTTTTTTAACCTAAGCATCATTATATGAAATATATATGCAACTGCAAATCCAATAATTCTTTTCTTTTTTTTTTTTTTGCAGTTTTTGGCCGGGGCTGGGTTTGAACCTGCCACCTCCAGTATATGAGGCTGGCACCCTACTCCTTTGAGCCACAGGCACCGCCCCATCCAATAATTATTTTCTAATATATATACAATATATATGTAACTATTAAAATTCTTAAACAATTTTTATCACTATATTACCTAAAATTATGCCAGGTACTTTCAATGGTTTAAGAACCACACTTGGACACACCAGACTGCAGAATTAGAAGATGCCGCATAGAAACTGCTTTGGGCTGAAAAAGAACTTAAGAAAGATAGTTGGCAAAATAAAGCCTCACACATGTATAGGATCACTTCAGAATGGGGTGAAAAGCAGACTTAAATGGTCTGGAGTAATGAAAAGGTGTAAAAACAAAGGGTGTCTCTGTTCACTATAGCAAGGGCATGGTAGAAAGAAAGTATAGTACTAATCACCAAAAGTAACCAGAGCCTCTCAGCTTAGTGACCACTACCCAGACCAGAATCCAGAGTCCATTGCAGAGGAAAGGCCCCTTTTCTCCTCGGGGGAAGTGTGTGTCTTTCCTTAGAAAGCAAAAAATTTCTTTGGCCCTTTTACTGAAGTAGATGTTACTCTCTGCTTCCTTTTTTCATTCTGTCTCTGACACTGTAATTGTTACTGATAATAACAGATTTTGATTGAACATGGGGCCATTCTAATTATCAAAAGTTTGGAATGGTGCTATAATGTGACAAAATAGAAAATATATTTATCCCATATAAAATAATGTGATATAAAACGTCATAGAATTAAATTTAAATTCAATTTAAAAAGAAAGAAAAAAGTGGAAGTCAATGTCCATTGAGACTCAGAGAACCATCTCTTCACGTACTTGACTCAAGTTCATTCAGAATAATGGCAGCATTAATGCAAAGCAGGGTTTTTATTTTTAGAGCTTTGAAGCAATAAAATATTGCCAGTATTTGCTGGTTTTAATCTATAGATAAGACTTCATAAGAGTCAAACTATGTACACACTGTTTAACAGGTTAACAGGTTTTTTTTTTTTTTTGTATTTTTTTTTTTTGGCCACTTTATGGCCCTCGGTAGAGTGCCATGGCGACACACGGCTCACAGCAACCTCTAACTCTTGGGCTTAAGCGATTCTCTTGCCTCAGCCTCCCGAGCAGCTGGGACTACAGGCGCCCGCCACAACGCCCGGCTATTTTTTTGTTGCAGTTTGGCCGGGGCTGGGTTTGAACCCACCACCTTCAGCATATGGGGCCAGTGCCCTACTCACTGAGTCACAGGCGCCGCCCAGTTTAACAGTTTTTAGTTCAGAGGAGACGGTGAGACGGGGCCGGGTGGGGGAGCAAAACTCACATTTTTTTTCCATACCTGTTTGAATTATTTCTTTTTTACAATGGACATGAGGGAAATGTGTTCATTTGTGTATTACTTGGTTTCGTAACAAAAGAATAATCACACCGTTTTTCTCACATTGACAAGATTAGAAAATAAACATTTCTAATGGACATTACCTGCAAGGCAAGTTCATTTCAATGAGCACATCTAACAGGATATACCAATTGGCACAGACCTTGCCTCCTGCTCCGCCTTCTTGGGTGGCTCCATTCCCTACTGTGCTGAGGGTTAATGGGGACCTATTCCTGTGGCACGCTGGTGGCCAAGGGCAGTGGCCAGCTGGAAGCCAGGGCGACATCAGCACATCTTACTAAAGGAATCAACTTCCTCTTTTGTTTTCCTGAGAAGACTGAATTCACACACAGTCCGTGGTGGCTGCACTCTGATAGAACACCCAACCCCCTTCTCACCTGTGTGTTCTTGCAAATTTATGTTTCCTTCGTGGACAAGGGAAATCTATTTTTAATTTGTAATCATAGCAACTATAGAAATAAATGAAGTTTCAAGGTAACTATTTTAAAAAAATAAAAAATGAAGGCAACTATTTATTGTAAACATAGTTTTACTGTAAGTCAGAGGTTGAGGCCTAGGATATTGTGATGTAAATAGGAATTCTCTGCAAGTATTTTAGCCACAGAAAAATCTATCTATATATTGATTTAGGTTCTACTGTGCTAATCGTTCTAATTCTCTGGATTTAGAAAATTATAAAACTATGCAATGATATATTTGTACCAAAAAGTAAGAAGTATCATGTTGCATAATGAGGGAGATGTCCCTATACATACCATTATTTTTCCCAGCACAAATGAACAACACATATTCACTCCTGCAAAGTGATTTTTTTTTTAAACTTTTTTTTTTTTTTTTTTTTTTGTAGAGACAGAGTTTCACTTTATTGCCCTCGGTAGAGTTCCGTGGCGTCACATAGCTCACAGCAACCTTCAACTCCTGAGCTTAGGCGATTCTCCTACCTCAGCCTCCGGAGTAGCTGGGACTACAGGCGCCCGCCACAACGCCCGGCTATTTTTTTGTTGCAGTTTGGCCGGGGCTGGGTTTGAACCCGCCACCCTCGGTATATGGGGCCGGCGCCCTGCTCACTGAGCCACAGGCGCCGCCCCGCAAAGTGATTTTTAAGCAAACTGCAGGTACGAACTCTTGCAAACTGAGACAGATAAAGCGGTCTAAGGAGACGTTTGCAGTCATTTAGATTAACAGGGTATACTTTTAAGATCCGGGAGCAACATGTCGAATCTCTTAAGAATAGAGTATAAATGTCTTAACACAATAATTAAGTAAGTGAGGGGAAGGCTATGTTAACCAGTCTGATGTAAGCATTCCAATTTGTATATAAAATCAGCATGTTGTACCACATAAATGCATTAATGTATACAGTTAACAATAAAAAAAAAAAAAGATCTGGGAGCAGGGAGTGGGGACACTGTCAGCAGCTCCAGGTTGGGATCCTCTAAAGGAAATTTGCATTTTCTGGGCTTTTAGTCGGGCTAAGCAGGGTGCATTCTTGTTGAGCCCTGCACTAGGGCAACACTATTATTAATCATGCAAACTTCTTTTTTGGACGGGTAAAAGAATTTGAGAATGACTCAGCAAGAGATTTCAGCACCAAACGCCTCTACCTGCTTGCTGAACATGCTCTTTTAAAAATCTGCTGTCTGCTGTGTGTTCTGAACTTTTAAGGTTTAAACTCTACACAGAAAGGAGGCTCCAGAACTGCAGTGGCTTCTAAGAAAGCGCCAGTTTTGCAGAGAATATTGAATCAGTTCAGTTCCAATTCGTACAAAGTTGAATACAGTTGATACTTCTTAGAAATCCACCTCTTTCTTTTCTTTAACAAACATAAAACCAGGTCAAACTTCCAAACCAAAGATGGCTTAACCTGTCAAAGCAGTCTGTGCCTGTGGGCACCTTCCTATTCCCCTCTAGGGTTAGACTCTGCACGTTGACAGTACCTTGGATAAGGGGAAGAATTTGTCAAATAAAGATGTAAAGGCAGCAGAAGATCTTTTTACAAGTCCCCACTAAAGTAACAGTGAAAGATTTAGTTGGAAGCGGAAAGCGCCCTCTCACCAGTCCCTTGGAAGCTTGGGGGAGAAGTCCTATCACCTATTTTGGAAACTACTTACAGATGTGGGGAAATCTCAGCATTGCTCACAACAGGGGTTGTGCAGAGATTTCCTCTGATTTTTTTTTTCTTTCCCTCTCCAATTTCCCACAACCTGTGTTTGTCTTGAGCCTCCTTGGCTGACATGTGGTTTACCTCGCTGATCCCGCTGCCAGCTCTTACACACTCTCCTGCGACGCAGCGAAACAGCCCAAGGATACCGAGCAACTCTGGGCACCGGCGCCAGGGCTGTCACAGAAAATTTGTTTCCCGAGCGTTGGGTCCAACTTCCCTCTCTGCGCCCACGTGAGCCTCCGCGCCAGCGCACCGCCAAGGGCTTGGCGCTTCCTGCTGCTTCAATCTGTAACTCGATTTTGGATTTTTTTTTTAATTGTTGTCCCGAGGATCTCAATTCTTAGCAATACTTTGTTGGTCAGACTTTTTCTGGATCTCTTTATTTTCCTCCCTAGATCACTAACACTCCGGACACTCACCCCCATTCCCGGGCTGCGCGGAGGTGAACAGCAGCCCAGAAAGGGGCGCCCTGCCCGGCTGTTTATTTGGGGGGAGGGGAGCGGAGACCCGCCAGGTTCCCCCATCTTCGCGCCACCCCGGGTCTGGCACTCTCAGCCAACACGTTCAGCATCTGTGAATTGCTGTTCGCGGACGCAGATCCGTAACACATTTTTATCTCCGGTGAAATATAAATGGGGTTGTCAGCGCGCTCGCCTCTGTTTGTTTGTCTAGGCTATCAAAAGGAGTCAGCGACGAGGCTGTGGCCCGGATCCCGACCCTGATTGTATGAATAAGTAAGCAGGATGCAAGTGATTGGGTTAGATGCTGCGAAGATTTTTTTTTTTTTCAAGTTAGGAAGAGGGTAAAAAGACAGCCGGGGGGCAGGCAGACGGCGCATCCCCAGCCCGCGCGCTCGGCTCTCCGCGGCAGGCTGTCGGTCCCCGGCGGCGCAGAGATGCGGGCCCCCCACCCCCTTCCCGGGTCTCCCCTCGCGGTCCAGACGTGCTGATGTGCAGACCGGATTCATCTTCTCCTCGGAGCGGTGGCGGCGGGCGCAGGCAGCGAAGCCTCACGCTCGGCCGCGGGGTCCAGGCGGCGGGGGCGCGGCGGCGCGGGAGCCCCGGCTCGGGAGGCAGCTGAGCCCGCGGGGCCGCGGGAAGTTCGGCCGCCAGAGGCCGCGCCGGCAGCCGTCCTGCCGCCTCCGGAGCCGGCGCCTCACCTGCCCTCCGCCCGGCCCCTCGCCAACTTCCCCCAGCAACTGGGGGGCGCGCAGCGCCCGGCGCCCTCTCCACCTTCCTGACGGCATCCTCATGTCTCCGGACACCTGAGCACCCCGGTCCCGCCCGAGAGCCTCCCGAGGGCAGAAGAGCGCCTGTCCCCACCACCCAGCCCAGCACATCCGTCGACCGCGGCCGCCCGGCCTCCGGGGAGGAGGATGGGGCTGGAGACGCGTTCCCCGAGGATGCTCATGTGGCTGGTGGCCTCGGGGATCGTTTTCTACGGGAAGCTGTGGGTCTGCGCCGGCCTCGATTATGATTACACTTTTGAAGGGAACGAAGAGGACAGAACGGAGACTCTAGATTACAAGGACCCTTGCAAAGCCGGTAAGTGCCTCTCCGGGTCCGGACGCGGGCGCGCCGGGGCCTCGCTGCGGTTGCTCCGGTGGCGCTGGGAGCTCACCTGTTTCCTTCTCTCCCGCACCGGCTCCTCCAGCTCCCCCCCACCCACCCCCACCTCCCACCTCCCGCCTCCCGCTTTCCCGCCTACCCTCCCCCTCCTTTTCCTTCCCTTTCCCAACCCCAAGTAGTAGCCGCCGCGGCCCGAGCTGATTGCCAAGCTCCAGTCTCCCGGTTTGGGGGAAACGTCCTAGACTCGAGTTTCTCCTTTCTCCCCTCCCCCAGAAAATGAAATAAGTCCTAAAGACAGCTGACCGCTGTGGGCGCCACAGGCCAGCGCTCCGCGGGCTGCGCGCATCTGGACAGGACACCACCTTCCCTTTGTTCCAGGGCGCGGTTTCCCCAGCGCTTGCCCAGGGTCGAGAGGGCAGCGTCCCCAAGACGTGGGAAGGGCACTGCCACCTCCGGACACCTTTGCTCCCTCTTTTGCCAGGAATTTCAAGGGTGGGTTCCAGGCTAGGAGGGGGACTGTGACAGGCTCGGCAGAACTCACTTCTCGATGGGATTCCAATGCATTTGTCCGTTTAAAATAAAATGGAAAAAACATCTTTTAAAGTTGCTACCCCATCCAAACTTGCGTCTTCCTTCTTGCGACAGCCCTGGGAACTGCAGTTGGCACCGCACTGCCTGTAGCTCAGCTTCTCGCCTCGCGGGGTCCCCAAGCGCCGGTGCCTTCCCCGCTCCTTCACGCGCCAGGCTCCCCTGCCCGCTCCCCTCGCTCGCGGGCGGGCGGGGCTTTCGTCCCGCCGCCTGAGGTCGGAGCGCAAGTGCCGGGGCCGCCACCATGACAGCGCAGCGCCGCCCGCACTGCGCTCCAGCCGGGGTTCCCCAAGGGGCTCCCGGTGAGGTGATCCCAGCTCAGTGTGACGCATGACGCTTCTGTCCCGCCGCCTGAGGTCGGAGCGCACGTGCCAGGGCAGCCACCACCTGAGCGCAGCGCCGGCCGCACAGCGCTCCAGCTGGGGCTCCCTGAGGGGCTCCTGGTCCCTCGCTCGGGGGAGGTGATCCCAGCTCAGTGTGACGCGCCACTGACTCCACAGAGAAGGTTACCTGGGGTGTTGGTAGCAGTTGTTTGTAAGCCGAAGGTGAGAGAAGCGGGCTTAACATACAGCCTAGGGGAAGGCAGTGGACTAAATTTCCAGTGCCTCAGCGTTTCTGTCGATTCTGGGCGGGCTCGGTCAGTCTGTGACTCAGTAGTCTTTCCTTCCATTCCAAGGTAGACCTTCTCCAACCTCCGGTGGGCTTGAAGGAAGGAGAAAAGTACACCAGTGAAGGAAAATGCTGGAAATTGGCTATTCTTTTGCCTTTGCTGACGCGTTGTTCTGACGAGTCAGCGATGGCTGTTGTGTTCGTGTAGTCAGATATTTCACAGTGCAGGTGCTTACTCAAAACTTAAGAGTAGCTTAGCAGACGTTTGTCCAACTGAAACTCAATTCCGATGTAAATGGACTTTGCTTGTACGTTCTATCCTATCATCGATAACACTCAATCTGTTTTTTCATCAAAAGTTTACTGGGCCTCCCCTGATGGTTTGGACGGGGAGACGCTTTTCTGCTGTGGTCGCTCACTAGACGCTGGACAACGGAATCAACACTGTACAGTTCCCTAAATGTATACTTTTTGCTAAGAAATTTTTGTGAACAGTGTTTGCAATTTGGTGAAAATTGTGCATGTTCTTGCTTGCGGTGAGGTAAAAATGAACTGTGCATGATTTATTTTCTTTATTTTTTATTAAGTCATTTGTACATAGATCATAAATACGTTTATCTCATTATGGGATTCGATGTGATGATTATTTGTACAAATTGGAGTGCTTACATCTTACTAATCAACATAGCTTTCACCTCATTTACCCAATTACAGTATTAAGGCATTTGTGTTCTACACCTGATAAATCCAACTTGCAATGTGCGCCACAGATGTGGTCCCCTACTAACTTGTGCATTATTTCAAGAGGTTGTTGAGGACACCATCTGTTTTGATGCTCAGTTGGGTGAAAGAATCAACCAGCCATCAAGCTGAAGTACTTGCACTATGTGTATTGAAACACTTAAGCATAAATGTTTAGTTTCTCCAGCAAATAAACATCTAGGGTAAGGAAAAAGAAAATGTTTAAAAGCCTCAGTCGGTAGGGCGCCGGCCCCATATACGGAGGGTGGCGGGTTCAAACCCGGCCCCCAGCTGAACTGCAACGAAAAAATAGCTGGGCGTTGTGGCCGGCGCCTGTAGTCGCAGCTACTCGGGAGGCTGAGGCAAGAGAATCACTTAAGCCCAGGAGTTGGAGGTTGCTGTGAGCTGTGTGATGCCATGGCACTCTACTGAGGGCCATAAAGTGAGACTCTGTCTCTACAAAAAAAAAAAAAAAAAAAAAAAGCCTTTTCTTTTTGTTTCCCCCTTGATACTAGTTTATTTTTGAATACAGCTGTTGAAAGGAACAACAACAATTTTGAATGGGTTATTACACTAATTTCTTCCCTATATTTGAGTAGAAAGACAAACCCCTCTGTGTGTGTGTGTGTGTGGTGAGAGAGAAACAGGAATGGTCCAAGTGGAAGGCTGAGAAGTAGGCACAGAATCTGAGATGCTTTTTAAAACTACCTACCCTACATTTTTAATTCAGCAAAATAAAAGGCCTTAATTTATCATGTGGCTAAAGACTGGCAAAATCTCCATGCTTCCCTTTGAGCACTGTTTAAGACAAATAAAAGTTACGATTGCAGGGAAAGAATTAAGTGATACATTGAAATCCCAAATTGGAGTCCAGAAAAGTTCATGTAAGAAAGATGAGGGCAGAAGTGTTAAGGTGCTTTCCAGAGCCTGGGGCACCTCTGATCTGTCCTTTCCAATAAGTTTGGAGGCAAGGGCCATTCATGAAATAAAGGACCCTTTCTGAAGTTTTCTAATAGGGATTCTAGTACACATTAAGTTTCATAGTGGCTTGATGTTATACTGAGTAAGCTTTATGGTTTCAAAGCAGCACTCTTGAGTACATTATTAACACTGGTTTTCATATCCCAGTATGATAGAGTATGTTAATCTTACCGTTACGCAGATGGGAAAAGAGACAGTAATGTTAAATGCCTTTGTTAAGATTACCCAGAACTCAATTACAAGTCCCCTGGCTCCAAAGTCTGGCTATATTTCACAGTAACACCACGTATCTTAGTTTCCTTTCAGAGGCCTTCCTTGAAATGCAGACAATAGAAATTAATCTAGGTTTACCAGGAGTCCACACTAATAGGGCTGCAGTTACTGTCATATCTGAGATGGGAGAAGTGGAGAACATAGTTCTTTACTTTCCTAACCCAAATCATTGAGGACAAAGATCATAACTGGCTTTTAATATCTATCACAGAGATGGGGTTCTGCTATCGGAAATCAATTATGTTCTCAATATCTTTGCTCATACTCCCATCTACAAACTTCTTTCCTAAACAAGATCAAATGCATGTTACCTCAGAAGTATTCTCAATTCGTGAGTTGATAATAATTGCCCATAGTTAATATGTGTGTGAAATAGAATACAATTTGTGTACTTGTTAAGCACTGTGATTTCAAGCTCAGGTGACTAAAGGATAGAAAGCAATCCTTGGGTTAATTTCATTGGATTTTGATTTAAAAAGGTATTTTTGATAAAAATAAAAGTAGGTAAGTTAGTGCAGAACAAATTCAGATAGATTTATATAGCCAAATCCACTAGGATGCAATTTGGGGAATTTCTTTCTCTGTATAAGTAGATACACTCAAAGATGCAGAGAATTCAACAGAATGTCTGGCTGTCTTTCTCCAGTGCAGTACGTGGTCATCTGAATATGCGATCAGATTTCTCTTACTCACTCTAGTTTGGAGGGGTCTCCAGGGACACTGGGCAGCTGATGCTGCAGGAACTCACTCCAGAGCAGAGACCAAGGTGTCCTGTTTCATTGTTGTACTATGGCAGTAAGTGTTAATCTGAGTATTTATATCTGAAAAGAGCCTGGGCAAATTCAGTTTGCAAGTTAATCTTCTGCCAGATACTTGCAGAGATTACTTGGAACAGCAGAGACTGGATGAACTAACTCAGTATTAACACATATCCCCCTCCCCATGATCCCTCCCTTCCTTCCATCCTTTCTTTCTTTTGTATATTTAAGGAAAAATTAAGAAAGCTCAGGTGATTGAAAATAGAATAGCTAATAAGGGATGTTGAAGATATTTCAAATGATGAGTAGATGCTTATAAGACTGAAGAGGTAAAATGTTTGTTCAGAAGGGTGTCCTTATTCTCTGTAGGTAGGTGCATACACCCTTGGGGGGAAAGACTCTCTACCTTGGAGCTCCTGAGTAAGTGATTTGTTTTCTCAGGAACAAGCATCCCATCACAATTAAAGGTCAGTGACTTGCAAGGTTAAATTTGCTTTTAGAGGAGCAACTGCAAGCCTGTTGAGAGAGAAACAGGCTTTTGGAATCCTAGAGATTTCTTTCTGCTTTTCTTTTAATAAGCAGGGTGCTAGTATTCTAGCCTGTGGGATGACTTCCCCAAATTTATAATTTCTAGGTAATATTATATTATTCTTTTAGTCCTCAATGTTGCACTTTCTCCCTGAACTGGAACCTCTTAACTATGCAATTTAAGAATCATGATTGTGAATATCGAAACATTTATTTCTTAGTCTGTGCATTGGTGGATGGCTGAGCTCTCATTTAAAAAATGCATCTCTTAGAGATGCTTGTCCTAACTCGACGTTTCTGTTTTAGTTTTGATTTTTCAGATCTTGAATTCTTTTTTCAAGTGGGCAAAGTACAGCATTTGCACAGGAGATGGAGGAGGCATTGTATTCTGTGGGCTTGAATTCTGCTCCTCATTTGCCAGTAATAATTCTTCATCCCTTGTCTTGAGGGCCCATGTCAATATCTAGCAGTTACTGTTATTAGGTATGAAAAAGAGATTTTTTTCACTGTAAAAATATTCCCTCATACTAAGCCAGCCCTAAAGCTCTTTTTTATTTTTTATTTCTTTTGCTGTTTTTTCTTTTCTTTCTTGTTTGGTAAGGGAGTGTCTTGAGATCTTCCTACTTTTTGTCTCCAAAGATGATAGTGTCATTTACAAGTTCAAAATCCAACTGGAATCCCTTGTCTTAGGTAGTTGGTGGAGTCTTTATGGCTTCTGTTCAAGTAGGTGTACATTCAGCTTTCCCAGCCTTCTCTGTTTAGGCCTATGGTGAAACAATTAAAAGTTCATAGAGCCTGGCTCAGCGCCTGTGGCTCAAGCTGCTCAGGTGCCAGCCACATACACCTGAGCTGGCAGGTTCGAATCCAACCCATGCCCGCCAAACAACAATGATGACTGCAACCAAAAAATAGCCAGGCATTGTGGTGGCGCCTGTGGTCCCAGCTACTTGGGAGGCACAGGCAGAAGAATCTCTTGAGCCCAGGAGTTGGAGGTTGCTGTGAGCTGTGAGCCACAGCACTCTATCCAGGGTGACAGCTTGAGGCTCTGTCTTAAAAAAAAAAAAAAAAGTTCATAGAACCTAACAAAAGCCTTTTTATTTTTATTTATTTTTTTTTCGCAGTTTTTGGCCAGGGCTGGGTTTGAATCTGCCACCTCCAGCATATGGGGCTGGAGCCCTACTCCTTTTTTTTTTTTTTTGGTTGCAGCCATCGTTTTTGTTTGGCGGGACCAGGCTGGATTCGAACCCGCCAGCTCAGGTGTATGTGGCTGGCACCTTAGCCGCTTGAGCCACAAGGCGCCGAGCCACCCTGCTCCTTCGAGCCACAGGTGCCGCCCACAAAGGCCTTTTTAAAGTGTAGTGGACCCACACCTTTCACCATTAACTAAGATAGACTCTCAATGGATTAAAGATTTAAACTTAAGACATGAAACTATAAAAATACTAGAAGAGAGTGCAGGGAAAACCCTTGAAGAAATCGGTCTGGGTGAGTATTTTATGGGGAGGACCCCCTGGGCAATTGAAGCAGCTTCAAAAATACACTACTGGGACTTGATCAAACTAAAAAGCTTCTGCACAGCCAAGAACACAGTAAGTAAAGCAAGCAAACATCCCTCAGAATGGGAGAAGATATTTGCAGGTTATGTCTCCAACAAAGGTTTAATAACCAGAATCCATAGAGAACTCAAACGCATTAGCAAGAAAAGAACAAGGGATCCCATCGCAGGCTGGGCAAGGGATTTGAAGAGAAACTTCTCTGAAGAAGACAGGTGCGCGGCCTTCAGACATATGAAAAAATGCTCATCATCTTTAATCATCAGAGAAATGCAAATCAAAACTACTTTGAGATACCATCTAACTCCAGTGAGACTAGCCTATATCACAAAATCCCAAGACCAGAGATGTTGGCGCGGATGTGGAGAAAAGGGAACACTTTTGCACTGCTGGTGGGAATGCAAATTAATACATTCCTTTTGGAAAGAGATATGGAGAACACTTAGAGATCTAAAAATAGATCTGCCATTCAATCCTGTAATCCCTCTACTGGGCATATACCCAGAAGACCAAAATTCACATCGTAACAAAGATATTTGTACCAGAATGTTTATTGCAGCCCTATTCATAATTGCTAAGTCATGGAAAAAGCCCAAGTGCCCATCGATCCACGAATGGATTAATAAATTGTGGTATATGTACACCATGGAATATTATGCAGCCTTAAAGAAAGATGGAAACTTTACCTCTTTCACGTTTATGTGGATGGAGCTGGAACATATTCTTCTTAGTAAAGTATCTCAAGAATGGAAGTAAAAGTACCCAATGTACTCAGCCCTACTATGAAACTAGTTTAGGGCTTTCACATGAAAGCTATAACCCAGTTACAACCTAAGAATAAGGGGAAGGGGGAAAGGGAGGGGAGGGAGTGGGGAGGTGGATAGAGGGAAGGGAATTGGTGGGATTACACCAGCAGTGCATCTTACAAGGGTATATGTGAAACTTGGTAAATGTGGAATGTAAGTGTCTTGGCACAGTAACTGAGAATGCCAGGAAGGCTATGTTAACCAGTGTGATGAAAATGTGTCAAACGGTCTGTGAAGCTAGTGAATGATGCCCCATGATCATATCAATGTACACAGCTATGATTTCATAAAAATAAATAAAGAAAGAAAAAAGAAAAAAACAAAAAAGAAAAAAATAAAGTGTTAGCATATAATCCCACAGTTTCCTCTTACCCTCGTGATGGCTTCCTTTTCTATCAAAGTCAATAGAAGCCAGGTATGAGTTCTTCTTCAGAAACCATATTGTTTTTTCCCTTTGTGTACAATGAGTCCTTTTATTGAACATCTTAGCAACTTGCCCTGATGTGGAATTGCGACTTTCTTGCCAGTAGTTAAAACCCTATTCCTTGTAAACCTTCTTCTGGCTATTATTCAGAGTAGTAATTCTTCAGACCTCTAAGTCACTGAGGCCCTGAAATGATAGTTTATTGGAAAGAGGTTAGCCTTTAGATTTTTCTGGAACTCAACGTAGGTAGTATCAAATGCTGATGATTTACCATCATTCATTTTAGAATCTTATTTTATTCAAATAGTGTCTTAGTCCTATCTGCTTAAAATATTCAAAACTGGGACCATCCATAAGCTTTTCTAAGAATGCTTAGAAAAGACAGAGGCAAATAATCCATTTAAAATGAGCCATTGCATATCCTGCTGGGCCCATCTGTTGTCCAGGGCGGTGGTGTGGGGGCTGTGCTGGTCCCCTCAACTGTAGGAACGGCTCCCTGCAGCATCTTGAGCTCAGAACTGGGCTGGGGCTGGGGCAGGCTCAGGTGCCTGGCAGGATTTCTGAGGAGGAAAGATTTCCTTGACTGGGAGAGTTTTCAAGCTTCCCACAGTTCTTTCATATTCCAGTATTGGTGATTAATTGCAGACTTATCCTTCGTAAATTAAGGAGTAGAGAGAATCCTTGCCTCCACCCTGGGTACAGCAAAGTGATGTAGCAATATGACCATAGTGGTTTATTTCCTTTCATTATCTATTGAATAATAACACTTGTAGAGCTCAAAGCCATGGAATGAATTATATAGAATATATTCTTTCCCAGAAAGCAGGAGGAGGGAATCTCTTGCTTATTTAGTTAGTTCTTGTCCTTGTCAACCCTGACAATGGAATATTGACTATTGGGTTTGAAGAAATGGTGGGCAGGTTAATGGACTGTTTGTTTTGTCAGCACTTTGCAAAATGTGTGCTAATCCTGTCTTGCTGTTCTCAAGAGCTCAACTATATATTTGTATTAAGAAGTAGCGTAAATTAGGTGCTAAATGAAATCCAGACAGTGAACCATGGATGTGTTTATCTTACTCGGTTCTTATGCACTTTACATCTATAGTTTAAACTGAAAAATTTGCTATCCTATTTTTTAAGAAAATCTTCCTTGAATGATAAGTCTAAAAACCACACAGTAAGTAGTAGGTCAGAAGTTTCTCCAAATAGATTTTATTTCCCAAACAAAATCTAATTTTGCATTATTAGTATGCTGCCCAAAGGATTCAACTCATTGTTCAAAAAAGACTTCAGCAGTTTTTAACACATTACACCATTTTACAAATCAAGGGAGTGGTTACAGAAACAGATAAAAACCATGTATTTGCTATCAGAATTTGATATGGTCTGTGTTGTTGAGCTTCCTGTCGATGACATTTAATTTGTGTTTTGAGGAAGGCAGAGATAGAGGTGTGGGAGGGTGGAATACTTTCCTCATTCCTTGAATTTCTCATCTGCGTTAAACTGTCAGCACCTGGGCTGTGTGCTGGTGCTGCCTCTACCAGTCCCGGCCTGCTTGCTGTTATCAGCGTCCTCTGAGGTCTCTTCTGTGGCTGTGAGTGGACTTGAAGTGTTTATTAGAATAATCTTAGGTTCTTATGAGGTGTTGGGAATCACTGTGGCATGAGTCCTAGTGACCATCCAGCAGAGATGGAACTCCTTTCTTCTGCCCTAATCTTTTCTGATCAGAAATGCTGAGCGGTTGAGGGTTTATGGCATTCTGTGTTTTGGACTCCTTACTGTACAATTATATCATTGCATGGGAGTTAAAACCTTTAAGAGATCTCAGGGAAGAACACCACGGATAACTAAAAGACAACCAGATGGAGAACATTCAAGGAGAGAATCTGTTTTTGCACATCCTAAGTACCTCACATATTTAGGATTGTATTCATGACTCATGTCATAAAAACTTAGTTCACATTTTTACATTCAAGAAGCCTCCTATGTTATCCATAAGCTAATCCTCTTTTGAGGAAACAGACTCAGAAAGGTTCAGTGCCTGGGGTGTTGTTACAGGTGGCAAGTGGTGAGAACTTGAACTTGGGTTCCGTATTCAGTTGACTTTCTGTTTTGAAATTCTTTGCACTGGCTCAGTAACTAGCACAAATGGAGTAAGACTGTCAGTGGAAGCCATGTATTTGTACCACAGACTTCCATCGCTAATGATTTTCTTTATTGAGGATGCAGCCTGCTTTCAGCATTCTTGCATTTACTAAGCCACACACTGAGTGGCCAGAGTAAGACCAATACTTTATCATTGCCTGGAGTACAGTGCCAGCCCTGTTCTTTTTCCAGAAACTATTCTCTAAGTTTGAGAAATTACACATGAAATATCCTGATAATGTATGAAACAAATGAAATGTGAACTACTAATTTTAATAGTGTTAGAGAAATACTTGATGTTGCTCTGAGCATGTGAGTTGTGGCAGTGGGCTCTCCGTGTCTCTGAAGGCAGGGGATGGGCTGGATTTGAGCAGGATTTCTTCATGAGTGTCCCATTGACTGGTGCAAACGCTGACATTCTGTGTGGTAACCTGTTGCTTCACACTTTAGTTTTGCTCTGGAGTACTCATTGAATTCGTGATTATGAGCTCAAAAGCGTGGAAGAACATTCTTTCAAATGCTTGGGACTCAGGAAAGTGGTTTACAGTGTACATGATGTATGTGAATGATGTGTGAATGTCTTTGAGAAAACAAATACGCTCTGTGAAGTTACTTAAATAACTTCATCTTTTAGTCCTAACTCGCCTAAAAGCCATAGGTCAAAAGCCTGAAAACTTTTCAGGATAATAGGGATATATAAACTTCTTGGAACTCCTGTCTGGTTTCCTAAGAGTAGGAAGGCTAGACAATTTGAAATATATACTATCTGTAATATTTACCACAAGCATTACAATTTCTTGGAAGAAAACATTTATTTAGTAAATTATCATGTTTTCCAAGAGGAAGAATTCCTGCCCGTACTTGTTTTCTAACAAGTAGATAAGAACAAAATCTGGTAAATCAGACTCCCTTTCTTGTCTCTGTTTCTACCTAAGAACTAGGGGAAATTTTTCTTTTATGTATGTATATTTTTTAGCCCCAGGATAGGAAATAGTATGCATGAATCTCTGGACCTGAGTGGAATGTGGCTGGCAGGTAGTCTCCAGGGTCAGAATAATTGAGATTTGCCATCTGGCAAATGAAATTAATGATCTAAGTAGGGATTTTGTGTTGTCTTACCTTTCTGTTTGGAAAAAGATTTGTGAGCATTCTGTAGGGTGAGCTAGTGACCAAGAGTTAACACGCAGAAAGAAGAGGTTGATCACATAGAAACACCTCCAGTGTGTTCAGAGATGAAAATATTGACACTAGGAACAAATCTGTAGCGCGTATAATGAAACTCAGAAATGGAACACGTCTTCATACACAAAACTATATGCCTCAAAAACCAGGTATCCTGTAATACATCGTATCTTTGTATTGAATGGCACTTGTCACTAAGTGGTAGTGACATTTCTAAGTGGTAGTGACATTTTGTCATCCAGGGATAGAATCAGAATTTGAATCCAGAGCTCTGGGCTCTGTGTGCTGCATTTCTCCTCCCTCCCTTCCTTCCTATTTTGTATGTAGGTAGATTTTTGCAATTGGAGTTGTCTTCAAAAATTATTCTTAGACTATGTTAACCAGTTCGATGAAAATATTTCAAACTGTATATAAAACCAGAACATTATACCTCATGATTGCATTATTATACACAGCTATGATTTAATAAAAAAAGAAAAAGGAAAAAATTATTCTTGAAGGTTTTTGGGAGGCAGAATAATGATCTATTAAAAACTTGGGCTTTGGATAATCTGGCTTCATGAAATGAGTTGGGGAAGATTCCTTCCTTTTCTCAATGCTATATAATAATTTCTGCAGTATGGGAGCCAGTTGTTCTTTATAGGTCAGATATAATTTGCCTGTAAAACCATCTGGTCTAAGACTTTTTTTTTTTGATGGAAGAATTTTTATTGTAGCTTCAGTTTTGTTGCTTTTTATTAGTCTTTCTGGGATTCTATTTTTCCCTGATTAAACCTTAGGAGGTTGTGTGTTTCTAGGAATTTGTGCATTTCCTCAATGTTTTTGAGTTCATGTGCATAGAGATTTTTATATTATTCGCAGATGTTATTTTGTAATTTCTCCTTTTGTATTTCTGAATGAGTTTATTTGGGTCTTTCCTTATCTGCTTAATATAGCACGATGTCTATCAATTTGGTTTATTTTTCTCAAAGAAGCAACTCTTTGTTCCATTTGTTTTCTGAGTCATTTTCTTGTTTTCCATTTTGTTGAGTTACGCTCTAACCTTAGTTATTTCTTGTCTTCTGATGGCTTTGGGTTTGATTTGCTCTTCATTTTCTACTTCTTTGAGATGATTCATTACGTTGTTGATTTGTGATCTTTCTGGGCTTTTTTTTGATGTAGGCATTTAAGGCTGTGAATTTTTCCCTTAGGACTGCTTTTGGTCGATTGCACAGATTTTAATAACTTTTGTCCTCTTTGTCACTTAGGTCAAGGACTCTTCCGATGTTCACCTTAATGTCATCCTTGACCCAATAATTATTCGGTAGTAGGTTGTTTCATTTCCATGACTTTGCATAGAATTGAGTATTTCTGTAGGAGTTGATTTCTAATTTCATTCTCCTGTGGTCCGAGAAGATAAATGGTGTAATTTCTGTTTTTTTATTTCAATGACACATGTTATGTGGCCTATGGTATGATCAGTCTTAGAGAATGTTCTGTGTTTTCATGAGAAGAATAGTTTTTGGGTAGAATGTTCTGTAAATATCAGATAGGCCCATTTTCTCTAGAGTCCTGTTTAATTCCACTGTTTATTTTTGATTTGTAATATCTGTCCAGTTCTGTCAGTGGAGTATTCAAGTCCCTGAGAATTACAATGCTGTTTATCACTTTCCTTAGATCTTGTACAATTTTCTTTATGAATTTGGGCACATCTGTGCTGGGTGCATAAATATTTAGGATTGTTATTTCTTTTTTTTTTTTTTTTGAATTATTCTCTTTGCTATTAGATAATGACCATCTCTATTTTTTTTTTTAACTATTGTCCACTTAAAATCTGATATGAGAATGGCTTCACCTGCTTTGTTTGATTTCCATTTGCATGGAATTTTTTTTTTCATCTCTTCACCATCAGTCTGAACATGTCCTTGTGTGTTAGATGTGTTTCCTGAAGACTGCAGATACTTGGCTTGTATTTTTTTTTATCCAGACTGTGCCTCTTGAGTGGAGAATTCATGCTGTTTATATTTATTGAAAGAATTGATCAGTGGGATGCAGATCTGTTCCCCCTTTTGGGGGGAACCATATTGCTTCATTTTATCTCTTGAGCCTTTATTTTATATGTGCTCTGAGCGTTAGCTTTTGGGTGAATTTATACTTTTAAATGCCCAGTGTGCTGACTGATGCGTAATGCAGATCTTAGTGCTTCCTGTAGGGCAGATATGGTCTTGACAAATTCTCTCAAGTGTTTGCTTTTCTGAAAAAGTCTTTATTTATCCTTCATAATAAACTTAGTTTTGCAGGACACAAAATTCTAGGCTGGCCATTGTTCTGTTTTATAAGTACTGATGACAGGGCCCTAATGCCTTCTGGCTTGTGAGGTCTCATTCGAGAAAGCTGCCATTAGTCTGCTGGGCTTTCCTTTTAAGTTACCTGATGTTTTTCCTTATGGTTTGCAGTAGTTCCTCCTTTGTCTTAACTTTGGCCATTATGATGAGCAGGTACAGTGGCAATTGGCTCTTTGCTATGAATCTCCCATCCAACTTCTTGTACCTGAATATTTCCAACCCTTGTGTGTTTTCTTTTTCACCCTCAAGGATGCCTATGATTCTTATATTTGGACTCTTTACATAATCCTGTATTTCTTGTAAGTTTTGTTCATTTTTCTTATTTCTCTGTTCTTTATCTTTGATTGACTAGTAGTTTATTTCAAAGGTATTGTCTTTCGTTCTGAGATTCTTTCTTCTTCCTGATCTAGTCTCATCTTAAAACTTTCTGCTGGATTTTGTATTTCCTTACACATTCAGAAGTTCTATTTTGTTTTCTTTTACTGTATCTATCTCTTCAGTGAGTTTTTCATCTATTTTCTGAATTGCTTTTGTAGTTCCTTTGTGTCAGATTTCTTTTTTCTTCTTGGTTTTCATTGTGGTTCCATGTTTGGAATTCTTTATCTGTTATTTCAATATTTTTGTTTTCACTGGCATCCATTGATAAGGGGCTCTTGTTTCCTTTGGAGGCATCCTTTTGCTCTGATTTTTCATTCTTCCAAAGTTCTTTTCCTGAATTCTTCTTATCTGTCCATGTGATGGAGTCCTGGGGTTACTGGTCCTCACTGGTGGCCCTGTCCCTGGGTCCCCAAAGATCAATCTGTGACTGTGCCAGTGAGAAGTATGGTGGTCCTGAGTTGCCTGTGGGTGTTCAAAGAGGTTTGGTGGACCTCTTGGGCTGCCTCTGTCCTGTGTTCACCTCTCCCGAGCTGTGTGAATTGTGTTGGGCCCCTCAGCCTAATCTCCAAGATGGTGGGTGGTAATTGTACAAATCAACAATGCCCTGCTTGCTTGAGTTGTTAGATGCTATATCAACTAGAGAGTTGTTCTACCTGTCACGGTTGATATTTGTGTGATGAAGCCAGCTGCCGAGTTTTTCTTCTGGGCCGAGGACTAAGGTCTAGTCCCTCATGTGGAGTGCTTGAGTGCCCTAAGCCTCCGGCAGAGACCCATTAGCTCCTAAGGGGTTTCTTCATCTCCATTATCCCTGAGGTGGAGAGGGGAGCAAGGCGGATTGTTGCTAGGTTTTAGGAGCTGGGAAAGGCTTTGCAGAGCCTCAAAGGGGCTCAGAAATGACTTTTCTGGCCATCAGGGGACCTACCTGGTAGGATAGTCAGGAAAGGTTCTCCATACCCAGATGGCTATTCTTCAGACAGGGCCATGAACAATTGATTGCTAAGGCCCCAAGCTTGGGCTGAGGTCTTTCTGCTGTTATCCAGTAGTGCAGTTTTTTTTTACAGGGAGGAGTGAGCACTTTATCAAATCACCATGCTTTGGAGTTCCACTCTAGTCAGCTCCAGCCATGTGGGCTCACTCAACACCTGAGTCCAGCTCCCAGACTTCACTTCTGTGACCCCTGTACTCCTCTTGGGTCCAAGGGTTCCAGACTGTCTTGTTTATCTGAGCTGCCAGGATGCAACCCTGTGAAATGCTGGATGGACAGGGAGCTCTCCAATTGTGCATCATCATTGCATCTGTACTTCTTCAGGAGAAGAGTCCCTCTGTCTGGAGACTCAACCTGGCTTGCCTGCCCACAGAAGAGAAGTGGCCATTCATGAACTTCTTAGCTCAGACCTCTCTGGCAGGTGTATGGGTGGGGAGGGGCCGCTGCTCCAGGTCAGCCTGAGCTCAAGCTGCTTTCTCAGTTGCAGTGGGGAGAGGAGGTAGAAGGGAGGGTGCTCTGGATGAAAGAGCGCTGGCACTCTGGGGTCTCATGACACTTTCCCAGCAGAGCCCCTCGTGGACTGCCCCCTGCCCAGACTCAGGGAGCATATAGTTCAGCCCCGTGTGCCTTATTTGCTATCATGCCCTGGCTCACAGATGGTGGAAAAGCCTTCAGTAAATTTGGTGGCCTGCTATTTAAGGATGTACAGGGAGAGGGGAATCTGCCCTTGACCTTACACTGGGCTCAGAGCCTTGTGGATTTGGTCCTCATCACTGTCTTCTTCCTTCTCGGCTTTGCAGTTTTTCTTCCTGGAGTCCCCAGCTGTCTCTGTCATCTCTCCCTGTGATCCACACCTGAGTTGGGACTCATCCCCCTTCTCTGTCTGATAACCTACCTTCCTGCTAGGATGGCTGTCTTCCATTCCTCCATAATTCTTGATATTTGCTTTCATGGGTCACCTTGGTGTGGTTCTTCAGGAATATATTGACTTTTGTGTTCCATATTAACTTTTAAATCAACTTGCCAAGGCTCACTGTTTAGATTTTTTTCTCTTTTTCTTTTTTTAATTAAATCATAGCTGTGTACGTTGATATGATCATGGGGCATCATACACTAGTTTCATAGACCGTTTGACACATTTTCATCACACTGGTTAGCATAGCCTTCCTGGCATTTTCTTAGTTATTGTGCTAAGACATTTACATTCCACATTTACTAAGTTTCACATATACCCTTGTAAGATGTACCGCTGGTGTAATCCCACCAATCCGCCTCCCTCTACCCACCTCCCCTCCCCCTCCCCTCCCTTTCCCCCTTCCCCCTATTCTTAGGTTGTAACTGGGTTATACCTTTCATGTGAAAGCCCTAAATTAGTTTCATAGTAGGGCTGAGTACATTTGGTACTTTTTCTTCCATTCTTGAGATACTTTACTAAGAAGAGTATGTTCCAGCTCCATCCATGTAAACATGAAAGAGGTAAAGTCTCCATCTTTCTTGGAGGCTGCATAATATTCCATGGTATACATATACCACAATTTATTAATCCATTCGTGGATCGATGGGCACTTGGGCTTTTTCCATGATTTAGCAATTATGAATAGGGCTGCAATAAGCATTCTGGTACAAATATCTTTGTTATGATGTGATTTTTGGTCTTCTGGGTATATGCCCAGTAGAGGAATTACAGGATTGAATGGCAGATCTATTTTTAGATCTCTAAGTGTTCTCCATATCTCTTTCCAAAAGGAATGTATTATGTTTAGCTTTTGATGGGAATGTGAATCTTTGGGTTAGAATTATTTTTGTGATATTGAATCTTCTGATCTATTAACATGGTATTTATATCTGCATTTGTTTAGGCCTTCTTTAAATACTGTTTAATACATTAATATTTTTACCTATAATTTTTTGCATGTTTTTGATAGATTTATTCATATAGTACCTATTTTTGATGACACTGTATCTTAAAAAGTTGTTTTTGAGTCATTCATTCGATGCTATTATATAGAAATATATTTGGTTCTTGACATTTTTAGTTTCTGTCTAACATTTTTGCCAATCTCATTAATTTTATGATTTATCTGTATGTTTTTCATTTTGGCAATCAGATCACCTGCAAATAAATGAATAGTTTTATTTCTTCTTTTATGTACCCTATGTTTTTTATTATAATTTTGATATTAAATTAATTAATTGCATAGAAGTGATGACTGAAGCCTGGGTTACCGTGTTCTCAGTTTCAAAGGGAATGTTTTCAATCATTTGTCACTTACTATATTTAGCATCCTTAATAAAAAATAGACACTTTTTATCAGATTAAGGAATTATGTATTTACTGAGATGATATAATTATCCCATTTCACCATTTAATGTGGTGAACTAGAATAATTGATTTACTAATAACCCACTTAGTATTTCTTGGCAGAATCTAATTTGGTCATAATGTATTATTATTATTTTTTTAACATTACTGGATTCGTTTTACTGTTATTTTGTTTGGGATTTTTGTTTCTATGTTCTTCAGTTAAATTGATTTAAAAGTTCCCTTCTTCTATCATGCTTGCTGGATTTTGGTGTCAATTCTAAGTTAGCCTTGTAAATACTTTGAAATAATTTGTAGCAGATTGCAATTCTTTATTGCTTTATTCAAGTTGAAAGGATTGTTTTGCTTCCATTTCAGGTGCTAACAACTGAGGATCAGTTTCAACTAAATTACCTGTTTATAACCCCAAACTCTTTGTATGTGTGTTAGGGTTTAGTAGTAAATATCATTTCAGATTATAAACCTTTTTGGAGGATGGATTTTAGCTGTGAGGTCTCAAAGGGTATTTGCCATCCCCTCTATTTAGTTTTCAGGCTTGTAGAAAATAAGTTTTCATGCAGGTACCTGGTAGTGGTATAGGTTTAGTTTTCATTCTTCTTTATATCCCGTTTCCCTGAAAATAAGACATCCTCTGAAAATAAGACCTGCTTACAGGAAAGATAAGACCTAGGGCATCTTTGGGAGTACACCTTAAAATAAGACACTGTGTTATTTTCGGGGAAACAGGGTAGTTAGAAGTCCCAGATTTGGGAGACCCAGATTCTAGGGGATTACTGTATTAGACTTTGCAGCTTGGGTGGGCCTTGGACTACGTCTTCTATCTGCTGAGCTCTGTGAGATGCAAGAATTTGATAGTCATGCCAGTCAATTTTGGCAAATGCCCTTGGTTGAGGGCTGGTTTTAGCCTTCTGCTAATCTCTCTGGATTTTCCTCTTTTCTCAGCCAGGAATATGTTTTACTCTTCTGTCATCTATTGAAACAATCAGAGAGATTTTAAAACTATATTTTATCTGCCATTTTTATATAGCAAGAAGCTCATCACGTAATCTGTCACTGTGGCATAAAAAGCAGTCTTTGAAAGGGACTCTGAGTGTTAGACATCCCAAGGCATATTGTCATAGAACGTAGAATTTATGATGACTAAATAGCTTCTAAGAAAGTCATTTATCGAGATATACCAAAAAAGGTCTTTTATAAGAATATACCATATGTCTGCTTTGCTCAATATGGAGATTTCGTAACAAACCACCACTTGTTTAAGCTGACTTCTCAGGATGCTCATTCAGTCCTATGTATGCATGATAAAATCCAGAAGTTTCTTGAGTTATTTTTAAAGATTTCATTGTAAATATAAAACTTTTTGTGCTTTTCACATGAAAAGTTTCAATTCAGATTTCGTGGAGGAAGACCATTGAAGTACAACTCAAACTATTATGTACAAGCAAAGACACTGCTTGGGCTACACGTGGTAGCCCAAGTTCTCAAATGAGTAATAAAGTCTTTTTTATTGGTATTAACAAATAGAGATGCAAATCACCAGTAGTCAATCTTTTTTTTTTTTTTAAAAAAAAAACAAGGTTTTAAGGGTAGCTCCTGTGGCTCAAAGGGGTAGGGCGCTGGCCTCAGATGCCAGAAGTGGTGGATTCAAACCCAGCCGTGGCCAAAAACAACAAAACAACAAAAAAACAAGGTTTTAATTTTTCTTTGTTTAAAATAACCTGAATTTCTTTCTTTCTTTTTAATTAATATTTTCTTATTTATTTATTTGTGGGTTTTGGCCAGGGCTGGGTTTGAACCCGCCACCTCTGGCATATGTGACTGGCGCCCTACCCCTTTGAGCCACAGGCGCTGCCCAATAACCTGAATTTCTTTAACCTCTTTTCCTATGATTATTAAAACTTTTAATAATATAACTTTACCCTCAAGTAGTGTTTACATGGATTTCAAATTTCCAGTATTAACTTTCGATTACAGAGTCTCAAAGGGAAACTTAAGGTTGAATTCATGGCAGTGTGCCTCTGAATAGACTGTTAGGGTATATAACCCCAAACTGTTCACATAAGAGGCACTGAGGTCCCAAAGCAATCCCAGTTATCCTATATAAGAGGCTCTGAAGTTCTAAACCAATCCCAGTTATCATTCATAAGAGGCACTGAAGTCCTAAACCAATCCCGGTTACCATACATAAGAGGCTCTGAAGTCCTAAACCAATCCCGGTTATCATACATAAGAGGCACTGAAGTCCTAAACCAATCCCGGTTATCATACATAAGAGGCACTGAAGTCCTAAACCAATCCAGGTTACCATACATAAGAGGCTCTGAAGTCCTAAACCAAACCCGGTTATCATACATAAGAGGCTCTGAAGTCCTAAACCAATCCCGGTTATCATACATAAGAGGCACTGAAGTCCTAAATCAATCCCGGTTATCATACATAAGAGGCACTGAAGTCCTAAACCAATCCCGGTTATCATGCATAAGAGGCTCCGAAGTCCTAAACCAATCCCGGTTATCATACATAAGAGGCTCTGAAGTCCTAAACCCATCCCGGTTATCATACATAAGAGGCACTGACATTCTAACCAGTCCCAGTCCTCATACTGCAGTACATGTATGAACGTAGATGATTTAAGAAGGTCACTCCCTGTCCTGCCATGTGTCATTCACTGATTAATTATGGTTTCCTGAAAATATATCATTAATGATTTATTTAACTTGGGCATTGATCTCTTTTCTTTTATAACCTAAACACTCTTTCCTGGGTGATTATTATGTCATTAACATGAAAGTAATTAATACGAATGATCATGTCCATTTCATAAATATACTAGCAACATAGAAAGTAGGGAGGTGGCACAGCAACTCTGAGGGTGACTATAAGCAACATCAAAGCTTTGCTTATGGCACCTCACAGTCTGGGTGGCCGTGACTCTCTTGTCCTTTGAGCTGTTACATTCTTTTTATCGGTGGCTCTGCATTTTGCGCTGTTAAGATCAGTCATTCTGGGTCAGCCTTGGTCTGGGGTGGATGTATGCATGATAAATCCGTACTTATCTTCCTTAAAGAAATTGTTCTGACCTTAGAAGTTTCCATCTTCAAGATGGTAGCTATTTCCCTCAACTCTGTTGCTTGTCATAATTCGGCATTGTACTTGCTATTTTGAGTCATGAGTGACATATAAGCTGTACTGAGTTTTTGAGTCTGATTGCCCCTCAATAGCCTCCTTCGCTTTCAAAGAATGACAGTTTTTAAAGTTCATTGTTAATAAGGTTGTCTAATCGAGTGTTTAGGACTTAATGAAAGTTGGTCCAAATTGGGTTATTGTATTTCTTCATATGGGACTGAAATTCAAGCTATGTGAGCTTCAGCTTCTGGACAGGATGGAGTAATAGGGCCCAGATATTATGTGACTGCAGCAAGTAAGGAACTGGACCAAGTATGCGGATCTGTAGTTCCCAAGACACTGAGCATCAGTCAACAGAACAGTGATTGTTGGGAGGTGCTACATAGATAAAGTGAGCCCTGTGGTTGTCTTGGCTTACTGTCTATAAGACAGGGTGGAGAATTAAATAGGGATTAGAGTCTCCTTCTGTTGATGAGGTAGAGCTTAGAGTCCAGAAGTTTAAGCAACTGAAATTTTCAGGGCAAAGTAGCAGAGAGGAGAAAGCTGTGTAGAGAAAGAACTCCGGAGCCCCGTATTGTATGCAGCAAGGTGTCCAGCCCAGATGCTTAGCTGGCTGCTGACTAGTGTGTGCATTGAGAAGACGGCCGGATCAGGAAATAAACACCCACACATCCTCAGGGCTCTGAGAGAGCAGGCATGGTGCCTGCTACCATACAGTAGGGCTGCAACTTTATAATTCACTGCACATCACAGAAGACTGACGAGAGTTTGGCCGTAGTATTGAGAGAGACTTAGCCCCACACTAGACACTGCTCTGGTTTTATGTGACAAAATTATGAGACACCTGGTAGTTCAAGGTAGTCACTGAAATAATTCAATGAAACAAGAAAAAGAGAGTTTATTAATGATCTGTATGGCAGACCAGGCCCCGTCCTGGTGACCAAAGGCCCCGTAGAAAACAGTTTTTAGAATTTATGCTCGATTTTGAGGAAGTGCCAAGGCCTCCTTGGAAAGTTCCCCCGTTTTTTTCCTCATTTTATGATTGGTCCACCTAGGGTCTTGATCAATCCTATTGATAGCAGAATTTCGTCTTCAGTAAGTCCTTGGTCCTGGTGATTTGAAGAATGAATCCAGGGACCACAGATCAGTGGTAAGACAGGATTTATTTATAGAAAAGAATGCAGAAACACCAGAACTCCTGGCAGAGAGAAACAAACCAAGTCGGAGTGGGGGTAGGAGGGGTGGGAAGCTCCCTCTCTCTCTCTCTCTCCTGGGCTCTTTGTCCAGGGCTATATATAGTTGCACAGGCCCTCTGTAGTTACATTTATTGGGGCTCTGTAGTTACTTTTAGCCTGGCTGGGTAGCAAATGAATGGCTACAATCCCTTTGGTTCCCAGGCCTAGGAAATTTGCATGAAATTGACCAGACCTAGGAAATGGGGGGTTCCCTGTTCAGTGGCAAGTTCAAGGGGAGGGAAACCTAAGGTGCTGGTCTCTCTCTGGCTTCTCCGACTACTGGAGCCTCCAGCCCACTTGCTGCCACTGCACCAAAACCGCCCAGGCCAGCCAGTTAGCTCCACCCCCCACCCCCACCCCCAGTTCCCCTGAGCTGGCTGGGGCTCCACCTGTCCCGTATCAACAGTCCCAAAATGACCCAGGTCATCCTGACTGTATCTGTCCATCCTGGGACATTAATTGACCTCTTTCCCAGAACTGCCCAACCGTGGGGTCTTAATAGGTCCATCTCCACAGTAGCCTGGGTCAGCCTGGCAGCACCTGCCTTGCTCATGACTAGCTAACTGCCTAGCAGATCCGAGTAATGTAACTGCTTCTCAGAACAAAACTCAAATTTTATTGGATTATAAACATACCCACCAACCAACAAGTTAAAATTCAATCAGTACTGTGTCTGACATTCAACAAGTATTGCAGCATTATTTTAAGAGGCAAAACAAACAGATAACCAAAAACACGTGAAAACAATGGAAATCTCTGTCACTGGGAAAAAAGGGTTGCCAAAATATGTCATAACATCACAGTTATCATAGTTCTTGGAACCGAGAGAGATTGGAGAGCAGAGGAGGACAAAGTATAGAGAAATATTCGAAGAAACAGTGGCTGAAAATATCTAAATATGATGAAAGGAATAGATCTGAGTGATTCCAAGGAGAAGAAACATGGAGAAAACTGCAGTATGTTGCATCACAATCAAATTGTTTCAATCCAGTGATGAAGAGAAAGTATTAAATGAAGTGAGAGGAAAGAACACTTTACAGAAGAGTTATAGAGGGAGGAGCAAATATAAACTCACAACACAAACTGGTACCCAGTGGAGCAACCTCCTTAAAATAATGAGAGAAAAACACTGTCCACTTAGAATTCTCTACCCAGCAAAAATATCCTTCGGAAATGAAAGTGAAATAGGTACTTTTCTGGGCCTACAAAAGCTGAATGAATTCATCACCATTCTAGTTGATCTACAAGACATTTTTAAACAAGTCTTTCACAAGCAATGACAAATGACAACAGTAAAATGTAGATGTTGAATGGATTGGAACCAAATTTATTGTTGAACAGATGTGAGAGTGGACATCTTGTTTTTTCCTAGTATTTAGGAGGAAAACATTTCGTCTTTCACCAGTATGTATAATACTAGCTGGAGATTTTTCAAAGATGATCTTCATCAAGATGAGGAAGTTTCTGTGCTAGATTTTGTCAAATGCTTATGTCTGAGTATGACATTAGGGGATTAAACATAAAATGTGACACATGTACCCAGTTTTTGTAGAAATTACTAATATAATTTTTAAATTTTACAATAAACAGATTAATGTGTGAAAAGCAATCAAGAATTACACTGATTGCTTTTCACGTGTTTGTCAGTGAAACCCACCTTGATCTTCTCAATGCTGGAAGCCAAGTTCTAGTCAATGCAATAAACCAGGAAAAAGAAATTAAAGGAACCCAGTAGAAAGCATGAAATAAAATTCTCTCTAAAGTCTATGCAGAAACATTGGCTGAATTTCTTTCTTTCTTTTTTTTTTTTAGAGACAGAGTCTCACTTTATCACCCTTGGTAGAGTGCTATGGCATCACAGCTCATAGCAACCTCCAACTCCTGGGTTTAGGCGATTCTCTTGCCTCAGCCTCCCCAAGTAGCTGGGACTACAGGTGCCTGCCACAATGCCCGGCTATTTTTTTTGTTGCAGTTTGGCCGGGGCTGGGTTTGAACCCACCACCATCAGTATATGGGGCCAGTGCCCTGTTTACTGAGCCACAATTTCTATGTGAAAATCTACTTGAATTTACAAAACAGTTATAAAAACTGATATGTAAACTTAACCAAGATTGCAGGTTATATTATAACATATAAAAATGGTTGTCATTTCTATTTACTAGGAATGATAAGAAATTGAAACTACAAAAATTACCATGGAGCTAGAAATCTGTGTGTGTGATCTCAAGCAGGAGGCACTCCCAATACAAGGCTCAGATTTCAGATTTCTGAAGGAAATAGGAAATCAATAGGAGCTGGTATGCTCAATCAGAGAAACTGCAGGCGTCTTTGTTCATCTCCCTCATCTTACCCTCTGGGCAAATAGACTTCAATGAAATCAGAGTGGAGCAAACACTCTGGCCCATTGCTGGAATCCCACAAGTGGGCAATGGACCCCTGAGCTCCCACTTTTAATGCTTAAAAAAAAAAATTGCCATGGAAAATTGCATTAAAATATGTAATAATTAAGGATAGATTTGGCAAATGTGTACAAGATCAGAACACTGAAAACTACAAAATATTGCTTAGAGATTTTAAAGGAAACCTAAATAAATGGGAAGATATACTTTGTTCATGATTTGCAAGACTCAAATTTGTTATGATGTTAGAGATAGTCTTACCCAACTTGGTCTATAGATTCAACACAATCTCCATCAAAAACTTAGAAGGACTTTTGGTAAAAATTGACAATATATATTTTTTTAAGAAATGAGGTCTTGCTCTGTTGTCCAAGCTGGAATTCAGTGGCATGATTATAGCTCACTGTACCTTGGGACTCGATTTCTATTTTTTTTTTTTGCAGTTTTTGGCCAGGGCCGAGTTTGAACCTGCCACCTCTGGTATATGGGGCCGGCGCCTACTCCTTTGAGCCACAGGCCCCCCCCCCCCCGCTTGATTTCAAGTGGTCCTTTTGCCTCAGCCTCTGAGTAGCTGGGACTACAGGCATAAGCCACTGTGCCTGCCTCATTTTTTAATTTTTTGTGGAGACCGGATTGCATTACATTGCCCAGGCTGGTCTTAAACTCTGGGTTCGAACAATCGCCCCACCTAGGCCTCCTAAGTGTTGGGATTACTGGCTTGAGCACATGGCAGACGGTATAATTTTAAAATTCATGTAGAGTGCACAGACATAACATCATAAAAGGAGAAGAAAGTTGGGGGACTTGCAGCTCTTGGTTTCAAGACTTATTTTAAAGCCATACTACTCAAGACGAAGCATGTTTTAACATTAAGATAGACAAATACATGAGCGGAATGGAATTGAGTATTTAGAAATAGGTTCATATGAATGTTGGACCATATGAAATAGGTCCATATGTTGATTTTTGATAAAGTTTCAAAGACAATTCAGCAAAGAAAGTGTAGTCTTTCAGCAAATGGTGTGGGAACAACTGGATATTTATGTGAAAAGAACTAAAAAATGCTGATACCTATAAAAATCATTAAACCACATAAATCATTAATTCAAAGTGAGTCAGAGGCTTGGTTATAAATTCTAAAATTCTAAAACTTATGTAAGAAACTATTGGAGAAAATTTTTGTGACTTTCATTTCAGCCAAGATTTAAGACACAAAAAGAACCATGTGTAAAATAAATGATTGATAAATTATACTTCATCACCATTAAGAACTGCTCTTAAGCCAGATGCCAGGACTCACACCTGTAACTTTAGCACTCTGGGAAGCCATGGCAGGTGGATTGCCTAAGCTGAGGAGTTTGATACCATCCTGAACCAGAGTGAGACCCTATCTCTACAAAAAAATAGAAAAATGAGCTGGACGTGGTGCTGGGCGCCTATAGTCCCAGCTAGTAGGGAGGCTGAGGCAAGAGGATCAGGTGAGCCCAAGAGTTAGAGGTTGCTATGAGTTGTGACGCCACAGCACTCTACCTAGGGTGACAAACTGAGACTCTGTCTCAAAAAACCAAAAAAACCCCTGCTCTTCAAAAGGTGCTTTTAAGACAGTGACAACACACTGTTGTATACTAAACATTTTTCTAAGGGGTAGATAGTATGTTTTCTTATTGCACACACAAATATTAATAATAAATGATAGGGCAGGAAGAAACTTCTGGAGAAGAAGGGAGGTTATGGCATGGATTGTGGTAAAAATGTCCTGTGTGGCAGAAGGTTCAGGGGGATGTTTATCTCAAAACTCATCAAATATGTACATACTTCTATATAAAAAGTAAAATGCATTTCTTACTCTTAACTGTCTTGGACAGTCTTGTTTGATCTTTTTGTGTCATACATGTGGCAAACACTGGATTCTTTTTGCTAGGATGTTAGAATTTTCAGGTGTCTTCCATTAGTCTGTGATTTTTTCTTTTTATGTGGAATTTCTTTGTTTAAAGATCTGCATTAATGTTATACTCAAGTTTTTGGGTTTTTTTTTTTTTTTTTCATTCTCTATGTCCTGGAGTCAAAGCAATTAAAATCCATGAAACTTGCCCTTGAAGTTTTGGAAGACCTTGTGGCTGAGTACAATCTTTTTTTTTTTTTTTTTGTAGAGACAGTCTCACTTTATGGCCCTTGGTAGAGTGCCATGGCATCACACAGCTCACAGCAACCTCCAACTCCTGGGCTGAAGCGATTCTCTTGCCTCAGCCTCCCAAGTAGCTGGGACTACAGGCACCCGCCACAACGCCCAGCTATTTTTTGGTTGTAGTTCAGCAGGGGCTGGGTTTGAACCCGCCACCCTCGGTATATGGGGTCAGCGCCTTACCGACTGAGCCACAGGCGCCGCCCGGCTGAGTACAATCTTATATTGACTGTTTACCTAGCCACTTGCTCTAACGTCTGGTATTATGATTGCCTCATGATTCCTGGGAAAAAGCCATGTGTTTTCATTACTCCCTTCCCATCCATATGTAAGCCTCTCAGGTTTGGATTCAGTTTCTGTCCCTCTTTGATTAATTCCAGTCTTGGTATTACACTAGCTTTCTGGTCTGTGGGAGAAAAGTTGTTGAACCTTTTCAGTATGACAGCATATTTTGTCTAAAGCGTGTGCTCCATAAACACAGGCAGGGAAGAAGGAGGGATTAGCAGAGACAGAAGGAAAATTTCAAACATTTGAGTCTTTAGGTAATTCTTTGATGAATGACAATCTGTACAGTATTTTCTGAGAAATGTAGTTTTTAATCTATCATCAAATTAATCATTTCTTTTTTTTTTTTTTTTACATTTATTTATTTATTTATTGTAGAGACAGAGTCTCACTGTACCGCCCTCGGGTAGAGTGCCATGACTTCACACGGCTCACAGCAACCTCCAACTCTTGGGCTTTCGCGATTCTCCTGCCTCAGCCTTCCGAGCAGCTGGGACTACAGGCGCCCGCCACAACGCCCGGCTATTTTTTTGTTGCAGTTTGGCCGGGGCTGGGTTTGAACCCGCCACCCTCGGCATATGGGGCCGGTGCCCTTCTCACTGAGCCACAGGTGCCACCCCAAATTAATCATTTCTTAATTCACTAATTAGTTCTTCATTTGCTTTGTAATAAAAAGGATATTTTATTTCAAAAAAGGGCACACATATAACCGCAAATTATATAACCGTTATATAATTTGTTTTTTTATATAAACAAATTATATAACCAAAATGTGTGTACCCCTCTAATATTCTGTAATTAAATAAATGTTAAACACGTAGAGTCCGTTAAAGGGGGGCATCTTATTCTTCCCTGGATTCCCAAATCATGTTGGGATTGGACTGGGATAAATTCATTCATTGTGGAAAAAAAAAAAAAATCAGAAATGAATAGCTAAAAAAGGCTTCAAAAATGAAAAGATAAACCGCTGATTTGAAAAAAATTCTTTGCAGTTTATATCTATGATAAGGACTCATGCAATCTTTAAAACAGTCTTGGAATTTAATAATAAGAAAACTCACAGCCTCATTAAAAATAACCAGGATATTTTTTCTCTCTCTCTTTTTTTTTTTATTAAATCATAGCTGTGTACACTGATATAATCATGGGGCATCATTCACTAGCTTCACAGACCGTTTACCAAGTTTCACATGTACCCTTGTAAGATGCACCGCTGGTGTAATCCCACCAATCCCCTTCCCTCTACCCACCTCCCTAATCAGGATATTTGAATAGACACTTCATTAACCGGGGAAATTGATGGCAGATAAGCACAGGGAAATAAGCTCGACATCATTGGCCATTAGGAAAATACAAATTAAAGCCACCATGAGAAATTTATTGGAATGTCTTAAATTACATAGACTGGTGATCTGCTGAATGGAAGGACAGTCTCCACAACCCTTGATCAGTCCTCCTCAGCCAGCCGGATACTGAATATCAAGTGTTGATGGAGTAACTGCCAAGCTCACGTGGTGCCGTGGGAATGCAAAGTAGTATAACTTGGAAAACTATTTGACAATTTGTAAAGGATTTAAACTTTTTTTTTTTTTTGTAGAGACAGAGTCTCATTGTACCACCCTCGGTAGAGTGCCGTGGCGTCACACGGCTCACAGCAACCTCTAACTCTTGGGCTTACGCGATTCTCCTGCCTCAGCCTCCCGAGCAGCTGGGACTACAGGCGCCTGCCACAACACCCGGCTATTTTTTTGTTGCAGTTTGGCCGGGGCTGGGTTTCTTTTATGCCTGCTATGTGATCCAGCTATTTCATTCCTATGCATTTATCCAAGAGAAATGAAAGCATGTGTCTCCGTAAACCTTTTTAAGAAAATGTTCATAGAAGTCTTATTTGTACTAGTCCCAAAGTGTAAACAACCAAAATATCCATCCGGGCCCAGCACTCGGAGCACAGTGGTTACGGCGCCGGCCACATGCACAAAGACTGGTGGGTTTAACCTGGCCCAGGCCTGCTAAACAACAATGACAACTGCAACAAAAAAATATCTGGGCATTGTGGTGGGCGCCTGTAGTCTCAGCTACTGGGGAGGTTGAGGCAAGAGAATCGCTTAACCCCAAGAGTTGGAGGTTGCTGTGAACTGTGATGCCACTGCACTCTACCCAGAGCGACACAGTGAGACCGTTTGAAAAAAAAAAGTCCATCCATAAGTGAGTGGATAAACAAATTGCAGAATAGCTGTGCAACAAAATACTGCTCTGTGGTGGAAAGGAGTGAACTATTAAGGTGTGCAACCACTTCGATGAAACTCAAAATAATTACGCTGATGAAAAATGTCCGATGTCTACACCTGAGCGGCTGTGTGGGGAGGGGCAAGGAAAGGGGTTGCCAAAGTCCCCTGGGAAAACTTCTGCAAGGGGCAAATCTGTTCATCATGTTGATTTTGGCGGTGATTTTATGGATCTATGCAAAGCTAATCAAAATGTACACTTTAAATAGAATGCAGTTATGGCATATCAATTTTACTCTATAAAGCTGTTAGAATTAAAATCCAAACTTATGAAAATTTAAATACTCCTCTTCAGATTAAATATAATCACATTTAACTTTCCTTTAATGCTGTCTTATATGTCTCCTTTCAAAAAGGGTTTTGGGTATTCAGTTCTCCCTATTTTTTTTTTTTTTAGAGACAGAGTCTCACTTTGTCACCCTGGTAGAGTGTCGTGGGGTCACAGCGCACAGCACCCTCCAACTCCTGGGCTTACTAAGGCGATTCTCTTGCCTCAGTCTCCGGAGTAGCTGGGACTGCAGGTGCCCAGCTATTTTTTTGTTGCAGTTTGACTGGGGCCGGGTTTGAACCCATCACACTCAGTATATGGGGCTGGCGCCCTACCCACTGAGCCACACGGGCTGCCCAGTTCTCCCTGTTTTTGTGACTGGCTGGTCTCCTGTGTGGCTCTATGATAGAATCAGGTTACCAACCCACCCAGGAAGGATCCCGTTCCTGGAAAGCATGTCCTTCCCAGGAAATAGTGACTGAACCAATTCAGGCCCCCCTAACCTTTTCCCACCTACCTGCCCAGGTAAAACTATGGACAGACCAATCCTGGTGATCCTAACCCTTTAAATCCCTGTCCGCCACAGCCCATATGTGGATTTTTCACTAGTCAGGAATCTCACCCCACCTGCCCTCCAGCTGGAATAAAAGCCAATTTAATTGCACAAATTGGATCTCTGCCTTCCTTTTATCTAGCCTCTCGGAATGATTCTATCCTTGGGTCCGGAACCTTCTAGGCATCTCTCACCTCTAGGCATCTTCCCGCTCTGTTATCTTCCTGGCCACTGTGTGCCCTGCTAGCTGCTCCCTCCCTGGTAGTAAACATGCGCCTCCTACTTTTATGAAGGTGAAATTGGGTTAAAAGAAGTCTCAGAGACAACTTTGAAGTGGGCATTGAATACGGGAGTGATAATGTTGGAAATGTCAGGGTTTAGGACTGACTGAGTGAAGCCACAGTATGAGTATGTGAAAAGTCACGACTGCTCATCTGGTTTTGAAACACAGCCTCAGTTGTTCTACAGATTTCCTCCCAATCCCTCCCCAGTGAGAGGCCCCCGGTTGTGCATTGAGGCAGCTGCCCTCAAGACCCTCTAGGAATGATTCTGCTTATCTTGGGAGAAGAATATGCCACATTTTGTCCTAGGATAGGAGCATTTTTCTAAACATTCTAGTTTGGGAGTCAGCAAACTCAAGCCCAAAGCCTGCTTTTGTAAATAAAAGTTGTAATAAAAGCCAGCTCATTCTTTCACGTGTCGTGTGTGGCTGTCTTCATGTGACAACAGCAGAGTGAGTTTCAGCCACTGCAGGTGGATTGGGCCTTTCAGATGCAGACAGCATTTAGTGTCTGCCATTTTAAGGAAATGTTTGCTAACCCTCTAGTTAATTAAAATTAGTAATAGCAAACACTTACAGCACTTACTTCATGCCAGGTTATTGTAAAATATAAGTAAAAGTATTAATTCCAATACTCTAAAGAGATAGATACTGTTCTAGAATCTGTGTAACAGATGAGGAAACTGAGGCACAGAGGGTTAAGTAATTTGCCCTAATTCACAAAGCTAAGAGGTGTTAGGGCCGGCATTTTAACAAAGGGGGCTTAAATCCAAGGCCTGGAGAAATGCAGATAAAAGAAACGCAAAATTTATTTTTTAAAATGGTCAATTTATGGTAAGTTAATTACTTTCGGCGAGAAGTTGAGAATATTCTAGCTAAGTAACAAGAAAGAAGATAAGATATACTCAATTAGTTTTAGGCTAATCATTACAGATTCTTAAGGCTTATCTGTGAAAACCTATGTTTGACACTTTGATTTTGTTCATCTTTAGCTGATGACCTCTTTGAATAAGGCCTGTTTTCCAGGGTAGGGACTTAGCAGGGTGGTGGACTGAGGGGATGGAAGTTCCTCTTGCCTCTACTTTGTGATAACTCCGCTTTGCTTTTGTTGTTCGGTGTTATTTTCATAGAACTACCCCACCAAGGAATCAGAATCATCCCCAAATTTCAGTCTCATAGCTTTGCATTTTCCTTAAACTGTTTCATATTTTCTGCATCACTGTAATAGAGAAATAAGTAAACATTTATTTCAGTAATTATTTGCAACTAACACTTGTGAAACAAAGCAGGCTCACAAGACTTTGACAGCTTGCTTATTTTTCTTGAAACTATTTCAGATTGGATTTTTGACACACATATATTGGTGATTTCAAAAAGTTTAAAAATTATGAACATACAATTTGGTAACTGTTTCCTCCTTGTAAATACTACACTTGTGTCTGGAGTATAGCATGAACTGATTTAAGAGTATGTCATAGCAATCTTTTTGTTAAAAGACCATCATGCCACAACTTTTTCCATTTTTGGATTCCAGCTATAATATTCTTTCAATATGGGAAAGAAAATAGGTATTTCCTTCAATATGGGAAGCATGAGTTTTATTCATCATATTTTAAAGCAGTACCTGTTGGTTGCATTCATGCTATAAAAATCTGTGCATTTCTTTTGTTAGGCATCTGTGGAATATGTGAGGAATTAAAGGGTACCTTGTTGAGTATCTTGTAGAAAGTGTCTTGCCTGGGCACAGTGGCTCACGTCTGTAATCCTAGCACTCTGGGAGGCCAAGGTGTGTGGATCACCTGAGCTTACAGGTTCGAGACCAACCTGAGCCAGAGCAAGACCTTCTCTCTAAAAATAGCCGTGTGTGGTGGCGGGCACCTGTAGTCCCAGTTACCTGGGAGGCTGAGGCAAGAGGATCACTTAAGGTTGCTGTAAGCTATGATGCCATAGCACTCTACTGGGGGCTACAAGGGAGACTCTGTCTCCAAAAAATAAATAAATATAAGTGTCTTGTCCTACAAAGAGATTGTCCAGTTAGGACAACAAGTATGCAAGTGATTGTAATACACATAAAAATGGTGCAGAGGAAGGCTAGTTTTGTATAAGACACATGTAAGTTAAACATTGCAGTATTGAAATACCTGTTCAGGGCTATAGGGCTGAAAGGAAGAGACATTCTTTACTAGTTTGTCTTGGAAATATTTCACAAATAGGAGAGTTGAGTTTTGAGTAGATGAGAAAGATCAGAATATAATTAATACCAAATATTTCCCTGGCACTTGATTTTTCTCAAAGCAGTTTTGTATGCCTAGTATGAATTTGTAACAACGGGAGAGAACAAGTAGTGTCATTATTTTAAGAATAATTTGATGTTTAGATGGGTTAACTAATGGCTTCTGTACACAACGGGTAAATCACTGGGTACCACCTGTACCCAGGTCTTCCAACTCTGAACTATTAAGTTTTTGCTGTAGTCCCCTTAAAGGGGAGGTTGAAAGCATTAAGTAAGTATCAGTCTGCACAGAACTCTTGTTGGGGAGGTGGAAGAGCAGGCTGGGGACAGAGAGGGGATAAAGTCTTAGTTCCTTCAATGCCTGGGAATTTGCTTGAGTTGGTGTGAAGGGCAGTGGCAGGAGAGAACGTCAGGAGAACACTGCATTCTCCAGCCAGATGTGACTGTGGCATAGACCCAAGTGTGAGTCGGGGGCTGGGGAGACGTGTGTGTACCTCAGTGTTTTTTAACTTAAAAAAGAAATACTCACCCCAGCATACTCGAACCTACAGTTAAACTTCTGTGACACTTTTAAATTATGTTGATCCAAAAAAAAAGTAAAAAAATATACTTTCTGAACTTTGAACTTCCTTGGAAAATAATTTAATTAATGATCTTTTAAAATTTTTGTGGTACCCGGGTTGACAATCACTGGTTTAGATTCTGGATGCATTTTGAAGGTAGAGCCCAGTGGATGTGTTTTTGAACCAAATGTAGTGTTTTAAGAGGAAGAGTCAAAAATGGATCCACAGTTTAGAACATGAGCAACTGGAGAAATAAAGTTATGGTTGGATGAGATGGGCAACAGGGAGCTGAGAAGATGCGAGTCCAGGGCACATGGAGCTGGTGTCAGACGGCTGTGGACACCTGGCTTTGGGTTCAGGGGCGTGCAGGCTGGAGACGTGAACTTGGAAATCATCGGTGTGCAGGTGGCATGTACAGTGGTGAGACGGGGTGATGTCGCCAGGGGCACAATTGTAGATAGGAAGAGAAGAGGTCTTAGTTCTGGAACATTCCGGTGTTTTGAATTTTTTTTTTTTTTTTTTTTTTTGTGGTTTTTGGCCGGGGCTGGGTTTGAACTCACCACCTCCGGCATATGGGACCGGCATCCTACTCCTTGAGTCACAGGCGCGAATTTTTAAAGACGAGGGGGAAACTGAAAAAGAGCCTGATAATAATGCAGTCGCTTTAGAATAATTTGAAATGAGGCCAGTGAATGTGAGAAAAGCTGTGAGGGTGTTTTGAGACATAACTTCAAAGTCGCCCGGGCAGGGTTCTTCCCCTGGCCCTTGCTTGTGGGCTCCATGGTTTGTTTGATGGGCATTGAATTGCTCAAGAGAAGTCCATTATAAAACATGGCAGGGACGAAACAGGTTTAATGTATTGGGTGAAGCAATGTTTATTTAGTGCTCATAATAACAGAATGAAAAGTAAGCAAGAGGGAGTCATTTTCCTCATTGTTAATGTAGAGACACAGTCCAGAGAAGGTGAAAGTGTGGCCTGTGGTTTTATAAATAACGGCGGTCCAGCTGGTTACCCCTCACTCACCTGCTGTGGCCTTTGCTGACAAAGATCTTGATATATTTTTAGAGTGATGTATTTGATAAACAGGAAACAATTAGAGGTCAGAACAATGCAGGGTGGGGGTGGGGAAGTAGGAGATGTTAAGGAAAATAAAAGCGGAACACTTAGAATGCAGACAGAGACCTGGTCTGCGAGGACAGCCTGAGGGTTCCCGGAGAAGACAGCTGCTGGCCCGCTGGCCGGCGGGGATGCCCGTCGTGGCTGTGGAGACTCCTGGAAGTCTGGAAATCCATTCTCAGGGCTCAGTGTGCTGCTAAAGGTACAACTCTCACATAGGAAGGATTGTTGAGGTCATTAAAACAGTCTGGGGAGACTTGTAGATAAGGAATGACTTCAGGGAGCAGAATGGGCTTAGAGGGGTGACAGAGAGACTTTACACCATCCTTTTTCATTAGCATTTGAATTGTTGATACCGAGGATGTGCTTTCTTTAGTCTCTCCAGAAAATGAAAATGGGAAAAACGTTAAGACAGAATTCAAACGAGCAATGTCTAGATGTTTTCTCCCTCTAACAATTAGGGTTTTTGATGAGACTCCCTAAAACGGTTTGTAGAGAGATTTCAAGACACGGGGTCCTTTTGTAACTAGAAGAGAAGCTTCTAGTAATAACATTTCAAGGAAATCAGGTAACTGAAATACTCTGATTTACTGTAATGCTAAGATTGTGATTTGGCTAAGTACTAAGTAATTGAATAAAACAGTGCATTATTTCGAATGACTTTACCAATTACCTGAAGTAATGCTGTTACAGCCCACTCTCCAGGGTGTGTGGTCACCCAGCTGCTGAGTAATGACCAAAGTCTTAGTCAGAAGCCTAAAATCTTTTTCTAAATTGACACATAATAATTTTACATATTCACGGGGTATATGCAATCTTTTGTTACATGCACAGATGTGTAAGGATGAAGTTGGGGTGCTTAATGGTGTCTTTCACCCCCAGCAGTCATCATGCCCATGTGCCCAGACCACTCCAGCTGGATGTTTGTAGACGTCAGCTTAGTTCTCTTCATTCCCTCCCCGCTCCCCACAGCCTTCCCGGCCCCTGGTCACCGTGCCTCTGCTCGCTGTCTCTGCAAGGTCAGCTGTTTTTAGCTTCCACATATGACATTGGTCTTTCTGTGCCCAGGTGATTTCATTTGACACGATGCTCTCCAGTTCTGCCTGTGTTGCTGCAGATGGCACGATTTCATTCTTATTTCTGTCTGACTAATACTCCACTTGATACATTCATCTGTGCACGGACACTGAGGTTGAGACTGAATCTGTGCCGGGGTGAATAGCACCTAAGCCTAACACCTCAGCGACTAACCACATCTGCTCCCCGTCTTTCTGTGGCACACTCCTTCTTCCATGTAGGAAAGCAATGATTTATTTTAGTTTAAAAGTAGGAAAACCGGAGTCTGCTTGATTTTTGTCAAGTGCTTTCATTTCTGAACTTGGTTCTCTCAAGTTAACTTTCCAGGTGAACCAAGTTAATGGCTCATGGTCCTTCCTGCGCCCCACATGCTAATTGCCCTACCCTTACAGTCTTGCAGCATAAAATGCATTGTCCTACTTCTGATGTTGCTGAAATAACAGCTATCATGCAGTACATGGGTCTGTGTAAGGTGGCAGTATTTATTTTCTGCTATGGAAAAGTTTAATTCAAAGTTGTCTGTGAAACGAGAAGGCAAGAGCATTGTTGCCTTGTTTAACCAGCTGGGGACCCATATGTCTAGTTTCCTGTCTCTCTGCCTGGTCCTAACACCGCTGTCTTATTCCAGAGTCTGGCTTTCCCCTCTGCCTTCCATTTCTGTCTTGAGTATCAGCTCTGGGCCCTCCCAGGTCCGACCCACTCCTTTAAGCCTCCAGCTTCTCACCCTAAAGCCTGGGTTGGTTGCTGAGGCTGTTGGCTTCCTCTCCAGTTTCTGTGACCCATGAGAACAGCTCTCACATCTGCCTGAGCATTAGAATCACCTGGAAGATTTGCTCCCTTACAGAGTCCGATCAGGAGGGCAACAACTTGAATTTGGACCTGGGAATCTGTACGGAAAAGAGAGATTTCATGCACTGCCGGGTTGGAATCCCTGCCCACATGGTGTCTTTACTAGAAGTGTTTGCCAAATAGATTTTCTCCTTGTTCAATGGTCCAGGAATCTGAGAAGTCTTGGACTTAGGTGTCATCCTGTCACAATCCCGTCTCTACTAAAAATAGAAGAACTAGCTCGGTGTGGTGGGTACCTGTAGTCCCAGATACTGGGGAGGCTGAGGCAGGAGGATCGCTTGAACCCAGGAGTTGGAGGTTGCTGTGAGCTGTGATGCCACAGCACTCTACTGAGGGTGACATAGTGAGACTCTGTCTTAAAAAAAAAGAAAGAAAGAAACTTTATTCGTGTGAGGGAATTGTAACAAAAATGCATTCTAAACTCCAAAAAGGCGTTATCTGTTTATACTTACACTTGTGTAAGGAGATCATAATAAATTACACTTGAAATTATGTTTTCTATAGAGGTGCTAATTTTACTTATAATGAAAGTAAAAGCTTTTGTGTTGAGTTCTTTTCTTTTTCTTCTTCTTTTCCTTCTTTAATCAAATATAAAATACTTTATGCGTTGGAGTTTACAAGCAAATTAAAAAAAATCACTGTACAAAAAAAAATCACTGTACTACATTAACTGTGAAATGTGACATGTTTATTCCAAGCAGTTTTTGAAATAAGAGATTTCAGCCAATTTCCCAGTGGATACTTGTTTGAATAATAAATCTAGATCATTGATTTTTCTTTAACGTTCTCAGTAGGTAAGTTCGTTATGATTAAAGTATTCAGTGAAAATAAAGTTATCCATATTCATTAGCTTAGTGCATATTTAATAAATGTCCATGAAATTCTCATGATTTTTTTTAGAACTATTTTGTTCTATTCTTGAACTGTTTTTTCAATTTCAAGAATGTTATGAGATGCTGGAGAGAAATGGTTTATATCGTCCTTTTGCTGACTGTTGTCTATTTTCACTGTGGGAGATAGCCTTTTTGGAGCTGTTTTCTGTAGCACCCCATGTTTTTGGTCCCTCGGAACAGCACATACAGAGAGCTACAGCTTAATTACACAGACTCTCATGAAGCAAGTAAATGATACACAACTGACTCACCTGGGAGACCGGAGCAAAGCTGACCCTGCTGAGGTCTGAGCGTCTAGTTCAAAATATGTTAATACTATGCTCCAAAACAGAATCTCATTTTATTGAGTCTTTCCATCCATACTTTACCCTTAATTTGCAGTCATGCAAAATAACAGCTGTCTCATACTAGCCATTTAAACTGGGGAATATGTAACACTCGTATATTTTAGTTTGTAATTATTTATGGCCTCCACTGGGGAAGCTCCAAAACTGCAGAAAGGCAACATAATCCACTGTGGTCACCACCTCTGGTTGCTTAGAGCACCAAGAAGAAATGGTGGAAATGCTTTTCAGGAATGTTTATTTTTTTATATTTATTACCTTCGCCACATAGTATTTGCTGTTTGGCTTTTTTTTAATCTATTACCACGTACAGAACATTCATAGAGTTTGTTTTTCCTTTGCTAATCCAGAAAACAACAGGCTCCATGGACAACGTTATATTTATGTGGATTTGGATAAGGCTTGAGCTTATATGCATGTCATTTTTACCTACTTTTTCTTTAAATTAACATAGTTTTTTATTCTTTGAAATGCAGTCTGTCTGATGTCGGAAAGTGACATACAGGCGTGATGTTTGAGCCAGTTCAGTGCTAACCTGAGAGAAGCCGACTGAGCCACTGCGCCCAGGTCACAGGCTGGATGGTGACAGTATCTTTATGAAGAACCACAACACTTAACTTCTTAGCCTGACACAATTTCATAGATGCTGCCAGAAGCTACTTTTTTCAGAGACAAAGACCTTTCTTAGATTAACACAGCAGAGAGTGTGGATTTCACGTTTGTGTGAGTTTTCCTTGCACCCTAAGTCCTGTGGGGGTGATGGGGAGTGGACCGGGTGGATGGTGTGGATGTTGAGGTTTCCCATTGTGCTGGGGACCCCGAATGTAGGGATGTCTTTCTGACCAGGCTGCAAGCAACCTGCCTGCAGTTTGCCCCAGAGAGAGGCGTTATACTGATCAGCACAGATGTGCCCTCTGTGTGTCAGGCCGGGCTTCTCTCCACACAGAAACTCTTAAAAACCTGATTTAGACTCAAAGGACGTAAATATTTCTACTGACGAGGTGTGCGGAAACCCAGGAGATCCTGGGAGAATTGTCTCCCCACAGTTAAGCAGTGAATATGCTCACAGTTCAAACTATTTATAACAGAATTGTCAGCAAAGTCTCCTAATTCTGATTTACTTGAGTTCACCTTGAAGTATATCTTTTTATATTGTCTTTCTCATTGGCAATATTGATGATCAATAGTCTGGCTAAAACATAAGTAACTATAGGTAAAAAGGAGACCTCAGCATAGATCAGGCCCTCTTTCATAGAAGTATATGATGTTATAAGTGATACTGTTTTTTTGAAATTCTAGAAAACATGCTAAATAAACATAGCCAGAACTGTAATATTCTTTTTTTTTTGTAGTTTTTGGCCAGGGCCGGGTTTGAACCCACCACACCACCTCCGGCACATGGGCCGGCACCCTACTCCTTTGAGCCACAGGTGCCGCCCTGTAATATTCTTTTATACAAGATAGTCTCAGGAAATGAAAGAGAGAGAGGGAGGGAAGGAACGAAGGAAGGAAAGAGAGAGAAAAAGAAAAAAAGAAAGAGAGAAAGAAAGAAAGAAGGAGGGAGGGAGGGAAGAAAATAAGCCAGAGAAACCAGGATCGGCTATTCGGAAAGGACTGTGTAGGTGGTGAGAGCAGGATGAACTCTATTTCCGCAGTCTGAGTTAAGTCTTATGGATGGGAGTGAGTGTTTATGATGACGGAGTGATGGATGAACCCTGGGTTTATAGGTATCTTTTCTAGGTACTTCATTGCCTGCAGGAACATGGCTTTTTTGAAGTGAATGTTGTTTAACTATTCATATGATTGAAGTCATTAATGCTGAGGATTATGTAGTCACCCCTCTGTCAAAGTTTCCAACTGGAAAACCCAGGCCTAGGAACGCGGGAGACTTGCTGACTGGAGCATGGGTGGGGTGGAGGAGCAGACAGGCCCCCCATCTCCCTCTGGGGCCTTTGTGTGCTCAGAAGGTGCACGTTCTAATGGGAGGTGGGAGAATGTTCCTGTTACTGACTGATCTCAGTAGGAATTGAAATTTCCTTCAGTATAACTCTACTTGCCCTTATAAATACCTACCCAAAGTAGTACTGAATTTGGGAAGAGTCCAGAGTATATGATGGCTCATTCCAGTGGGTGACTAGAGCTTGGCCCTGGTATAGAAAAATATTAATTGCCATTCAAAATCTTATCTAAGATGCAAACACGAGGTTGCCTTAAGCACAGTAAACAAATAATTAAACTAATTATAATTTGCTAGTGAGACTTCCAAGCTTTGAGAAGTTGGCCTTGTTCCCTGTTTGGTGAAAGGCGGGGTGGTTTAATCACTTTCGTCTGCAGTCAGAGGCGTTGCCACACTGAGCTGGAAGGAGTCTGAGCACAAGCCTCTGACTCGGTGAAGTTCATTTCTCTGAGGAGCAGCGCGCTCTTGGAACCCCTAAGGGCGGCATGGAGGGACCTACTGAGTGCTGAGGGTGAAGACCTTCAATCTTGCTGCTTTCTGTGATAAAGCGATTTTGCTTTTACCTGTTTTGTATCTTGGCTTCCCTGGTTTAGAAAACAAAATTTCAAACACACCAATACAATACCTTATATTTTGGTAGGAGTTGGACACAGATGTTCATGAAAACGGAGTGTACACTTAAGGTTTGTTAAGTTTTACATATTTGAATTTTATGTAAAAAGACTAAACAGGGACTGAACTTAATTATAGCATGCTGAAGTGCCTGGAAATTACTGAAGCCTGAAAATTATTTTGAAATGGACTAAGAATGAGGTGGACCATCGGACAGACCTGGGGTGGATATATGGTAGTAACACATTAATGGCAGCGTATCAGAATGTAGGTGGGTGGTTACTGTTTGATTCTTTCAAGATTGTGGCATGTTTGAAATTTTTTTTAAATTTATTCTGAGAAAACTCACTAATATAGTTTAGCACTCTTCGTTTTTGTGAATACTATAAGTGAGGCTTGGGGAGAATCAGATGAAGTCATTGGCAGAGTAGGAATTAGCACCAAAACCCCAGAGAATTGGTTTTGCTGCTTACTTTTACATTGGAATATGAATATTTGCTGAAGATTTCTTTTCTTCTTCTTCTTTTTTTTCACTTTATCACCCTGGGTAGAGGTAGAGCGCCATGGTGTCACCACTCACAGCAACCTCCAACTCCTGGGCTTAGGCGATTCTCTTGCCTTAGCCTCCCGAGCAGCTGGGACCACAGGCACCACCCGCTACAACCCCCAGCTATGCTGAAGATTTCTTTGTATGAATGTCAGAATAATCACTAGCATTGGCCAGATGCTGTGGCTCACACCTGTAATCTTTGGGAGGCTGAGGTGAGAGGGTCACTCAGGGTCAGGAGTTCGAGACTAACTTGAGCTATGTTGTGACTGTCTCTACAAAAAAATTAAAAAGAAAAAACACGAGTTATTTATTTATCAAAGATGAAAACGAAGGCATTCTGCAGGATGGTTTCTCTCCCCCCTTTTTAAATTTTATTTCTATAGTTTAATACCTTAAAGCTGATTGTGAATTCATATATTCCATGGTACTTAGGGTCCAAATCTTCATTCTGCTTACAATTCAGATATGTATAAACGCACATGGTATTCCCCGATGACTGTATTTCCTTGAAAGTACAGAAACGAAGGTAACTTCTTTAGAAAAGGTCCATGAACTTTCTGTGTTCTCCTGTTAACTTTTCTGAAATAACAAGAAGTGCTTTGCTTCTAGTATTTGACTAAGATAAGTCATGATGAAGGACTACCTAAAAATGATTTCTCCCTTACCCTGTACTCTCCTAGAACATTTACAGGATAGGAATATCTGGAGTCAAGACTGCCGTAAGTTGAATTCTGCCTGTGGTACTTCCAGGGGTGAGAACTGGGGGAAGTTACTCAAATTCCTTTTCCTTTGGGTGCAAAACGTGTATAATAGTACTCTGTGGCTCTTACGGTTTAACAAACACCACTAGGTGTAACTTCTATTAGTGTTGACCTTAAGTTTGCTGGTGAATGAGGCGTTTTCATATCATAGTTGATTTACACTTATAACTTCTTAAATTTATATATTTTTATTTATTTTACTTTTTATTGATAGTTGACATTCCCTTTACAAGGGATTATGCTTTTGAATATTGATAGGATTTACGTCTTGTGTAAGCAATATTAACTCTTACAGTCTTCATCCCAAAGTGTGAGTCATTTAGAAAGCACATTGGTCACATTTGGGTTTATTTATTATTATTTCTGTGGTCCTTTAGAAGACCTGTTCTGCTGGCTCGGATTTTGGAATTGGTCACTGCTGTCCAGGTTCCTCCCTAGAATTACAGAATGTAAGGATTAAAGAATTTGAGACCGAGCAACACAAAATGTAAGAAACGTAGAATTCCAGAAGAGTAATTAAAATGTCGATCATTAATGTAACTTTTCAGATTTACAATGTAAACATGCCACTTTTTCATATTAGGTTGGTAGAGATGTTGGTGTTAATTGGAGATATAATTTCCAACTAATGGGAAATGTTAATTGAAAATTATTAGATGAACACACCTCACCTACCTCAGCAGACGGATATACAGAAGATAAAAGCTTAGCACGTGATGTGGACATTAAACAATCACATATCGTGTGAAGGGAAATATCAAGAACTTACATGAATTTACTACAGTTCAGTAGTGACGTAATGCTTTCTTTGTCTGCCATTTGAAATCCTTTTTTAAAGTAATGTGATATTCCATAGTTCTGATAGCAACAGAATGAGTCACAGAGTCTGGAGTGTTGGGAGGAAGCTATCAGGTCGTCTGTAATTCCAGATTTGTGGATTTTAAAACTTGCTATGCCTTCAAATTATTTGGGGGATTTTAACAAAAAACACTGATACTTAATGTTGTGTCCCAGATGCATTAAATTAGAAACTCTGTGAATGGGGCCTGAATATCCCTAGCTCTCAAACACTTCACAGGTGATGCTACTATACTATCAATTAAAAAACCACCCTCTGGGTTTTTTGCCAGCATTTCGAGAGGGAACAGAAAACGGCTCTAGGTTGTGGTGAAGGCCTTGAGCTGTTCACCCTCGGGGTCGAAACAGAATCTTAGTCTTCACCTTGAAGCAGTGCACCCCTCCCCCCACACCACGTCACTTTGCTTCTTAAAGTTTGTTCTTTATTATGACTTGTGTGGGTCCCCAAATCTTACTATTTTGTGTGGGTCCCCAAATCTTTGGGTGAAGCTCATCATGTGTGGTTATGCCAGAACCTCATTTCATCATTCAGCTTGCATTTCCTGAAACACTGGGGAGGGATGAAGCTCTGGGCCATAGCTGCAGCCTCCCTGAACCAGACTGGTCAGACGGCTCCGTGAGTAAGAGTTCTTCTGTGGCCACAGGAAAGCCCAGAGCTGTTTCTGCTTGCTTTGACTTTTATGCACTATGTGTTAATCAAATTGTACTCTGTTTTTTTTTTCAGTGATAATGGACGTATGTCTATTAGACTAGTTCTAGTTATGGGCATATATTAGGCTTTTTAAAAAGACAGTAGTGGGCCGGGCATGGTGGCTCACACCCGTAATCCTTGCACTCTGGGAGGCAGAGGCGGATGGATTGCCTGAGCTCAGGAGTTCAAGACTAGCCTGAGCAAGAGTGAGACCCTGTCTCTAAAAAATAGCTGGGCATTGTGGCAGGTGCCTGTAGTCCCAGCTATTTGAGAGACTGAGGCAAGAGAATCACTTTGAGCCCAAGAGTGTGAGGTTGCTGTGACCTGTGATGCCACAGCACTCTATTAGGTGCAACAAAGAGAGACTCTGTCTCTAAATAAATAAATAAGTAAAAAGACAGTAGAATAAACAACAACAACAAAATACTCTGTAATTGAAGCTCACTAAAAATAATTTTTTGCCTTTTTTATGATATTAGTTATTCTAATTTTGTTATTTACTAACAATATAATTTATATAGTATGTACAATTGACTGTAAATTCCACAATTTTTTAAGTGTAGAATAACAATGGTATCACGCCATTATCAAGGCTAACTTCCAAATGAATGGCATTATGGGAAAAGGTGTTTGTAACCCATTTATGATATATCCTTTGGATCAATGTGATTCATTGTAGGCTTTCACCCCCATTTCTAGCTGTGGTGGATAATGTTTGCTTAAAGGGAATGTGGCCGAACATGGGTGTAGGTTCAGGGCCTCTTGGAGGCCGTGGTTAAAGCCTCACTCTGGGTCACTACTGGGCCTCCTTACTTCCAGACTGACCACTGCTAGACACAGTGCTGGGCAATGTCCGGGCTGCCAGAGCCCCTGAAGGGGAAGGAGAAGCTCCTGGCCTTCCGATGGGAGATCAGAGGCAGGGGAAGTGACTTCCTAATTTGGGGGCTGAATCCCTCTGGTGACCTAGGTCTGTATGGAGTCAGCCTCATGGGTCTTTTTTTTCCAGCGTGTTTTATGCCGTCCCCCTACGGTAAAATATTGCCACTGACCTAAAATAAAACTTGAGAAGTGTTTCTAAAGTAATCAATTCTACCTGTTTCTGGTGAAAAATAGTTCAGCATTGGAATACACTCAGTTCTTTCATTTCCTTAGAGTTACCCACGGATATTTTCAATTTTATGAAGTACTGTTTTGAAGACATTGGAGTTACTTTGAAAATTGGCATCAGTTGAGAAAGTTTAGTTTAAATTTTTCTTGGACTTTTTAATAGCTGAGCAGAGCTTTGTTTTTTAGGCATAGATGTATATGTGGGAAAGGGTGAAATTTTATAACTTAAAGAATGGTTTTAGTTTGCTTTAGTTGGGGCGTTGTTGCTTAGCACAGCTATATTTCTCTTCAGTGATGTTACTTTGTGAATTATAATCATGCAAGAATTCCCAGAAGTAATAGCTCAGTAGATTGTATCAAAATATACTTGGTGTGAACACAAATGGACAGTAGGAGGAGTAGAAATAATGTTCACTTGTGAGAAATTGCAGGGGAGTAGAATTGGATTTTTTTTTTTGCATTTCTTGGCAGGGGCTGGGTTTGAACCTGCCACCTCTGGCATATGGCGCCCTACTCCTTTGAGCCACAGGTGCCGCCCTACAATAGGATTTTTCCTACAGGTCAACCTAGTGAAGTTATAATATGATGCGTATGTTAAGGTGCCAGGGTGTTCGTTAACAACAGACAGATGGGAAGGTGATGAAAGAATGGGAGATGTTATGATACCATCAGCTTTTACTCTCATCAAGTCCTGACAATCTGAATCTGTTTTCAGATAGTTTTCTGTTTATGAGTTACATGGTGGTGGCGTTTGAAGATCATGTCAAGATGATTTTAATTTCTTTAGTACAGTCGAACTCTAGAACTCTTGTGTGTGATTATGATACTTTGACTATAGAAAAGGGTCAACAAAGTTCTGCAGTAAAGATTCAAATTAGCTTCTTTTTTCTCTTGAATGGCTTGAATCTGAGATAAACAAATTTGAGCCACTGATGTCATCATACCAATTAATGTTTTACAAACGGCTGCTTTGCTTAATGGAATTTGTTCACACATTGAAATAGCGGGTGCTAGAAAGAGCATGGGACATAGGGTGTAAAAAGCCCCTGGAGTACTTCAAATTTTGCTGTTGAGCAGAAGGTCACTCAAGTTCTCTCAGGATTGTGTCTGAAAATCTGCCCTGCTGACCTGACTGGGTTGGTTTGGAGACATGAAATTACATATGTGAAAATTCTTCGTTAACTACAAGAGGCCATCCAAAATGTGTTCTTCCTCTGGCTGTGATATTGAGAACAAAATATTTAAAAATATTTAAAATGATCTGGGTGTTTTATCTAGCGGTGATGGTTGTCATATGTATGTGTGTGTGTGGTTAGCTATCCGGGCAGGTTTTGTAGGAATTCTTTCTGACACCCTCCCCTTGCTGTCTCATAGTTAGACAGGGTGCATCCTAAGCTTCAGGCCAGAAACAGGGGAGCCGCCTTGGGCCCGGGGAGGGCTGCAGCCACGGGTGGCATTGACAGGTGTGTATGGTCACACTGCAGCTGACACCGTTCTGTGGTTTCAGACTTTTTCGTTGTTCTGTGTCATACCATTTACAATAATTTCCTTTTCAACACCACCACATGTTTAGAATGGAGTAGCACAGAAAAGAGCAGACTCATGAGAAGCAGCCTGGAAAGGAAAGAATGTTCGAGAAGAAATTCATGGGAGGGCGGCGCCTGTGGCTCAGTGAGTAGGGCGCCGGACCCATATACCGAGGGTGGCGGGTTCAAACCCGGCCCCGGCCAAACTGCAACAAAAAAATAGCCGGGCGTTGTGGCGGGCGCCTGTGGTCCCAGCTACTCGGGAGGCTGAGGCAGGAGAATCGCCTGGGCCCTGGAGTTGGAGGTTGCTGTGAGCTGTGTGACGCCATGGCACTCTACCAAGGGCGATAAGGTGAGACTCTGTCTCTACAAAAAAAAAAAAAAAAAAAAGAAATTCATGGGAACTTGAGTTACACAAAGAGGGTGGCGGTGGAAGGTGAACTCGTGGGTTGCAGATGAGCGGAAGACTCTGGGATGAGAGGGAAAGATGAGGAAAATTAATCTTACTGGGGTTGTTGTGGCTCGTCAGGACTGTTTCCCGAAAGGCTGGCCGGGGCTCTGGAACCCAGAGAGACAGTGCTGTGCTGCGGACTCTGGGAAGGGAGAAAATGCCAAAAGTGGATGGGCAAGAGGAGGCAGGGAAGGAGTTTATTTGGGCATACACAGTTCGAGAGGAGTATCTGTTTGGAAACTACTTAAACTTATTAGCATCAAACACTTGCTATGATTATTTTTTACTGGCTATTTGTTTTGGAAACCTGTAGTTGAAAGAGTGATTTCAAAAACTTACTATTTGTGCAGACATCGGTTACCATTATGTAATTACCCTAAGGCAAAAACATGGGGTTGCCTTTTCCCTATTGGTTTTACCCTTTCATTTCTTTGTTCTAATCATCTTTTTCTCCCCGGCCTTTCTTCTCATGCCTCTTTGTTCTTCCTTTCCTTCCTTGTTTTCTATTCTTCTACCCCAACTTCTTAAAATGATTTTTTTAGACTTCCAAGTTCTAACAAGAAAACCTAGACTCTTCAGAAATATTTTCCCTCAAGCATATCAATCATAAGTGGTGTCTATTCAAAGTGACCCATTGAATGCTCAGTGTCCCTGCTGGGAAGGAGACCGGCATGGGTAAAGATAGAAAAGTTAAAAACAGAATGTTCAGTGATTTGGGCTGTTTGTGAACATTACATCACGGTTTTCAGAATTTCTGTGTGTGTCGACACTGGCCATTTGGGGACACGATGTTTGGATGACACCTGCTTTTCTGGGTGTGCAGGATCTAGAGAGGGGTCTGGAGAGGATCAGACTGTTGCGATTTCCTCCTGTTCTTGGCTTTCTCCATCAGCGAAAAGGCTCTGTTCTTTTCAGAGTTAGCTTGGCCCTGGGCTTGGGCTGGGCTTACACCCTCAGGTGCCACGAAAGAACTTTTGCACATGAATAAATAGTTCAATGATAGGCTGTAGGCTCTGGAAAAAAAAATGTGAGTTTTTCCCTAAAAATTATGATGCTTTATAAAACACCAACTCTCTGAAATACAGCCACAACTTTTTTCAATCTTAGTCAATAATCAGAAACTGCTGACTTCTGGAAGTAGGTAGTGATCAACATTGTATCTGTCAAAGTTTTAAATAAAGTAATATTCTTTTTTTTTTTTTTTTGTAGAGACAGAGTCTCACTTTATGTCCCTCGGTAGAGTGCCGTGGCCTCACACAGCTCACAGCAACCTCCAACTCCTGGGCTTAAGTGATTCTCTTGCCTCAGCCTCCCGAGCAGCTGGGACTACAGGCGCCCGCCACAACACCCGGCTATTTTTTGGTTGCAGTTTGGTGGGGGCGGGTTTGAACCCGCCACCCTCGGTACATGGGGCTGGCGCCTTACCGACTGAACCACAGGCGCCGCCCTAAAGTAATATTCTTGTCATATGCTTAGTAGAAAAGTGAATCTGAAATACAAACATACCTTGTTTTCTTGTGTTTCACAGATACTACACCTTTTTTTTTTTTTAATAAATTGAGGGCACCGTTTGCCCAACATCACATGCTCACGTGATATCTGTATGTCATGTCTTGAGAAATTCTCACAACATGTCAAAGATTTTTTTTCTCGTACCATCAGGGTGGATGTGATCAGTGATCTTCGATGTTGCTATTCTGATTGTTGGGGCACCACAAGCCACACCCCCATAAAATGAAAAACTTAATGCATCACGTGGTTGTGTTCTGAGTTCTCCACCTACGAGCCAATCTCCTGTGGTCACTTTGGTCCTTCCTATTCCCTGTGACACAACAGTGTTAGAATGAGGCCAACTAATAACCCTGCTGGGGCCTCTAAGTGTTCACGTGAAAGGAAGAGTGGTGTGTCTCTCACTTTAAATCAAGAGCTAGAAATGATGAAGCTTAGTGAGGAAGGTCTGCTCAAAGGGGAGACAGGCTGAAAGCCAGGCCTTTTGCACCAACTGGCCAAGTTGTGACTGCAGAGGAAAAGTCCTTGAAGTGTATTAAAAGTGCACACTAAAAAAGTGAAACAGCCGTATTGTGGATACAGAGAAAGTCTGGATGGTCTGGAGAGAAGATCGAACCCGTCACAACATTCCCTTAAATCAAAGCCTAATCCAGAGCAAGGCCCAAACTCTCTTCAATTCTGTGAAGGCTGAGAGAGGGGAGGAAGCTGCAGAAAAAAAGGTTGAAGGTAACAGATATTGGTTCGTGAGGTTTAAGGAAAGAAGCCATCTCCGTAACATAGAAGTGTGAGGTGAAGCAGCAGGTGCTGGTGGATGAGCGGCAGTAAGTTATCCAGAAAGTTGGTGAAGGCCGCAAGGATTTTCATAGCTAGACAGCAGAAGTCAATGACTATATTCAAATCTTCAAAGCATAGGCTGCTGCTTTTGATGAGGCTGGTGCTGCTGGTGACTTTTTTTTTTTTTTATTGTTGGGGATTCATTGAGGGTACAAGAAAGCAGTTTACACTGATTGCATTTGTTAGGTAAAGTCCCTCTTACCATTGTGCCTTGCCCCTAAAAGGTGTGTCACACACCGAGACCCCACTCCCTCCCTCCTTCCCTCTCTCTGCTCTTCCTTTCCCCACCCCTCTCCCTCCTTCTTTCTCTCTCTGCTCTCCCCTTCCCCCACCCCCACCAGGACCTTAATTGTCATTAATTGTTCTCATATCAAAATTGAGTACATAAGATTCATGCTTCTCCATTCTTGTGATGCTTTACTAACAATAATGTGTTCCACTTCCATCCAGGTAAATACAAAGGATGTAAAGTCTCCATTTTTTTTTAATGGCTGAATAGTATTCCATGGTATACATATACCACAGCTTGTTAATCCATTCCTGGTTTGGTGGGCATTTAGGCTGTTTCCTCATTTTGGTGACTGTAAATTGAGCTACAATAAACAGTCTAGTGCAAGTGTCCTTACAATAAAAAGATTTTTTTCCTTCTGGGTAGATGCCCAGTAATGGGATTGTAGGATCAAATGGGTGGTCTAGCTTGAGTTCTTTGAGGGTTCTCCATGCTTCCTTCCAAAAAGGTTGTATTAGTTTGCAGTCCCACCAGCAGTGTAAAAGTGTTCCCTTCTCTCCACATCCACACCAGCATCTGCAGTTTTGAGATTTTGTGATGTGGGCCATTCTCACTGGGGTTAGATAGTATCTCAGGGGGGTTTTGATTTGCATTTCTCTAATTAGGGATGATGCGCTTTTTTTCATATGTTTGTTAGCCATTTGCCTGTGTAGAGAAGGTTCTATTCATGTCTCTTGCCCATTGATATATGGTATTGTTGGCTTTTTTCATGTGGATTCATTCGAGTTCTATATAGATCCCTATTATCGAGTGTATGTGTGATTCAAAATATGCAAATATCCTTTCCCATTGTGTAGGTTGTCTATTTGCTTTGGTTGTTGTCTCCTTAGCTGTACAGAAGCTTTTCACTTTAATGAAGTCCCATTTGTTTATTTTTGTTGTTGTTGCAATTGCCATGGCAGTCTTCTTCATGAAGTCTTTCCCCAGACCAATATCTTTCAGTGTTTTTCCTATGCTTTCTTGGAGGATTTTTATTGTTTCATGCCTTAAGTTTAAGTCCTTTATCCATCTTGAATCAATTTTTATGAGTGGAGAAAGGTGCGGGTCCAGTTTCAGTCTTTTACATGTAGACATCCAGTTCTCCCAACACCATTTATTGAATAGGGAGTCTTTCCCCCAAGGTATGTTCTTGTTTGGTTTATCAAAGATTAGGTGGTTGTAAGATGTGAGTTTCATTTCCTCGTTTTCTATTCAATTCCAAATATCTATGTCTCTATTTTTGTGCCAATACAATGCTGTTCTGACCTCTGTGGTCTTGTAGTACACCCTAAAATCTGGAATGCTGATGCCCCCGGCTTTGTTTTTATTACTAAGAACTGCCTTAGCTATGTGGGTTTTTTTTCTGGTACCATACAAAATGCAGAATCATTTTTTCCAAATCTTGAAAGTACAGTGTTGGTATTTAAATAGGAATGGCATTGAATAGGTAGATTGCTCTGGGAAGTATAGACATTTTAACAATGTCGATTCTTCCCAGCCATGAACAAGGTATGTTCTTCCATTTGTTAATATCCTCTGCTATTTCCTTTCTTAGGATTTCATAATTTTGTTTATATAGAGGTCCTTCACCTCCTTTGTTAGGTATATTCCTAGGTATTTCATTTTCTTTGAAGCTGTGGTGAAGGGAGTTGTGTCCTTAATTAGCCTTCATCTTGATAGTTATTGGTGTATACAAAGGCTACTGACTTGTGGACATTGATTTTATATCCTGAAAGATTACTGTATTTTTTGATGACTTCTAGGAGTCTTGTGGTTGAGTCTTTGGGGTTCTCTAAGTATAAGATCAGGTCGTCAGCAAAGAGGGAGAGTTTGACCTCCTCTGCTCCCATTTGGATTCCCTTTATTTCCTTGTCTTGCCTAATTGTATTGGCTAGAACTTCCAGCACTATGTTGAACAGTAAAGGTGACAGAGGACAACCTTGTCTGGTTCCAGTTCTAAAAGGAAAAGCTTTCAGTTTTATTCCATTCAGTAAGATATTAGCTGTGGGTTTGTCATAGATTAACTTCTATCAGTTTAAGAAATGTGCCACCTATGCCTATACTCTTCAGTATTCTAATTAGAAAAGGATGCTGGATTTTTATTGAATGCTTTTTCTGCATCTATTGAGAGGATCGTGGTCATATGGTCTTTGTTTTTGCTTCTCTTGATATGGTAAATGACATTTACGGACATGTGTATGTTAAACGAGCCTTGCATCTCTGGGATGAAACCTACTTAATCATGATGTATGACTTTTTGATGATAAGCTGTAATATATTTGCCAGGATTTTGTTGAGAATTTTTGTATCTATATTCATTAGTGAAATTGGTCTGAAGTTCTCCTTTTTAGTTGGGTCTTTTCCTGCTTTTGGTTTCAGGGTGATGTTTGTTCCATAGAACGTGTTGGGAAAGATTCCTTCCTCCTCAATTTTTTGGAATAATTTCTGCGGTATGGGAATAAGCTCTTCTTTGAAGGTTTGATAGAAATTAATGATTTCCTCTTTTATTTCTTCCTGCATCCAACTGTCATTCAGCAAAAGGCTGTTTAATTTCCATGCCTTTGTGTGGTTTTGAACATTCTTGATGAGTTGAGTTTCACCTTTAGTGCCTTGTGGTGTGAAAAGATACAAGGTAAAATTTCAATTCCTTTGATTCTGTTTAGGTTTGTTTTGTGTCCTAGGATATGATCAATTTGGAGAATGTTCCATGGGGCGATGAGAAGAATGGATATTCTTTATCTTAGGGATGGAGTATTCTATATACAGCTATCAAGCACAGTTTTTCTAGGGTCGCATTTAAGTCCCTTATATCTTTGTTTAATTTCTGTTTGGAGGATCTGTACAGCTCTGTGAGAGGAGTGTTGAAGTCTCCTGTTATTATGGTGTTATAGGATATCATATTGCTCAGACTAAGTAAGGTCTGTTTCAAGAATCTGGGAGCATTTAAGTTGGATGCATAAATATTTAGAATTGAAATGTCTTCTTGTATTTTTCCCTTGAGCAATATGAAGTGACCATCTTTGTGTTTTTTGACTTTAGTTGCTTTAAATCCACATGTATCTGAAAATAAGATTGCAACCCCTCTTTTCTTCTGGATTCTGTTTGCCTGAAAAATTGTCTTCTTGCCCTTAACTCTGAGTTTTAATTTGTCTTTTGAGGCTAGGTGTGTTTCCTGCAGAAGGCAAATGGATGTGTTGTATTTTTTAATCCAATGAGCCAATCTACGCCTCTTCAGTGGGGAATTCAAGTTATTAACATTTATTGAGACAATTGATAAGTGTGGTAGTAGTCTATTCATCTAATTTTGTGAAAGTCCATTGCTTAGTTTTATCTTTTGCATCATCGTGGAAGCTAGGTTTTGTCCTTTAATTTGCAGGTGCTTACTTTGCTGGTGGTCCATAGTAATGGTCAATGTGTAGAACAGGTTGAAGTATTTCCTGTAGAGCTGGTCTTGTTGTGGCAAATTTCCTCCATGTTTGCATGTCAGTAAAAGATTAGATTTCTCTGTCAATTTTAAAACTTAGCTTAGCAGGATATAGAATTCTGAGCTGGAAATTGTTCTGTTTAAGTAGATTGAAGATAGATGACCATTGTCTTCTGGCTTGGAAAGTTTCATTAGAGAAGTCTGCAGTCACCCTGATGGATTTGCCCCATAGGTCAATTGGCCCTTACTCTTGGCAGCTTGCAAAATCTTTTCGTTTGTCTTGACTTTGGACAGGGTTATCACAATGTGTCTTGGAGAAGCTCTATTTGAGTTAAGGTGACCTGGGATCCGTTATCCCTGGAGCGTGTCAGAATCTTTGGTGATATTTGGGAAATTTTCATTTATAATGGTCTCTAGAATGGCTTCCATTCTTCTGGGGCATTCTTCTGCCCCTTCTGGGATTCCTGTAACTCATATGTTTGAACATTTCATAGAGTCCCATAATTCTGTCAGTGAACTTTCTGCCTTCTCTCTCTTTTCTGCCTCTTTACCTATCTGAGTTATATCAAGAGCTTTGTCCTCTACCTCTGAGATTCTTTCTTCTGCATGTTTTAATCTGTTGTTGGTATTTTCTATTACATCTTTAAGTTCCCTGATTGACTGCTTCAGTTCCTTCAGCTCCGATATAGCCTTTCTGTATTCTTCATATCATTCATCTCTTGTTTGATTCTGCTTTTGGATTTCCTTTTGGTTATTTTCCATTTTCCTAGCAATTTCCTTCCTTGTCTTTTGGTTATTTTCCACTTTCTCAGCAATTTCCTTCATTGTTTTCATCATCTTATTTTAAATTGCCCTTATGTCCTTTGTAACATTTCTTTATAGGTGGAATCCTCTGCAGTAGCTACCTCATGGTCCCTTGGCGGGAGGGTTGCTCTGTTCTGGTTTTGCATGTTGCCATGGGTGTAGTAGTCTTTTATCTGTTTCCTTGCCCTAATTTTCCTTGCTCTTTAATTTACTATGCCACTGGCGTAAGATTTTGATGAGTCCTTTTGGTATAGGACCAGAAGGATGAGAAGATTGAAGAGCAAGAAGGGAAAAAAAAATTTAGTAAAAAAAAAAAAAAAAGAACGAAAGAAAGAAAAAAAGAAAAGAGAAAGGAGAGGGGGTGAGTATAAGGGAATATTGACAAAAAGAAGAGAGGCACAGAAAGAGGGAGATACGAATAATATATCACAGTAGGCTACTTTGAATCAACCTTAGGAAAACCCCCCAACCTCTGGGGGTGCCAGGTTGGGTGTTTCCCTTGACATTAGCAGCTTTCTGTCAGCCTGTTCAGATACAGTACCCCACCTTCACCAAGTAGAGAGGAAAGACAAAAATATTATCAATCAAACCAAAACAAACAGAAAACCTTATGGGATAAAATTGGGGGAAAAACCAAATAATAGGGCAGAAACAATGGCAAAAATGAAGTTGTAATTGTTAAAGAAGGCAACAATGGAAAATTGTATTTAAACTAGAAAAATGAAGAAAGAAAAGAAAGAAAAAGAAAAATATAGAGGAAAAATGTTGAAATAAAATAAAAAAGCCAAAACCAAACCCCAAGCAGTATATATATCTTGCTGAATATTGTCTGGGCAACAGGTGATCTTCTGGGGTATGAGATACTAATCAACAATGCTGATACAGCTGTACAAGATGGAGACTGGAGGCCTCTTCTGATTTCTCAAACCCTGTGGGATTGAGATCCTAAATCTTTCCTCAGCTCACTTAAAAGACACTTTAAACTGTCAGCCTTGGCTAAGCAGAGGCTTTCTCAGGAAAGCATTTGTCACTGGGATCTCTCCTGAAGTGGCTGCCCGCTTATCCACTGTGCCAAAACCGATCTCACTCTATGCCCCTGAGGGCCAAGGCTGTAATCTGCCAAACATGAAACCTCTGCATTTCAGTCCCTGACTTTGGGCTGCTCAGTCACTAGATTACTCGCCCAAGGTCTCCCGGCCACCGGCGATCCTCACGCTGCAACCCTGAGGGTGGAGACTGCAGGGGCAGTTCTCCCACTATGGCTGTGTAGGCGACCCACAGCCAAACAATATTAGCTCCATTACAGGTCAGTGGCTCAGTCTGGGGACCTAGACAATGCTTCAAGTTATCTGTAGTCTCGCCCAAGTTCCCCCAAGATAGCTCAACCGAGTGCCCAAGTCCAAAAACACAAACAGCCCGCAGGTAAGGCCTTTCCTACTTGTAATCTCGTTGTTGCTGTAGTTACAGCTGGGGTAGCCTCCAACTGAACAAATGCACACTGCGACTTGCCAGTTCTCCACTGCTTTTGTCCTTCTCATGGGGTCCAGAAGTCTCTTACTGTCTCCCTGTGTCCCCAAAGGGATGTTTCTGGGCAGATCCTACCAGCCAGAGATGCCTGGGGTCTTCTCTCCCAATCTCACCACACTCGGTTGCAAGGAAGCTGTTACTCAGCCACCATCTTGCTCCTCCCCCCTGCTGATGACTTTTAAGTTAATACCATTTTAAAAATCCTAGGACCCTAAATCAACTCTGTGCTGTGTTAACAAAAAGGCCTACATGATAACACATCTGTTTCATCATGGTTTACTGAATGTTTTTAGCCCATTGTTGAGATCTACTGCTCAGTAAAGGTTCCTTTCAAGATGTTACTGCTCTTGGCAGTGCCTGTAGCTCAGTGGGTAGGGCACCGGTGACATACACCGAGGCTGGCAGGTTTGAACCTGGCCCGGGCCAGCTAAAACAACAATGACAACTGCAACAAAAAAATAGGGCATTGTGGCAGGTGCCTGTGGTCCCAGCTACTTTGGAGGCTGAGGCAAGAGAATCACTAGAGCCCAAGAGGTTGAGGTTGCTGTGAGCTGTGACGCCATGGCACTCTACCAAGGGTGACAGCTTGAGACTCTGTCTTAAAAAAAAAAAAGATATTACCGCGAATTACTGTTTGTAATTTCCTTTTTATTAATAATATATCTTTTCCAATTTTAATATCAGGTGTATCCAGATTAAGTAGAATGATTTTGAAGTACTTCTTCTTTTTCTATTGTCTATAAGATTTGGCATGATCTGTTTTTTTGAAATTATCTTTTATTTTTATTCATAAATATTAGTTGTCTATTCTTTGATACTTTGGGAAAAAATAATAAGAAGAAGTTTAATTGAAGACTCCCTTCTGAACCTCAGAGTCAAAGCATTCAATAATAGACATACTCATTTTTTTTTTTTTCCTCTTGCCTTAGCCTCCCAAGTAGCTGGGACTACAGGAGCCCACCACAATGCCCAGCTATGTTTTTTGTTGCATTTTGGCTGGGGTCAGGTTTGAACCTGCCACCCTCCGTATACGGGGCTGATGCCCTAGTCAGTGAGCCACAGGCGCCTCCCAACATACTCTTATTTCACAATGTGAACATTACTTTCTTTGCATTACTATTATTATTATTGCTTAATACTTCCTTGCATCAATCGTCTGATTTCCTTTCTGAATGTATTTGTCTTCATCCATTCTTTGCAAGGTTTTTGTTTCTGGTCCCTATCTTTTTTTTTTTTTTTTTGTAGAGATAGAGTCTCACTGTACCGCCCTCGGGTAGAGTGCTGTGGCGTCACACGGCTCACAGCAACCTCTAAGTCTTGGGCTTACGCGATTCTCTTGCCTCAGCCTCCCGAGCAGCTGGGACTACAGGTGCCTGCCACAACGCCCGGCTATTTTTCTGTTGCAGTTTGGCCGGGGCTGGGTCCGAACCCGCCACCCTCGGCGTATGGGGCCGGCGCCCTACTCACTGAGCCACAGGCGCCGCCCTCTGGTCCCTATCTTAAACATTGTTATTGTTAAATTTTAAGCCTTTTTAATTTTGTGAAGGCAAAAAGTGGAAGCCTAATGAGCATATGTATATGTGAAAACAAAAGAAAAAAAGAAGTCATTATTGGGGAGCCAATTAACGGTGTTTGCCACAACATGTGGGTTTATGGTTGTATGATTGGTCTATTCCATGTATTTACAGGGAGATAAACACACACAAACACACACACACACGAGATAATAACAAAACCCTGCAAAATCTCAGTGCATGCAGTAATAAGCCCTGAGTAGCTCACATGATTATAGGTCTACTGAGCTGTGCCACAGGGCCCCTCCTGCACCTGAGCTGAGCCATGGAGACCTGGCTGTGCACCTCATATCTCCCTTTGGTCTTCTGGGACCAACAGACTAATGCAGATGTCTTTTTTCTTACAACAAAAACAGAGATTCGAGAGAAAGCTTGCTGTGCAAATACATTTCAAGCCCAAGCTTATATGATTCTGCACACATCTAGCTTGTTAAAGCAAGTTGAAAGGCTGAACCCATAAAAAAAAAAAAAAGATACAACTGCACAGTGACAATGCACTTGGCTACCTAAGAGCTCAGATGGAGATGTACAAAGAAGTTAGTGTCATTCTCGCGCTTGCCAACACAACATCCATTCTTCATCCCAGGGATCAAGCAGATCAAGGAGAAATTGCAACTTTTAAGTCTTACTTGTTAAGAACTGTATTAAGTGTGACTGTAGCTGCCATAGATAGTGATTCCTCTGTTGAATCCAGGCAAGGTAACGTGAAAACTTTCTGGAAAGAATTAGATGCCTTTATTCATTCGTAGTGGGAGGTCAAAACGTCACCATTGACAGGAGTTAGGAAAACATTTATTCCAATGCTCATGGATGACTTTCATGTATTTAAGACTTCATTGGAGCAATTCACTGCAGATGTTGTGGGAACAGCAAAACTTAGAAGTGGAGCCCGCGGAGGGACTGAATTGCTGCAACTTACGCTCAGACTTGAACCGATGAGTTGCTGCTTCTGACGGGTGAACACAGAAAATGGTTTGTTGGGATGAAATCTACTTCTGGTGGAGATGCCGTGAACATTGTTGAAATGACAAGAGAAGATTTAGACTAGTCCATAAAGTGGGTCGATAAGGCAGTGACACGGATTGAGAGCACTGACCCTGAGTCTGAGAGAAGTTTCACTGTGGGTGAGTTGCTATCAAGCAGCATCAAGCGCTACAGAGAAGAATTGTCAATTAAAGCAGCAAATTTCATTATTTATTTATTTTAAGAAATTGGTGCAGCCACCCCAACCTTTAGCTTCTATCCTGATCAGTCAGCAGCCAACCACATCAAGGTGAGACCCTACTGATAAGTAGGCCACTACCTGCTGAAGGCTCAGGTGATTGTTAGCATTTTTTAGTAATAAATATTTTTGCATTAAGGCCTATACGCTTTTAGGCAGAATGCTGTTGCACACTTCATAGTCTGCGGCGTAGCATAAACTTTTTTATGAACTGGGAAGCCAGAAAGCTCATGTGACTTCCTGTATTGTCATAATTTGATTTATTTGATCTGGAATTTAACTTACAATGTCTCCCAGATATGCCTATATGTATTATTTCCATTGTATTTCATGAGGTTTTGGGGTATGAAAATAAGGAAATTTAGATGAAAGATTATAATTTTGGATTCACAAGGAGTTGGTGACAATAATTATGATTTGCAAGCCTTGGTGTCATCCCAGATTCTTTGATAACTTGGGAATCTGTGTATTGAAATACAAGTATTATACCAGATATATGTGTCTTTCTGTTTTTTTTTTTTTTTTTTTTTTTTAACATGTGAATTCAGGTTTGAAACCATATTGAGGAAATGACAGCCAGGAGTAGAAATAGGAGCCAGGAGTGTTCTGGTTGAACACTTCACACTCAACATTGTGATTTTTTTTCTTAAATGTATTTAGAAATGAGTGTTTTGAAACTCCCATGGGATTTGGATACAGTGTGATTTTCAATTTGTTTTCATCCTCTGGTTAAAGTTCTTACCTTGGGGTAAGGAATACCATGGTGTGTGTGTGGGGTAATCCAGGGAGGAAATTGGAGGAGGCTACTCTGTCATAGGAAGGACAGGGGGAGGGCGAGTCTCTTGAGCATCTTTTGGGCTAATTTTACGCTCTAGTGATGAGGTCACTTGAGTTTCATGGATCCATGCTGTTGTCTTGGACATCAGTGATGGCCCTAGGGCCAGGTATCGTCTTCATGGATATTTATGAGGGTTGACAGTTACGTTTATGAACTTGTCACTGTGCTTTTCTGGTGGCCCTGTACCAACAACTCAGTAAAGTTTTATAACCTTGGTATGCATCTTTGTCTCACACTTGTGTTTATGTTGACGTGTCTGAGTGGCCTTCATTATTGTTGGTGTGTGTTTTTGTGTGCTGTCCTGAGAACGTTAGAGTTTAAATTAGAGCAACAAACAAACATTAAATTTCTTGTTAAAATTGGGGAGAGTGGCCGGGCGCAGTGGCTCACGCCTGTAATCCCAGCACTGTGGGAGGCTGAGGAGGGAGAATCGCTTGAGCTCAGGAGTTCGAGACCTGCCTGAGCGACAGTGAGATCCCGACTCATGAAAATAATGGAAAAACCCAGCCGGGCGCCATGGTGAGCGCCTGTAATCCCAGTTGCTTCCGGAGGCTGAGGCAGCAGGGTGCCCGCAGCCCGAGTCTGAGGTTGTGGTGAGCTACCACGCCCACTGCACTCTGCTCAGGGGCATAGGGTGGGACCCTGTCTCAACAACAAAAAAAAAAAAATTGGGGAGAGTGGAAGTGAAATCAAGGACAAGTTAATCCACATTGATGGGGATAATCCCGTGAAGAGAACATCAGTGAACAAATAGATGAGATGTTTTTGTGAGGGGAGAGAAAGCGTCACTGATCAAGAAAGTTCAGGGTGGTTAGGAACGAGCAGAACTGACAAAAAACATTGCAAAAATCCCTTCTGTTATGTGTTAGAATTGTTGATGGACTGTGAGAAGCATAGCAGACCAAGTAAACAATAGAGAAAGTTAGGATTTTTTTTTTTTTTTTTTTGCTGGAGACAGAGTTGTTCTGGTGCCCCTGGGTGGAGTGCATGGCAGCTACCTCAAACTCCTGGGCTCAAATGATACTCCTGCCTCAATCTACTGAGCTAGGTCTACTGCCCACCACCTAATTTTTCTAGTTTTAGTAGAGGCGGGGGGGGGTCTCACTTTGCTCAGGGGTCCTCCTTCCCAGAGTGCTAGGATTACAGGCATGAGCCATCCCACCCAGCCGGGTTAGTAAAATCTTAACTGAAGATCTTGGCCAAGAACTCGTGGCTCTTGCCTCATGGCAATGCACCAGCTCACCAGTCTGTGAGGGAGTTTTAGCCAGTAAACAAATAACTGTATGGAAAACCCTCCCTACTCACTTGATCTGGCCCCCCAAAACTTTTTTTCTTTATTTGACAATAAAGGAAATATTGAAAGGAAGGCATTTTGAAGACATTTAGGACATCAAAGATAATATGACAACAGCTCTGATGGCCATTCACCAGAAAAAGAGTTCCAAAATTGCTTTGAAGGGTGGATGGGGCGGGGGTGTCTGTGCACAGCTTCTCAGAGGGAGCACTTCCGAGGTGACCGTAGTGATACTCAGCAGTGAGGCATGCAGCACTTTTTCTAGGATAAGTTCATGAACTTAAGAACTCTGTAAGCCAGAGTGGACAGTTGCCAGCCAGTGGCACCACAGCAAAGCCAGGAGCTGGGAGCAGGCTCCAAGAATCTCAGCCAGCTTGTTCTTGTGGCTGACGCTCTCGTTTTTTTAGCTTCACAACAATGGAATCTTCTAATTTCTGCAGGTAAACAACTGCAATTTTGGCAGGTAAACAACTGCAATTTTTGCCTCTACCTACAGTCATGATGAGGTTCTATGACACTAGATGAATGTAGGAACATACTAGATTTGTGTTACCTTTTGGTGGGGGAGGAGTCAATCACAGCTTTTTTTACGAAAAATAAGGAATATCTGTGGCCATGGATTGCTCAGGCTCACTAGCACAGTCTTCATACGGATTTGACACCTTGCTGCCCATTTAGGAGCTAGAGCTGAACTCTGCATACTGAGGGCGACTTTACTGATTCTTAAGTTAGAGAAGTGTGATGAAAATTTCACTTAGAGTCCGGGTGCAGTGGCAGGTGGATTGCTTGAGCTCAGGAGTTCGAGACCAGCCTGAGCAAGAGCAAGACCCCGTCTCTACTGAAAATAGAAAAGATTGGCTCTGGGTGTGTGATGGACACCTGTAGTCCCAGGTAGTTGAGAATTAAGAGGATTGCTTGAGCCCAAGAGTTTGAGGTTCCTGTGAGCCGTGATGGCGGCACTCTACCCAGGGTGACAGAGTGAGACTTGTCTTCAAAAAAAATTTTTTTTCACTTAGAAATGTTGACATACCAAAAAGAAGACGTGGCTTTCAGAGGATACATACTAAAATCAAGTGGAAGATACCTGGTTCTCTTTTACTGGTGTTTATTACCTTAGACTGCGCTGTGTAGCAATACTGAGTTTGAGATCCTCATGTTTGGTACTGAGGGAGGAACTATGAGCAAATTTGACTCAAGTGGGTTTAATTTTCTCTAGAACTAGACGTTACAGCTAATTTTCTCATTCCCTTTTGCTGTTGCATTAGCAACTCCAGACAAGAGACAACATCATTGTTTTTAATAAAATGGATTAATGAAAATATAAGAGGATTAAGTGTTGCAGGTTCTGACTTCTGTGCTTAACACAAGAGCATTGGTGTGGAACCTGTGTGCTGTGGGCACTGGCTGGCTGGTGCTACGGGAAGCGTGTAGATTTACTCCTCTGGGACTGACCTCTGGGGCAGGCATTCTCAACCTGGGCAGTTTTGCCCCCAGGGGACACAGAGTCCCCCAACATTGGTGGCTGTTAACACTGGGAGGCGGAGGGGGGCCACCTGGTAAATACCCCACTGTGCACAGGAAAGCTCCCACCTCCAACAGAGGGTCATCTCATCCAAAATACCACCAGTGCTGAGGCCGAGAAACCCTGACCTAGGGTGATTCACAGTTTGGCTTCTCATCTCTTCTTCTTTCCTTTTCTCCTTCCTTTTCTCATTCCTCCTGCTTAGACAGGCGTGTGTCCCTGGTGTGGAGCCAGCAGGCAGCACCCTGCTTTATGCTGAACATCTCTTCAGAGCAGTTCCTCAAGGGGTGCAGTTTGTGCAGAGTGGAAAGGCAGTCAGGAGTCCTGCCTGGCAGCTGTGTGACCTTGGAAGCATCCCTTACTGTTTTGCTTATCTCTAAAAATCAGAATAAAATGAGGTGTAAGGTTTCCTTTTGCCCAGCAGTGTCAAAATAATTGACCCCAACTTGGGCACTTGCTGTGTCAAACAATGTGCTGTGGGCTGAGGTTGAAAAGATACGGAATTTGCATTTATCTGATGATTAAAGATGATGAGCATTTTTTCATAAGTCTGAAGGCCTCACGCCTGTCTTCTTCAGAGAAGTTTCTCTTCAAATCCCTTGCCCAGCCTGCGATGGGATCCCAAACGCTCTGTGAAACTAGTGTATGGTGCCCCATGATCATATCAATGTACACAGCTATGATTTAATAAAAAATAAAAAAAAATAAAAAAAAATAAAAGATACGGAAGACCTGCTTTAGGATTCTCAGTGCCTGTGATTTAGTTGACACAGATGCAACCGTACGCTGTGATAAGATTTCTGCATGAAAGAGATGGAAGTTCTGCAGCGCAGTAGAGGAGGACAGTCACCACCTGTGACGGGGAGAACCAGGCGAGTCCTCTCTGTGTAGCAGGACACACTCTGACCTGGCTACTGGAGGGGAGGAGGGATTTGCCAGAAGGGAAGCAAAAGCCTCGAATTATGAAAAACCCTAGTAGGTTCTATAAGGTTGAAAAGCTTTGGTGTGTCTTAACAGGAAGATCACGGAATGAAAATACTCCTCGTATTGAAACTTAAAATACCAAAACTTTCCAGAAGAATCTTAAAGCAGTATCTCAGAGCCCTTGCTCTTGGCCCTGGGCTATTCAGTCCATTGCAGGGTGTACCACCCGTGAAGACAGCCTGGTCACAGTTGGGGGACGCTGGCGGCCGGGTCCCTGCCTCACTAGTTTTGGCCTGTGCCTGACATGTGACCTCATGTTAGTCCTGGGGCTTGGTGCACACAAGTCAGGTACAGCAAATCCAATTTAAAAAGTGCTGGAGTTTTTTTTTTTTTTTTCATCACATTGCCTTGAAGTAATTTTGAATTTAATAGCTCCCTTGAGGCTATGGATTTGGGTACTTAAAATTACTGATTTAATTTACAAACTCAGAGGAACCAAGCGCACAGCTGTCCTTAGCCCTTCTGTAAAAAGTAGAGAGCGTGATGAGGGAAACCGTGTCGAGGCTGCTGGCGCACTCTGTCAACAGCCGGCACTGATTCGGGCTTTGGAGGCTCACCTGCTGCCCAGCATCACTGAGCGGGAGGGTCTCTGCGTGGCCTGAACCACCAAGCACACTTAGTTTCCGCTGGTGGCTGTGAGACTCGGAATCTTCCCTGGAGTACGGCACAAAAGGAGATGGTGTCTTTTGAGGGAGACCCATCTTTCTGCTATCTGTAGAAAAGCACGTGAATTTAGCCTGCAAGTCTGACTTTTCTCAGGACAAGAGAGTCGAAGTGAAATAACTTATTATTTTTATATCTGGACATTTCCAAAGGAAAGCAAGGAGTTGGGTAGTAGATAGCATGGTGACTCGTTGAAAGTTCCGGAAATCTGTTTTCTGTTTCCCACCAAGCAGCTGACTTTTTATGACACATTATTTTCTTGATGTCTGAATTTCTCTTTCTAGAAATAAATCTAATAATACCCGCTGTTCACTGCTCAGGACTTATGAAGTAATGTCTGCACAATCTGTGACATGAAAATGTAATTCTTCTACCCTTGATATTGGTTCACCCCCTGTTTATATGATCCCATTCTAAGCCGTCTGACATTTGGCCATGCTTGTTTTCTTCCCCCCACCAGAAAATATAATTCATGATCAACTGTGCGTTATGAATTTGTCTCAACCTCTCTTAACGTAATAAATAGCCCAGGAAAGAGCAGACTTGGCTGGAGTTGAATCAGGAAAGCTTTGCTGATCTGGCCACTACATTAAGCCAATGCTTTTTAATCTGTGTTGAGCTAAGGGGGAATGTTCAGAAATCAGACGCTAGGTGCATTCTCCCAGAAAGCTCTGGAGCTCAGCGGCTTGCTCTGGGGTTAGAGGAGGGCAAAGTGTGCCCAAGTGTGTTTAAGGCCAGTGCCCTTCTCTTTGGGGCCTGTAGACCAGCAGAAGTGCAGGGTCCAGGGCTACGGTGAAGAGTCAGCGTGCGGGCATTTAAAGTATGGCATATGAGAATTTGCAATACTCGGATTTCTTAAAGACAGTTCATTACGTAATAGGTGACAAACTTACATGTTTATCATCTATTAGGTTTTGCTTTCTAAATGAATAATCATTCACTGTATGTTTTAGAGCAGTGATGTTCAACTGGTGTGCCATGGCACCCCAGTGTACTATGGGAGGATCTCAGGTGTGCTACAAAAATTTTTAAAGATCATTAATTAAATTATTTTTGAAAGACGTTCAAAGCACACTAAATGTATTTTTCTTCTTTTACTTTTTTTTGATCAACATAATTTAAGTGTGCCATGGAAGTTTAACTGTTGGTTCAAGTGTGGCGTGAAGATAAAAAATGTTGAAAAACGTTGCTTTCGAGCGTGAGTAGCTGAAGTTTTACTGAAACACAGCCACACTCATTATTTTACACACTGTCTGTGACTGCCTGTGTGTCAAAGTGGCAGGGTTAGGTAGTCGCAAAGGAATTTATGGCCCACAGAGGCTAAAATAAAATATTTATTATCTGGCTCTTTACAGAAAAAGTTCACTGACCACTGCATTAAACAAATAGCTTTTTAAAATGAAAACTAATTTCCGCAATTCAGATAATTTCTCTCAGGGTCGTTATTCACCTTGACAGACAAAATTCTTTTCTTTTGAAAAAGTGGTAACCCCAAATACTTTCTTTTCGTTTCATTTCTGTGTATAATGCTTGAGAAATTCTTTTGAAATGCAGTTGTTTCGATAATATATCAAAAGAAATGTTTCTTAGGATCTGTAAAGGCTCTAGAAAAAAACTGCACCAATGTAGTATAATGACCATAAATGATCCTGAATAGCATGTAATTGTTTATATTGGGAGGTGAATAAATAACAATAATGACACCAAATGCTCAGGGGGCATCAGGCCCTGTTCTTTCATATTTCTTTTTTCAGCAACCTTTTCAAGTAAAATAATGATTGGCCTCGCTCATCTCTGAGTTTTTTTTGCTATTGTAAATACAGTTGAAGAATTCGATTTGTAAGAAAAACAACTGATGAAATATCACTTAAGATTTAAAAAAAAAAAAAAAGATTTATTTCATGGGTTTACCACTGCTACAAATGATGATCAGATTTCTTGAGATCACAAAGCCAAGGACTGACTAACGCATTATGAATGAGAGAGAAGAGTTTGGATGCCATAAGCAGAGTTATCTTGAATAGTAATTTGGCAATTTTCAATTCTGAGCTTACTTTAGTTTTCTTAAGCTTACTCTGTGTTCCATTGAATTTTTTATATAGTTGGGTTTCTTTGGGGTTTACTTTTCTCCTCCATTAAAGTTAAAAGACCCACATGTGATTGGTGCTTGCAATGACAGACTTGATATTCTGCACAGGGAAACTCTCAGCCCTTCCTTGAGAAGCCACACTCACCCAGGGAGGAAGTAGCTGGAGGCAAAGACAGGCTCTCAGCAGGGGGCTGGGTGATGGATTGGAGTTAGCTGCTTGTATGGCGTTTAGTGGTAAAGTAGAAGCTAAGTTGATGAGAAGGAATGTCAGGTGGGTGGCAGGGCCTGGCTGTGAGCTGAAGCACCAGGGGGACTTGGCTTTGCATGGAAACGAGAATGTGGCTCATGTTTTGGGAGTAGCTGGTGAGGAGGTGTCTGCAGTCCCGGGTGTCACACCACTGTCTTGGGGAAAGCACGAAGGCTATAATGAGAACAGGTGAGAGAGATAGACAAGATACTCCACCAGAGATGGTCACAGTCAGAAATTCTCCTGGTTAGACAGTTCACACTTCAAAGATCCCCTCACCCGTGTTTTGGAGCCTGTAGCACTACTATTTCAGCTGTTCCATGTGGTCCCATAGACTTTTAACTCCTACGATACTGTTTAATTTTGTTCCTTGTAGTGCTGTCATCTCGACCTGATTGCTTCTATAAACTGGAAGATTCTCAGTTGATTTTTCAAATTCCTTTTGTAGGTAGAAGTGAGTATTCTTAATCGAAAGTGCTTGCCATTCATAAAAGCTCTAGGTATGCTGGTGTCACATCACGGCAAAGGGGGCAGGTTAATAAAGAAATTGAGCATGCCCAGCAGATTTGTAATCACCCTTTGAAACTCCGCAGAGCTCAGTTACAGAGGCTGGGAATACAGACAGAGGGTGGGAAGCCGGAGCTGCTTCTAACTGGATGGTCTGATGTTTATAAACTTCACTTTCCTTCTTACTTCTCTAGAATTCGTTTAAAACCTGTTGTTATAAGAGAGATTGAGAATTGTACAGAAAATATTTTAAAACAATACTTAAAATCAGTAGCGTTCATTTTCCCTTGACTCTGTAAAAAGATCCTTCCATTCTGTACGCGTTGATTTGACAGCTTAAACTTCCTCTGCTGGATTGTGGCATACATCCAGATACTGAGTTGTTTGATGTGTGGAAAAGAGCTGTCGAAGCTGGTGTGAGTGTTCGTTGATGTATTCAGTGCCCTGACCCACTGGGCCATGACACCTGCTTGGCACACTTACCACTCCTGATTGGACTGTTAAAGCCATTTTCAATATGTGAACTTTCTCAGAATATCCCTGTAGTGAATTTCACACCTTCACACTGTGCTGTGCACGCAGAACGGACACACACTGTAGCATTTCACATGCACTTTGCTGGTTTTTCTGTGTGGCAGTGCTGTGGCAGTGACATTGTCTCTGCCTCGATGTGCGCAGCTGTTCGCCAGGACCTCTCCCTGTCCGATCAGTCTCCCCTACTCCCTCAGGTATCACGGGGGCCTTGGGATGTCCTGGCCTGAGTTTTGCCCCTTCTCGCTCTGGCTTCCCCTCAGGGGTGATGACTCTGATCTGTGCCACTGCCGTTCACTTTGGGCATCAGGGTGGTGTGTGTTCCCGCTGGGGCAGACCCTGTGGCCCAGCGCTGTTGCTGCAGCCCCTGAGGTCTGCAGTCCCTTTCATCCTGATGGTATGTCCTTCAGCTTTTAATTTCAGAAACACTTTGACTTTGTGGTGGGGACCCCCATGGAAACTTTATTTGGGCCGATCAATGACCCCAGCCTTATGTGCAGGGCACAGAGAAGCATCCAAATGCTGTCTTGGCCCTGGAGATTGAAGAGGGGTTGGGTGTGCTCACTTGGAACCCCGCACAGGAACACTGGCCTGGTGCTGTGACCCCTCCTGGACCCTCCCTCACTACAACACTAGCTCTGATGCTGTGACCCCTCCTGGACCCTCCTCACTAGAACCCTGGCCCTGGTGCTGTGACCCCTCCTGGACCCTCCTCACTAGAACCCTGGCCCTGGTGCTGTGACCCCTCCTGGACCCTTCTCACTAGAACCCTGACCCTGGCGCTGTGGCCCCTCCTGGACCCTCCTCACTAGAACCCTGACCCTGGTGCTGCGGCCCCTCCTGGATCCTCCTCACTAGAACCCTGACCCTGGCGCTGTGGCCCCTCCTGGACCCTCCTCACTAGAACCCTGGCCCTGGTGCTGTGTCCCCTCCTGGACCCTCCTCACTAGAACCCTGACCCTGGTGCTGCGGCCCCTCCTGGACCCTTCTCACTAGAACCCTGGCCCTGGCGCTGTGGCCCCTCCTCGACCCTCTCACTAGAACGCTTATCTGACGAGTCCACGTGGGAGCAGGTGCCTCCCCTGGACGTCCCAGAGCTGCCCACACTTGGCCATTCTTCCTGAGTCCCATCTGGCCTGTCCTCTGTGCCCTCTGCTATGTGGACACATGATATGGGAGCCTGCTGCTGCTCCTTTCATTCTTGAGTTTGCTGTGATTTTGTTGGATTTCTTCTTTTTGTTTTCTGGAGATTCCTTTAGGTCACACACACCTCCTTCTCACATTCGTCTTCTCCTTTTAAGCGCAAAATACCTCCTGGGAAATTCTTTTTGTAACAGGAAAATTAAGAAAAGAAAAAAAAGATGTAGATTAAATACTGCTGTCTAGCCTCTGATATGTGACTTAAACTGACAGCATTCATCCCAGCCACCAGAAGTTGGAGGGGAAGAATTCTGTGACAGGTGATGATTCCAAAGCCTTTTCAAAATTACAGAAAGCAATGCTTATCAATCAGACAGACAGACACATGTCTAGCTCTAGGAGAATGTCCCCTCATGTGCTGCGAACAGTGAGGAAGAGGCTCCTTGAAATGGGAAGGCTGGAGGTGAGGGAACACCGTCCCCTGCTCTGTGCCACGTGGTGTCCTTGACATCTGGGGAGAAGTGGGAAGGCTGGAGTTGAGGGAGCACCGTCCCTTGCTCTGTGCCATGTGGAGTCCTTGACATCTGGGGAGAAGTAGGAAGGCTGGAGGTAAGGGAGCACCGTCCCTTGCTCTGTGCCATGTGGAGTCCTTGACATCTGGGGAGAAGTAGGAAGGCTGGAGGTGAGGGAGCACCGTCCCTTGCTCTGTGCCATGTGGAGTCCTTGACATCTGGGGAGAAGTAGGAAGGCTGGAGGTGAGGGAACACCATCCCCTGCTCAGTGCCACGTGGTTTCCTTGACATCTGGGGAGAAGTGGGAAGGCCAGAGGTGAGGGAGCACCGTCCCCTGCTCTGTGCCACGTGGTGTCCCTGACATCTGGGGAGAAGTGGGAAGGCTGGAGGTGAGGGAGCACCGTCCCCTGCTCAGTGCCACGTGGAGTCCTTGACATCTGGGGAGAAGTGGGAAGGCTGGAGGTGAGGGAGCACCGTCCCCTGCTCTGTGCCATGTGGTGTCCTTGACATCTGGGGAGAAGTGGGAAGGCTGGAGGTGAGGGAGCACCGTCCCTTGCTCTGTGCCATGTGGTGTCCTTGACATCTGGGGAGAAGTGGGAAGGCTGGAGGTGAGGGAGCATCGTCCCTTGCTCTGTGCCATGTGGTGTCCTTGACATCTGGGGAGAAGTGGGAAGGCTGGAGGTGAGGGAACACCGTCCCCTGCTCAGTGCCACGTGGTTTCCTTGACATCTGGGGAGAAGTAGGAAGGCTGGAGGTGAGGGAACACCATCCCCTGCTCAGTGCCACGTGGTTTCCTTGACATCTGGGGAGAAGTGGGAAGGCCAGAGGTGAGGGAGCACCGTCCCCTGCTCTGTGCCACGTGGTGTCCCTGACATCTGGGGAGAAGTGGGAAGGCTGGAGGTGAGGGAGCACCGTCCCCTGCTCAGTGCCACGTGGAGTCCTTGACATCTGGGGAGAAGTGGGAAGGCTGGAGGTGAGGGAGCACCGTCCCCTGCTCTGTGCCATGTGGTGTCCTTGACATCTGGGGAGAAGTGGGAAGGCTGGAGGTGAGGGAGCACCGTCCCTTGCTCTGTGCCATGTGGTGTCCTTGACATCTGGGGAGAAGTGGGAAGGCTGGAGGTGAGGGAGCATCGTCCCTTGCTCTGTGCCATGTGGTGTCCTTGACATCTGGGGAGAAGTGGGAAGGCTGGAGGTGAGGGAACACCGTCCCCTGCTCAGTGCCACGTGGTTTCCTTGACATCTGGGGAGAAGTAGGAAGGCTGGAGGTGAGGGAACACCATCCACTGCTCAGTGCCACGTGGTTTCCTTGACATATGGGGAGAAGTGGGAAGGCTGGAGGTGAGGGAGCACCGTCCGCTGCTCTGTGCCACGTGGCATCCTTGACATCTGGGGAGAAGTGGGAAGGCTGGAGGTGAGGGAGCACCGTCCCCTGCTCAGTGCCACGTGGTTTCCTTGACATATGGGGAGAAGTGGGAAGGCTGGAGGTGAGGGAGCACCGTCCGCTGCTCTGTGCCACGTGGCATCCTTGACATCTGGGGAGAAGTGGGAAGGCTGGAGGTGAGGGAGCACCGTCCCCTGCTCTGTGCCACGTGGCATCCTTGACATCTGGGGAGATGTCCTCCCAGCATGTTCCCTGGATCCCCACTGGCCATGATCTGGTGGCCTCATCCCCTTTTCAGTGGCTCCATGAGCCTACTTCGTTTTAACATGTTTGTCACAATGGCCACAGGATTCCATAATGAAAAGATAACTGCAATATTTCTTTTGCTTCAAAACACCTGCAAGCCTGAATCGTGGAAAAAGGAGTTGTTGAAACGTACACATTTTGGGGGTGGACACAATTATATAGGGTCTTTATCAAATGCAATGAGTGTAACTTGGTTCTTTGTACCATTAATGTGTCCCCAACAATAAAAAATAAGAGAATAAATTATGTGAGCCAAAGATTTGTGTTTTCTTTGTCTTGGAATATATTGGGAAAAGTCTGTATTTGCAGCTTTGTTATTTTGTTAAAGTGAATATTGAAATTCTAAAAGATATATCTGTTATCAAAATAGCAAATAATATTTCTTGAGCGTCTGAACTGTTTCTAGGTGCTTTATGTAAAATGCTTCCAAATTTATGAACAATAACATTCTGTAGTTACTCTCATTTTGCTGGTAAGGAAACTAAAAATCAGAAAGGCTCAGTTACAAAACTAAAATAAAGTGGAGTTGTGATTAAAATTTAGGTCTGTCTGAGGTCAACACCCATGCCTTTTCATGTTATTAAGCTTCAGTAAATACATCATGTTAGAAATACCTTTGTCACAGAAAATCTTGTGCGAAATAATGTTTAATGCTCAGTTACCGTAGGAACACGGTGGGGAATTTGTGCTGAAAGAGTAAATATCACCTGTCTGGCATCAGTCTCTTTTGCTTGAGCAGTATATAAATTTAGTGTAGTATTAACTTAAGGGACATGAACTGTGTTCAATCTTAGAATTATAAAATCAAACTCAGATGTAGGAAACTAGAGAAAACAAGTATACAGCTTAGTGACTTGTAAGCTGAACACCCCCACAACAATCGCCCAAGTGTAGAAATGGAGCCTTTGTACGGCTGCAAACCTGCCCGTGCTGGTTGAGATCTCAGCCCCCTCCCACCCTCCAGATGTTGCTGCTGCCCTGGTTGTTATAACAACCACTTTTCTCTTTGGTTTTTTCAGCTGCAAGTGCATTCCCAGACGCCGTAGTTCCGTCTGGCCCATTTTCAGATTTTATGTCTTCTACGTCTCCTTTCACCGATGGTTCCCCCTCTGTCTCTTTCTTCCCTTATAATCTCACTAAGAGAGAACCTGTACTTGAGTCCTCTGAGTAGGATGGTTTTACACAACCTAGATCAGTGATTATCAGCCGGCACACCAGCATGCCGCAAAATTTTAAAGATCCTTAATTAATTAAATGATTTTCAAAAGAAGTTCAAAGTACAAAAGTACATACTCCTTTTTTTTTTTTTTTTACTGTTTTTTAATCCACATAATTTCAGTGTGCCATCGTAATTTATAGGTTCAAGTGTGCCATGAGATAAAAAAGCGTGAAAACCGTGGATCTGGACTCTGCTGATGGGGATGCTCCGAGTGCACTTTAACTGGTGGTCTGCCTTTTGTGTTTCTTGCAGCTGGCACTTGGGTACAGAGACATAATCAGACTCCCGTTCCTCCCTCGGGGTGGTGTGCTCGTGGGTCAGAACACACAATGTCTGGGTTGTCCTTTATGTTAGCAGCTGTTGACACTTGATGCTTAGAATGGTTGTCACTTCCTTGAGAGTTGCAGAGTGATGATTTTCTCTCACTCTTAATTTATAGACATGATTTTGTGAGAGGTGTCTTCTGCTGTATAGAGGTGTAGTTCATGTAGGAAGGGGAGAAAATGCTCGATTCTTTTCCCTTTATTTACGCAGCTTTAAAGGTGACAGTTCATTTCCTGTCATCCTTCGAAAGTGACCAATTAGTATTTTTAAATATCCTTATGGATTAATTTAAAAGTTTCATCTCTTTCAGTCCCCTGCAATTATAAAATAATGAGAATTAGGAATCCATTTGCTTTGTGTATAGTGTTTTTTAATTTTAACTTTCCCCCCCCACTCCCTTTAATTTGATCTCTTTTTGTGGTTTTCTTTGTGGTTACTCCGTGTGTTAAAATATAGATGTGACTTAACATGGTCTGCTGGAGTTAACATTTTAGTATATTGAATGAAGCACAGAAGAAACCCTACTTCCATGTAGGTCTCTTTACCTTCTCTGCTTTTAAATATAATTTTTTAAATTAATATCAGGGATGTTATAATTTTTGCTTGAATCACCACATAAGATTTATAAAACTCATGGAGAGCATCGTGTAGCATGTGTCTATCCAGATTTCTGCTGCTTCTGTTGCTCCCCCCTTCTTCATGCTGCTACACCATCCATTGATCATATATCGTTTTTCATCCATTCCCTGGAAGAACTGGGGTGTATCTGTATATATATATATTTTTTTTTGTAGAGACACAGTCTCACTGTACCGCCCTCCAGTAGAGTGCCGTGGTGTCACACGGCTCACAGCAACCTCTAACTCTTGGGCTTACACGATTCTCTTGCCTCAGCCTCCCGAGCAGCTGGGACTACAGGCGTCCGCCACAGCGCCCGGCTATTTTTTTGTTGCATTTTGGCCGGGGCTGGGTTTAAACCCGCCACCCTCGGTATATGGGGCTGGTGCCCTACTCACTGAGCCACAGGCGCCACCCATATCTGTATATTTTTAAAGATAAAATTCCTGATGTATCATTCAGACCCTTGAATTCAAATCGTGGATCACATCTATAACCTTCTACTTTTATATTTTCTATTTTTTCAATTAATTATTTTTTATTAAATCACAACTTTGTACACTGATGCATTTATGGGGTTCAGGGTACTGCTTCGATATACAATGTGAAATGTTTACATTGAACTAAATAGCACATCCATCCCAAGTATGCTCATTTCTTAATAGTTTTGAAATGTACCATGAAATGTACATTTTGAAAGGTACCATTGCATCATGCACGTTAGGTGAGGTCCCCCCACATACCCTCCCACTTCCCATATCTCCCCTCCCCTCCTCTCTCTCTCCTCTTCCCTTCTACTTTCTGGACTATAGTTATGTTTTACCATTCGTATGAGTATGTAGGTGATTATATACTGATTTCATAGTAGTATTGAGTACATTGGATACTTTTTTCCCCATTCTTGAGATACTTTACTAAGAAAAATATGTTCCAGCTCCATCCAGGTAAACATAAAAGATGTGAAGTCTCCATCTTTTTTATGGCTGCATAGTATTCTATGGTGTACATATACCACAACTTGTTAATCCATTCATGGGTCGATGGGCACTTGGGCTGTTTCCATGTCTTGGCTTTTATGAATTGGGCTGCAATAAACATTCTGGTGCAAATGTCTTTGTTGTGAAATAATTTTTGATCATCTGGGTATGTACCTAGTAGAGGAATTGCAGGATCGAATGGTAGGTCAACTTTTAGTTCCTTGAGTGTTCTCCAAACTTCTTTCCAAAGGGTTGTATTAGTTTGCATTCCCACCAGCAGCGTAGAAGCATTCCCTTCTCTCCACATCCACACCATCATCTTTAGTTTTGGGATTTTGTGATGTGGGCTAATCTTACTGGAGTTAGATGATAACCTTTTACTTTTTGTCAGAACTTATGGTTGTCATATATATTTCTTCCCTTTAACTTTCATTTCTCTTTGTTCAGCAAGTAGCTGTTTATTTAATCGTTTACACAGTTTTTTTTTCTGTTGAACTTCCTGAAGTTATTTTGATTTTCTGAACTTTGTTCTCTGGTAGATTCCTCAGGAAGGGCTAATAGCAGTGACCACATCTTCTGGGTTATTTCATGTTCTAATAATTATTAACGGTTTGTATGCTCTAAGATTGGAGGTTAGTTTTGTTGGGTATAGAATCTTTGGCCCACATTTCCATGTTTTTGGCAGCTTAATTATATTTTCTTCTTCTTTTTTTTTTTCTTCTAAAGTAAAACACAACTCTCATAGAAAATGATTTCTCTTCCATTTTATAGGTAATATGTATGTTCCTTTTGCCTAGATGCTCACAGAGTTTCTTTTGCCTTTAAAGTACAGAATTGTACTAGATTATGTATTAATGTTGGAATTATAGGTTGGTACTTTCAAGGATACCATGTGCTCTTTGGAGACATAATTTCAAACATCTTTATTTTAGGAAAATTCTTTTTGAATTATAGTTTTTAGTATGTTTTGTTCCTTAAGGGCCTGGACATATATAATACAGTACATGTATTTTTTTAAATAATTTTGAAAGCATTATATCACTTATTTCTGACTGTTTTGAGTGAACTTTTAGGATGTCGATTCATGCCCAGGGTTCTGAAATTTCTCAGTCATGTGCCTTAGTACAACTCTATTCACTGAATGGACCTGGTGTTGGGTGAACTATTTTAATCTAGAGATTCTGGGTCTTCAGTTTGAGGAAATTTTCTTCCATCATTTTTTAATTTTTTTCATCTTCCTTTTTTAAATTTTCTCATTTTTCAGATGTTGTTAGTTGAATGCTTGGCCTTCTGGATGCGTTTTAAAATGATAATTATACTTTCATTTTCCTACTTTCCATTCCTACATCTTTTTTTTTTTTGTAGAGACAGATTTTCACTTTATGGCCCTGGGTAGATTGTCATGGCATCACACAGCTCACAGCAACCTCCAACTCCTGGGCTTCAGTGATTCTCTTGCCTCAGCCTCCCAAGTAGCTGGGACTACAGGCACCTGCCACAACGCCCGGCTATTTTTTTGTTGCAGTTTGGCCGGGGCTGGGTTTGAACCCGCCACCCTCGGCATATGGGGCCGGCACCCTACTGACTGAGCCACAGGTTCTGCCCATCTACATCTTTTTTTTTTTTTTTTTTTTTTTTGTAGAGACAGAGTCTCACTTTATAGCCCTCGGTAGAGTGCCGTGGCATCACACAGCTCACAGCAACCTCCAACTCCTGGGCTTCAGCGATTCTCTTGCCTCAACCTCCCGAGTAGCTGGGACTACAGGCGCCCGCAACAACGCCCGGCTATTTTTTGGTTGCAGTTCAGCCGGGGCCGGGTTTGAACCCGCCACCCTCAGTATATGGGGCTGGCGCCTTACCGACTGAGCCACAGGCGCCGCCCCCTACATCTTTTTTTTTAAGTGTGCTTTACATACAAAAAAGTCACCATTTTTAAGTGTGCGGTTTGATGTATTGACAAATAAATTGTCATTTTATTGCCCACAGTCATCACAGAAATTCTTTTTCTCCTTGGTAGCCAATCCCTTTCACTCCCCTCAGCTCCTGTTCTGTTTTCTGTTCCCTGGAGTTTTCCCTTAGAATTGCTGTCCCTTTGTTCTTCTTTCGGTAGATTTCTTCAACCTGTGTAGATAGTTTTTCTAACTACCTTTCTAATAAGTGTTTTATGTTATGACTTATTTAAAATTGTTCCTAGTGTCTGCTGTTGCTTCACTGGTTGCAATGTTGTTTTTATCTCTGTCTGGTAATTAATTATTATTTCCCGGGAGATTTTTCTCTGTTGCCTCTGAGTTCTTTCTCCTTATTGCTTTGCTCTTTTTTCCCCCGGTTGGATACGTTTCTCTGATGTCTAGCAGTTCTTAACTGTTCAGTTATACTAACTGTGAAGTGCTGAAGAGCTGACCAGAAGCTCTGCGTGCACAGGTGAACCGTGCAGGCTGCAGGCTTCTCTGAAGAGCAGCTGCATGACTAGCTTGGGCATTCCTCGGAGGTCCCCGCATTTTCTGTACATTCTTGTATGATTTACTACCTCTGGAGAAAAAGCCACTAGTGTCTTTCTTAATTAGTCTTACTGAATTGGGGTCGGAAAAGGGGCTATGGGTCTCACTGGTGGTCATGCGGAATAACACTTAGCCCTATTGTTTTGAACCTCGTGTTTCCTCCTGGGGCAGGTTGTGCTTTGTGTCCTTACATCTTGTATGTGACTGGCTCATTTTCCTCAGAATCTCGAAAACTTCTCTCTTCGATGTGGCTGGACAAATCTGAATTTGGTGCGGTCTGGGGATCCAGCTGTTCTTTCAACGCATCTTCACATGGCGCATCTGCTCTGGGCCCGGTCCTCATCCCAGCCACCCTTAGGTTAGAAGGCCCCAGCTCTCCAGGGCTCTGCAGGTCAGATGGGCTTGTTTCCTGTCCGTCACTCTTGTAGTGCTCACCCTTCTTCACTCTGCACGTCACTCTCTCTCTGTCTACGCACACCGTTTGGGTTGTGGGTGGTTCTTGGTTCTTCATTTCTTTCAAGACAATGTCTAGATTGTGGCGTTTTGTTCTGTTTATTATGTAAGAGAGGTTTTGTGAGTATAAGGGAATGGAAATGCCTTTTCATATCAGTTGTGAAATAAGAAGCCGAAGGATATTTCCTTAAATATTCTTGTGGACTTGTTGTGCATACAGTGCAGTCTTCTGTAGCCTTCGGCACACTCAGTGTGCTCTTCTTGCTAGACTAGACTTTCGTTTCCTTTGATTTTTTCATGGTTTTTATTACTCTGTTGTCTGAGATTTTCCTTCCTCTTTTGTCTGTCTTCCTGGGGCCATTTTTCATTCTTGTAACCTCTTCCACATGGACATAGTTCAGACGGTTCCGATTTGTGTCATTATCCCCTACCTGTCTTTGTCATTAACCCTTGTGTTGTCCTACCTGGCTCTGACCAGACTGCAGCTCTGTACATCTGTCTTCTTTCTAGAAACTTCCATTTGTGTATTCTAACCATTTATGTAAAGCTCAAACACTCAAATCAAAGATGTCTTCCTTATCAAACCAGCTTCTCCTCACATTCCTATTTTTGTGACACCACAGTTTTCCTATGCAATCAGCTTTGGCATTTTGGAATTACCTTTAAATATAGCCTACACATTTAATGGTCAATTAAATCAACCCAGTTAGTTCTTTCTTCAAAACTAGATGTGATTGCATTTAATATTTTCTTTCCATTACTGGTGCTTGCATCCAATTTGAGCTATTTTTTTCTTTATTCTAATAAGTGATATACCAAACATACCTGTATACTGAAGAAAACTGCTGAGTATAAATTTCATAAAACTGATGTGAGTTAGAATTCCTGAGAACTTTACAAGTGTACATATACTCAAATGTTGAATACATTACACACACACACACACACACACACACACACACCATACATATATATATCCACTGGCCATATAAGTCATAAAAAATTGGTAATTTTATGATGGGTGAATTTGTTGTGTTAAAAAGGAGAAATTAATTTCTTAATTTGTCCAAGAAAATAACATCTGTCATTTATATTCATATGGGCAAAATAGAAATTGTTTCTAATAGAATTCCATGAGATTTTGCCCTCCTTGCTATGACAGACCGTGTGATTGTCAGTTAGACATGTAAAGGGTACGTGACCTTTTATTCACCTTGTAACTTCTGTGTTATTCAAGAGCAGAATACACAGGAGGGTCAGGCTTTGTTATCTGATCTCCAGACCCACTGTAGTACTGGATAGGGGCAGACTGGCTTCCATATTCTCAGCGTTCACCACCTGGGAGCCGTTTCTTCCTGGAGTTCATCATCCTGCCATTTGGCCAAGCATGTCATATATTTGCTTGATCCTATCCTTTGAATGCTTACTTTATTAATTCTATGTACATAACAGCTCAGGATTTCAGATGCTTTTTCTATGTCAGATATCTTATGATCACTTTGCATAATTTAGGTTTGAGAAAGATACGTTTCCTGTGTCTTCAGGCCTTTGTAATTGTGTGGCGTTTCCATAAAACTTAAAAGGACGCCTTCTCATTACTTCAGTTTGAAAGATTTGATTTTTCTGTTTGTTTGTTTTTGACTCTTGGTCTGCTCTCTTTGGAGAAAGGGTAAGTATACTGAAGTTCTGCACAATAAATTGAGCTTGTTCTCATGATGAGGTAAGAATCCCATTTTAGCAAAGGGTAGCAGTACACTGAGGAGAAGGACGTTTGAATGCGTAAAGAGAATGGATGGATCCAGAGTGCGTAGCATAGCTTAGAACGTATGAGAAGGGTTTGAAACAGAGAACAGGTGTTTTTTTTTTTTTCTTTTCTAATTTTAAAACATTTAGAGATGGGGTCTTGCTGTGTTGCCTAGGCTGGCTTTAAACTTAAAGAGAATCTTGGGCTGAGGCAGAGCAAGATGGCAGCCGAGTAACAGCTTCCTTGCATCTGGGCACCGTGAGTCTAGGGAGATAGGACTCCAGGCATCTCTGGCTGGTGGGATCTGCCTATCATCACCCCTGAGAGGATACAGGGAGTCAGCGAGAGACTTCTGGACCCCAAGAGGAGGACTAAAACAGTGGAAAAATGGCAAGTGGTCGCGTGTGTTCAATCCGTCTAAACCCGCTGCAACTGTAAGTTCAGTAGCAGTGAGACTGCGAACCAGAAAGGCCTTACCTGTGAACTGTTTTGGTGTCTTTGGACTTGGCACTCAGCTGAACTGCCTTGGGGAGAGCCTGAGCGGGAGTGTGGAGAACTTTGGCCTTTGTCTAGGGCCCCAGTCTGAGCCGCTGAGCCAGACGGAGCTAATAGTGTTTGCCTCTGGGTCACAGGCAGCCATTGTGAGCGATCTGCCCCGGCAAGCTCCGCCCTCAGGGTCGCAGAGCTAGAATTGGGTGGGAGCTGGTAACCCAGTGACCAAGTAGCTAAGGACGGGGTCTGAGCCGCCTTGCAGCCCTAACCCTTGGGAGCAGAGGGAGACCAGTTTTGGCACACAGGGTAAGTGGATAGACACTTCAGCAGTGATTCCAGCGACAAGCACGTCCCTGGGAAAGCTTCTGCTCAGCAAGAGAACAAGTTCACAGTGCCTTTTAAGTGGGCTGAAGAGAGATTTAGGGTGTCTACCTGCTGGGGTTTGAGAAACTAGCAGCCTCCAGTCGTATCAGAACTGTGATTAACATCTCATACCCCAGAAGACCACGTGTTGCCCAGACAATATTCAATAACATATACATACTGCTTTGTTTTTGGTTGTGTTTTTTTTTGTTTTTTTTTTTTGTTTATTTTGATGTTGTTGATTGTTGTTTTGTTTTTTAAGTTCAACCTTTTCCATACAGATCCTTTTTCTTTCTCAATTTTTCTAGTTTAATTATAATTTCCCATTGCTGCCTATTTCAATAATTAGAACTTCATTTTTGTTAGTGTTTCTACCGCTGTTATTTGATTTTCCACCCAATTTTATCCTGTAAAGTTTTCTGTTTGCTTGTTTTGGTTTGATTTATAGCATTTTTGTCTTTCCTCTCTACTTGGTGGAGGTGGGGTACTGTGTCTGATCAGGTTAGCAAAGAGCTGCTGACCTCAAGGGAACCACCCAACTGGGAACCCCCAGAAGGTGGTTTTTTTTTTAAGGTTGTATCAAAGTACCCTACTGTACACCTGTACACCATACTGCTCTGTCTCCCTCTTTCTGTGCCTCTCTTCTTTTTGTCAATATTCTTTTTACCCACCCCCCTCCTTTCTCTATTTTTCTTTTTTTTTCCTTATCACTCGGTCCTCCTTTCTTTCATCCCTTTTTTGCTCTTCAACCTTCTCACCCTTCTGGTCCTGTAACCCTTAGTCCACAGGCATGAGAACTTAAGGAGCAAGAGGAAGTGAAAGGAAAATTAGGGCAAGGAAACAGATAAAAGAAATCACTCATGAGGAAGAATCAGCAGAAAACTCCAGGCAACATGAAGAACCAGTCCAGAACAACCCCGCCAAGGGACTATGAGGTAGCTACTGCAGAGGATTCCACCTATAAAGAAATGTTAGGGGAGGCGGAGCAAGATAGCAGCCGAGTAACAGCTTCCTTGCACCTGGGCACCGTGAGTCGGGGGAGATAGGACTCCAGGCATCTCTGGCTGGTGGGAACTGCCTATCATCACTCCTATGAAGATACAGGGAGTCAGCGAGAGACTTCTGGACCCCAAGAGGAGGACTAAAACAGTGGAAAACCGGCAAGTGGTGACGTGTGTTCAATCCGTCTAAACCCGCCCACAACTGCACAAGAACTTAAAGAGCAAGAGGAAGTGAAAGGAAAATTAGGGCAAGGAAACAGATAAAAGAAATCACTCATGAGGAAGAATCAGCAGAAAACTCCAGGCAACATGAAGAACCAGTCTAGAACAACCCCACCAAGGGACCATGAGGTAGCTACTGCAGATAATTCCACCAGTATAGAAATGTTAGGAATGACAGAAAGGGAATTTAGAATACACATGTTGAAAACAATGAAAGAAATGATGGAAACAATGAAGGAAATTGCTAATAAAGTGGAAAATAACCAAAAGGAAATCCAAAAACAGAATCAAATAAGAGATGAACGATATGAAGAATATGAAAAGGATATAGCAGACCTGAAGGAACTGAAACAGTCAATTAGGGAACTTAAAGATACAATGGAAAGTATCAGCAACAGGTTAGACCATGCAGAAGAAAGAATTTCAGAGGTAGAAGACAAAGTTCTTGAGATAACTCAGACAGTAAAAGAGGCAGAAAAGAAGAGAGAGAAAGCAGAATGTTCACTGTCAGAATTATGGGACTTTATGAAGCGTTCCAACATACGAGTTATAGGAATTCCAGAAGGGGAAGAAGAATGCCCCAGAGGAATGGAAGCCATACTAGAGAATATTATAAAAGAAAATTTCCCAAACATCACCAAAGAGTCTGACACACTGCTTTCAGAGGGATATCGGACCCCAGGTCGCCTCAACTCTAACCGAGCTTCTCCAAGACACATTGTGATGAACCTGTCCAAAGTCAAGACAAAAGAAAAGATTCTGCAAGCTGCCAGGAGTAAGCGCCAGTTGACCTAGAGGGGCAAATCCATCAGAGTGACCGCAGACTTCTCTAATGAAACTTTCCAAGCAAGAAGACAAAGGTCATCTACCTTTAATCTACTTAAACAGAACAATTTTCAGCCCAGAATTCTGTACCCTGCTAAGCTAAGCTTCAAAATTGACGGAGAAATCAAATCATTTACGGATATACAAACATTGAGGAAATTCGCCACAACAAGACCAGCTCTACAGGAAATACTTCAACCTGTTCTGCACACTGACCACCACAATGGATCAGCAGCAAAGTAAGAACTCAGAAATCAAAGGACAAAACCTAACCTCCACACTGATGCAAAAGATAAAACTAAGCAATGGACTCTCACCAAATAAGACGAATAGAATACTACCACACTTATCAATTATCTCCATAAATGTTAATGGCTTGAATTCCCCACTGAAGAGACATAGATTGGCTGACTGGATTAAAAAACACAAGCCATCCATTTGCTGTCTGCAAGAAACACACCTGGCCTCAAAAGACAAATTAAAGCTCCGAGTCAAGGGTTGGAAGACAATTTTTCAGGCAAATGGAATTCAGAAGAAAAGAGGAGTTGCAATCTTATTTTCAGATACATGTGGATTTAAAGCAACTAAAGTAAAAAAAGACAAAGATGGTCACTTTATATTGGTCAAGGGAAAACTACAACAAGAAGACATTTCCATTCTAAATATTTATGCACCCAATTTAAATGCTCCCAGATTCCTGAAGCACACCTTACTCAGTCTGAGCAATATGATATCTGATAATACCATCATAACAGGGGACTTTAACACACCTCTTACAGAGCTGGACAGATCCTCTAAACAGAAATTAAACAAGGATGTAAGAGATTTAAATGAGACCCTAGAACAACTATGCTTGATAGATGCATATAGAACACTCCACCCCAAAGATAAAGAATATACATTCTTCTCATCACCCCATGGAACATTCTCCAAAATTGATCATATCCTGGGACACAGAACAAATATCAACAGAATCAAAAGAATTGAAATTTTACCTTGTATCTTTTCAGACCATAAGGCACTAAAGGTGGAACTCAACTCTAACAAAAATGCTCAAGCCCACCCAAAGGCATGGAAATTAAACAATCTTCTGTTGAATAACAGATGGGTGAAGGAAGAAATAAAACAGGAAATCATTAACTTCCTTGAGCATAACAACAATGAAGACACAAGCTACCAAAACCTGTGGGATACTGCAAAAGCAGTTTTGAGAGGAAAATTCATCGCTTTAGATGCCTACATTCGAAAAACAGAAAGAGAGCACATCAACAATCTCACAAGAGATCTTATGGAATTGGAAAAAGAAGAACAATCTAAGCCTAAACTCAGTAGAAGAAAAGAAATATCCAAAATCAAATCAGAGATCAATGAAATTGAAAACAAAAGAATCATTCAGAAAATTAATGAAACAAGGAGTTGGTTTTTTGAAAAAATAAATAAAATAGATAAACCATTAGCCAGACTAACTAGAAATAGAAAAGTAAAATCTCTAATAACCTCAATCAGAAACGATAAAGGGGAAATAACAACTGATCCCACAGAGATACAAGAGATCATCTCTGAATACTACCAGAAACTCTATGCCCAGAAATTTGACAATGTGAAGGAAATGGATCAATATTTGGAATCACACCCTCTCCCTAGACTTAGCCAGGATGAAATAGACCTCCTGAACAGACCAATTTCAAGCACTGAGATCAAAGAAACAATAAAAAAGCTTCCAACTAAAAAATGCCCTGGTCCAGATGGCTTCACTCCAGAATTCTATCAAACCTTCAAGAAGAGCTTATTCCTGTACTGCAGAAATTATTCCAAAAAACTGAGGAAGAAGGAATCTTCCCCAACACATTCTATGAAGCAAACATCACCCTGATACCAAAACCAGGTAAAGACCCAAACAAAAAGGAGAATTTCAGACCAATCTCACTCATGAACATAGACGCAAAAATTCTCAACAAAATCCTAGCCAATAGATTACAGCTTATCATCGAAAAAGTCATTCATCATGATCAAGTAGGCTTCATCCCAGTGATGCAAGGCTGGTTTAACATACGCAAGTCTATAAACGTTATCCGCCATATTAACATGATCCTCTCAATAGATGCAGAAAAAGCATTTGATAAAATCCAGCATCCTTTTCTAATTAGAACAGTGAAGAGTATAGGCATAGGTGGCACATTTCTAAAACTGATTGAAGCTATCTATGACAAACCCACAGCCAATATTTTACTGAATGGAGTAAAACTGAAAGCTTTTCCTCTTAGAACTGGAACCAGACAAGGTTGTCCTCTGTCACCTTTACTATTCAACGTAGTGCTGGAAGTTCTAGCCAATACAATTAGGCAAGACAAGGAAATAAAGGGAATCCAAATGGGAGCAGAGGAGGTCAAACTCTCCCTCTTTGCTGACGACCTGATCTTATACTTAGAGAACCCCAAAGACTCAACCACAGACTCCTAGAAGTCATCAAAAAATACAGTAATGTTTCAGGATATAAAATCAATGTCCACAAGGCAGTAGCCTTTTTGTACACCAATAACAGTCAAGATGAGAAGCTAATTAAGGACACAACTCCCTTCACCATAGTCTCAAAGAAAATGAAATACCTAGGAATATACTTAACGAAGGAGGTGAAGGACCTCTGTAAAGAAAACTATGAAATCCTCAGAAAGGAAATAGCAGAGGATATTAACAAATGGAAGAACATACCATGCTCATGGATGGGAAGAATCAACATTGTTAAAATGTCTATACTTCCCAAAGCAATCTACCTATTCAATGCCATTCCTATCAAAATACCAACATCGTACTTTCAAGATTTGGAAAAAATGATTCTGCGTTTTGTATGGAACCGGAAAAAACCCCGTATAGCTAAGGCAGTTCTCTGTAACAAAAATAAAGCTGGGGGCATCAGCATACCAGATTTTAGTCTGTACTACAAAGCCATAGTGCTCAAGACAGCATGGTATTGGCACAAAAACAGAGTCATAGACACTTGGAATCGAATTGAAAACCAAGAAATGAAACTAACATCTTACAACCACCTAATCTTCGAGAAACCAAAGAAGAACATACCTTGGGGGAAAGACTCCCTGTTCAATAAATGGTGTTGGGAGAACTGGATGTCTACATGTAAAAGACTGAAACTGGACCCACACCTTTTCCCACTCACAAAAATTGATTCAAGATGGATAAAGGACTTAAATTTAAGGCATGAAACAATGAAAATCCTCCAAGAAAGCATAGGAAAAACACTGGAAGATATTGGCCTGGGGAAAGACTTCATGAAGAAGACTGCCATGGCAATTGCAACAACAACAAAAATAAACAAATGGGACTTCATTAAACTGAAAAGCTTTTGTACAGCTAAGGAGACTATAACCAAAGCAAAGAGACAACCTACACAATGGGAAAGGATATTTGCGTATTTTCAATCAGACAAAAGCTTGATAACTAGGATCTATAGAGAACTCAAATTAATCCACATGAAAAAAGCCAACAATCCCATATATTAATGGGCAAGAGACATGAATAGACTTTCTCTAAAGACGACAGACGAATGGCTAACAAACACATGAAAAAATGTTCATCATCTCTATATATTAGAGAAATGCAAATCAAAACATCCCTGAGATATCATCTAACCCCAGTGAGAATGGCCCACATCACAAAATCTCAAAACTGCAGATGCTGGCGTGGATGTGGAGAGAAGGGAACACTTTTACACTGCTGGTGGGACTGCAAACTAGTACAACCTTTCTGGAAGGAAGTATGGAGAAACCTCAAAGCACTCAAGCTAGACCTCCCATTTGATCCTGCAATCCCATTACTGGGCATCTACCCAGAGGGAAAGAAATCCTTTTATCATAAGGACACTTGTACTAGACTGTTTATTGCAGCTCAATTTACAATTGCCAAAATGTGGAAACAGCCTAAATGCACACCAACCCAGGAATGGATTAACAAGCTGTGGTATATGTATACCATGGAATACTATTCAGCCATTAAAAAAAATGGAGACTTTACATCCTTCGTATTAACCTGGATGGACTTGGAAGACATCATTCTTAGTAAAGCATCACAAGAATGGAGAAGCATGAATCCTATGTAGTCAATTTTGATATGAGGACAATTAATGACAATTATGGTTATGGGGGGGAATAGAAAGAGGGATGGAGGGAGGGGGGTGGGGCTTCGGTGTGTGTCACACTTTATGGGGGCAAGATATTATTGCAAGAGGGACTTTACCTAACAATTGCAATGAGTGTAACCTGGCTTATTGTACCCTTAACGAATCTCCAACAATAAAAAAAAAAAAAAAAAAAGAACCACTGATCTAGTAGAAAAAAAAAAAAAAAAGAGAATCTTGGGCTCACACAATTCTCTCGTCTCAGCCTCCCAAGTAGCTGGGACTACAGGCGCCCACCACAAAAATGCCCAGCTAGTTTTATAGATGGGATCCTGCTCTGGCTCAGGCTCATCTTGAACTTGTGAGCTCAGGCAATCCACCAGCCTCAGCCTCCCAGAGTGCTGGGATTACAGGGTGAGCCACCACACTGGCCAGGTGAAGTCACTTTCCCAAGAGAACTCAAGTCACGGTCTCTTCCTCAGGAATACCTGCTGACGTCCTTTCCGGTTTTATTTTTTGCCATTTCTGCCATGAAGCCTTGTGCTCCCCTCTACGCTGGCAGTGTTTGACATCACTGAGGGACATCTGGCCACCTCCTGTCTGTGACTTTGTCATGGAGGCTGTCCTCTGGGGGCTCCCATCGCTCCCCTCACTTTCTCTCTTGGCAACTCTTCATCTTCCCTAGAGAGTCCATTGAAAGCCGGCATCCCTGGTGCAGAAAGCCTCCTTCTTTGTACACCCCATCTTTCTTTTCTCCCCCATTTTTATCTTCTTTAATTTCTTTATTCAATTTTATAGCTTTCAGTGTACAGATCTTTCAACCACTTGGGTACATTTATTTCTAAGTAGTTTACGTATTTTTGTAAATGGGATTGTTCTCTTTTTTTCATTTCAAATTACTATGAGGGTACACATTTTTAGGCTACGTTATTTTCACTTGTCAGGTATTTCCTATACGTCTTTATGTTTCGTCTTTGCACTTTCTGCTATAGTTAATGTTTTATGTGTTTAACTCCATGATTGGGCTGGGGCAGAAGGTGCATCCTACCTGTCTTTGCAGCCCCAGAACCTGCCCCGCTGCGTGCCCTCCAGCATAGAGCAGCGGGCAGGCATTGAGAGCAGACCACACATACGTATTTGTGTCTAAGTATCCAGTTTTTAAATTAGAAGCCGTAGAATTTAAACCACTTCTTATAATGTTCTCTCTCTCTTTTTTTTTTGCAGTTTTTTTTTTGGCTAGGGCTAGGTTTGAACCCACCACCTCTGGTATATGGGACCGGCACCCTACTCCTTGAGCCACAGGCACCGCCCTAAACCACGTCTTTTAGCTTCGCTTCATACATTGTAAAAACGAATGCAGTGCTGTTTCTGTCCTTGTGGCATAATTGTGAGGATTGAGATCATATGCGGAGCACGCCCGTCCTGGGAAACTCACTCAAATGAAATGAGAGCTGCTTTTGTGACTGTTGTTACATCCCAGACTGTTAGCATAGGTGTGTAGGGGTCCTCAGGAAACCAGCGTGTAGAGTTCATTACTGGTCCTGGATCTCCAGCACCATTTATTGCCATGCCAGGTATTTTCACGGAGAGCTTTTCATTTAATGGTTGAAAAGAGCAGAAAAAGCTTCCTTCAGTTACCAAAGGCGAACAGGACATTCAGGTTCCCTTTATTCCCCTTCAAATTTTCAGTATTTCTTTGGGGACCTAAAATCAAAATTAAAATAAATAAAATGAATAGCACTGCAAGCTGAGCTGCGTCACTGTGGCTGCTGCATTCGTTTACTGCACTCAGCGTGGGAGTGAGGGTTGCTGGCCTATTCAAATGGAATAATTGCTTAGGTGGATTTTTCTTCTTTGCAGTCCTATTATTTAGCAGTTTAAAAACCTGTATTCAAAGCAACACATTTTAAGCTTTCATACCCCAAAGCAAAATGTTAAGTTTCTTAGAAGTTATTGCTATTAGGTAAGAAAGAATGTTGTCTATTAATTGTTTATGCTGTAATCTTAATTTTATTTATTTGTCCTTTTAGAAATCCTAGGGCACTTTGGGAGTTCAAATTTTGAAAGATCACAGGTTCTGCTGTTCTGGTAGCATTTTGTATTTTTTTCTTTCTTTTTCACAAGAATAGATTAAATACATGTAATGAGGAATGCTTCTTTAAAAATACTGCTTATTGCCTTAAAAGCCGAACCTTTAAAAACTCATGCCAAGAGGTATTAAGTAAACCACGAATCTGAGTTCTAGCTGTGGTTATTTGGAAATTGTTTCCTATAGTCTTCCTAAGCCACATGTACTTTTTGGAAAATGTGAAGCAAAATACTTATTCCTGAGGTCATCATTTAAAGCCATAAAAAAAAAAATGCACCGTGTAAACAAGGCTGCTGGAGTGGACTGGGTTACTTGGTTGTTCCCGACTTTCTGCTGGGTATTTTCCTGGGCCTTGTGTATTTATGGCGAGAGTTTCTATGGCTGCTGCATGTGTCCAGTACACTCAGGCTTCTGTCCATCATTTTGTTGGATTCAGCTATTGACCCTTTCTCTGGGGAGTGACTTCCTGGTACTTCTGCATACATATTTTTACTAGTTTCAGGTAAATTCTTGTTTCAGTCTTTATGGACTCAGGTATCGGAGATGAGGCTGTCTTCTGATATGTCTTCATAATAAAAGAATAAACCCTTTTGGAGGCACATTTCAGATTTGAAAATGCTCTTGTTATTGGAGATCTCAACAATTTTAGGCTGTGTCCCATGGAGAGACTTTTAAAAAAATGTCTGCATTCAGTTTACTTTGTCCACGAAATGTTGTCACTCTCCTGCATAAAAACTCTAAAATCTGTCCCACGTCCTTACAGTAAATCCCAGACTCTGCTCGCCGTCTCGGAGCCCTGCCTGGCTGGGCTGTTACCTGCTCTCTGACCTGTGTGCCTGGCCTGTGCCCATGACTCCGAGTGGCCCCGGCTGAATTCAGGACGGCAACTCTCCCACCATCTAGCTCTTTCCAGACGCAGGGCCTCTGCCCTCAGTATCTCTTTGCTTCTTACTTAGTGAAGCATTGTTCAGGCCTCAGCTGAACATCACCTTTTCAGAGAGGCTTGTTTCCATCTACCCAGGACGACTCCTTCCTCCATGTTGTCTGAAATAATATTATTATTTATTTACTTGGCTGCACACATGTAAAAATAACATGCAGAGGTCCTCAAACTTTTTAAACAGGGGGCCAGTTCACTGTCCCTCAGACTGTTGGAGGGCTGGACCATAGTTTAAAAAAAAAATATGAACAAATTCCTATGCACACTGCACATATCTTATTTTGAAGTAAAAAAAACAAAACGGGAACAAATACAATCACACTGCCTCATGTGGCCCGCGGGCTGTAGTTTGAGGACCCCTGGGAGGATGCCCAAAAGTGCATACACATTTTTTTTTTTTACATATACATGTGTTTATTAGGTTTTCATTTTTTGCCTTCACAAAATTAAAGAGGCTTAAAATTTAATAACAATAACAATGTTTAAGATAAGGACTAGAAACAAAAACCTCGTAAGAATGAACGAACATAAATACATTCAGAAAAGAAATCAGAGAATTGCTGCATCAAAATATTAAGGAATAATAATAATAATGCAAAGAAAGTAACATTCACGTTGTCAAATAAAAGTCATACACATTTTAAGAAAGGAAAAAGCTGTGTTGGAGTTGTATCCAGTGTACTCAATACTAACACAAATCTAATAAATGTAAAACAAAACTCTCACATGAGAGAAAAACTTTTTTTTTTGAAGACAGAGTCTCACTTTGGCACCCTCAGTAGAATGCTGTAGGGTCACAGCTCACAGCAACCTCAAATTCTTGGAGTCAAGCAATTCTTTTGCCTCAGCCTCTAGCGGGGACTACAGGTGCCCGCCATAACTCCCAGCTACTTTTAGAGATGGGGTCTCTCTGTGGCTCAGGCTGGTCTCAAACTCCTCACTCAGGTGATCCATCTGCCTCAGCCTTCCAGCATGTTGGGATTACAGTTGTGAGCCACCACGCCCAGCCAGAGAAAAACATTTTTAAATTCAAGAAGTCAGGGGAGGGGTGTGGTGTGACTAACTTTTAAAAATTCATGCCAAGAGGTATTAAGTAAACCATCATCTGAATTCTAGCTGTGGTTATTTGGCAAGTGTTCCCTACGGTCTTCCTAAACCTCTCACTGAAGGGCTCAACTACAAGCTGGACTTTACCTAACAAAAACAATGTAAGCTAATTGTATGTACACTTATATTACTCTGAAACGAAAAAAAAAACCCATAATATTCAATATATACCTGTAACAATTGATGATCAAATACTTCTGCTTGTAATGGCAGAAGTCAAATGTGACTGGTGTCTTACAAACTTAATACAGTATTTTCCTTTCTTAAAATGTGCATACTTTTTTTTGGCACCCTCTGTATTTTCTTTCTTTGTGTGTTTCTCTACAATAAATGGTAGATCTTGATGACCAGTAAATGTATCTAGACTTTTTTTGTTTTGTTTGTGGTTTTTGGCAGGGGCTGGGTTTGAACCCGCCACCTCTGGCATATGGGGCTTGTGCCCTACTCCTTTGAGCCACAGACACCGCCAATTTAACAGCAGCCTTTGCATCTAACATAGTAATTAGCACATAATAAATAGTCAAACAAGATGAGAGAAAGAAGGAGTGAGTGATTGACAGCACACTTCTTCGCCAATAGAAAACAGCTTGTGCAGAGTCCTGAGGCAGGAAGGAACTTCTTGTGTTCTTGGAACTGAGGAGGAACGTTGTGGCTGGAGTGTAATGGGTGCTAAGAGATCAGGTTATAGCGGGGACTGGAAGGCCATGTATATATTTTTAAAATTGAATTTCTCTTACAGTATAAAGATGAATCATTACAGGATTTAAGGGGCAGGTGACAAGGCCTGAGTCCTGAGCTCACGCTTGCTGTTTTGGGGGCTGGTTGGTGATGGACCAGAGTGAGACTGGGGACCCCCGTGAGGAGGCTCAGGCACATCCAGGAAAGGACATGGTGATTTGGACTCAGGCAGTTTGTGGAACAAAAAGATAGAAATTGAGAGAAGATAAACATGTCTGAAGATGTGTAAGATGTTGGAATTCTGCCATGAGGTCGCATGTTTGGGGTGGGAGTAAAGACGTTTAGACGTGGTGTTTTGAAGGCCCTGTGTACATCCCAGGAACGATCTCAGTTAGGTGGTGGTTTCCATGAAAGCAATGAACTGGGAAGGCCTTGATCTGTGACCGCCACTCAGACACACGGGCGTGAGTGCAGTCATTTAAGAGCCGCCACGGAGAGGGGAGGAGTCCAGGAGGGAAGCTTGAGAAATCCTAATGTTTAGGAAACAAGAATTTGCAGAGTCTGCACATGGACAGAGGAGGAACAGCCAGTGACGTAGCAGGGAGACGAGACTGTGGGTGCTGAGAGGGGGCGGGTGGTCAGCCAGGCCCTGTGCTGCTGAGATCGATTAAACCACCCGAAATAACACTAACACTGGCAAGAGACGTTCTACTGATAGCAATGGGGAAAAAGACGGCAGGGATTGGTTACCTTAGGAGATGCGGGGCTAAAGGCAGCCTTTACAGACCACTTTCAAAATGTATCTGAATGATGAGACAATGACAAAATACTGCTAGGGACTTTTGGGGTCAAGGGATGATTTTAAAAAAGAATAAAGTATATTGGTGAAATTATTATGTTGATTAAAGTCATCTAGTACCAAGAGAACGTTTGAGTATTAAGCAGAGAGCAGGGATAATCGCCTGAAAGGATTTCCAGCGTCGGCGTGTGTATGGTAGCATCGTAACAAGAGAGGGTAAAGGGACCTATAGACATGTCAGTTCTGTTTGTTTTTATTTGAAGTGGTGAAATTATTAATTGTAAACAGGTGATACAGGGTGTGACCTGTATATTGTAAGCAGTAGAACAACTAAAGGGTTATACTCAATCCACAGCAAGGATGATAGAAAAGTTATAATAAAAAAGCCAAGAGAGAAAACGGAATTGTAAAAATCAGCGTTTCCAGATCTCAACAAAGGGCAGGATGTGAAAAACAGAAAATGTGTTAGAAGGATTCTAAAGATGTCCTTCCTGTCCCCAAATGCTGGTCCACAGGCTGTTGATCCAGCAGTAATCCAGGCGCTGCTCTGCTTCGAAGGGACTGCAGATGGAATCAAGCTTGCTAAACAGAACACGTTAAAATTGAGGGGATTATCTGCTTCCATATGAAGTGTAGAACTGTTTTGTCTAGATATGTGAAAAATGACATTGTTATTATACTGGGGATTGCACTGAATCTGAAAGTCATTTGCGGTAGTCCAGCCATTTTAACAATGTTGATTCTGCTAATCAGTGAGTGTGGTGTGTTTTTCTATCAGTTTACATCTTCTGCAGTTTTCCTTCCTCGTGTTCCACAGTCTCCCCATAGAGGTCTTTAACCTCCAACCTCCTTAAATAGATTAAATAGATTCCTAGGTATTTTATTTTATTTGCTGCTATGAAAGGTGTTGTGTCTTTGATTTGATTCTCAACTGACTGTTGTTGGCATACGTGCAAGCTACTGATGTGTGTACGTGGATTTTGTAACCTGAGACTTTGCTGACTTTATCTGTCAATTCCAAGTTGAATCTTCAGGGTTGTCGAGATATAAGATCATATAGTCAGCACAGAGTGATAGTTTGACCTTTTCTTCCCCATTTAGATACTCCCGATTTCCTTCTCTTGCCTGAGTACTCTGGCTGGGACTTCCAGTGCTACATTGGTGACAGTGGCAATCTTATCTGGTTCCAGTTCTAACCAAGTAGCCAGTGCAACCTTACGTAATAAGAAATCAGGAGGCATTGGTTTTGCCAGGCTTTGAGCTGTAATAATCAGGCCATTGTAATTAAAACAGCTTGATATGGACACAAAAATAGAGATCAGAACAGAGAACTCAGATATGAAACCATCCTCATATTCCCATTTGATCTTTGATAAAGCAGACAAAACATTCACTGGGGAAAAGAATCCCTATTCATAAATGGTGCTGGGAGTACTGGATAGCCACATGTAAAAGACTGAAAGAGGATTTGCACCACTCACTGCTCATGAAGATTAATTCCTGATGGATAACAGACTTAAACCTAGGGCATGAAAGTATAAGAAAGAATTCTAGAAGAAAATGTTGGAAAAACTCTTACAGATATTAGCCCAGAGAAAGAATGGATGAAGAAGACCCCAAAGCAATCATAGCAACAACAAAAATAAACAAATCTGACCTCATCAAATTAAAAAAATTTTGCATGGCTAAGGATGCAGTCAGTAGAGTAAATGGCAGCTGATAGGAGCTAATATTTGCATCCAATACATCTGAGAAAAGGGAGATAACCAGAATCTACAGAGCTCCAGCAAATCAGCAAGAAAAAGATCAAACAGTCCCATTAAAAAGTGGGTAAAGATGTGACCAGAAACTTTTCCAATGAAGATAGTCTAACAGACACATGAAAAAACGCTCAACATCTCTAATCTTCAAGGAAATGCGGGTCAAAACCCCAGTGAGGAATCACTAACTCCAGCGAGAATGGCTGTCATCAAAAAGTCCCAGAACAGCAAGTGCTGGCTTGGCTGCGCTGATAGTCAAATTGCAAACCGGTATAGTCTATATGGAAAGAAGTTTAGAGACGCCTCAAAGAACTAAAAGAAGACCTAATTGATACAGCAATCCCACTACTAGGTGTTTATCCAAAGGAAAAAAATCCTTTTCATGAAAAAGACACTTGTACTCAAATGTTTATAGCAGCACAATTCACAATTGCAAAGATACAGAACCAGCCTAAGTGCCTGACAGTACTTGAATGGATTAACAAAATGTGGTGTCTGTATACTACTCAGACATACAGAAACAACCTAGTGGAACTAGAGACCATTCTTCACAAGAATGGGAAAAAAAATACCACTTGTTAAATTGGAATCAGCTGATGAACCCTTAGGTGCACATGTGAAAGTAAAATTCAACAGATATCAGGCAGGTGGGAGTGGGGAAGGCAGGTTTGAGTAAATTCACAACTAACTGGTACAATGCACACTGTGTGAAGGACACACAGCTTTGACTTAAAATGTACAAAAGCAAATTTATGTAACTGAAATGTGTGTGCTCCTATAATATGCTAAAATAAAGTTTAGTCAATTGTAAATTAAGTGGATTTCTATATCTTCATGGAAGCTCTTGAACAAAGAAATTAAGCAATTTCCTATAATGAATTAAAAAATCGGGGAATTATTTTGGATTGTTCAGATAAGCCCACTGTTAGCACGTAAGCTCTTAAAAGAGCTTGAGAAGGCAGAAGAGTGAGTTGGAGAGATGTCAGAGAAACTCTTAGCACGAGAGGAGCTCAGCCTGCCATGGCTGGAGGGGCCCCTTGACGGGAACCCACATGGCCCTGTGGAGCTGAGGGAGGCTCCCAGCAGACAGCAGCTTGCTTTCTAGCTGTGGGAACTGAATCCTAGATAATTCAGCCCAAACCCTGAATGAGCTTGGAAGCTGATTCTTTTTCAGAGCCTACAGGAAGGAAAGCAGCCCTGTTGACAGCTCAGTGTCAGCCTGTGAGATGCTGGGCAGAGGACAGCTGAGCCACCCTGTACCTGGACTCCTGACCTGGAGGGGCTGTAAAGATAAATAGTACTGTGTTAAGCTATTAAATTTGTCTTGCTTTATTATGGCAGTAGTAAAAACTAGCACAGATTTTGTTTCCTGGAAGTAAAGTGTTTCTGCAACAAATATCTAAAAATGTATGGCTGGCTTTGGAATTAGGGTGGAAGAATGTTAAGGAACATGATAGAAAAAGCCTAGATTGTCTTGAACAATGCATTTTGTAAAATATGGACATTAAGGGTGCTTCTTTTGAGGGCTTACGTTAGATAAAATTCATACCAAGCCCATAAGATTGTTGAGAATATTTTACCATTAAAACATTCTCATCTTGGTGCGGTGGCACACGCCTGTGATCCCGGCACTCTGGGAGGCTGAGGCAGGAGGATTGCCTGTGCTTGGGAGCTCGAAACCAGCCTGAGCAAGAGTGAAACCCCATCTCTACTGAAAATAGAAAAATTAGCTGGCTGTGGTGGTGGCGCCTGTAGTTCCAGCTACTCGGAAGGCTGAGGAAGGAGGATCATTTGAATCCGGGAGTTAGAGGTTGTTCTGAGCTAGGCCAACACCACAGCACTCTAACCTGGGCAGCAGAGCAAGACTCTATCAAAAACAAAAACAAAAACCAAACAAAACCCCAAACCAAAACCAAAAAGCACTCTCACTTTGGACAATAGGGAGACAGAGAATATGGAAAGAAATTAGGCTGTCTGATCACCAAAATTCTATTGATAGGTGAAACTACTCAGCCGCAAACAGGTGCTGCCTTTTGAAAAAAGGAAAGGATGGCTTAGAGGTCAGAGTAATGCCTCCCATTTGTGGAATTTAGAGCCCAAAGGATGAAGCTGAGAGTCACAGAGGAGTGTTCCCAGGCCCCGACTCCTGATGTGTTTTTCTGCCCTGCACTCTAAAACTGTTTTGTACCTGTCACATTGTTTTACATTCTACCCCTTGTTGGAACTGGCATGTTTATAAGTGACATCCCAGGCCTGTCTCACACTTGTACATTGGGAGCAGACAACTTGTGTCTTTAATTTCACACTTCCACACATGGAGAGGAATTGTTCTCTAGAGTTATACTTAATGAATCACTCATCTAAACTCAATTTTGATGAGAGATTTTGGATTTATAAATAGATGAGATTTAGATGACATTTTTTTTTTTTTTAATCAGCCAGATGCCCCAGGTGGGATTGAACCTGTGACCACTGAGCTGAGCCTTGGGTGAGATATTTATGCTTTGAGTTGATGCTGTAATGGATTGAGATTTGTCCTAGTTTGTTTTTTGTTGCTTATTACAGCATACCTAGATAATTCATAAAGCTGAGTATTTTGTTTCTTATGGTTACAGAAGCTTAGGAGCCCAAGGCCAGAGGGCAGCATCTGATGAGGCCTTTTTGCTAATGCGAACTCTCTGCAGAGTCAGGGCAGGACATCACGTGGCAGATGGGCTTGAGCAAGCTAGAAGCACTCTCTCCTTTTTCTTCTTCTTATAAAGCCATCAGTTTCACTTCTGAGAACAGATTAATGGAATAATGTGCCACGTCTTATAACCCCACCTCTCAAAATTGCCACATCAGGGATTAAGAGTCCACATGAATTTTAGAGCTGATAAACATTTTTTTCTTTTTGAGGTGACAAACACTTAAATCATAACAATACTCTTGAGATCACTGGAAGAGTTTCAGTGTATTCTGCATTTGGGAGGGACTTGAATCTTTGGGGGCCAGAGGACAGACTGTGGTATCAATAATTGTAAAGAATTTCCCTCAAGCTTCCTATCTTCTGGATATTCAGTCAAACTCTAATCCTAGCTGTAAAGGGACTTTACACATGTAATTAAAATATAATCAATTGATCATAAACTAGGTAGATTATTCTGGGTTATCTGGATTGGCCCATTGTAATTATGTGAGCCCTTATATGTGAATCCTAGTAAATGTGGAATGTAAAGGTCTTAGCAAAATAACTAAGAAAATGCCACGAAAGCTATGTTAACTAGTGTGATGAAAATGTGTCAAATGGTCTATGAACCAAGTGTATGGTGCCCCATGATCATACTAATGTACACAGCTATGATTTAATAAAAAAAAAAAATGGAAGAGCAAGGCAAAGAGTTAGAAAGATTCAGCAAGAGGGAAAGTAAGAAAGGCTGGAAACAGGAGAGGACAGAGCCCCCGACACTGTTAATAAGGCTCTGAAAAATATTGCCAACTAACAGCCACTGAAGAAATAGGGACCTCAGTTCTGTTGTTGGAAGGTACTGAATTCTTCCAACAGCATGCATGAAGTTAGAAGCTTATTCCTTAAAATTTCACAGACAGATGTTGATATCTTGATTTCAACCGTAGGAAGCTTTACATAGAGGAACTAGAGCCACATTCTGCAGAGACTGCTGATCCACAGAAATAATAATACAATAAATGGATGTTGTTTTAAGTCACTAAATTTGCGCTCATTTGCTATAGCAGTGATGCAGAACTAACATAACTCAACAAAAAGGACAAATAGAACCCACATGGCTCTGTGAGCTGAGGGAGGCTCCCAGCAGACAGCATCTTGCTTTCTAGCTATGGGAACTGAATTCTGCCTAAATCCTGAATGAGCTTGGAAGCTGACTCTTTTTTTTTTTTTAATTTTTTTTATTAAATCATAACTGTATACAATGATATGATTATGGGGCATCATACACTCACTTCATAAACCATTTGACACATTTTTATCACAGTGGTTAACATAGCCTTTCCGGCATTATCTCAGTTACTGTGCCAAAATATTTACATTCTACATTTACCAAGTTTCGCAAATACCCCTATAATATGCACCACAGGTGTGATCCCACCGATTCCCCTCCCTCTACCCAGCCCCCCCCTTTCCCACTTCCCCCTATTGTTAAGTTGTAGCTGGGTTATAGCTTTCATGTGAGAGTCCCAAATTAGTTTCATAGAGGAGAATGCAGGGAAAACCCTTGAAGAAATTGGTCTGGGTGAGTATTTCATGAGGAGAACCCCCCGGGCAATTGAAGCAGCTTCAAAAATACACTACTGGGACTTGATCAAACTAAAAAGCTTCTGCACAGCTAAGAACACAGTAAGCAGAGCAAGCAGACAGCCCTCAGAATGGGAGAAGATATTTGCAGGGTATAACTCTGACAAAGGTTTAATAACCAGAATCCACAGAGAACTCAAACGCATCAGCAAGAAAAAAACAAGGGATCCCATCGCAGGCTGGGCAAGGGATTTGAAGAGAAACTTCTCTGAAGAAGACAGGCGCAAGGCCTTCAGACATATGAAAAAATGCTCATCATCTTTAATCATCAGAGAAATGCAAATCAAAACTACTTTGGGAAGCTGACTCTTTTTCAGAGCCTTCAGGAAGGAGAGCAGCCCTGCTGACAGCTCAGAGTCAGCCTGTGAGATGCTGGACAGAGAATAGCTGAGCCACCCTATACCTGGACTCCTGCCCTGGAGGAGCTAATAAAAAGGCAGACATAAATTTAAATATACCGGTAATTACATTAAATGTAAATGGTCTAACAACACCATTAAAAGGCAAAGATTATCAGATTAGTTATGAAAGAAAGGCCCAACTCTACACTGTCTACAGGAAACTCACTTGAAACATAATTATAATTACTAGGTTAAAAATAAAAGGATTGGAAAAGATATACACAAACTAAAATTAGGACAAAATTTATTATCAAATGATCAAACTTCACTGCAAGAAAATGAAAATTAATAGGGATAAAGAATGGTATTATATAATGACAAATGGGTCATCTTACTAAAACACAGTGATTCATGCATATTTATTTTTAAATAACAAATCTTCACATGTTAAGTAGGAACAGAAAGAATGAAAGAGAATTATAGAAATTCACAATCATTAATATATTTGGAAACTTCAACCCATTGTCATTGATTGATAGAGTAAACAAACAGAAAATGAGTAAATATATACAGAAAACTTGAGTAACATCATCAGTCAACTCAACCCAAACAGCAGAATCCATGTTTATATTCAAGTATACATGGAACATTCAGCAAGTTAGATCACATTGTGAATCACAAGTCTCACTAAACTAAAAATTAAAATTATCCTATCTCCTTTGACTATAATTAAAATAGAAATTGATAACAAATATTTCAATATACTGAAAATACCAATTATTTGGAAATATTAAATAACAAATCAATAAATACTCATGGTCAAAAAGGAAACATCAAAGGAAATTAAGAAATATTTTGAACTGAAAGAAAAAAGTATGCAACATCAAAATGTTTGTAATCTTGTCAAAACATTTTTTTTGGGGGGGATAATTTACACATTAGCTGCTTATATTTAAAAAATGTTCTCAGAATCTAGAAAAAGAAGAGAAAAGCTAAACAGGAAGACAGAAGGAAATCACAAAGATCAGAGCAAAAGTCATTTATGGTAAACAGAGACAAACATTAGAGAAAAATTGGTGAAAACAAAAGCTCATTCCTTGGGGAAAAAAATCAGTAAAAGTAATGAACTTCTAGCCAGATTGACCAAGTGAAGAAGAAATAATGGACAGATTGTGAAAATCAGCAATGAAAAAGAGGGATGTCATTACTGATCCCAGAATCATTAAAATGGAAAACTGTAGAAGTTCTATAAATTTGACAGCTTAGATGAAATGGAGAAATTCTTCACAAGATACAAACTACAAAAACTTATATGCAAGAGGAAATAGTAACCTGAGTGGTCTACATCTATTAAAGGTATTAAATTACTGATTCCAGTAATTTGATATCTTTTTTGATACAGTTTTCCAAAAGAGAAAACTTCACGGGCAAAAGAGTTGGGATTCAGGGCAGGGCAGCAGAGTAAGCAGAAAAACGTTCTCAAACCAAGGAGACACCCACCCGGCTAAGCCTGCTGGTAGGATTGGACCTGAACCCCAGAGGGAAGGTCTGTCTTGGCCACAACCAGCCCATGCAGAATCCGTGCTGGTTAACCCTCTCACATAGACAGTGAACGCCACAGACAGTTGGAGTGATCATGGTTATATTCAAGACAGTCTAGGAGGGCCATGTGCAGTGGCTCAAGCCGGTAATCCCAGTACTGGTGGAGAATCCTTGAGTTGAGGAGTTCGAGACCAGCCTGGGAAAGAGTGAGACCCTGTCTCCACTAAAAATAGAAAAACTAGCTTGGAGTTGCAGCAGATGCCTCCCAGCTATTTGGGAGGCTGAAGCAAGAGGATATCTTGAGGCCAGGAGTCTGAGGTTGCTGTGAGCTATGACTCCACAGCACTCTACCAAGGGTGACAAAGTGAGACTCTGTCTCAAAAACAAAAGCAACAAAAAAGTCTAGGTGACCTTTGAAGACAAGGACCCTCAGGAGGACAGCATGTTAGAAGGGAAGGCTGTGTTCCACACATCACCCTAGTGAAGCAGCTCTCGTGTGGAGGAGGAGAGTTCTGGCTGCGTGGCCAGTGACTCCATCCCCCTAGTGAGGCAGCTCTCCTGTGGAGGTGAGTTCTGGCTGCGTGGCGAGTGACTCCATCCCCCTAGTGAGGCAGCTGTCCTGTGGAGGTGAGTTCTAGCTGTGTGGCGCGTGACCCCAGGCTTTGGTGGCTCTGTCACAGAGGCAGTTCTTCCGACCGAGTTCCCTGGCTCCTTGCTCACAGCTGTGTTCTCTTCCGAGTGCAGTTTCTCCAGGTGACCCATGAGCATTTGCTATCCTCCAGAACTGTTTTGTAATCATTGCTTCATTTACACTAAATAAGCCTCATTTTAGTTGTTGATGTATTTTCCATCTTCTAACAGCAATATTGTTGATCTTAAAACAGCACGTATTTAGTTAAGTTAAAAATAAAAGACCGGTAGAGCTCCAGTACTTTGTACCAGACTTTGTGTGGCATTGTGCTTATTTTTGTACTTCTGTTATAAATTAGAACAACTGCTCTGTTGTTTTTTATGTCTAGGTAGTTGTGAAGAGGCAGTAATAAAAGGTTGGCTTTTTGAAATTGTAAACAGTCCCTGTAGTACAGATATTTGTTGGATGATTCAAACTGGAGAATTTCCTGCTCATCACATTATTCTAATGAACTCTATGATTTTGGCTAAGTCAACAAAAATGTGAAATGGTGCTTTTTAAATATGTAATACTAAAGGTTTATACTTAATTTTATGTAATGATTTATAATTGCTTGTCTATGTTCTTGGTTTATTAACATCATGAAATCTTATCCGGTATAACTTAAACTAATTTCCTTTTGCACATTCTAGAAAGCATTGTACTGTATTCTGGTTTTGAGTAAAGCTCATTTGGGAGTGAATTCCAAATTGTGCATTAACTTGAATATTTTTAATGATGATGTGAATAATTATATAGTAAAGTGGTCAGGAAATTAAAACTTTTTTTTTTGAGACAGAGTCTCACTTTGTCGCCCTTAGTAGAGCGCCATGGCATCACAGCAACCTTGTCAAACTCTTGGGCTTAAGCGATTCTCTTGCCTTAGCCTCCCAAGTAGCTGGGACTACAGGTGCCCACCACAACACCCAGCTATTTTTTTTTTTTGTTGTTGTTGTTGTTGTTGCAGTTGTCGTTGTTTAGCAGGCCCGGCTGGGTTTGAACCCGCCAGCCTTAGTGTATGTGGCTGGCGCCCTCCCCACTGAGCTATGTGTACCACCCAAAACTTGGGTTTTTTATACCAATAACCTGTGACTCCCTTGCTTAATAATTGCCCATGCATCTCACAGATTTCTTATGAAGACTGGTGAGAATGAAAGGATTGAAAATATAATTAAATAAAAAATGAATGATTATAATCCCAAAACACCGAGTTCCTTTTGAGGACATACCTGGTTACTGTTTTCAGGGTTTTAATATATTAGTAGTCAGTGGAGGGCATAGTAGAATTGACTGTGCTAAAATGCTAGTTAATTTTTTCTAATTCATACCATATGCGGGGGGTTATCAATATTTTCAGGAAGCAAAAAGCTCCAAAAATTTAAAGGAAAAAATGTTTTATTTTTCTTCCAAATCATACTGGACAAAATGTCCCCCATTGAAAAGCAAGAATGAGTTTAAAAAGAAAAAGAAAACTTGGTACTATATATATTTCCTTGCTGACATTTTTATTTTATTTCCAACTACACTTATTTATATTTATTTAATTATAATGGTGGTAGATTCATTTTGGGGTGGGTTGATCTTTCAAACAGACATAAGCTGCCAAAAGACAAAGTCAAAATGAGTGTCAAAATAAGATGTTAAAAGCAGGTGCTGTCTTGCAAAGGCACAGTACCAGGAGCTTTCGGATTGACATCATGATTACTGGAGTGTCACAGTGAAAGCATGAGCAATTTCTGCATTTGACACTGCATGGTGGCTCTGGGTTGTGTGTGGGGCAAGCCCGAGTGAGCCTGGCGGCCTTCGTCCTTTCGCATTCACTGTTCCTGCTCAAGCCCTGGCCCACCCTGCTATTCTCAGGAGCCGTGAGGCCTGGCAGATGGACAGCCTGTGTGCCTCACATGCTCTGGCCCCCCGCTTCCCCTCTCCATCTGGAGTCTGGTTGACTTTGCCAGCACTACAGCACCAGGAGCTAATTTCTACCTGCCTCTCCTCGGCTGCGCTCCTCTCCTGGAGCATCTATTTATATATCACCTTCTGCTGCAGCACCCAGCTGGTTTTGTTGTTGCCGCGCTCTACTTGCAGAGATGTTAACTGCAGTGGTAGCTCTTCTTAAAAAAAAAAAAAAAAAAAAAAAGCCCCTGAGCTAGGTCATGTGTTTGCTCTTTGTCAAATTTTGTATATATTTTACAGTCGTCAAGGACACAAGGCCATTTGCACACTTTTCTTGGTCTAACAGTAGAGCGTGATTTCCGTTAAATCTCTTTTTACAACTTTTGTTAGGGACAAGGTGTTTCCGAAATGGAGTAATGTGATTGCGAGAATTTAATAATTGAAATAAATTCCCCTGGAAAATCATAAGGTTCTAGGCCGAAGTAAGCATCTTGTGTTAAAATCTCTTACCATACAGCACTATAGTTTTTTTTTTTTTTTTTGTATCTTTGCTTTTCTTGAAGTGATCTTTGCTGGGCTATCTTTGCGGTGGCTCACGCCTGTAATCCTAGCACTTGGGAGGCCAGGTGGGTGGACTGCCTGAGTTCATGGGTTCGAGACCAACCTAAGTCAGAGCGAGTCTCTAAAAAATAGCCAGACATAGTGGTGGGCGCCTGTAGTCCCAGCTACTTGGGAGGCTGAGGCAAGAGAATCACTTAAGCCCAAGAGTTTGAGGTTGCTGTGAGCTGGGATGCCACAGCACTCTACTCAGGGTGTCTGACTGAGACTCTGCCTCAAAAACAAAACAAAACACTGCTGTTCTCCTAGTTTCTTTCTCTATTTCAAAGTTTACTGTGGTGTCTGGACTTCCTAATTTGGAAACTGTTTTACTGTTTTTACTTTTAAACTCAAAATTTATTTTTATAATGTGTAAGTCTCTTTCGAGATCTCTATTCAATTGCTGAAATAATGGCTCGTTTCTTTCCAGCATTCAGTAATTGGATTTGTATCAGAATATTGCCAAGGGCTGTACGACGTTACCCAGTGCTTATGTGGGATGCCAAAGGCTGTGGGAGAGGAGGGTTTTAGGAATATTTTGGGGTGAGATTGGTTATTATCATAAACCCTCAGAATAGCTACACATTTGAGACAAGTAGAAGGGTAGTTACACTCGGAAGGAGCCAGTGTCCTTCTGGGGAGCAGATGCAATCTGTGCAGGCTTTGCGACTTGCTGCTACTCCATGCAGTCAGGACCTGCAGCACCTGGGAGTGCAGTCCCACAAAAGGAATAATTTTTAATGTTCCAGACCATATTGACGGTCTTACAAAAACATAGATAGAAAGAAATGTGTCCACAAACTTAATGATAGTAGTGGGCCGAACACCAGATCAGCACACCGTGTTAGGGGGGACAGCAACAGGCAGCCAGGACCACTGAGTCTGAGGATTCCAGACACACACTGTGGAATTAACACATTTTGGGGTTGTCTTTTCTTCTTGTTACGGTATTTTCACTATTTTTTGTTTGTGATATACCCTGTTTTCTTTCTTTGTCAAGTGTGGGAATTTATATTCTCCTGACAGCTCAGAGAAGGTCAACTTTAAATTCTGTCATTTAAAGACTTTTATAGTAAAGGTTGAACAATGAATGATAAAATAAGAAGAGAAGCTAATGCAGGTGAAGGCAAGCAATAGAATTACTGGAAGACTGGAAGAATCACAATTGTCTGTAATTTATCACACACTGAGGAGCAGGGTGAAAGCTCAAGAGAATATGTCTCCACCGTGCTGGCGCCCAGGATTCCGCACTCAAAGCTGCCGTGCCTGGTTTCAGGCTGCGCCAGATGAAGTTAAAAAATTTGGCTGCGAAGAAACAGAAGAATGAAAGGCCTGGAGATGCCATACCAGCAGCGCATCATTAAAGATGTCAGTGGTTATTGAAATCACATGTGTTATGCCATATCTCGCTAGAATTGGGCTAATTTTACCCCCTGTGAGTCTTCTGTGAGCCCTCCTGTGTCCTGGGATCTCGAGATTATAAGCTAAGTATGGCAAAGTACCACAAAGCTTTTACCGCCTCGTGGGGAGACAAATTTTAACATGAATTAAGTGCTATTAAAGAAAGGCATTAGAAAAGGAATCATGGTTAAGTACCCTGTTTCCCCGAAAATAAGACAGTGTCTTATATTAATTTTTGCTCCCAAAGATGCACTAGGTCTTATTTTCAGGGGATGTCTTATTTTTCCATGAAGAAGAATACGGTGCACATTTATTGTTAAATGAAAATAAAGGAAATTTATTACCTGTATACAGTACAGTAGTATGGTAGTTGTCAACACAAACCAGACAAACTGTGAATCCTACCTTCAGTCATCATGAGGGCGGCATCGCGCATCAGGCAGTGTCACCAGAGACAGACCAGCACTCACCACCTTAGCTGCATCCTGTCCGCTCTGATCCTCCTGTTCTTCTACACGCATCTGCGAAAGTCTCCTCCTCCTGCCCAGCCTCACCGCTCACTCCGACCTCCGCTCCGCCTCCACACAGCAGTGACGTCAGGACTCCGCCTAACGTCACTGGTTGCTAGAGGCCAGTCGGGAGGCCCTAGCAACCAGTTTACGGTAAATTAATTTTCATTCCGAGACAGAGCCTGGGGTGGGGGTGGGGCGGCTTATTTTCCGGGGGGATGCCTTATATTTCACCCAGAAGGAAACCTGTAAGTAGGTCTTGTTTTCGGAGGATGTTTTATTTTCGGGGAAACACAGTATTTGGGCTGTGGAATTAGAGTGCATTTGAATCTGTTCTGTGATTTGCTGTCTGAATTTCTCTGAGGCTCAATTACTTCCTCAGTTTTTCAAAATCTGGGGGAAATAACTTGACTCCTTGGTAGATGGTTCTATAAGAATACTTGCACCATAGGGGCAGTGCCTGTGGCTCAAAGGGGTGGGGTGCTGGCCCTGTATGCTGGAGGTGGCGGGTTCAAACCCAGCCCCGGCCAAAAACTGCAAACAAACAAACAAAAAAAAAATACATGCACCATACTAATTTTGGTGCTTTCACACATGGTAAGTTAGATAGGAAGATAATTATGTACAAAATGTTTAAAGAGCAATGTTGTGATGTACAAGCTATAAGGTCTCAAAACCGTAACACCTCTCTAGAGTGTGTGTGTATGACGGTGTGTGTGCTTGGGAGTGTGTGTCTGGGAACAGGTGTGTCTGGACACCGGGCACCAAAGAGCTTTGAGTTTTAAATCTTCATGCAGATCTAGATTGCAGTTCTGGCCTTCCTGCTCCTGAGTTGTGACTCTGCTGAGTCACGATTTTTTTTTTTTTTTACTTTTAATCTTTGCATATGTTGTAATTTCTGCCTCCAAAGGTTGTGGTATGGATATTAAGACACTATGTCAAAAGTGCAATCAAAAAGACATAAATCAGATTGTCTCCATTCCCTGTGCACAATTTTGAGGACTTATACTTTTAATTTTTAATATGTGAAATTATGTGATTGATGATTTCTACTTATTTATTAAAATCAGTTAGTTGTTTAAAATTCCTTTTTTACTCTGTTCATGATTTTGTTTCTCATTTGAATTAGAATAATCAAAATCTAAATATGGTTGTATTATATTGAGATAGTATTTAGACTCCAGGGAGGGTTTATTTATTTATTTATTTTTTTGTAGAAATGGTAGGATAATTTTTGAGGAGGTTATATTTACTTTTTAAAAAAGTCCTTACAAGGCTGGGCATAGTGGCCATCTATAACCCCAGCACTCTGGGAGACCGAGACAGGAGGATAGTTTGAACTCAGGAGTTCCAGACCAGCCTGAGCAAGAGCGAGACCCTGTCTCCACTAAAAGATTAAGAAAACTAGCCCAGTATTGTGGCTGGTGCCTGTCGTCCCAGCTACTCTGGAGGCTGAGGCAGTAGGATTGCTTGAGCCAAGGAGTTTGAGGTTGCTGTGAGCTGTGACGCATTGGGACTCTGCTTCAGAAATATAAATCAATCAATCAATAAACAAAATAAAAATCCCTGCATATCAGAAACTTCATAAAAGATTTTATATCAACACTCATTTACTGAAGAGTCAGATTTAGAGCTATTTCCACATGTGGAGCAGAGTTTGCATCTCGAGGTGACCGAAGCCCTTGGTCCGTTACCTGGCACATACTGTGAGGCAGAACTGGGCACTGTCTTTCTTGGGATTTCTACCAGACCCTTACTGAGGCTTTCTTAGTTTAGCATTTGTAATAAGCTCCCATCCCAGCTTTACTGACCCACATCATATTGAATCTGAGAATCAGACAATGACTGGCTGAAGACAGTAGCGATAGCTGGAGAAGGGACCCACATGGCGGGGGTGGGGAACGCTAACCATCATGCCCACACCCCACACGGATATGTATTCCTGCAGGTTGCAGTAATCTGTGTTCACGCTGCCTGCTGTGAGTCACTGAGAAAGAATGCCAGCCACCAGCTGTTCACGAAGACAGGCTGTGTCTTCCGTTTCACTCTAACTGCCGCCTAAGTATGTGCTGTGGAATGTTCCCTTCCTGGATTCCTGGGGCATCACGGCGTGTGGAGTGGCAGCGTAATGGATTTAGGAAGTAGAGGATGAGAGGAGAGAGGACAAGAGCAAAAGGGTAGAATGAAGCCTGCGGTCCTGGATGGAGGGAAAGTCCACAAGACTGGTGCAGAAGCTCAAGCCAGACTTGCAGGGGCGGTGTGTGTGTGTGTGTGTGTGTGTGTGTGTGTGTGTGTGTGTGTCTGCAGAGCTTCTAAGCCTGTCCCCGCAGGGGGGTGAAAATGCACCTTCATGGGTCCCCCCTCCCTAGAAGGTGTTCCAGTGGCTGTCAGCTGGTAGGCTTAGAAGCCAACTTACTTTTTCTAACTCCTTTATTAATTTTAATGCACACACTTTGAGAAATATTACCAGGGAAGGTGGAGACATTCGTTGAAGATTTTGTGTAAAGGGTGATGTTAACAGCATTCCAGAAAGATCAGTCTGGTGCACTGGCCAGCCAGGGACCGGTGGAAGGCTGCTACCCAGTGGAGCTGGGAGGTGATGAGAGCGTGGGGCCTGCGTGCTGACAGGGACGTTTGGAAAGGCAGAGACGGACGTCCCTAGGGGAGTGTAGAGGGCAGAGTCGCTGGAATTTGATGATTCACTCTAAATCTGAGCTAGAGGAGGAACAGAGCCACGATCAAGCTGCTGTTAACAAGATCTTACTGGAAAAGAAAACAGTGTCAAAGGCAGTGAATAGGATTTATGGTGGGTTTATTTTTTGGTTATAATTAGGCTGATCATCTGCAGTTAATATGATGATAACATATAACGTGATGATAACATAATAATAAAATGCCTGAGTTTCAATTCCACCCCTTTCTAACTTAAAGAAGATTCCTTACCTCTCTGAACTTCAGGGCTCTTATCTGTCAAAAGGTTGAACCGACCTCACGGAGTTGGTATGGGAAGGAAGTGAGCAAACAGCGTCATTCCTCTAAGCCTCAAACGTGAGAGGACTCGCTGTGAGCATGGCACTTGCCTTTGGCCTCGGAAGTCTGTGCACAGAACAAGAACTTTGGCTTATTTTTACTTGTCTTTTTTCTTTCATAGCACAGAGTTTCTACACAAGAAGCATGTATCTAAATTTCTGGGATTGTTTTGATGTTTTTTCCAAAATATTATGCATGTGTTAGGTACTGTCCTTGGATATACCTAAAGGACAGACATTCTTGTTCGTAGCAAACAAACTTCTTCTGGGCCAGAACATCACAAAGCATGCTTTTTCTGTTCTTAGTCCTGAGTCATGAGTTCTTACCCCAAATAGATAACCCGTGAGTCCTTGGCACGGAGACACAGACCAAGCAAGTGACGAGTGAGGAATGCCACTTTTCGTTTCTTTTTCTTTCTTTCTTTTTTTTTTCGTTGTTTTTGGCCGGGGTCAGGTGTGAACCTGCCACCTCCAGTATATGGGGCCGGTGCCCTACTCCTTTGAGCCACAGGCACTGCCCTTCTTTGTATTTTTATTTATTTATTTATTTTTTATTTTCTCTATACATACACATGTGTTTATTTGGTTGTAACGCTGCTTTTCCACTGCTGGGAGAAAGACTATCAGTTTCAGGTGTGGTTTTTACTATTTTGGGGCTAAGGACCATTTTTGCCAAAATTATTTTGGCAAAAAATACTAAATTAAACACAGAGGTACAGACTCTGTCCCAGAGAAAAATACATCATTTTAACCACAGTCATGGCCTAAAAAGGAGAGAAGGGAAATAAGTTTTATCTTGTCAGTTCCTTTTAAGACAAAAACTTCAATTTTTTCTATGAAAATGAATGTTTCTCAATCCACCAGATAGGAATTGTTATAGTAGCTCATCTTTTCAATGAAAAGGTTAGAGTTTCTCCCTCTATGATCGCAGCAATAGTTACAATGCTCTACCTAGGAAATGTGTTACCTTGGGTCAAAGAAATACTGATTGTGGTTTTGGAAAGCCAGTTTCATTGCTGCCTGGGTAGTGAAAAGAGAGACTATAAATGCGTACGTGTTAAGATTTAGAGAACCTGGAAGTGTTGTGAGCTTGGCAAAATTAAATTTCACATTGAGTTGGTTTGTGTTTAGCAAAACTCAAAACATATTTTGAAAACTGCTTCCTCCCTTAAGTTTTTACCTCTGGGGATTTTAAGCGATATTATTTTTGTTTCTGATTCATTTCCAGTATTTTGTAAGAGATTTCTGATAACCATGGGATCTTTTTCTTTGAACCTAAAGATTTTGTCTTGCCAATCTTAAGCTGCATTCTGGTCCAGAAACCTGAGTTCTGTTTAAAATTTTTAATTTGTTCTTTGATTGTTGGGCAGATAGCTTGTTATTCCTGGTATGTTTATGTTTAGTTATAACAAAATGCTCGATTAGTCCATCATCATCACATGTGTAGTTTTAATCTTACATGTTTCATGGACATCCATTTAGAAAGCGTTCAGGACACCAAGCCATGAAGCACCAGGATTGACAGCGGAGGTAGGTGGTATGCATAATATTGTAAGTATTTATACGTACACACATTTTTTTTTAAATGCTGCTTCCATGCTGTGTATATTTAAATGAGCTCCAAAGTAAAAAATTCTTGCTCTAAACCAAGTTCTGAGGACAATACATGGAAAATATCCTCTTTTTTCAAATGAATACAAGTTATTTATCAGAAAGTGTTGTGAAGTGTGGTACATTTTTTGTTTGTTAGAATTTCCGAGGTAACCCAGCACAGAATATGCAGGGGCTGCTTTTTCTCTCCATTTCCAGGGCTGTGGCATTCTTAATGTCATGAAAATAAACCATGGAGCACAAGTTCAGAGCTATTAATCATATACTTGAGTGGACTTTTGTCATTAAAATGTTGATAAACACTAACTGATCCTTTCAAGAATCTTGTTTGTGTACACAGTTTTTATCACTTTGGATCAAGTTTATCACAAGAAGTTTATGGAAGTTGTTACTCGCAGTGAGAATCTTGCTATGTGGTATCGTGTGTGTAATTTTATAGGAATCTGCAGTTCCCACACACAGGTAGATTCCATCCTGTGTAACTCTAAGAGAATTCATCCGCATTAAACACATAAGCTACAAATGACACTAAATAAGTTTCATGGCTTTATAAAGGAGAAAGATTGAGCCTTTTTTTTTTACTTATTTATTTATTTATTTATTTTGTATAGAGACAGATCTCACTGTACCGCCCTCGGTAGAGTGCCATGGCGTCACACTGCTCACAGCAACCTCCAGCTCTTGGGCTTACATGATTCTCTTGCCACAGCCTCCCGAGTAGCTGGGACTACAGGCGCCCGCCACAACGCCCGGCTATTTTTTGGTTGCAGTTTGGTCGGGGCTGGGTTTGAACCCACCACCCTGGATATATGGGGTCGGCGCCCTACTCACTGAGCCACAGGCGCCGCCCGAGAAAGATTGAGCCTTTAATGAGGATTCTGAGGCCATAGAAGACAACTGTTTTGAATTAAAAAACTCAAAATATTTTAGTCTTTGACTCTGCTTATTAATTTTACAATAAACCAGATAGCATTTATATTTATTCTCTACTTTTGTGTTTCACACTGCTCTATTTTGTTCTAAGTACACAATATTTTAAAGATATGGCTGTTTCCTTAAGGAACCTATTTCTTGGCTTTCTGATGGTATGAAAGGTGGAATGCAAGCCCACACATTCATGGTGGTTTTGGAAATGATCCAGTGAGAATCCACCATGGTGTTTCACTGAAATATGTCTAAATATAATATTCTTAAGCAAGTGAAGTCTTTGAGATGTTTAAACAATATTAGAGAATGTTTTTTTCCATGCTCAATATTTATTCTCTCCTGGCACGTGAGAGCTGTAGGAGGAGGTTGGGTTGAAATCTCACTTCTTCACAAGAGGCACAGGAATGCTAGTGTTTAAGTCCCTCCTTTGAACCGGGAGGCATTGGACTCCGAGAATATTTACCTTTACTTTTTTTTTTTTTAAGTCTCTTCAAATTTCCTATTTTAGAGTCTGCCGTTTATTTTTTTCAATTTTATAATGATATAGGAGTACAAATGTTTAGGTTACACTGTTTTCGATTCTAAGGTAAAGTTCAAGGTGTAGATGAGCCCTTCACCCAGGGGCTGTGCTGAACACCCTCACATTGTGCACATTAGGTGAGATCCCACCAATTGTCCTCCCTCCTCGCCCCTCCCCTTCACTAGACTATACTTGTATTTTTTTTTTTTTTTTTTTTTTATTGAGAGAGTCTCACTGTATCACCCAGGCTGGAGTGCTATGGAGTCAGAGCTCACAGCAACTCAAACTCCCGGGCTCAAGTGATCCTCCTGCCTCAGCCTCCTGAGTAGCTGGGATTACAGGCACCTACCAGCACCCAGCTAGTTTCTCTGCTTTTTTGGAGATAGGGTCCTGCTCTTGCTCAGGCCGGCCTGGAACTCCTGGCCTCAAGGGATCGTCCCACCGTGGCCGTCCAGATCGCTGGATTGCAGGTGTGAGCCGCGGTGCCTGGTTTTGTTCTTGTGTTTTTCTTTTGTGTGGTTGCGTAGAGTACATGTATTGAGTACATTGGATACTTTATTTACATTATTTTTTTTTATCATTTCAGGTTAATTGAGGGTATAAAGTTTTTTTTCCATTCTTGTACTTTACTAAGTATTTGTACTTTCCATTCATGTGCTTCACATACTTTACTAAGAAGAATGTGTTTCAATACAGGCTGCTTCTTAAAGATATCATTAAATTAGCACATTCAAGTGATTTAAATTATTCTGTCTTGAAGAATGTGTGGCATATGTGAAATGGAATTGGTTTATTCTGTTCTGTTAGTTATCTATTATGTACAGTAGGAATTGGAATCCATGAGGGCTTTCCCCAGGGTCATCTGGGTGTGCTGGTGGGTTGGTTCCCCTGGTAAGGCTAGTGGCTTTTCCAGCTATAACCCCACCACCCCATCCCTGAGGACTCTAAGCCCCGCTTACCAAGCCCCTCTCGAGGCCCAGCTGCTGAGTTTACAGTCAGTTGTGAGACCCCAGGGCCTAAGCATGTGCAGACCTGTTTCTTCACTCTCAGCCTGTGGGGCAGCAACCCCAGCCCTCTGAAGGTCCTGTCAGGATGGTGAATCCTTACCTTGGCACAGAGTGCCCAGGCAGTAGACTTAGCTTAAAGTTCCTTGGCCTTCTTGCCATGACTTTGGGTCGAAAAGCTCCCATTTATGAACCAGGGTTTCTGAATCCTTGGCGTCCAGGGATATGGGGGATGAGAAGCCTACATTTGCCTCTGGGTCGCCGGAAGTTCTGGCTGTCCTTCCTGGCTTTTTACTGTGATATGACCTCAAATTCAGCTTCAAAAATTTGTTAAAAATGTTAGGTGTCTTCTCCTTATCCATTTAAGGGGTCACCCGGTCCTCCCAAGGTCTGCCAGAGGTGAAATGGTTGGTGTCTCCTGTCACTCGGTGGAGTTCAATTCTTTTTTGAAACATCAGCTGGGCTGACCGACAACTATTTTTGGTTTACGTGATCAGAGTGGGGGTGACATTGTCTCCCAGCTTTTCACACCCTATGCATGAGGATAACTATCAGCATAACTGTGTCTGGGTGGACCCCTTGCCTGGGGCAGGGTTTGTGGATTGCAGCTGCAGTCACATACCAGTCATGGGACGCAGGGACTAACCCCAACGCTGTTTTCCTTGTCCGCCTTACTCAGATGTGGGAAGCTGTTTCCTTGAGGGCAGTTCCTGACTGTGTCCTTTGCTGGGTGACTGTAAGGGGCTTCCCCCCTTACAGGACTAGTGAGCTAAGGCACCAATCTGGAAGCTGTGCCAGCTGCCCATATACACATTTGGTAAGCTGAAAAATGACCGTGAAGTGTATCCCCAACCTAGTGGATGGACTATGAGTCAAACCTGGGCCAAGACCGAACCCATTACTCCTCTCATGCCCTGTTCTTACCAAAGGCCCATGACATCTCTTTGGGTTCCAAGCAGCAGGGTCGATGACCCTGTTTCCAGCAGTCCTCACAATGTCTGTGTATGGTGTTGGGGTCCCAGGGGGATCCAGACCTGGGCTGCGGGTGACAAGGGAGATGGCACTGAAGGAAGAAGGTGACTTCACATCAGCTTAATGCCTGAAGTCACACACTGGCTCACGCACGGAGTGGCAGACTAGGCAGGGCAGCCCCAGTCTAGTTTGTCAGGGGTCTTTCAATAGGATTAGAGGGAGTCCTCGGCTCCCAGAAAGGTGGGGTAATCTGGACTGTGTGGGGAATGGTCTGATAACGGATATTTAGAAAAGGGGAGGGAAAAGCAGGTTTAGTCTTTGCAGGACAGCTGTCTTAACTTCCCTGATATAAGCTGTTGCTCAGGGGTCCAAAGGTCTTAGCGTGCCTGTGCTGCTGACTGACTTCTCATGCAGGGATGGCCATGCTGGCATTCCCTGACGGGGCTGCCCCCAGGCTCTGCTATTCTTTCTTCAGCGATTTGGGAGGAGTCTCAGGGATGGCCCGCCCGGTGTGCGTCACCCTGATACCCTGATTTGGGGGCCTGTGGAGAGATCAGTCTGTCTGGCTCCTACTGTGAGGTTACCCCAGGATGTGGCTCTAGGCATCTTTGTGAAAGGACTTTAAATCATTATCTTGTGTTCTTTTCATGATGTTACAAGGTCATTCTTCTTGAAACCTGTTACTTCCTTCAGCATATGGGTTCCAGGTCTGGAAACTGGCTCATTCTGAAGCTCATCAAAGTATTTTGGGGGGTGTAAAGTAGCCACCCTCAATCTCCTGATCACCCAGCTTGCGTATCTTTTTGATTGTGTGCCCTGATTAATTCCCTTGGTTGGCTGGCACCTCTCTGCTCCCTGAATACCAGGATCTATCAACTGTCTCGTAACTCTCAGGGTCAGTGTTCCTATGTGTGACTACAGCCTTCTCGTGCGTTATAATAATTGTCTCCAGTTATTGGCTCATAATTGAATATCAGGCTATGTCATCTGTTGTTTCCAGGATTCTACCATTTTGACTGTTGTCAATGAGTCCATTTCTATAACACCATCTTCTACCATCAGTTTTGACCTTCAGAAGAGCATTAACTCTGCATTTCTTAGTTAGTGCTGTTGGTTTTTCTTTCACCAGTGTACTCCTTGTGTAAATGGTGTGTCTCCTCTGTAGTGTGGTCATCTGTGTGGGCACTCTGGCCCAACATTGCGTATCCATCCGTTCAAGTGCAAACTTGGCTTCTTTGAGCCTTTTAATCCCTCTGACGTGACAATTCTGGCAGGTCTCTTACTTAACGTAGGTCACTGTTTCATTGATTTCTCCAGGAGTGCAATTGCATCATCTCCCATGTGCTTTGAAGGGCATCACATCCCGTATCCTGGAATAGTGCCACCAAATGAGTAGACTCCCTTATACAACTTCATGTTCTGTCATTAGGATTGAGCTCTAGAGTGCTCTTTGGGGTCCTGCAGATGCAAATTGGCCAAGTTCTGTACATCCTTTTGGATACACCCCCTTCTTTCTGCTGTAGGCCCAGTTCGTTCTGGTCAGGTTGTCTTGTGATCTAACCCTCTTATTGGTTTAGTGGCCAGTAGGCGGCAGGAGTAAGGGCCCATATGGAGGGCGCACGTTGTCTGCAGGAGTTAGGGCACTGTGCAGCCATCAGATGGGGCAGTGTTAGTCTCTAAGAGGGTGGACCATAAGCCCCTTCTTCAGACTCTTACTTTGGAGAAATCTGGAGGTTCAAGATTTTCAGGTGCCTGAACACCTATTTCTTCATCCCATGTGTCAGGGTTTCCAAGCAGGACTGGACACCGGTGTAGCTGAGCTGCTGAGATTGAGGGTAACTCTCTGGATGAAGTTCCCGACTTCATCTCCAGTTCCTCTGCCATCAGGCTGTGGGAGATGAGAGCTTTTGTACACACCCCTGACAAGGCTGTCTGGCTCTTACCTGTAACTTGTAATTACTGATTAATTACTATCTGTCTTTTGTTAACATTTAAAAAGCATCACAGAAATTCAGTAGTAGGTACTCAATTTACTGTCCTTAGAGTTACCGTTTCCCCTGTACTGAACAGATGCCTGATAGCTGACACCAGCATTTTTACTATTATTAACATATAATTTACCATCACTGCAGGAGAAAGATTTAATAATTACACTGTTATTGTATGCCAGAGGCTCTTTGTGCCGTGACAGGGTTCTCCTCACCACCTCCAAATCTCCATTGCCAAAGTACCATTGTGGTGACAGTGTCTGTGTACCAATGCTGGCACCAGGTTGGTTTTTTAGGAAACAGACTCTGTGCTGGAGATCAGAGATCATCACATAGGGGTTATCAAGGAGAGTTCTTGGGACCCCAGGAAGGGAAGGGGCAGGGTTGGGCAGAGGAAGTTACGGGGTTATGATGTACACTCAGTGCCAGCCTAATCTGGAGCTCTGATTCCAAGATGACCCATTGAAGATGCCCCAGTTGGGCTGGGGGAACTGTGCCTCATATCTTGTGGATGCTGGTTCCCTACAGGAAGTGGGTTTGGCTGTGGATGTATGAGGCCAGCTTTTCAGCCAAGAGGGCTGACAGCTGACGTATTTCAGTCAACACCCTTTCCAGCATCTGGGAATAAATTCTTCAGTCTTGAGGTTGGAGCTGGGCAGACCATCAAAGCGTCTCTTAAAAATATCATGGAAAAAACTTCAGTAGTAGTACCCTGTCCTCCTCCATGTTCATAGGGTCAGTGGATGACTAGGTCTGGGATACGGTTTAGGAAAAGAAATCTGCCCTTAAGTATCATACTGTGCTCAGACACATTCATATGTAATTTATGCCAGCTATTTAGGAAAAAATAATCCCATTCTTACACAGATTGTCCAAGTGTCTAGAAAAGAAATAAAGTCTGCCAGCTCATTTTATGAGGTTAGTATAAATTTGACTCTAAACTAGACAGTGGAAAGAAGAGAAAACTATTACTAAATCTATTATACAGCTAAATGCTAAAGTCCAAAATAGGACCAAAGGGGCTTCTTTGACTCTGCTAAAACCCGTTAGCCTCAAGCACAGTCAGTACATAAATAGTAAAATCGTTAAGTCTCTTTTAAAAGTTATAAGACAAGTATTCCTGCGTTTGTATAGTATTTACCATTAAGGTTTTAGGGATTATGCAAAACAAAAAAAGAAGCTTACACAAAAACACATACACACACGGCAGGACTGAAGAGGAGGATCACAACCCTGTATGTTCAGATGGTAAAATTGTCTTCGTAGAAAATGCAGGTGATCTGGTGGAGTCCATGAGATCGTTCAGGGTATCTGATGATTACAAAATCAAAATGTAACAATCCGTTTCTTACATACAAGGAAGGCATAGAAATTGCAATTTAAAATGTAAATGAAATCGGAAAGTTCACCTAGAAATAAATTTAACAAAGTATACATAAGATCATTAAGAAAAAAAACTTATACCTTTATGGGAAGAGGTAAATAAAACCAAAATAAGTTGAAATGTGATTATGGGTAGGAAAACTAAATATCTTTAAAATGATAGTTATTGCTATAGTAATTTTCTGAGATAATTCATTTCTAATCAAGAACCCAATAGGATTTTTCTTGTAATTTGACTGCTTCTAAAAATTATGGAAAATCATGTTGCTAAGAACAATGGAGAAAATTTTGAAAGCACAGGTGGGGGGACTAGACCTGTTAGACAGGTCCATGGCAGACTGACAGTTACTGATAGAGTCAGGTGACAGCTATTGTGTCATTGAAACAGAGGACTTGGATATGGGACATGTTCTTGATGGAGACAGCATTGCAAATAGCAAATATTTGGGGAAAAGATAGCCATTCTTTCACAGCACTGGAAGAGTTAGTTTCATCTATCCCAGAGCTTCATCCAAACTCTTGGGCTTAATCAATTCTCTTGCCTCAGCCTCCCAAGTAGCAATGCCCGGCTATTTTTTGTTGCAGTTGTCGTTGTTTAGCTGGCCAAGGCTGGGTTTGAACCCGCCTACCTTGGTGTATGTGGCTGGTGCCCTAACTACTAGGCTACAGGTTCTGAGCTGACGATGCCTTTTGCAACAATTTGGATGGAACTTGAGATTATCATTCTAAGTGAAGTATCTAAACAATGGAGAAACCACGTGTATTCCCTATTTATTAGAACTGACCAGTCAGCATTTGTGTGCCCAGTTTGGAGTGAAACTCAGTGGAGATCAACAGAGGCAGGGTAAGGATGGGCAAAGCCCACATAGTGGGTACAGTGAACAGTACCTGGGTGATGGGCACAGTTACAGCCCCACTTAAGCATTACAAAAGTGACCCATATAACTAAAAATATGTGTACCCTTGTAATGTTTTGCAATAATAAAAAGAATCCCTATTTTGTGGGGTCTGTGTCCAAGTGGAGGACATGCCCCATGAAAAGGGGATGGCCGCCACCCAGCACTAGGCAGCTCTTTCCATGTAGGAACGTGGGGTCCAGAGTTATCAGATCTCTGATTTGTCTAGGGAAACTGGAAACTCAGATTTTTATGTGCGATCTCCTCATTTTTAAATGTTTGCAAGTGATTCAATAAAAAATATTTCTCAAAAAAATTGAAATCAGGAAGGGAAAGGCAGTAATGTACTTTCTGCAGATACAGACATAAGTTGTGGAAGAATGGAAACGTGTGGGAGTGATAGATGTTACATTTATGATAGTGATTACTCTGGAGAGAAAATGGGGTTTCCAAAATTAGAAGGGGGTCCATCGGTCATGTAAATGCTAGTCTAATAATAAAGATCTGTGTCAAAATTTGCAAAATGTTCAAATTTTTGTAGTGTTGAATGGGGAGCCTGCTTTTCTGTACAGTTGAAATATATCATAATTTCTAAATATAGAGAGAAGACCAGTTTGGTTGATTGAATGTATTAACATGGATAAGGAAGGATATGTTAACCAGAAAGGACTTAGGTTAGACATAAAAGCAAGGCAGAAATACAGTTCCCGGGGAAGTGTCATAAGTGGCTATCCAAACCCTATCCCTGTAGAAGGCTGCTCTGCTCAGAGTCCTAATAGACTGATCCCAGTAAATATTGGGATCATGTAAGTGAACTTCCGTGTTCTGAGGCCTTGCTTAACATGCCACTCTTCTGAGTGTAGTTTTTCCACACGTATATGTAGACTCTGTTGGATAGAAGTCCTGAGTATACAGTCTCCTTGGCGCTTACCATTGCTTGTTATGAGCTGGCTTTTTATTTTCGTGATAGGAACCTCATGTGAACTTGCTCAGAGATCCTGGGACATTGACAAGACTAAGTTTCTGATTCTATGAAGCTAAAGCTAAAACCTTAAATTCAAGCAAATTTATCAAAAGTAGATATTACTTTTGAGGTTTCTCCCTAGAGACAGCTCTCTGTTGTCTAGGGCATATTGAAACTGATCGGTAGTCTCTTGTGATATGTGATATGTGATATGTGAGTCTCTATTACAGTCTCAGAGAACAAACTAACTTCAGTATAAGGCCAGTGGCAGTGACAGCCTGACAGTCAGAGGTGCTCAGGATTTCGTGACGTTAGTACCACAGATCCAGAACGATAGAACCAGACCTCCTGTGAGCAGGTGCTGGGGTAATAAGGCTAATTCTGTCCATGGAATCTATTGTTAATTTTCCTTGAAGTAATTCAAAGTAGCCCTCAAATCCCTCAGTGTGCTGGAATTTTTGAATGATAAATAGAAGGCCAATAGTCAATTAAAAGTCAATTTAAAGGGTTGTAGATAGAGCCAGCCTGATGTACTAAATTATTCATTCCCGTGGAAAGGGATATGCTTTATTTATTTTTAAATTCCTAGAACCTAGCAAATTATCAAACTCAAAACAAAAGTTTAACAAATAATATTGAATAATAAAGTAGTGTCATCATTTTTGAACATAATAAAAATATTTTAAACAATTTTTAAATATTTTATTCTTTTGAAAGAACTTCTTGATGACTTTTTTTTAGGTGTATGCTTACTTTATAAGCTGCTAATGATTTTATGGAAGTGACTTAATACACATGAACCTTTACAGAATTTTAGACCTAGTGGTAAAATACTGCATTCTAAAAATTTGATTTGAGTCCTTCACCCAGGAGGTGTGTCGTGTACCCTACATACAGCTGAGACTTTTCCTACCAAATGCAAATAATGTAACCTAATCATATTTACCCTTCTATTAATCTGAAATTAAAAAATAGAATATAAAAGAATGAGATTTTACAAATGAGTGAGTAATCAATATAATCATTTGAAACTTAAATAATTACAGAAGCAATTGGTACTTGCCTTCATTCTCTATAGGTGTTTTTCCCTTGACCTATCCAGTTTTCCTAAAAAAAGATGTTATCTTTCAGTTAACCAGATTATTTCACTAAATCATGATACTCAATCTCTAAGAGACAGTGATTACTTAAAATGTTTCAGATATTTCGTTGTTACTGCCAAGACAAAGTGCATATACATCAGTGGGGTTTTCTTTTTGTTTGTTTGTTTCTAAAAGTTTAACAAGTTTTGCTGTAAATAATTTAAACGGTGAAATTACAGTTCTATCTTAGGTCCAAAGATTGAAGGAGCTGAGAAGCTTTGAGTCAAAGTATGCATTTAAAATTAATCGGTGACACTGCAGGGAGATCAGAGGGTTGTGTGGGCCAAATATCAGCTCATACCTACCAGCGAAAACTTCTCATGCCCGTTCTAAATATTTAATTTTGAAAACGACATAGTAAGGCTGTAATTTCCTGGTATTTGTAAAGATTTTATTGACTCTGTATGCATGTATATCTGTTGATAACAATGTCCATTTTTTCTCTATTTTATGTCAAAGAAGCCTTGAGACAGTGCTAGCAGATGACTTAACAGCACTCAAATTAACCTGGAGCATAGGTGGAGGCTTGGGTGGTTTTGCCCCTATCAGTATGTAGCTTATGATGCACTCCATTTTCCTGTAGAAAATGCTTCCTTTGTTCGGTAAAGTCTGTCATCTCTGTATGCCAGTGCAGGTAATTCCTTGTTTCTGTGAATCTGAAAAGGAAGGAACCATCTGTTTCTTCATTTCCATATGAGGCTTTGTAGTGGTTAAGATGAATCCACCTGACTTTTTTTTTTTTGAGACACAGTCCTAAGCTGTTGCTATGGGTAGAGTGCTGTGGCATCACAGTTCACAGCAACCTCAAACTCTTGGGCTCAAGTGATCCTCTTTCCTCAGTTTCTCTATTTTTAGTAGAGATGGGGGTCTCGCTTTTTTGCTCAGGCTGGTCTCGAACTCATGAGCTCAAGCAATGCACCCCCCATCGGCCTCCCAGAGTGTTGGGATCACAGGCGTGAGCCACTGCGTCTGGCCATTCCACCTGACTTTAAAGGGAAACTTTTAGATACAGGGTGCTCCAACTTGGACCAGCGTAATGCAAATTGATGATCTGATGTTCTGACTCCAGTGCTAATAAGGACACATTGTAAGATGACAGGCAATAAGAGAATGGTAAGTTTTTTAAAAAGTAAATTCTATCAGCAAGTTAGCAGTAATATCACAGAATTTTCTAACGTTCATTTGGAAAAATGTCAGTGAAGGGTGCCTTATAAATATTAACACCACATGTTTAATGGTAGTGTATGTTACTGCTATTTGTGAAACTTTTAAAGTAAAGCATTAAAACATTGACGGTAATATTTCATATTAGAACATGAGATAATATTTCACATTAAAACATTTCAGCATTAAAACATTGAAGGATATTTCATAGATCCTTCAATTTTTTGCTTGGAGTGAATAAAATTCTAATTATCTTTGCAATTGTTAAAGGTCTCTTAGACTACAGAGAGGAAAGGAAATCAGTATGTAGAGTCAAGTTTTCGGACGTTAAGACTTCTTAAGCTTTGGAAATTTTATTTCTGAGCACTTGGTGTTTTATGGCTGTGCTGTGGGAGATGCTGACCTGAGAAGAAGGACTCTGGTCTTGACTTGTGCCCAAACGGAAATCTTTTACAAAGATCGTAATAACCAGAAAGGGTGGAACACAGCAATTTCTCCTGACCTATCATAAAATTAGAGTAAATAAAAATGAGGAAAAGTGGAAGAAAAAGTCTTCTGTTTGTGTGATGAGTTGACCAGCCAGTGGTTAAAACATAGCTAAAATATGAAAAAGAGCAAATTTACATAAACACTCTTACTTCCAGAAAGAATCAAGATTTATCCCAACAACTAGTATCAATATTTAGAAAATAAAGAAATTTAATTCAAAAATGAAGTATCAAGGTTTAGTCCTACACTGGCCACAAACGTAAACAATTACAGGCATAAGGAAAGAGAAAATAAATGTGTGCACTGTCCTTACAAGACGCGTGACGTGGGAAATATAAATAAACCACATTGCACTGGTGGTTTATTATTACTATATGTAATATTTGAACAGCATAACAATGGCAGTTTGTCAAAACTTGTGAACTGCAATAATTTATTTTCATAAAGATCATGAGAGAAAATATTAGGCCACATACAAAAAAGTTTCAGTATTTATTTTTATGTTTCTGGATCAAAGTACTTTTCTGTCAGTGTTTTTTCTTTTGAGACAAAGAGTTCAAAAAATGAATGTTTGTGGTATGGGTAATATTTTAAAAATGTCCTGAGAAATCCTACCCAGAGGCATTGTGGGCTATAAATGCAGATTGATTTGGTATTTCAATGGATCTTTTGTTATGGGAAAAATTTTGCTTTCTGACCTAAATAGAAATGTATGTTTATATGGAAATTTAGCATTTGATCACATCCAAATGTAAAGTTACATTAAAAGATTTTTATATGCCTGTAATCCTAGCACTCTGGGAGGCAGAGGTGGGTGGATTGCTTGAGCTCACAAGTTCAAGACTAGCCTGAGCAAAAGCGAGACCCTGTCTCTACTAAAAATAGGAAAAAACCTGAAGGAGAATCGCTTGAGCCTGAGTTGGAGGTTGCTGTGAGATATGATGCCAGGGCACTCTACCAAGGGTGACAGCTTGTCACTCTGTCTTAAAAAAAAAAAAAAAAAAAAAAAAGATTTTTAAAAAGGTTTGAAAAAGACAACTTGTATTTTATGTTCAGAATGGATTGCTTAATCTAGATTCATCTTCAGCCTAATTTATATCATGAAAAATGTCTTTATTATCAAATGTCTCCATGTTCTGAAGAAGAAATATTCCATGCTTTAGCAGGCTGTATCTGTATCTGTATATGTATATATTTGTTTGGGATTTCAGATTTAACTTCTGATTTTGTATTGACAATTATATTTGTTTTTTTCATTTCAAATTAATATGAAGATAAAAATGTTTAGGTTACCTTGTTTTCAATTCTAAGGTAAAGTTCAACTTGTAGTTGAGCCCTTCATTCAGGGGTGTGCTGAACACCCTTAATTGCCTTCTTTCCTCCACCTGCCCTTCTTCCTCCTCTCCCAACCCCTTGCTAGACTATATTTGTGTTTTGTCATTTGTGTGGGCATGCATTTGTTTATATGTAGGTTTCATATTAGTATTGAATACATTGGCTTTTCACCCATTCTTGAGATTATATTAGATTTCGTGATTTAATAAATAATTAAGAAAGACCATGTTAACTTAAGCAGGAGTTCTGTATTCCTTGAGGGAAATTCAAAATTTGCAATATGTTTGTACATTTTATTTTTTCCCCATAATTGATTATCCAGAGTCTAGCTTTTGTATATTGTATTCCTGCTGCCCTCCAAAAAATCTCTTCTTGCTAGATAAAGATGTCTTGTTTCAAAGTGATCAGGTAAAAGTCATTTTCCTAGATACTCCTTCTGGTGGAGTGTACAAGAAAAGGATGAGTAAACAGTTTTACTGAACTCATGGTTGGTACTTCACTGAGCACACTTTCTAAGTGCAGATAAGATGATTTCATTGAGTTTCTGTGGTAGTATATGGTAGAAGTGGAAATGCAGGTTTTGGGAAGAAAGTATAAAATATTTTGAATAAATAATTGAAGGGGATATTTTCTTTTGAATAACTAAGATAATGGGACTGTAAATATTTTGTTTTTATTATTAGAAATTTACAAACAACATACTACATGAAAAAATCTCTTGTCATTTTTTTTGAGTGTTTCTGAGAGTTCACATAAAATACATTTTAATTTATTTTTGTATTGTATCCAGAGATTTAAAAAAAAATTTTTTTTTTTTTTGAGACAGAGTCTCAAGCTGACACCCTGGGTAGAGTGCTGTGGCGTCACAGCTCACAGCAACCTCCAACTCTTGAGCTCAAGCGATTCTTATGCCTCAGCCTCCTGAGTAGCTGGGACTATAAGTGCCTGCCAAGAGAGCTTTTAAAATTTTAGATAATTATTTATTAAACTTGGAATTTATAACTTTCATGCGTGCCATTTTGGGGGGACAATTTATTCTGTGAGTATGAAATGCCACAAGAAAATAATTCTTTTTTCAAGTAGTGTAACATTGTCTAAAATATATGTATTAGAACTTTTGTCAAATCTCACTTTTCCTTGGGAGTTTGGTCAGTGTTTGTCAGTCATGTGAAAATAGTTGACTTTCACGCCTTCACTGCTGCCCTGTCTGAGGAAATTTTCATTACGCCTAAAGGCCTAGCAGTCAGAGTGGCTCTCAGACCTTCACATGACATCACTCTTCCTCCCTAAATCCGATATCAATAAAAGCAGAAAGCTCCACTGTATATGGGAAAAGTGTAATGAGCAAATGATCCCGACTGTTGTTGAATCTTTGAACTGTCCTTCCAAATCCCATAGATGTCTAGATAACTGATCTTCCAGCTCAGCCCTGTCAGTGTGGTGTTTGGAGAAGGGGGCACAAATACAAGGGAGGAGGAGAGGGGGGATATGAGAGGAGAGAGGGTATTTGGGGGGACCTCACCTAATGTGCATGATGCAATGGTACATTTCAAAACTATTAAGAAATGAGTATAATTGTGACGGGTGTGTTACTTAGTTCAATGTAAACATTTCACATTGTATATGGAAGCAGTACCCTGAACCCCATAAATGCATCAATGTACAAAGTTATGATTTAATAAAAAATAATAGAGAAGGGGGCACATTTCCCATAACTGCATCTACTAGTATACTACACCGGAATTAAAAAGAAAGGCTGCCTTTTAATGGTTTTTTTTTTAGAGCAGCATGGACGTGCTCATTCTGTGTGATGGTCACAGACGGGCGTCGAGTGTCAAGGTCCTAAGGCAATTTGTCAGGTGTGCAGCAGATCTACACTCATTTTTGTTACACTCAACTTACACTCCAGTTCACCGTATATTCTCATTCACATTGTTGTTCCCCACAATGTACATTTTGGGGTAAGTACCTAGCACCGAGAATTTACAGGCAAGAAATACAAGCTTTCTGTTGTATTTTCAAAATTAGATTGAGGAATCAGATGACTGGAAACATGTTATGAGGTCCTGTGTGTTGGCCTGTTACTGAAGCACAGTCAAGACATGGAAGCAGGGGAGAGACTTCCTGGGCCGGCTGGGAGATGGGGTTCTGGAAAGGCTTTCTGCCCACAGCTCCGGAGATCATCTTCTGGTCTTGTCACAGCGTGCTCTCCGCCGGAGCCGGCTCTCGCGAGATCATTTTCTGGTCTCTCACAGGGTGCGCTCAGCTGGAGCCAGGTCTTGCGAGATCATCTTCTGGTCTGTCACAGCATTCTCTTAACAGGCGCCAGCTATGGTGATATCATTTGGTCTGTCACAGCGTGGTCTCAACAGGAGCCAGCTCTCATAAGATCATGTTCTGGTCTGTCACAGGGTGCGCACAGTGGGAGCCAGCTCTTGCGAGATCATCTTCTGGTCTGTCACAGCATCCTCTTAACAGGCACCAGCTATGGTGAATTCATCTGGTCTGTCACAGCGTGGTCACAACAGGAGCCAGCTCTCAGGAGATCATCTTCTGGTCTGTCACAGGGTGTGCTCAGCAGGAGCCAGCTCTCGCGAGATCATCTGGTCTGTCACTGCGCTCTCAGCAGGAGCCAGCTCTTGCGAGATCATCTGGTCTGTCCCTGCGCGCTCTTAGCAGAAGCCAGCTATCCAACATCTTAGTTCAAGCAAATATATTAGTTTTCTTGAGTCTTTACTTGGCCAGTATTTTCTTCTGAGTGGACTGAAAGGCGTTCCCATTGGCAAAGGTAGTGGTTCTTTGGTTTGTGTGGTCCCTTTTGGTGATCTGCTGTGGCCTGCTCTCCACAAAAATGTGTGGTGCTAGGGCTGGGTGTGGTGGCTCAGGCCTGTAACCCCAGCACTCTGGGAGGCCCAGGCGGGGGAATCGCCTGAGCTCAGGAGTTGGAGACCAGTCTGAGCCAGAGCGAGACTGTCTCTAAAAATAGCCGGACGTTGTGGCGGGCACCTATAGTCCCAGCTACTGGGGAGGCTGAGGCTGGAGAATAGCTTGAGCCCAAGAGTTGGAGGTTGCTGTGAGCTGTGACGTCACCACACTCTACAGAGGGTGACAAAGTGAGATTCTGTCTCAAAAAATAAATGGTGTTAGTGTAAATCGACTCATATGTATTTCAGCACACAGTTTTTCAGAAATCAAAAATTTGAGGCCTTCATCAAACTGATGGCTGGACCCCAGCTTCAGATACCAAGGCTAAAAGTAAGTTCACTGGTAATTAGAAAACGGGTGGAAGAGACATCTTTTAAAGTCAGGGTATAGGGATTCCCAGTCTCTCATCCCTTATTCTCACCATATGTTATTTTATGAAGTGCACTTACTTTGCATACTGCAATAAAAGCACTCTTTTTTAGTCTCTGTTTAAATAAAAAAATTTTTTTTTGTAGTAAATTGAAGGCAAATAACCTTTAGGAGAAAAACAAAACCTGCGGTTTTCCATGCAGTTTAAACATTTTTCTTCCTGACATTTAATTTTGGCCTGTTGGTTCTTTCCAACCCCCTTTGTGACCATTGGAATTCATGCAGAATTCCAAACAAATAGTAAATATTCTAATTGCAAATGAGTGTTTCCCTATTACTGTCCTCTATAACCAGTTTCCCATATTACTTTTAGTTCTGATCTCACTAACCTCAATTGATTGTATGGGTCAAATGACTGGTAATTCATACTCTTAAAACTGTTTCCCTCCAACTTTTGTCTTTTGATGCAAAACAGATAGAAAATACCACATAGAAAGAAAAACAAAATTGCAAAGTAGATTTGAGAATTTCATACATTTCTTTGTACTTGAATATCACATATATGTTAGATTATAATGCAAAATCTAACTACGTGTTAATATAAATTATCTGGTCCACCTTGCTATACCAATGCATAAGTAAAATATTTTAGTATATAGAAATAAGATATTTAGATTTAATAGAAGATGACTTAAGGGAACTTCAAAATGTGCGCAAAATAGGTGCCCATTGCTCAGTGGTTAGTGCGCCAGCCACATACATCGGGGCTGGCAGATTCGAATGCAGCCGGGCCTGCTAAACAAGAAACACAACTACAACAAAATAATAGCCAGGCGTTGTGGCAGGCACCTGTAGTCCCAGCTACTTGGGAGGCTGAGGCAAGAGAATTGCTTAGCCCAAGAGTTTGAGGTTGCTGTGAGCCACAGCACCCTACTGAGGGGGACATAATGAGACTCTATCTCAAAAAAAAAAAAAAAAAGTGTGCAAAATAAAGAAGGAAACCCTGCAGTAGGCAATAGGTTGAAAATTCTAAAATGTCTAATTTTTTTTTGGTTGATAATACCATGTAAAGATGTATATGGCCTACTGTGCCTCAAGCGTGTGCATAGATGAATTGGCTTAGTTGCTCCATATTGCTTACTTTCAGAGGAATATTTGGTTTTCTCTTAAAGCAATTTATGGCATATTCAGAACTGCCAAACTGTTCTGAAGCTATTTGTTTAGAAGAAATAACGATAAATAAAATGGGTTTATGTACTCCAGAACGGTTTTGTCTCCTTTTAAATATCGGGCCTTGTACTTTTCCTTCTCCCCAGAAGTAATGTTTTTGCTTCTGTGAAGTGATCTGTCCTTGGACTGCTGATCTGTGTTTGATATAATCCATCAAGACAGGAATCCTACTGCCTGTGAAAAGCCATTATAAGAAAATAAAAATATAAAACATATTTGAGTTTTATTGTGCCCATCCTGCTTTCATTTAAAATGCGGTGCCGACAGACTACATTTTGCTGGGTTGAGTGCCTTGGTTTTCAAGTCAACCAGCTGACTGAAATAAGAGTGAGAATTTATTCTTGCAGGAAAATATTAATACTAATAAAGATGATGACAGAGATCATCATTTGTAGTGATGGGCAGATTGTTAAAAATGTAGCATCTGAAGCTACTCTCCAAACCTCCTGAATCAGAGTCACATTTTAACCATGTTCTCTGTGAGTTAGGGAAGCAGTGTCTTCGTCTCCACAGCACTAAAGAAAGGAAGAGACAGGCTCAGAGTCTCTGCCAGTCTCTGCCCACAACTATTTGCGTGGTAAACACACATGGTGGAAGTTTTAAAGAACTAATAGACTTGGATTTACCTTAAAATTTTGCAAAAATATAAAATTTTATTTTTATGAAAACCAGCAAGACTGTCACCAGTACAATATTTAATTTATGTAGGCCATTCTGCTTTCAGGGTGTCTGACTTCAGGGACTCTGGTGTGTCAGTTTGCTCCATTGCATGTGTAGGAAGCTGATTAGAATCTGGATTCAATTTCAGGTGTCAAAGCCAACCTCTTAGCTGGTGCTGTAGATGGTTCCATAGATCCTTCACAACTTTGTTTCTAAGATAGTGAAAGAAAGTAAGCATCTCTTTACTTCTATATGCTGCCTTTCCATTGGAAAAAGGACAGAAGAGAGGGATAGGAGAGAAAAATCTAATAGTAATAAAAGATTTTTCCATAGGTTGAACTGATAAGCTACTTGAAATAATTTATATTTTCTTCATTTCTGGATTGTATATAAATGTAATTCTTTCTTACCTCACCTCAGTTTTGCATGAGGGAACTAAACTGGGTGAATAGTTTTACAAGATAAACCTTTGTTCAGAGCTTAAAGCACTGCATAGCTTTTCAGAGTGAAGTTTAAATGTTATAAATTAGCTATTTTTATTAACTTATTCTTTATGATGCTGAAATCCATAAGTAGTTTGTCTATTTTAGACTCAAATTAATAAGGAGGCCATTTTATTATTATACTAATGCAGATTTCCAACCTTAACAGAGAAAGGTACATAGAGCTTTATTAACTAGCATAAAACATTGGGTATAGAAGATAGAGGCAGAATGCTTCCAGGTTAATGATGTGGACTCCTGAAATTGTGGACCGTGTCTGATATGTCATTAAAGACCAAAGGCCTGGCATCAAGTTGTTGGCCTAAGTAAGTGTTGACTTATGTATTACTTGGCAGTTATGCATCTATCCTGTGGGGACTCAGGTGCAGTGCCATCTTTTAGGGAAAATGCGTTATAAACTGTAAGAAGTGTGATGAACGCTGTAATAGCACAATGTCTTTTGTCTTGATTGCATATTATAAAATGATAATAGCATACCGTTTAGTTGGTGTTTCCTCCCCTCCTCCCTGCCGGGAAGACCTTCAGCTGGTCACATGCACAGAAAATGCAGCCATTGTCATCATATTTTCACATATTTGCAGATCAGCTTATGATTACTTATTTGTCTGACTTTAGAACCTCCCCACCCATAAATCAGTGACCATCTTATTCGAGAAAACTACTATTCTTTTTCCCCATAAACATCAAGAGAAAAATGGGGCCATGCCCTTCCACAGGTAAGTAGTATTTACACTGTCGCAGGTCCATGCATTATGGCACTTCTTAAAATATCTGTCTCTATTCCAGCCACAGTTGGGTTCTTTTAGCCATGTTTTTCTAATTAGTTTTGTTTGCATTGATTTCACTCTGAAATGCTTTGCATTTTAATTCAACTTTTCTTTTTTTAGCTGTATTTTGGGGTGATATTGCCTTAGATGATGAAGACTTAAATATCTTTCAAATAGATAGGACAATTGACCTTACGCAGAACCCCTTTGGAAACCTTGGACATACCACAGGTACAGTCAATTATTGGATTAATTTTGTATTCATTTTGGAGAAAATATACTCTCATCTGTAATCTTTGAATCCCTTTACATATCCCACTGATCAACTCTGATTTTATGAACACAAATGAATGTGTTTAAAAATTGAGGTTTTAGGGCCTTGGTGTGTGTCACACTTTATGGGGGCAAGACATGATTGCAAGAGGGACTTTACCTAACGATTGCAATCAGTATAACCTGGCTTATTGTACACTCAATGAATCCCCGACAATAAAAAGAAAAAAAAAATTGAGGTTTTAGTCACAGCTTTCATTTTGTTAATTAATTTAACAGACATTTATAGAGTTTTCTATGCATCAGCCTGGCTAAAGTGCTTTAGTCTTTTTAACTTTGAATTCTCATAACAACCCCATGAGGGTTGGTACTAATACTGTTGTGATTTAAAAGGGAAGAAATTGAAGGGTGGAAAGTTACATAGCTTTTTTATTGTCACATAGTCTGCAAGTGGCCAAGTCAGAAGCAGAAATCAGTCCTGATAAAGGCCAAATTTTATACTCTTGGACATTAAATTCAATCGCTTACCATTTGCATATTGAGTTGCAAAATGTAAATTACTCTTAGTGTAACTATATTGGAACTTATTTAGAAAAATTTATGTATGTATCTATATTTATCAACCTGTAAAATTTTTATGAAAACCCCAGAAGGCAATTTATTTCAATTTTAATCGTTTTGAAATATTTAAAAAATAATTTCAGTTCTCACTTTAAAATACTTTTTATTAAAACTTAAATTCTTTACCTTTTCTTGGTAAAATGTTTACTATGTATTATTTTGGAGAAAAATTGGAAGGTTAGAAAGATAAAATTTTCTTTTTTAGTTATAGTTAAAAAATTCAATTGATGTCATACTTTTTTATTTCAGTGCCTTTCCCCTTTTTGCTATTTTTATTTTTCTTTTGCATGGAAAATAAAATATGTAGTTCCTTTCTGGTATCTAGGAAAATGTATTATACATTTTAGACTGAAGGCTTTTTACTGGAAACATTATCTCTTTGCCCAATTTACCTTTTTTGCAACTTTTTATTATGACCGATTTCAAACATATGACAAAATTGAAGGATAGTGCAAAGAACACTTGTAGCTAATTACCAATTATTTGCTGTGTGTGCATATGTGCAAAAGTATGTGTATAGAACAGCATTTTGAAATGAATTGCTGAAAACATAGCATGTTAATAATAGGTAGTTTAGCGTGCACTTTCTATGATTCTATGTAATCAAAATACCATTATTACATCTAAGAAATTAATTTAAAATAAGAAGTATGTAAGATAAAATCTAAGGATCTTTTTTTTTTTTTAAGAGACAGAGTCTCACTTTGTCACCCTCAGTAGAGTGCAGTGGCCTCACAGCTCACAGCAACCTACAACTCCTGAGCTTAGGTGACTCTCTTGTGTACAGGAGAGTCTGGGTCTACAGGCGCCCGCCACAATGCCCAGCTATTTTTTTGTTGCAGTTTGGCCGGGGCTGGGTTCAGACCCTCCATTGTTGGTATGTGGGACTGGTGCCCTACCCACTGAGCCACAGGCGCCGCCCAAAACCTAAGGAATTTATACAATAATAGCACATACCATTTTAAAATGGCGTGCTTTGGCTTTGTTACATACAGTGACAGTGTCTTTTGAAGCACGTACCAAAATAAGGGGAAGGTGGTGCTTCACAGTGTGACCACGTATTGCTCGTTCAGTGGAGCATGTTCCCAGGCAGCCCCTCTGATCGCTGCCTCACGTGACCCCATTGTGAGGACACTGTATCATGAGCGTAGAACAGTATGTAACTCAAAAACCTTAGATTTATTTTAACTTGGGTTTTCAGCTTTTATTAAAATTTTCATTAGCTTCAAGCTTTACTTAGGCCTTTTTCTCTTAACCTCCCTTCCGCATTTGAAGGCGTTCATTTTCTGTGATTTAAAATTAATGCTATTATTTAAATTTGTCATTTCATTTTCTATTAAACTCTGAGATAGTAATACCAGAAGAAAAATGTCATTTCAGATATATAGAATAAGACAGATTATACAGTTAATAATAAAAACATTTATTCTAAATTTTTATGTAAAAGGCACACATTTGAACATTCAGTACTAACTTGCAGTATTCAGTTGAATTTCAAACAGTGTAAAAGTATATTATATATTTTTCTTACTCTTACCTTTCTTGTTAATCTGTTTTTACTAATTTAACTGTATTTCTCATTTCCTAACTTCAAAATGTATAATCTTTCCCATAAATATTTAATTTGTATATTTTCATTGCGTTATAAAATGTGAGAAATAGTCACTTTCCCCTTTTTTAATCTATTCTAATGAAATACCTACACAGAATTTTATTGCAGTTGCTGTAAAATTATTCAAAGTTGCTAACAATATTATTAAAAATATTTTGCCTTTGGTAGTTTAGAAAAATTGTTTTCCCAAATTCATATTTACTAATTTATTATTATCTTTAAGCTATCTTAATATTAAAAAGTCATGTCTTTTTTTTTTTTCGTAATTTGGCACCTTGTAAATCTATTTTTGTGTGTTTCTGGCCTGTTTAACGTAAATATGTTTGTTACCTAATGGTCATTTATGCACATAAATGCCATACTTTAAAAATGTTTTTGTAAATGCTTAGGAATGAACATGTTTATGTATTACCTCATCTTTCTAAAATGTTCAATGAAAAAAATTTCAAAAATTTTTCTCAAGATGAACAGCAAAAATGTGGCTATGTAATGCAAATAATTAAGCAGATTATTAGTCAGTGAACAAGCATTTTCACTTACTTGCCTTATAAGGACTTAACTTGATTTTTCTTTTAAGAGGCTTATATGGCAATAGATTTCATTACAGTTTTTTTTCTTTTTAGGTTTAGTCTAGGTAATTAAATTTCAGTATTTTAAAGGGAAAATAGATATTGTAAAGAAAAAGGTCAAGTGATCTGAGAATAGTTTGCTGTTTTCATGGATTTCTTTTTCATTGCTTTAGCTCAAAGAGACTCTAAGAACTGTTAGACATTCTCAGTGGTACGATGTTACCACTGGTTTTGATGTCATTAGTTGTTAAATTGGTTGCTTGGTCAACGATACCACTTTCTTTTTATTTATTTATTTTGGAAAAAAAATATCCAATGTACTCAGTACTACTGTGAAACCAATTTATAATCACTCACGCTTGCACATGAAAAAAAATGAAACCACTCTCTTACTGTCTAAAAATATTCAAGGAAAATAAAGAAAATAGGGGCCAGAATTAGGAGCAGAATTTCATAAAAGCCCTGGCATGAGAATCAGGAGGCTTGAATTTCTGCCAAATGTTCTGCTTTCCCACTTACGGCAGGACTCTACCTTTGCTGGCCTGTGCTGGTAGAATCGCAAGAAGACATAACTCCCTTATGCCTATTCTTTGCTGTTTCTTTTGAGCTTAAAATTCTTTATGCTCTATTTTTATAAACTTTTCAAATTACATAGTGTAACAGAAATATATTTTGTGGCTGAACATTTATTTGGAGTTTTATCTTGTGGCTTTTTTCTAATTATGTGTTATTGGTTTTTATAAATCAGGGAAACTAATTTCCCAAATTGAGTTGAATCTCTCGTGAAACATGGCATGCTTTTAAGAAGTTTACAAAATTGATGAAAGCTTTGGCGCAAAACTTGTACTACACATTTGCTTTGCTGATGTTTTTATTTCCATTTGCCGATTCGGCTTCTGAAAATATTCCATTTGCATTGGGAAAATAGCTGGAATGCAGTCAACGGGGCAAAACAACTTGCTGTCATTCTGTGTAACACTGTGTGATGTCAAGGTCACAGTGAAGACAGATGTTTCAGATTATCAATACATGATTCAGTTGTCATAATGTCCAAATAAAGTCATTTAGATTGCTCTCTGATTCTCCCCCACCCCTTACTTTTTGGTTACCAACATAAGTTGTGATAGAATTTTTATCCTTTCAAAGATTCATGGATATTCACAACTTTAAAATGCTTGAAGACCACATTAAAAAATGTCCAAAGAGAAATCAATATAAACTTATTACCATTATTTATTTGAAGAATTTTAATAGACTTTAACTGACTTGTTTTCTTTTATTCTTTAAGGTGGACTTGGGGACCATGGTATGTCAAAGAAACAAGGAGCTCTCTACCAACTTATAGACAGGATAAGAAGAATTGGCTCTGGTATATCAATTTAAAGTTACAGATGCTTGACTTGATGTACTGTAAATATTATACTCATAGCAGTTTGGTTTGTTAAAATCAGTGTGCCTTTATGATGCAAAGTATTTAAAGGATATGCTGAGAAATTTGTATTGTATTAGCCCGTATTTAATACAGATCTTTTAAAATTTAATTTGGGACAATTAGAAATGTTCCTTTAACTTACTTTAAGATTATCCTTATTAGAAAAAGTGTGTGAGGTGTTTAATTGGGTATCATACTGAGGTATTTTTTAAAGCCCAGAGCTACATCAGTTTTAATCAAACGAAAAAATATTACAGTCATTTGTTTTGAAATAAAATCCACTTAAATCAACAAACTGATTTATTAGATTAAAAGTAGTTAGAATATTTTTGACCATTCAAAAATTATTGTATATGTATATGTACCACACATGTATCTATATAAACATCCAGAAAAACTGCCTCTGGTTTCATAATTACTTAATATTTATGTTTGGAATTTATTAACAACTATTTGTAGTTGTTTAGAGGTTTTCTTAAAATGCCCCTATTCATAGCTCAGACGTTAATATTTCTTAAGTTAATGTATTACTAATTACTCAACATACATGCTTTCAAGGGATAATTTTCCAAGCAAAGATGCTTTGCTTTAGGATATTGAAAAGATAGATATACCTGTTAGGGACACAGGTACAAGGGACCTACATTTAATAATAATATTTGTCGTGCCTAAGTAAATACTAGTGGTAACATATTTGTTTTGACAGTGATAGATGAATAAGAAAGAATACTCATGAACATTTAGGAAAAACTAAAACAGTAACAAAAATGCTGTGATAGGTCACCAAGAAAAGTAAAAAGCTCTAGACTTGGAAAGTGCTCCAGAGCAGAATGCATTTATTGGCCAGGTGCAGTGGCTCACGCCTATAGTCCCAACACTTTGGGAGGCTGAGGCGGGAGGATCTCTTGAGCTCAGGAGTTTGAGACCAGCCTAAGTAAGAGTGAGACCCCCATCTCCACTAAAGATAGGAAAAATTAGCTGGGTGTTTTGGTGGGCGCCTGTAGTTCCAGCGACTGGGGAGGCTGAGGCAAGAAGACTGCTTCAACCCACGGAATTTGAGATTTCTGTGAGCAATTACGCTTCGGCATTCTACCTAAGGTAACACAGTGAGACTCTGTCTCAAAAACAAACAAAAAAACCCTGGAATGTGTTCATGTTGCCTGTGTGACCCCTAAATCTTGCCATTTCCTTGATGTGAGTTGAGAAGAAGTTGGGATGGAGATGAGATAGCCCACTGCCCTAGGTGACCAAGACCATACCTGTCTTTAGTTATTTGCTTTATCTGCATAATGTCATAGTCAAGATTTTAGGCTGTACTGCAGGGTATCAATTCTGATTTAAATGGTTAGGGAGTTAGCAAGAGTAGGAAGAGTCTTGAATATCACAGGACTGTATTAAACAATATCTGTGTTATCATCGGGTGGAGAATTGGTTGTCAGCTAGTGAGTTAGAAAACATAAAACAAGTTTTCTGTGGCCTGTAAGCACACCTGACTTCTATCTGCTTTCGGCTATTGTATGGAAAGTCACCAAAACTCACTCACAGAGCATTAAGAAATAGGATTTTGACATGAAACACTTAAACATTTTAATGCTTTTATTCAAACATGTAACATAACCAAAGTTTTCCTTTAATGCATTTTGACTTCAGGCATATTTATACAAATATGTAAAATAAGACATTTCAACTTTTGTCCTTTAAGAGGTAAATGATTCCCTGACCAAGAACTTCTGTTTCACAGAATGTTTTAAATGTCACTGCAGGGTTGGAGCAAAACAACACAGTTAAGGGAAAAGTACCTCTAAAATTCTCAGGGCAAAATGAGAAAAACCGTGTTCCCAGAGCAGCCACATCCAGGACAGAGCGGATATGGCCCGGAGGTGTTATTCCTTACATCATCGGGGGCAACTTCACTGGTAAGATACTCCCAGAGTGTCTTGTTGTGATAAAGCAATGAAAACCATTATATAGATTAAGTGTGTATTTTTATAGAATATTAATATAGAAAACAGTATTAAACCAATCTTGGAGAATTACTGCATTAACCTAGGTTATTAGTTTAGAATGTCTTTGAAAATGAAAAAGTATCTTCAGTCTTGCGTTCTGAGAGTCTGAACTGCGTTTTGAATGTGCCCATTAAATCTAGAGGCTGATCTCTCTTCAACTGACAGGAAGAAAGTATGTCCCATACATAGAGCCTTGTAAACACATATTTGTAGAGATAGCGAGCTTTCACCTTCTGATTATGAAGTGAGTGTGCATTCCTCATGGTGACTCATTCCTGGTACTGTGAACTGGTATTCTTTGGCTGATGATAGGGGTGGTGTGCTGAACTGCCTAGCGACAGGGCAGAGAACCCAGCAGGAAGCAGTCCTCTGGGGGTGCTGGTGTTCTGTTAATGCCACACATGTTTTCCAGGCAGCCAGCGAGCCATGTTCAAGCAGGCCATGCGGCACTGGGAGAAGCACACTTGCGTGACATTCATCGAGAGGAGTGATGAGGAGAGTTACATTGTGTTCACCTATAGGCCTTGTGGGTAAGTAGAACCAGGGGGTGACTTCAGTTTAGAAGGGGGGAAAAAAAAGAATTAAAGATCCATGGGTGGGAGTCATTTCTTACTATTTGCTTAGTATTTTGTCCATGGAAAGTCAGAATTTTACATAAGAACCTGTGAAAGTCGAGGGAATTCTTTGATCAGAGATGTTTGTGCGGCTACCCTGGGTGTCTTCCTCTACAACGTCAGCCGCTTTCTCCTACAGCAGAGGCACTGCCAGCATCCTGTTCTCCCGAGTTAAAGAATCCGTGTGGTGGGTCTCCGTTGGTATTCACTATGCCTCTCAGTTTCCACCCGTACCCCATGGCATGGCCTGAATTCAGACACGTCTTATCATCTCACACCTGGGCTATTCCTTTTTCTCTCCCATCTTACCTCATCAATTCACTGCTGCTAAAATTATCTTCTGAAAATGCTGGTCAAAGCAAGATACCACACTTTCTGAGATTCTTGGGTATGTCTTTCTATAGGATGTTTTCTAGATTTGTTTCTTATAGGATGATAACAAAATACTTTTTCCAAAAAAAAGAAAAAGAAGATATTCTGTAAGTTGTGAAAATGCTGTGCTAAATCACAATAGTAGCGAGCTAATGAGCAACACTGTTAATATTCAGTTAGAAGTTTATAGGATGATAACAAAATACTTTTTCCAAAAAAAGAAAAAGAAGATATTCTGTAAGTTGTGAAAATGCTGTGCTAAATCTCAATAGTAGCGAGCTAATGAGCAATACTGTTAATATTCAGTTAGAAGTAGATTTCCCAAACTTATTTGTAAAAGGAATACACGCTCCTCCATTTATGTAGGTATCCCAGAATGTTTTGGAAAATGCTGGCCTGAGAATGAAACACAAATTCCTTAATACAGCATTTAAAGAATGCCATGAACTCGGCACAAGTTCCATTGCAGCTTCCACATCTATCCAGAAAGCCCACAGTCCAGCCAAGGCACAATTGTCATAGTTGTCCAAGCAATATTGTACACTTTAAAAGAGTGTTGTGAAAATTTTCAAACTTCTCTCCCTGTGTTTCCGGTTAATTGGAATTTATCTCTGAATATTTCATTGAATCCAGCTTGATTTGTTTTTGTGAGGAATACTTGGTGAGGAGTGCTGTAAACTTCATGTTGCAGCACATCTGGAGGCAGGTGACCTGCCACTTGAGTGAGTGAACAGTGCGTTCACACAATGGCAGCCAGCAGACGTCCCCATCATTTCAAAGTAGTTATTGTTTGATGCTATTTTTTCTAAAGTTCCTTCTATGTTTATGAGCTTAAATTCTTCTGTAAAGAAATTTTCTCTAAAGTGCTACAGTTATTTGAATATGCTATAGTGTAGTTCATAAAAAAAAGTCAAAATAAATGCTTAATTCTTTTGTAGAGAATAATTCTTGCCCAAATGACATGAATGTTTTTGGGAAAAAATACATAATATCACTAGGTCTTGAATAGAGAGCATTATGTCTTTTTTGTCTTAACATATTTTCCTATAACACTCAATTTAAAAATAATGTGTTTTAATTTTGGCTCTATCTGAGTGACATTAAGAAAAATTATATATCATTACCTTACTAGATATTTTTGGATAGTGCTACATGTTGTTAGTTATGACTTATTTGGCAGTGTTTTCTTGATAAATTTTGGTTACATTTAAAATGCTTCCTACTTCTTTATAGCTATTTAATATTTTAAAAGTTCAAATCTGTCCTTCCTTCCTATCTAACAGGGACGGATCTAGCTCAGCTGACATACTTCTAAATACATAATGTATTCAGATCAATACAACTTTCCTCCTTTTTGCCCTTCAGTTCTGGAACACAGACCTATTACTTTATTGCTAATTTCTCTTTGCAACAAATTCGCCTTCATGCTAATTTTTTTTTTTTGTAGAGACAGAGTTTCACTTTATTGCCCTTGGTAGAGTGCCGTGGCATCACACAGCTCACAGCAACCTTCAACTCCTGGGCTTAGGCGATTCTCCTGCCTCAGCCTCCCAAGTAGCTGGGACTACAGGTGCTCGCCATGATGCCCGGCTATTCAGTTTCAGAGTTTCCATTTCACCTGCTTTATCCTGCCAAATAATCATCTGATTCCATGCACTGACATCTCTTTCTGATTTTGCTCGTTGTATTTTTTTCTGCTTGGAATGCATTCTTTTTTTTTTTTTTAATCACTGGAACTCTGTGGCAGCTTTCATTCCCACCCATCTCTGAGCTGCCCACAGTGGGATTTTTCTCTCCTTTTGGCTGTAGCAGTTACAGTTCCACAGCTATCAAAATGTGTAGTGAAGTGGGCAGGTAACTTACCTCCGTGTCCCTCACGACACCCAGAGCCTGCCTCACATGTCAGCAATCAGGAATGTCTCCATGGTTTACATGCCATCTAAGCATAGCATGTGAGATCTGTAAATGCAGTGAAAGAATGTAAGATTTTGTCGTACATGGAAAGAACATAAGAATTTAAAGCTACATTTAAGAACATGTACTTGAATTATTTTAGAGACGTGAAAACTGAAGTTGTGACTTGCCAAAAGATACTTAAATCTGCAGTTGCACTCCTGAACTCAGACTCTTGAGCATTAATATATACTTGTATTTCTGATTTTTATGGTGGTAATATTGAGTTGTGGCAATTTTTTTCCTACTTATTTTACAGTTCAAAGGTTGCCTTATATTATTTTTTTGTTAGTCTCTAATCATTCTAGTCATTTTGTGACTTCTGAATTTCATTTGGTATTACCATTATGGACTACAATTTCATAAAACAATTATTTCATTGTTATTTTTTCATGATAATGCTGTACTTAAATCTCCTAAAAAATTCATTAAAATCATTGAAGAGTGTGGAAACTGATATTGCACAAAATATTTCTGGTCAGCCGGAATATTTGTCAGTTTACACACTCAACACTGCAATGAGACTTCACTGTCCGATCTCCTGAGAGCTGTGTCATCAGATGTGGAGCATGTGACAGTGTCCAGTGTAACGCCTAGTTGAGTGTGCACAGCCTGCAGGGTGGTGCCGTCGGTTTGATGGCAACATAGATGAGTTTCATTTCTAGCTTTAATCTGGTAAGAAACTCATCTTACTGTTAACATCACCTTTACCACTTCTGTTTAGCTAACCCACTGTCTTAGGCAATTTGTAGCTCTTGTAATTTTTTAGAAGAAAAGCTAAAATAATTTGCATATGTATAAGAAGAAGTATTAAATATGGAACCAGTTGTGTCTTAAAATATTTCCCACATTATTCTGCTACACTCAGCTTTTATTCAGTTAATATTTTCACGTGCCTTTTTCCATGTCAGGCATCTTGCAAGTGGGAAAATAATAAAATACAATAAACAAAAAGTAGAAGTTACAACATCAGGATCCAGAGCAGTGCTTGTTCTTGAGTTGTGTTTTAACTGGACGTATTGTTTATGTATGTCTGTGTGCGTGCTGTGTATATGTGTGTATGCTTGGGTAGGGGCTGAGGGGAACCCCCTGAACTTCTGAAGGATCGCAGAAAATCACTGAAATGATGCAGATTAATATGAAGGGTTGATACAAAAGTTTTGAGATACACAAAAGTCAAGAACCAAATGAAGTTTGTTCAAACAATTGAAGCGCTCCCAGCAACCCTGATCATCTGAGGGTGACTAAGAAAGGACCCTGTTGACTGTGCTTCTTGAAAGTGAAATAATGGACCAGAACACCATTTGTCTCAAAATTTTCATAGTGCCCTAGGAGTAGAGGTGTATAAATTGAAAACAGGAAAACTGTCTGTTTTTATGCTTAGGCTCGACAAAGTATGGACAGCTGTGCAGAAATATGACTGGACAGAAAGGGTCTGATGTGATGCTCACAGAGTGAGTGGGGAATCCCGCCAGGCCTGCCTGTCCAGGTACTGCTTGGCTGCTCAGCACAGCTGGTCAGGGTCCACCCTCTCTGGGAGTGGGTCTCATGGTCAGATAATTCCTGTAGGACCAGTTTTTACACAGAATGGTGGAGGGAATATTAGGTTTATGGATGCCTTTGGGGAACAGGGCTGCAGTTTCTATGACTGGCCTCTGGGAAGAACAGAGCCCCAGCATAGAGTTTCACTGGCGTGATCTCTTTGAGCCATTTTCAGTGGGACATACACTGTGACCGCCCCCCCCCCACCATATTCGTAAAAGGTCTAAACTGAGCTGTAAATACTTCCCATTGAATAGCTGCTGTCATCAATAGCATTTATTTTATAAAAAGATTGTCATGAGTAAAATTTGAGATTATTTTATAACTGATTTGCTATTTGTGAGAGATTTATGTAACTATAAATGTATTATCTTAGTCTATTATGTAACCTTATATAGCTCAATATCTCTGTTTATATTATTTCTCTTTTTTTATTAGATATTTAGTACCTTTTTTCTATTCTTTAATGATTGCCAAAAAACAACTAACCAACCCCCTTCCCCCCCAAAAAAATCAGAGTTAACCTATTTAATTTCTAAGTTTTGTGTTTTCAGTAGTATTTAATGTTGGTCTATTTGGTTGTTCATATTAGAATAATAGTTATTGATCATCTTATACTGATTGAATTCTCATTTTGTGCCATTTACACACCAACTCTTGGGAGTACGAGATTGAGCTTCACGTGTTTCCCTTCCAGAGGGTCCTCCAGTTAGGCAGAGAGTGAGCACTGGCCAGGTTTCTTGTTTGCAAACAACAGAGACTGGCTGATTTAGGTAGAAAAAAAATAATTTCTTAGAACGTTAATTAGATTATTGAGTCACATGAATCCATATGGAGAAATCGGAGGGCCAGGGTGAGAGAAGCATCTTAAGGAAAAGCGAGTTCACCTCCTTGCTGTACGTGTCAGCATGCTGCCGGGGAAGCTTCCGCAGCGGCTGGGGCCAGTGGTTCTGCCTTCTGAGATCTGCTCTGCTGGCAAATACCCAGTGAGGACCACAGTGCTGAGGCCGCAGTCCAGTCCTGTGCTCACAGCAAGCAAGCTTACATATTGGGATGGCCAGGCAGAGAAGAAATGGAAAACAATGACTGAGATATAAAGGTATAAGTTACCATAAATTCTAGGAAAACAAGGAGAACGGGGTCCCCAGAGCAGAGGCAGCACCTGTGGGAAGTCTGGAAGAGGATGAGGCAGGGGCCGTGTGGGGACCTGCGGGAGCATTCCTGGCAGAGGGACTGGAAGGAAGAGCTCCGAGGAGAGATAAGGCCAGCCCAGGCCAGCCCGGAAGCAGAGATGAGCTTCGTGTGGCAAGTTGTATGTGTGTGTGTGGAGAATTGCGTGCCATCCCATGGAGTTGTGTGAGGACTTCAGAGAGCCTCCTGCCGGCAGCTGAGGAAATGTTGCTGTGGTGTCAGCTGACCCTGGAGCTCAGAGGCTGGGGCAGTACCGACCCTCACCCATGCTGCCATCTGCGCTAATGTCCAGCTGCCCTTTGGGATATGTGCCTTCTTGGGCAGGTGGAGTAGAGACAGAGTGGCCTTTCATGTGTTGGCTTTTAAATATTCTCCCCACAAAGTTTCACTGTTCATACTTCTGTGACCTTGTCCAGAGCAGGTCACCTGCAGGCCCACCTTGGTGTGGCAGGGAAGTGTAGTTATCTGCTAGAGGAAGGTAAAGAGTCATTTGCTCATAGGCACCATTTGCCACAGGGCCGTCTGTCAAGGTGGCGTTAAGGAGAGGCATAATGGGATTTTACATTTACAAGTGACCTCAGTGAGGAAAAAAGTGTGCTGAAGGGAAGCAAGGGCAGCAGCCGGGGGACTGGCCATTAGGTCATCCCAGCTGTCCACTTGGGAGATGGCAGTTTGGGTCAGCAGTGAAGAGAAGAGGGGTGATTCTGGGGACAGACAGAGGTGGAGTCCTGAGAGGAAGGGTTCAGGATTCAGGAAAGCTGGAGTTGTCTGCCCTCGGGACCTGGAAGGTTGGGATTCCTATATTAACCTGGGTGGGGAATTTGTGGGTAGAGCAAAGTTTTTGGAAATTGAGATGTTTAGTGTGTACTTGAGTGGCGAGACTGAGAAAGATGGTGGGACCGTGGAGCCTGCTCTGTGGCAGCCGCTGTTTGGGAGACCTGCGTGGAGCGGTGAACAAAGCAACACAGGTCTCTGTCCCCACCTGGCTCATACTCCAGTGGGGACATTTTAATAGCTTCTTTTAAATAGTTATTAAAAAAACTCATCAAATTAAAACAAAAAGTGAACTGAGTCATTTTAGTGAAAAAACATACGGTAATTAATCTAAATAATTGAAAGTATTTATAATACAGCAGGTGAAAAGGTAGAACCAGTTCCAACTTACAGCAGGTTCCAAACGTTTATGTGGTCTGCCGACCCGAGGCCAAAGTAAGGAGCAGCATTTAGATGACCTGATTCACCTCTGTGGTTAAAGGAGTGGCAGGGCTGTCCTGTGTAGATGGTGAAAGTTTTTGTTGAGAGAGCAAATAGTCGTTACCCTCGCCAAACTTTAAAAGTGGCAGAGGAATTAGAAACAAAAATTTAAGAGCCATATATAAGAAAATGTCATCAAACCTGGATGACATTGAAAACTAAGATAATATTTAGACATGCTTAAATCAAGTTTTTGTAAACTGTACATGCGTGCCATCATCCTGTACCTAATATTTGTCTAAGTGTGTGTGCGATGACTTTCTAATTTGAGAGTCTAGAATCCTTCTGTTCCTGACAGCTTTAGTTAGTCAGGGATCAAAATAACCCCACATTTTCTTCTTTCACAGGATCATTGTAAAATGATAGCTCTATGAACATGGCAATGTAAAGTCTATTTTTCCTTTCCAATATGAAATCCTGTCCTAATAGGAAATTGCTATGACTGCAGTTATATTAAAAATGGTGTTTTAGACTAAATAAGTTGACCACATTGCTTTACTGCTCTCAGATTTTGATTTCCAAAGTACTTTTTTTCTCAGAATATAACCAGCAAGAATGACTCAATGCTGGTAATTCAGTTGCTATATAATTATCAGATATTTCACTATCATTACTAGTACTTTAAAGTAGCAAATATTTCCATTTAAAAAATCCCCCAAATTAGCAAATTTTGTATTTTTCTGCATCTAGTACTTTTTGGGTATGTAATAAATAAATATTGGCATATAAAATACATATCTAATGGATTAAACCATACTATTTTTTAAAAAAACTATCTGGGGGCAAAAATACAATTCACTGATTCCTTCCCCACCACCAGTTACCTCTTTCTTCTTTCTATTACTGACTAAACTCGATTAACTAATGTAGATTCATAAATAATGAGTACAAATTAGTTCATCTAACTGGCAGAATATGGGTTAAAATGCTTAGGCATTTAAAGTCTATTAAACAATTTTGGGGGAAAGTAGGGGTAGGGAGAGAGGCGACAAGAATTTATATTTGTAGGAAATCATAAGGACTGTTAAATATACTTACCCTGGAAATTGAAATAGTGAAATTACTTTTTTTATTTCAAATTAATATGATTGTATATTGTTTAGGTTACAATGTTTTAACTTCTAAGTAAAATTCAAGTTGTAGTTGAGCCCTTCACCCGGGGGTGTGCTGGATGAGATCCCGCCAGTCACCCGCCCTCCTCCCTGCCCCCTTGGTAGACTGTATTTGTGTTTTATCATTGGTGTGGGCAACAGTATAATTACTTTTAATTATTTGAACTCTTAAGTTTTGGCAGTTTTCTCTTTCAATTTATTAAGTCAGAAGAGGCATTTGTCTATGTCTGGTATACTATGATCATCAACTATTTAAGACCCATTATTCACAGCCCTCTGTTGATGTCCTGTGGATACATTATTTTAATTTAAGCCCTAATGATTTTAGCGTTAGATATAACTTTATTTATATTTAAAATTGTAGCAATTATAATATTATACCACTTAAATTTTATTTAAAAGTGGGTGTTCCATGTGCTCACTCCATCATGTGCTCACTCCATCATGTGTGCCCAAGAACCTGCTGGACAGTCATGCACTCACACACACACACATACACATACAGGCACACGCACAGAATGAATGCATGAAACTTTACCATTTGGATAGAAAAACATTTCTGAATATGCATAAATATCAGTAAGTTGACGAGAGTTTGCAGAATGATATTCCTGGATGTTACATAATCTGCTTTGACAGTCCAGGAGATTCTTTCAGAGGGTGAAATTAAAAATCACACTAAATTATTAGACCATTTGGCACAAATCACTTAATTCTTTGAACTATTACCACTTGTTGATTTTTCTTCATCAATTATCTGTTTTGGCTGCTGTGACAGAACACTACCGACTGGGCAGCTTATGTGAGGTCTGACAATCAAGTTTGAGAACTCATGCTAGAAAAAGTGCTTGAAGAGTGTTCTAGGCCCTGGCGTTGGTGCACAGCTTCCCAAGGTGATGCTTCAGAGGTGACCAAGGATAGTCAGTAGTGAAGCATGTAGCATTTTTTCTAAGCTGAGTCCACAAACTTAATTGTCTGACCTTGTAAACAACAGACTTTTATTTTTCACAGTTCTGGAGTCTGGGCACAGCAGACGTGGTGTCCGGTACGTAGACAGATATGAGGTGCACTCATGTTGTGTTTGCACATGGTGGAAGGAGTGGAGGGGCCTTCCAAAGACCTAATCACTTTTCCAGAGCCCCCACCTCTAAATGCTACCACCTTTATGGGTTAGGTTTCAAGTTAAGAATTTGGGGGGCACATGCACATTCAGTTTCCAGCACCTGATAACGCTTAACCTTAAGTAATCCAGCTTTTGAAAATAATCTTTTTTGATTAATGTTTTCTCTTAAAAGTTTTCTCCTTCTATAAAACCATAATTCTTCTGTGAGTAGGAAAAGTAGTATCTTTTACAAATAACCAAAATTTTCCATAAATAAATTTAATTCCCTTTTTTCCAAAGAGAAAAAGAAACTTTATTTTTATAGTGCATACGGAGATAATACTGAATTATTTCCACATATTCACCCTAAAAAAGTAGTTACCTAAATAATTAACATGAATAATGAGTATAAAAATTGTGTTACAAATAAATGAGTATTGATGTCTTAAGCTATTGTATATTGTTAGTGCCTAGCGTAATAGCACACAGGTCATCATCATTATTGTTTATTTTCTGAGGTATCTTTTTAGTATTTCTAAAATTCATTTAAGGTGTATGTTGTAACATACAGATAATTACAAAAGCAATCAAACTGATTATTTGGGAACGTCTGTTATGCAAAAATTTGAAAGGATACCAGAAACCAGCTATATATATTAATGAAAGGTTGTTCTGCCTCCGTGTGTGGGCCTTTCTGGTCATCGTAGTTCTTTACAAAGGTTGAGCATGTGGTAACTCACTCAGCATCAGCCACCCACCACCACGTCCACCTTCTGCTTTGTTCCAGATGCTGCTCCTATGTAGGTCGCCGGGGAAACGGACCTCAGGCCATCTCTATTGGCAAGAACTGCGACAAATTTGGAATTGTTGTTCATGAACTGGGCCATGTGATAGGCTTTTGGCATGAGCACACGCGACCCGACCGGGACAGCCATGTGACCATCATTAGGGAGAACATCCAGCCAGGTGAGAGGCTGTAGGCAGGTTGCGTTTAAGGCTGTGGACGCCCTGGAGTTGTATTTATGCAGTTTATCACTTAGCTCTCCAGAAAATGCAAACTTATTTTTTGATATAGTAGACTCAACATTTTGCTTGAATAAAAATTACCCACGATGATTTTATGTTTTAAATATTTTCCTAGCGACTGAATAATTTCATGGAGTTTTTAGACTTTCTTTTTAAAGATTTAGCTGTTTTATGTCTAAATTTCTGTGCTTTCCAGCAATGGGAGTGAGTTATTGAGCCCATGCATTAACATTATTAAATGCTTCTTTTTTACATGCTTTCCTCCCTCCCTCCACTTCCACCTTCCCTCCTCTTCCCTCTTCCTTTCTTCCCCGTTTCTCCCCCTCTTCCTTCCTTCCTTCCTCTTAGTTCTGTATAATTTATGTTACAGGGTTTTAAAAACTACTGGCACCATAGGAATCTGTGTTAGATGAGGTAATCTGGAGATGTTCCCATCCACCTTGCCTGCCCTTAAGACGTGTTTGCAGGATGCTTTTAGAATTAGCTGCACACGAGTGGGACTCCCAGCGCTGGCTGCCTCTGGCCCGGCCTGGCCTTGCTCTGGCGACCAGGCATACGACGTTAACACGCGTGGTAGGTGAGCGGGGCACAGGTAGCACAGAGGTTACAGCGCCAGCCACATATACGGAGGCTGGTGGGTTTGAACCTGGCTGGGCCAGCTAAGCAACTGCAACAATAAATAGCCGGGCGTTGTGTGGGAGCCTGAAGTCCCTGCTACTTGGGAGGCTGAGGCAAGAGAAGTAAAAATGTATTCTTATTATTCGTGGCCAGTTTTAAGTTACAAACATTGAATTTCTTAGAATCTTGAGATTTCCCTCCTAACCTTGCCTTCTTTTAGACATATTTGTAAGAATGCTTTCAGCGTAGCTGTTAATCTGTAATTAACCGCATTGGTCATTATATATTTGATTCTAATTATTTATCAAAGCAGTATTAGGGTTTGGAGGTTCTGTCATGAAAAATACAAACCATAGTGTGAGATGCCTGCAGATGTGATTGCAAATGGGTGTGGACCATGGCAATAGTCAGACGCATGGTAGGGTCCAAGCCAAGCGTGGTGACTTGAGGTCTGGTGAGTTGAGGGAGGTGTTACAGTGGAAGGAAAATTGAGAAGTAAAGTAGAAAGTTCTGTGTGGACAGATGAGTGATGAGATTATCAGTCTGAAATAGCTCAAAGCCAGGGGAAAAGGAAATGGAATCATTTTTATCTGTCCGTTTGTGAGGTAAATTACAAGTAGATTAGTTGGGTTTTACCTGGGAGTTGAGATCATGGAGAGTCATATCTGTAAGTTTGGGAACTTTGGATTTTGTTCTCTTGCTACTGGGGAATAGCTGAGGGATTGTAAACATAGAAAGTTCACATTATAAAAATTAAGAACTCTGTTAGCTGTATGAATCATAAATTAATGTGGGAGCAGGTTCCTGAAGTCAAGGAAACTTCTGAGAAGCCTAAATCAGTAGTTTGTGAGATGTGATTAAGGTTTTAGTTAGGATAATACTGATCAGGAATCAGTGAGAAAATAGGAAAATAGTCTTTTAAAAACATTTTAAGAGGAACATCATCTTGTGATGTGAAATCTTAAAAAGATTTATTTTTTGGCAACAAGATGAATGATAGTATCGTGACATGAAACATTCAATTCAGTGAAATATTGATAAAATAGCAAGTTTTTGAGAAATAGAGAGAGAGTGATTTCCTTTTGTTATGTACTTGAATTGAAAAGCCTTTGGATGATCCTCATCTAGTAGCCAGAAGAAAGTCTGCACTTCAGGACGTATCTGAAGATAAAAATTTGGTGTAGAGTTGACTTTCTAGGGAAAAGCTGACGGGAGAAAAAAAAAAAAGTTGAGGGTAGAAAATGAGGAACAACAATATGTAGTAAGTAGCTCCCAGAAGAGGAAGAAGGTATTATCTGAGAGGTAAGAGAACCGTTCTCATGAAGAATGATGAATGATCGGTAGAGTTAATTGTCACAAAAAAACAAAGAACGTTTATACTCTGCTGTGTAGAAACTCTAATGCCTGAGCCAACTGTGAAGGTTCATCTTATACTTTCTATCAGTAGGAGGGAAATAAAGAGGAAATAGTAATTCTGAAAATCATGCTAACTACCAACTAAATGAGCTTTGTTAGTATTGTGATTTAGTTTCCTTTATTTTCCAAACATTTTATTATGTGAACAAAAGAATTTATACAGAATATAATCTTCCAGAATGATCTTGCTCTCAAAAATAAGATTCTGGGGGCCGCGCCTGTGGCTCAAGGAGTAGGGCGCCGGTCCCATATGCTGGAGGTGGCGGGTTCAAACCCAGCCCCGGCCAAAAAAAAAAAAATAATAATAATAAGATTCTGGGGTGGTGCCTGTGGCTCAAAGGAGTAGGGTGCCGGCCCCATATGCCGGAGGTGGCAGGTTCAAACCCAGACCCGGCCAAAAACTGCAAAAGGGAAAAAAAAAAAAAAAAAGGATTCTGGTTCGACATAAGTATGTGCCTAAAACAAGGGAAAAGTGTCTAAGTAGTATAAAGAAATGCATAATCGTAGAACAGTGCTAGGCAGATTACGGCTATTAATAATTTTTTTGACTAAACATTCAGTCCAATAAAAAGAAATTTATTGAGTGAGATTTCCTGAGTAATTGGAACTTTCAAAGCAGTGTGATTCCAGAATGAAGTGTTCATGTTAGAGATTAATCTTCAATAACTTTTGACTTGCCCTTAACTTAAGATCAAGTATTATTCAAGAGCAATGTCTCATAAGGGCAGGCTTTGGCTTTACTTTCATCTGGAAAATAGGTGACTGTGATAGGAGCCAACCTGGTACAAAGATTGGAATACTTTAATCTGTGTTAGACTAGGCTTACTGTGCTTTCAGGAAGGAGGGAGGCTTGTCTTTTTTTTTTTAATTTGTAAGTGTGGTTTCCTTTGGTGCTATGGATCTTTTCCCCTCCACAAAATAAGTCTAATTTTCTTTTATTTAGACTATATATAGTCACGTTATTTAAAAAAATTTTTTTTTTTAATTTCAGTAGACTCAGTGGTACAGGTGGGTTTTGGTTCTATGGATGAATTATACAGTGGTGAGTCTTGGCTTTCAGGGTGCCGTCACCAGAGAATGTTGTCCATTTTAGCCAATTGGTAACTTTCTTCCCTGACCCTCCCTCCACTCTCCCTCACTGAGTCTCCAGTGTCCACTCTGTCCCTCTGTGTGCCCCTGAGCACGGAGAGCTCAGTTTCCACTTACAGCCTTTAGTTTTCCATTCCCGAGTCGCTGTACTTAGGATAATTTGCCACACTGTTTCTAACTAACAAAAAATCTTGTGTCAGGCACACATTAAGTGCTCCATTATATGCGTTGAATGTATTGCTGAAGTTGCTTAATGCCCTACTTTTCAGAAAGTTTCATGGAATATTTTGCTTTGGTTAGAGAATCTGCTGTCATATTATGCTCTAAATTGAAATCATGTAGGTTAATAAATATAAAATCAGGTCTTGCAGTTAAAGAGGCTGCAGGCATTTCCTGAGAATGGTCCCCTCATACACAGACATACACTTATCAGAGGTTTGTGGAGCACATGTATTACTGTAAGGGCTGGCTGGTTAATTTAAATTTACTTATTGTGTGAATTTGTTAAAAGATGGACTAAAACACTTTAATCTGGGACTCGGGTTCTGTGACTTCTCATCTTTAATGCTCAAATGAGTACACTAGATTTCCTTACCATGTGGAGAAGAGACATTATATTCCCTCACTTGCTTTTTTCATTGCCTTTTGGAAAACTCATTATTAATGTGATTTTTTAAATTAACATACACCAGTTGGAATAGCTAGTTAAGGTGAGTGGCATAATAGTTCCATTTTGAACTCCAAACATGAATTTGGAATCTGATTAGCTCACCTCTATTTTTTGACATTTCAGAGTTTTTAAGTTGCATAAGTGATACGAGTTGCACCACTGCTGGCTGCCTAAATTGTGAAAACTGAGTCACCGAAACACAAACTCTATCTGAAGAAGTTCTTAGGCTCTGGAACTATTGGTACAGACCTACATATTTGAATCTGCACTCTTCAGATTTCAAGAAATAATGTTACAATACAGATACAAATGAGCAGTCTAAAAAATCGATTAAGGTTTTTTCAGATATGGGAAGTGAAATAAAAAATAAATAAGTTCTGAAGCATATTCTTCTTGATCTCATAATAGAAACTCTTCCTTGAGGACAACCTTGTTTGATCTTAAAATGAAAGTAGAGAACGTGTTGCTGTGGTTAGATCTCGAAGTCACAGAGCTGAAGCCTGAGGCCTGTGTTGATGCTAACATTGCTTTTCTATCTTTTCACATTGTTGTTTTAGGAATGTAATTTTTGTGTCACAAGAGAAAACTAGGAAGCTCATTAGATAAAGATATGAGTTGTTTTGTTTTTTTAACCATAAAAAGCAATAAGATTTTAAAGAAACAAGTATTATGAGGAGGTAAAAGAATTACGCTGTTGGTGGTCCACCTTCTGCCTAAATTAATACCTGTTCTATTCCAGTCTTGCTGTTTCAGTCTGGCAGCAGAGTAGCGACTGCTCTTTTCATGTGCCTGGGTGTTGTGTGTAATACAACCGGCAAAAGGCAAAAAGACTGGTCGTTGGGTAAAGAATAGACACAGGCCTAGCAGGGGCACTTCTGTTCTTTCTTTCTGTCAGTTGAAAGGCTTCTGAGACTTTGTTTATCCCTCGTTCTTAGGTCAAGAGTACAATTTTCTGAAGATGGAGCCTGGAGAAGTAAACTCACTTGGCGAAAGATACGATTTTGACAGTATCATGCACTATGCCAGGAACACCTTCTCAAGGTTGGAGTCTCAGGTTATACTTTTTGACTTTTAATTCCTTTCCTCCATGTGGCTCCTCACAAAGCTGGGCTTGATGTTAGAACTAGAACCCCTTCCAAACACTGCTGCCTCGTGGCAGAAATAAAGTAGAACAGTTGATTATCATCTGTAGCCGGTTGCAGGCATTTAGAAGATATTTTAAAAACATGTTTTTACATTTTCTACGAAGTACCTAAATTTAAAGTAATCATTAAGATGGTATAAATCACTTAAACTGTTTTATATTCCTAAACCATGAAGAGCCTAATTAAAATGATTACCAAGCCCAAACAGTATGTTAACTTGGCAAAGCATTATTTATTGATAATTAGGCATTCCTCAGTTCAGTAGGTTACTCCGGTGTGTAGTTGGAATGCCGCACTCTGTGTGACTCCTGTTTTCTATCTTGTGTTTTCTCTTACTCAAGTACCACTTAGGATCAAAAATTGATACTGCTAAATGAATCGTCAAAGAACAGCTTAGGAAAACGTTTTACATCATATAATTTAGAATTATATTTCACCATTTATTAACTTTCAAATTATTTCATTAATGACTAAATGCTATTTTCAAAGAACGCAATAAATTTGGGTTTTGATCTACTTCATTCTAAAGATGATGCCATTGAGCAAATAGCCCCCAGGCAAGGATTTTGTGACTGTCAAATAGCTGAACTCACCCCTTTTCCCATTTAACTCTTTTTTACACTCATCTGTTCATTTCAACTCATTTTGTTCCCACTTAACATCCATTTTACAGTTCATTAATATCTGCTTTGACAGGAAAAAAACAAGTTTGTTCTCTCTTTTTATAAAACATTCTTGGTAAAAAGTAAAAGTAGACATGTTCACGAACCATTAATACTGGGACACATTTTAAAATTCCCCTTTTTCCAAGACCAAACTTCATTATTAAAAAACCTCAGTGTTAACTGATTTAAAAAATTATTATCTTCTATAGTATATTTTAATATATGTGTTCAAATATAATAACTGTCTTAATGCTTATTCCTAGAATTTGAATTTAAGTTTCAGTAGAAATACACCAATAAATTTGGTCTGAAATTAATCATAAATAGTTATCAAATTTGATTTTGCAGTCAGTGTATGGAATTGGGTTTTCCACAGGAACATGCCACACGGGGGGGATCTGGGCTCCTCTGAATTATGCCATTTAGACCTAACCAGAGTTTTGATTTTTTGGAACAAAGAAGGTCCTAGAAAGTAGACAAAAATAATGTATTCTTTGCATTCTGCACAGATGATACATCTTTACCCAAGTTGTAAATATCTATTTCTCTTTATTCTATACTTTATGTATTAAATTGCTTATTTCTCCATTGATTGGGGTCCACCCCCTGCACCTGCCTTTGTCTTGTACCAGTTACTATCTTCTGTTTCAGAACTATGCTAGTCATTCTCTAAAAATATATTTACATTTCTACGGTTACAAGTTGCTCCAGTTTAGATTTTAAAAAATTGTTCTGAGTCTTTAAAGAAGGTATTTTTACGGGAAATGAAACATTAGGCACAGTTCTCTTCCCCTTCCCCAAAGTGTTTGAAGTTTCTTTTAATTGTGGAATAAACATATAACATAAAATTTGCCATCTTAATTATTTTTAAGCATGTGGTTCAATAGTGTTAAATATATCAACATTATTGTGAAACAGATCTCTAGAGTTTTTTCATCTTCAGCAGAACTGAAATTCTATACCCATTAAATAACAACTTCCCCTTCCCCTGTCCCTTCAGCTCCTGGTGATCACCTTTCTACTTTATTTCCATAAATCTGAGATCTTCACATAATTTGAATCATGCAGTATTTGTTCTTTGGTGACTGCTTATTTTATTTAACATGTACTCTATTGTGTACTTGTATACATGTATTAGCATTTCTTTATCCCTTCACCTGCCTGTGGACAGCGGGTTGCCCCATCTTCTGCTGTTGTGAATAATGTTGCTATAAACAGGGCTGTGCAAATATCTCTCAGAAACCCTGCTTTCAATTTTTTGGATATCTAGACCCAAAAGTGGGGTTGCTGGGTCATATGGTAGTTCAGTTTTTAATTTTGTAAAGAACCTCCATACCACACCATTTTAGAATTCTGTCAGGAGTGCACAAGAGTTCCAGTTTCTCTGTGTCCTCACTGGGGCTTGTTATTTTCTATTGTTTTGGTAGTAATCTTGCTTCTGAGAGTGGGAGAATCCACTCTCGTTGTTGTTTTGATTTGCATTTCTCTTGGGATTAATGATAATGTTTTCATATGCTTAGTGGTCATTTCTATTTCATCTTTGGAGAAATGCTTATATAAAGTCTTTTTCCCACCTTTTAATCAAGTTATTTTTTCTTTTGTTCTTGAGTTGTAGAAGTTCTTTATGTATTTTTCCCATTAACCACTTATCTGATACATGATTTGCAAATATTTCTCCCATTTCATAAATTGTCTTTTCACTCTGTGCATTTTATCTTTTGATGCACACAGATTTTTTTTTTTTTTTTTTGTAGAGACAGAGTCTCACTGTACCGCCCTTGGTAGCACAGATTTTTTTTTTATGTTTAAAGTTTTTTTTTTGTTTGTTTGTTTGTTTTGGTTTTATTGCCTGTGATTTTGGTGTCATATCTAAGAATTTATGGTCTCATTTCAATGCCATGAAGTTTTCCCTTTATGTTTTATTCTAGGAGTTTTAATGTTTTGGGTTGTCTTGTGTTTAGATATTTAATCTATTTTGAGTTTTTTTTTTTTTCAAATGTTGTAAGAAAAGGGTTCCACTATATTCTTTTGTGTCTGGATATCCATTTTTCCCAGCATCATTTGTTGAAAAGACTATCCCTTCCTCATTGAGGGGTCTTCACACCCTTGTCAAAAATAACTTGACCAGATCATGATAGTTTTTCTGTTCTTTCTGTTTTATTTTACTGGTCTATATGTCTGTCTTTATGGCAGTACTATACTGTTTCTATTTCTGTAGCTCTGTAATATGTTTTGAAATCAGTCCTCCAAAGTTGGAGTATTGAATGCAATATTGTTTAAAATTGTTTTGGCTATATGTTATGTTTTGAGAAGTCATATAATCCTGAGGATAAAATTTTCTATTCTGCAAAAACTGCTGCTGGGATTTTGATTGGGATTACATTGAATCTGTAGATCACTTTGGGTAATGTTAACATCTTAACAGTATTGAGTCTTGTAATCCATGAACAAGGAATCTTTCCTTTTATGTGTAATTTCTCTCAGTAATTTTTTTTTGTTTTCCATTTACAAGTTTTCACCTGCTTTATTTCATGTATTTTATTATTTCTGGTGCTATCATAAGTTGCATCAATTTCTTTTTTAAATTGTTTGTTGTAAATGCATAGAAATACAACCGAATTTTGCATGTTGATTTTATATTGTACAACTTTGCTGTATTCATTTACTAGTTGTAACAGAGTTTTTTTTTTTGCCCTCCATGTGTGGCATCTTCAGGGTTCCTGTGTATAAGATCAAGTCACCTGTGAACAGAGACAATTTTACTTTTTCCTTTCCAATTTGAATGTCTTTTATTTCTTTTTCTTGCCTACTTGCTCTGTCTAGGTCTTCCAATACTGTCATGAATAGGAGTGGCCAGAGAGGATATCTGCACCGTGATCTCGATCTTAAAAGAAAATATTTCAGTTTTCACCCATGAGTAGGGTGTTAGCTATGGGATTTTCATATACGGTCTTTAGTATGTTGACATAGTTTCCTTTCATTCCTGGTTTGTGGAGTGTTGAAACTGTCAAATGTTTTATCTTCATCATGTGGTTTTTGTCTTTCATTCTATTAATGTAAATCTGAAGTATTTTAGTTTTTGTACTATTCTGAACTCACAAAGTTTATCAAAGTTTCGGTTGTTTTCATGAATGTAGGCCGTCAATACATTCAGAGGTCACTTATGGGAAAAATAGGGCTGGATCTATGGGGCTTTTATTGTCATGAATATTTTGTAAAGCAGAATAGATGACTTCAAACTGAGGACTTGTTCATTTTTCATTAAAAAAATGAGCTGTCAAATTTTACAAATTTGTTTTAAAAACAGCTAATTTGCATCTTTAGAGATCGTTAAAACAAATGAGGGATAGAGATTAGTAAGTGAACCTTAGTAAGATCTGTCTCTGTCCTTTCCCCAGTGCCTCACTGAGGAGGTGCCCTAAGAGCCTGCATTACTCATTGCCAGGAGGATATGGGAGAAGAGAACTTAACTTCCTGGTCACAAAGAAAGAAGAAAAGAAGGAGCAGCTGACTCCCTTGGGTGGAAGAGAGTTTACCTTAGTGGACAGAATGAAAAAAAATTCACTATTCTGTTGTCTGAAATTGAACATTTCCACTCCAAAACATCATTGGCCTTTTTAAGTGAATCTCTTTTGAAAGCTATTAAAAAAAGAACCTTCTGGTATATCACAAGTTTTTTTTTTAGAAAGAGAAATAGAATACAGTGAATACTTTGTCAGTACTGAAGTAGTGCAGAGATGCAATAATTAATTTAAATTTACCTACTTAACATATCTGTTGATTCATGCATCATTGCTGGGTAATGGCTTTCTCAATGCGACCTCACTACTCCATTTTCTCTTTTAATTACCTTGGCCTGCCTGGAGCTGCCTCTTCTTAAAAACGTGCAAATTAGTCTTTACGTCTCTGCTCTTATCTCAGGCAGCATACATTTGGAGTTCTGTAGATGCTTATATCTGGTTTTATAGAGCTCCAGTCTCCATATTTGGAGTTGGTTGTTTCTCAAGATGACCATTCTTTCCCTTACTAAGAGTCTAGGGAGGCCGGGCGTGGTAACTCAGGGCTATAATCCTAGCACTCTGGGAGGCCGAGGTGGGAGGACTGCTTGAACTCTGGAGTTTCAGACCAACCTGAGCCAGAGTTGGTCTTTCTCTACTAAAAATAGAAAAATTAGTTGGTCATGGTGGCAGTGTCTGTAGTCTCAGCTACTCAAGGAGGCTGAGGCAGGAGGATCGCTTGAGCTCAGGAGTTTGAGGTTGCTGTGAGCTGTGACACCAGGCACTCTATGCAAGGTGACAGAGTGAGACTCTGTCTCAGAAAAAAAAGAAAGAAATGAAAAGAAGCTAGGGAAATCTTAATTACTCACTTACCATGTTACTCATCTGTTTGCCCTTTTCCTGCAGATTAACATTTGTCCTCCGGGTAAGGGTTAGTCTCTGGCTGGTGTTTGCACACTGTGGGGTCCCCTCATCTCTTTAGCTGTTCCGGTCCCTTGTCCTTTCTCTTTGCTTACTCTCTATGTCCAGGGAGTCATATGTCTCTGACCTCACCTCCTTCATGTTCAACTTGAATGTCAACTTCTAAGTGTGTTTTTCTTTGATGACTTTATTTACAAAACTGCTCATTGCTGCACAAACACCACCCATCTCCTCACCTTTATTTTTCTCTATAGTATCTCTCAAACCTGGTTCATCAGTCTTTAGTGTCTTTCTCCCCACATTGGAATGTTAGAGTCGCAGGAGAGGGCTTTCTGTTTGTTTTATTCATTACCGTAATTCCAGACCCAGAAGAGCACTTAACAAATGTTTCCTAATGGGAAGAATAAGTACAGGTGGAAGTGTCTTAATCTGCAGTAAATGCAACATTCTTATTTATAATTTTTGGAAAGGAATGTTCCATCATTCATCTTAATTTAAAAGATATTTTATAATATTTTTTTTTTTTTTTTGCAGTTTTTGGCCAGGGCTGGGTTTGAACCCACCACCTCTGGCATATGGGGCCGGCACCCTACCCCTTTGAGCCACTGGAGCCGCCCCTATAGTTTTGTTTTTCAATTTAAATTTTTTATAGAAAGCTTCTTATTTTCCTTGTCTTGAAGACCTGTGTATGCATATGCCATATTTCTTAACCTCTTGGGAAAGTCTTTCAGTTCACTGAACTTTTAAGCTCCGTACTTCCTCTAGAGCTATAAATATCTGATATATTTTGCACAATTAGAGTGCATCTTTAGCATACTATATTCGGAATTTTAGTGCATGCATATTAGGAAATAACAGCAACTCTTCTACCACAATCTCGAGTCCAAAATAACTCAGTATCTATAGCTTAGAATTATTAGGACATTAAGTTTTTTGTTTATTTTAACATGAAAAATTGAAAAAATTATGTATATATATTCAGTAGAACATTTTTGCTTTAAACGTCTCTGTCTAAATTTTGGCATTCTTTCTTATTCTTCTTGTAACATATAATGTAATACTTGGACTTCTAAGAATACTTAGGTTAAATTAGTGATTTAAGTCAAAAAAATTGACTTATGTATATTTCATTTGACTCTGACAATTTTAGTAACCTCAAAGTTATTTGTTATAGGTTACTGTTAATGAAATAGATCTTTCTGAGGAATAATTTACAATCTGTTAATCTAAGGGATTTTTAGTTCTGCTTGGTAGACCAGGACAAAAATCATGGTAGACTTTGTGGAAGACTATAAGGTGTTCCATATTTTTAAAAACATACAATTTACATTTCTAAAAAAATTTAATTACATTTCTAAGGCTCACACATTTGACATGTGCATTTTTTTCCCTCTAATTTGATTAAAGTGCTTTGAAAGCCTGACACATTGCTTGAAGCTCACATTGGTCTGTTTTGCCTTTAATTGACTTGGGTTTGAAAAAAAATAACTAAGTTTATAAGGACTATGGGAGGTTTAATTTAGTGACTTAGGTGTGGTTTGCTTCTGTTTTTTTTCAGGGGGATGTTTTTGGATACCATTCTCCCCTCTCGTGATGATAATGGCATCCGTCCAGCAATTGGTCAGCGGACCCGTTTAAGCAAAGGAGATATTGCACAGGCAAGAAAGCTGTATAGATGTCCAGGTATTACACCACGCAGACACAGCAGCTCGGTTGCACTCGATTGCACTCTTCCAGACGAATAAGCATGATTTATTCAGCTGCTCACTTGTCTCCTTCCCTGTTGGCAAGTGATGTGTACAATTCAAAGTCGGTAATTCTAAGGTGAGGTAGGAGAGAACTCTAGAACATCCTTTGCTATAAAATAGAAACAAGTTGCTCGGAATCATATTTGAAGTATAAGGATAGTATGCTTTATTTCTTTTAATTTAATGAGTAAAATAGTGAAATACAGTGATTGGTAGTTATTAAGTGGTTGTATGATTTCATAGTCAAATGCTGACTTTCCTTACCGAAATAAAAAGAATATTCTTCCTTTATTCAAAATTTGATCCTGAACGATCTTTTCTTGAAAGAACTATCATTAATCATATGTAAGTTAACATTTTATCAGTAGGAATTTATAACTGTGTTGCAAAAATGTGTTTTGGCCATAGTGCAAGTGAGTTATTATATGTTTTGCTATAAAATAAAAAGTTAAAAAAAAATGTTAATGAAAGGACTTAAGAAGAATGTTCCAAGGGAACACGATGCCTTAATGATATAAGAAGGAAAAGATTCTCCGTTCTAAATTGGAAATCTTGCAGACTCTATGCACCTCCTGTTTACTCACAATCTTTGAAATAGCCTGTGTCAAAGAAACATGTTAATTTTGTTTAACATAGTTTTTCTCTAATTATTTGTCCAAAGAAACCTCCTTTTACTTAATACTTGTAGAATTCACTTTCTACATGTTGCAGATACTTAACGAATATAGATAGTAAAATAACTATAAAAGCAGCTGCTATTCTAATATGTTTTGCAGAAAATCAGGGATATGATAGACACCTTAATCATTGAAGTTTTACACAAACTATTGTCTGAAGCTCATTTATATATCAAATTCCTGAGAAGTTCTTATATTAAGTTTATTAGAACTTCTCCTATAGTACACGGGAGAGGACTAATTCATTCTCTCACAAAAATTTAATATGTGCTTATCGGCACATGATTTAACAAACATTCAAGTGTTAGTAAAATAAAACAAAATAAAACAAACAAACAAACAAAAAACCCAACAAACTGAGTTGGTTAAATAATCACAGGAAATAGCCAGGAAGTTCATAATTCAGTATGGGTGATGGCATTTAATTTTTTTTATTCAACCGAATGGATTTTGCTCAGATTTCTTTTGTTTGTTTTACTTTTTAGTTTTTAGTTATTATGGGTACATCATAGTTGAACAACTATCTTTATAAGGTACACGTGATGATTGATACAGACACACCTATTAATCCAGTCAGGGCAACTGGAATATTCACTCTTTCAGGAATTCATCATTTCTTCGTGTTAGGACCATTCCAGTTCCACTGTTTTAGTTATTTTAAAGTTCACCCTAACTTATTTTTTATTATAGTCCCTTTGTTGTGTTATCAAATAGTGTTCATTAGAACTAGCTTAACTATATTTTTGCATCCATTAACCATCCTCATTTTGAATTTTGGTCAGTCTTCTGCCAAGAGCAGGAGTTTTCTCTCCCTTTGTATCAGATTTGCTAAGGAAAATTCTAACATATTATTTTTTTCCAATTTTATTGTAATAGTTATTTTTCTTAGGAGCAATTGAATTTTTGAAATTTAAGGCTGCATATAAGACATTTTACATCTTCATGATTCGATATTGAAGTAAGCTTTCAAATGTTTTCTTTTGTACATATCTCTATCTAGCCATCTGCCTGTCTCTCTAATTTTTTGATGTATCTAAAGATATTTATGTTTAATAGTCATTGATTTATTTACTTCATGGATCTTTACTTAAGTTGCATTCATAGTTACCTAAATTATTTTAAAAATTGTGTGCATATAAAATAATACATATGTTTGATATTGATTTATTTGTTTAAAATTCAGATTTCCATGGGTAAAAGAATGACATCACTATGACAAAAGACATGGATGATCCTTGACTAATTTTTAGCAACACTGGACCTGCTGTACTTTTTAACTTTTAAAGGAGAAAGAAAGATTATGTGATTAATAACAACTGAATGAATGCACACCTTGTACATGAAGCCATTTTTATCATTTCTCTATATGTATGTATATATAAATTGCATTCACAAAGTGCACTGAAGATGCATTTGCACACTGAGTTATAGGAAAGTCAGTAAGAATCAAAAAGTAGCTTAAAATACTGTATTTAAATTTTCAACCTAGTAACTTGCATACGTCTGTTACTAACAGGAAGAAAATTGGAAGTATAGTTTCTGTTACTTGAGATTTTAATTGTGTAGCACACACGGTTGGCTATTTCTTACTTGAAATACAGAAATAATTCAACTATACACTATCGTTTTTAACACTGTAAAGCCACATCTGTGAAAGCAATATGATCTCTGAGAAAGATGTTTTTTATTTCATAAAAAGCAATTCACTGTATTTCAGCTTATGAATTAGATGAAACGAGGGAGATGTCAGTATATATAGAATATACATATGTGGTTAGGAAAGGCATGTTAACTCTTGGTTTCCAAAACCTTGGAGAATGACTATTTTTTCTATCTTAGGTTGTTTTTAATGCTTACTAACCAGCTCCTTCTCTTTAACATTTTCTATTTTTCTCTCTTTCTGTGTGTTTTTTGCTCTGTACTTCTCAGCCACTCTCTCTCTCTCTCTCTCTCCCTCTCTTTTTGAAGTAGTAGTTAGCTTTGAGCCCAGACATGGCTGCCTACTTAAGGCTCTTCATTCCATAAAATAGGGAGCACTGGCTCGGCGCCTGTAGCACAGTGGTTATGGCACCGGCCACATGCACCGAAGCTGGTGGGTTTGAACCTGGCCCGGGCCAGCTAAACAACAATGACAACTATGACAAAAAAATAGCTGGGCGTTGTGGTGGGCACCTGTGCTCCTGGCTACTTGGAGTCTGAGGCAAGAGAATTGCTTGAGCCCAAGAATTTGAGGTAGCTGTGAGCTGTGACATTACAGCACTGTACAGGGTGTGACATGGTGAGACTCTGTCTCAGAAAAAAAAGACATAGGGGGCACCGATAATCCATCTGGATCAGGACAGTGATACTGATATAAATACCCTTACCATGGGCTAAGTGTCGTGAAGGCACACGGTGCAGTAGGTTAACCACTCCATCCATGGAGTGATGTCAGAGGTTCATAACTCTGCATGGAAGGCCAGGTGGGGTGCTTATCTGAGAATCACCCAGGAAGAGAGGAAAGGTTTACAAAGTAAGGTCTGGTTTTTCTGGGCTTTACTACAGAGAAGAGGGGATTATAAAATCACATGTTACTGTGGAGTGTTCCTTATTCTTTTGTTATAAATTGGCCAGGTTTTAGCTAGTTTTTTGGTTTACACTGAAAACTCTATCAGATGTACCTGTTATAGAGCTGTTTTTTAGACTTGAATCTTGAAAAGAATACTTGCCTGAGTTAGGTAGTGAGATGTAGTTAGATGTACAGGCTTGGGGCTTTTATGGTTTGTGGTAAGTCTTATGGCTTTTATGTCAAAGAGGGGAAGTTTCTAATAGCCAGTCTGCAAATACTGTTGCTTTTTCTTAAATAATACAGAAATGACTTTTTAATGTATCAGAAGACAGGATTAAAATGTATTTTTTAATTTCCTTACAATAATATTAATATGATAAATACCTTGTCATTCATTATTACACCTGTATCCGCCACTCATATATGCCAAAATATAAATTAGGTTGGTATTTGAAACCTCAGTTACTTATTATATAGTCAATGCATCATGTAAAAGCTCAATACAGAAATAAAATTAGATTTGGAAGGTGATGGTATGAGAATAGGTTTCTTTTACTTCAGAATTGTTTTTGTTTACATTACTCTTAGTTTTGGAGATGGCTTAAGAAAAGTCTCCTTAAATGTCATCATGTTATGTTAAGAGAGAATATGACCTTTCCAGCGCTGGCACTGTCCTGATGATAATAAGACGCGCTTATCCACTTCCAGATCACGGGGCTCCTCTGGGCGTGGGGGAGGAAGGCAGGGCTGCTTAGCATCGGGGCTGAATAGGTTTCTTGGATGCTGCTGCCAGTCCTGTGCCCTTCTGATCCCCTTCCAGCCTCTCAAATTTAAGGCCTCTTACAGGACTTGCTAACGAAACCTTGTCATTAGAACCTGTAGTATCTCACATATGGTCCCGACAGACGTCCACACGATGTGGAGGATGGGTCATTGTTACAATTTTTCATCTTCCTTTCATTCCAATAATTAGTAGTTTTCTGGTGAAGATCATCTCTAGAGTATGTGAGTTGTCCCGTATCCTCCTCTCTTTATAAATGATGGATTTGTTCTCTCATTCTCTTTTTCTAAGGCCTCTGTTTTCTTGTGATTCCCATTTTCTGAATATATTCTCCTTTACTTTGCTCTTATCTTACTATTCCTTCCCTGTGTTTTACTAAGAATTAGAAATAGAACCTTCTTTGGTTTTTATCTGCATTTTCTCTTAATTTAGTTTTTCTGAAATCCCATGAACTTTTCACTTATAGTTACTTAATACTTAGACCGAACTGCGAGCCCTAATATTCTCTAAGCAAGTCTTTCTTATGTCTAATAACATAGCAAAATGAGGAAACATATGAAATACATGTCTTTATAAAAATACAGGGTCTGTAGAGGATTAGAATCTCTGTGGTACGTGTGTACTCCCACATGAACACACCCCTGTTTTCACCTGTGTGCTGGTGCTTCTAATGTTGCCAAACAACATGGAATGCACCCGTCTGGGGCCACGTGTCTATGCAGAGGCTGCGGGGATGAGGCCAGTTTCAACATGCATGGAGATTGATTACCAGAAACTTTAAAGTCGTTTTAAATTCTCACCTCATTTAATTTATCTTTAGAATTTATAAATGCTTCTTTACAGTTATCTAAACTATAATTACCTCTATTTTGATATAATTTTCTGAGATTCTAGATAGGATATCCTTTCTATAATAGCTTTTATATACGCTGTAGGATTCTTGGCTGAAATATATTGCCAACATGGAAAAAAAACTCATTTGACCCCTTTTTGTATGTATTCATGCCCTGGTTCACTGGGATGGGAGAGTAGCAGAAGCCATCGAGTGGCCCAGTCTGGGACTGTGTGCCCCCAGTGGCCACAGTCAGGCCCTGAGGGTTAGTTTTTTTTTTTCTTCTTAATGTCTCAAATTCCTGCAGTGAATTTCCTAGTCCAGGTATCACCCTCCATTGTCTGGACTGCTCATCTGCCTCTAGTCAGCCTCTTGCCTTTATTCTTCCATCCTTCAGTCTCCCAGCCACGCTGCTTACTGTACAAGGGACATTTTAAAATGCGGACCTTGCTCAGCCCCTGGAACTGCCGTGCCTCTTGTTCCTGGCCTTGTCCTTCTGCAGGAGCACTCTCAGCTGCCATCTGGTTAATGCCTCCTGTTCTTCTGGGATTCCTGTGATGGTCAATTTGATCTTCAACTTTAAATCTTGACTTTAAGAACTTTGGTTTACTTGTCTTTTTCTACACTGGAATTAGAAGCTCTGTGAAGATTGAAGTTAGGTTTTCCTTGTGGTATCCAGAATCTGATAATATATATCAATCAGGTGCTCAGTAAATAATTACTGTGTGAGTGGAAGAACCAGCTTTACTGTGCAAAGGCCCTGCACCTTGTGTGCAGGTGGTGACACAGGGAGGGATGCGCAGAATGTCTGTGCAGGTAGCAGTGTCTGGGGGCACACGGAAACTCCAGTGTGGCGGGAAAGTAAGTCTGAACAGAAGGGATGCTCAGCTCTGAGGAGGGCTGTCTGACTTCAGCTGCCCAGCGATGACCAGGGCTTCTTGAAGTTGATCTTGGAGCTCCTTTTAAAGGACATTTTGGGCTTGGCTTTGTGGCACTATAGAAATGTATTTTTAAATCTTCAGTAATTTAATCTCTTTCATTGCTCCCTTATTTGACAATCATCTTAAACCAAAATGGCACTTAGTATATTTAGTAACTTAAAGGGGCCATGGGTTTGTGAATAATTTAGGTACTATTAGTTAGGTACTATTAAGTTGATTGGACATATTTTTATTTCTTCCATTACTCCAGAGTTTATTTATTTCTTTAGAGATTTTTTTTTTGATACAAATTATTGTATATCTCCCTGTGTTTTCATTAACCTTAGTGAAATTATAAATGGGTTTCCACAGAATGTGGACAAAGGGAAGTTTGCAACCACTGATATTTGGTGGTTTCTGTAGATATTTGGCTGGAAAAGTATTTGTAGATAGATGTGCAGTCAGCTATAAATTTAGCCATCTTATTAAAAGGCTGAGAGTCTGTAACAATTCATCAGCAGCATGGAATCTGGATGACATTTATACAGTTCAGGCACAACTGTCTATGCTACCAGAAAGAGTATGCATATGGATTATTGTAATTTAACATCGAGATGGATTATATGATAAAGATTTTTATAAGTTTAACTTCTGAATTATGTTTCATTTTAAAGTACTTCTGATTAGGAGACTGTTCACAGTAATAAGCCTCTTTGTAATTCTTTCTGCTCTCCTTCTCCTAAATAATACTGAGAAAGTATTTGTACTGCAGACACACCCTTTCCCAGGCACAGGTCTTCCTAGCTGTGGAGAGTTATTTTAGGGTAAAGAAGATGACTCAGGGCATAACATTTGACCCTTTCAAAACTACCTTCTAAAGTGTATGTTAACTAGAAGGAAAGAAAACTGGGGTAAAGCGTTTGAGGTTTGCTTGTGATGACATAGTAAATGACTACACCAGTATGCAAATGGGGTTCTTCTTAGCCACTTTCTTTGCTGTCAATGGCTAGACGAAGCTTTTTTTTTTTTTTGAGACAGAGTCTCAAGCTGTCGCCCTGGCTAGAGTGCCATGGCATCACAACTCACAGCAACGTCAAACTCTTGGCCTTAAGCAATTCTCTTGCCTCAGCCTCCCAGTAGCTGGGAGTACAGGTGCTCACCACAATGCCCGGCTACTTTTTTTGTAGTTATCGTTGTTTAGCAGACCCAGGTCAGGTTCGAACCCGCCAGCCCTGGTGTATGTGGCCAGTGCCCTAACCAGTGAGTTATGGGTGCCAAGCCATAGAGTAAGCGTTTGGACTAAGTAGTGCCATTGTTTCTTTCTTAATTTTCTTTTTGCTCTTTGAAAAATGCAGAAGGATCTCTGTAGCTGACTACCTCCGTACACTGACCTGATCTTCCTAGGCTGGACCTGCACCACATGTGTGTGTCAGCACAGTGGGCTCCCTTTTTCATGTTGGCCACCTCTATATGTTAACCGGTCCATTGGTGGACACCTTACAGAGGCTCTACTGTATGTTTGTTTTTTGTATCTGATAATAAATCAACAAACGGCCTGGACTAATGCTGAAACATCTTGAGTCCTAGTGGCCTGTAATACCATTTATTGAGGAAAATTCACAAATGGTTACCACAGTTTGCAATAGATGTCTGTAACTGGCAATAGGTGTTTGTACTTTTTGTAGTATAAGCAGGGACCATATTATAGACTAATTTAATTTTTGAATTATAAGTTGTGTTTTGTTTAGATAGTATTTATATTTTTAATCAAGATAGTATTATTTGCATATATTTGTGGATTAAATATATGTAATTGTTTTAAATCTATTTTAGAAAAGTCAGTGCCAAGATTCTCTGTGGCTTTAAAGTGGAACTTTAACCCATTACAGACTTTATTTTTAAACTCCTGCGAACTTTAGCTTTCTGCATTGAAACACACTCAACACTCAGAATCTAAACTGATCCTACTTTAGAAGTACATTGTTTATATTTAAGAAATCTTAAAAAATTTTCATTTTTCTAAGATTCCTTTTAAAGTTACATTTATTGAATGCCCTAGATGATTCATAGAACAGTGTTGAATTATGTATTTTTGACCTTGAGCATTCTGATTTTGTTCTGAAGTTGCTTTTAAATGCCTGTTCATCAGAATAAACATTGCTTACTCCTACTTTAAAGTCATTTTGTTGTGCAAACATAATTTCTGTTTGTCTGAATAAATATTTATGTCAGACTATTTTTAGAGCTCTCGTATATGTTTTTGAATTCATTATCTTTCTTTCTTTAATGCAAGATATGCAGAACCATTTATAATATTGAGGACTTGAGACAAGAGCCCACCTGCCGGTGCTCTGGCTCCACAGTCTGCTGCTGTCTCAGCCTTGACTGCAGTTCTCTTCCACAGGAAGGAATGTTCTTTCATACTGTTGAGTGAAGGTTGCAGGAATGACTGGTGGCTGCAAGAGGGATCATTCTTAAATTGAGGATACTTTAAGCAGCGCCGGTTCCTGGGTACATGGTTCATCTTGCAAAAGCAACAGAAAGGCCCATTTCAGAACAGTGCTGCCCACTGGTCTCGGCTGAACACAGAGCCTGATGCTGGGCAGCTGGCGAGTTGTCATTTCAGATGACTGATACGTGGTTCCAAGGAACTAGACAAACTTAGTAAGAGGAAAAGACACTGATTGCTTTCCAGCAATTTCTACTTAGTGATCAACAGAAAAGAAACAGTAAATATGTGTAAATGTCTGCATCTTTTTTTTTTTTTTTTTTTTTGCAGTTTTTGGCCAGGGTCGGGTTTGAACCTGCCACCTCTGGTATATGGGGTCGGCATCCTACTCCTTTGAGCCACAAGCGCTGCCCAATGTCTGTATCTTTTTTGGAAAATTTGTATCTTCCAAGATGTTTTTTATCTTTCAGTTTTTCTTTTTTTATTAAAAAAAACTTCATGTTTGACACTTTTATAATACCTTTATTGACTATCAGTTATTATGTAAGATTTTTAAGCTTGTTGTGATATTCACTGTTAACTCTAACTGCAATTCACATTGAATACGTTTTTGATGAGTTACGTGTGGTCCCAGAATCGCAACATTTCGGTATTTGTGGTCCTTAATCCGGATGTGGGTGTGGTTTAAATGGGCTACTAGCTCCTTGGGAATGAATGAGATGTCAGATTATTTATTTTATAATCTCGTTTTAAGGTTAGCCTTGCTCTGCCATTACGTATACTGAAATTCTGATAAGACAGACATAAAAAGAAATTAACCTAGAAAGGAAAAAGTCTTTTATAAAATATAAACATAGAATCTGATATCAAAAACTCAAGAGTTCATTAGAGATATCTTATCTCTTTTTCTCTTTCAGCTTGTGGACAAACCCTACAAGAATCCAATGGCAATCTTTCTTCCCCAGGATTTCCCAATGGCTACCCTTCCTACACACACTGCATCTGGAGAGTTTCTGTGACCCCAGGGGAGAAGGTAGTTTATATTATCAACAGTTCTATCTCAGTGTGGTATAAGTAGGGAGGTTCCTGACCTTTTGACCGTCTTTTGCTTTATCATTTATTCCTGTTTGATTCTTGAAAATTAATGGTGGAAATTCCTCAAACTCCAGATACAATGAAATTAAGTTAAAGATCTGTATCAGAGGCGGCGGCGCCTGTGGCTAAGTCGGTAGGGCGCCGGCCCCATATACCGAGGGTGGCGGGTTCAAACCCGGCCCCGGCCAAACTGCAACCAAAAAATAGCTGGGCGTTGTGGCGGGTGCCTGTAGTCCCAGCTACTCGGGAGGCTGAGGCAAGAGAATCGCTTAAGCCCAGGAGTTGGAGGTTGCTGTGAGCTGTGTGAGGCCACGGCACTCTACCGAGGGTGGTATAGTGAGACTCTGTCTCTACAAAAAAAAAAAAAAAAAAAAAAAAAAAAAAGATCTGTATCAGAAAGATAACTAGAAAACTAAATTCCCACATATTTTAAAATTGAAAAATATACACCTGAAAGTCCAATTCAAATATGGAATTATAAGAAAAATCAGAAACTAATTTTAAATATAATGTAAGAAAAATGCTGAACACTAAACTTGCAAAAGGTGGTAAAGTTGGAAGGAAATTCACAGACCTAAATGCTTACATTGGAAAACAAAGTCTGAAGCTAATGAGCTAGACTGGACATACATATAAAAATTGAAGTAAAATAAAGGGAAAGATATATAAAGAGGGAGGTAGTAAAAGATAAAATTATTGACATAAAAGTAACCTATGGTAGAGTGTATGGCCAGAGTTAATAATTGTAATTGACTTACAAAAAGGAAATCGATGAAAGGAGATCAGGAAGATAAATAATAGTAAGTGATAAGACTCAATTATCTAATACTTGGGAAGAATTAATATAATCACAGATGCTTTAGACACTACAATGAGAATAAAAGAAGATTTTGAACAGTACGCCAATAACTTAAAAACCAAGGATGAGGCTGAGTGTGGTGGTTCATGTCTGTAAATCCTGGCACTTTGGAAGCCTGAGGTGGAAGGATTGGTTGAGTTCAGGAGTTTGAGACAAGCCTGAGCAAGAATGAGACCCCATACATCTACAAAAAACAGAAAAATTAGCCAGGGGATTGTGGTGAGTGCTTGTAGTCCCAGCTACTCAAGAGGCTGAGACAGGATATTCTCTTGAGCCCAGGAGTTTCAGGTTGCCATGAGGTATGATGACACCATGGCACTGTAGTCCAAGAGACAAAGACTTATCTCAAAAACAAAACAAAAATCTGTAGATGAAATGATCAAATTCCAACAAAATCTTACTATGTTTAAGTTCTTACTCAAGAAGGAATGAAAAACTTGAATACTCTTATGACCATAAAGGAATGATTAGTATTTAATTGGATTATTAAATTTTTAACCAAGAAAATCCAATTTCAAATGACTTCATCAGTGAGATCTACACAACAGCCAGGTAAGAGATAAGTATAGTGTTTCACGTGGTATATCCTCTTCCAGAGAGTGAATAAACCAGGTGCACTCTTCTATTTATATAACTAGAAAACCTGATACTAATTCAGATAACAACAGCGTTAAGAAAAGAAACTTATATCTGAGACTTACACATGAATATTGCCTCAAAATTACCAAACCAAATGCAGATATATGTGCTTGTGTGTGTACAGAATTTATGTACGTGCAGAATATATATATTGTATTACATATGTAAACTATACCCTATATGTGTATACAACTATTAGATAATCATCTCAATTAACTCAAGAAAAAATTCTATTGATGATTTAACAACAACAAACCCTGAGGACGCTGGGGAATAAAAGGATAATTTTTCAGTCTTACAAACAGAATTGGCAAAAATCATTTGCAAATGCTATTTGAGGAAATTCTGAGAGTTTTTATTTTGAGATAGGTAAAAAAATCAAGAATGTCCACTGCCACCAGTTCCTTTTCAACATTTTGTTAGAAGTTGTAGCCAGAAGGTTAAGGTAAGAAAATGGGATTAGACATGTAAGGATTGAAAAGAAAGATGCAAAATTCCCTTTATGTATTCACATTATTTGGTTGTAGAATTAAATTTGTTCAGAAATGAAATCAAGTGTCTTAATTTCTGGATTCTACCTGAACGTTATCTTCAGTTCCTTCCAGGCTTATCCTGTATTGATACTAATCTTTATTTTCTAACAGTTACTGTATGACTTTTGCAGTATTCCTTTGACTCTTTAATTCATTATTCCCAAATTATTCAAGACCCAAGTACGCTCATTCATTAGCTTTGGTGGTAATGCAATTGCAATTAAAACAAAATTGGGTATTCCCCATGAGAATTAAATGGTTTTTTAGAAATATTACAGGTATGGAGCTGTCCAGGTTGCCTCAAAACTCACAATGAAAACCTCTTTGAACAAAATATTTACATAACATTTTTACATGCAACAAATTACAACTGATTTGGAATATGTGAATGCCTGCCTAGTTATTTATTATATAGTCACTTTAAATTAAGGATTTTTGTAAGTCTCTGTTGTACTGTGGTGATAGGTGTTGATCAACTTCCATTTAGATCGTTGAATATGGCTCAGAAAATCTATTATGAAAATCATTCTTAAAAAGGTATTGAGGATGTTACCCAACCTCTCCTCCTCTTTCCACCTGCTTAATTTCTGCTGAGTTTTACTGCCGTACGTGCAGATGAGTGTTGATCTGTTAGTTCCAATATAAGAGTGAGTACATGTGGTGTTTGTTTTTCCATTCTCTCACTTAGGAGAATGGTCTCCATTCCATCCAGGTTATTCCCAAAGATATTAGTTCACGATTTTTCTATGGCTTGGTAGTATTCCATGGTGTATGTACACCACATTTTATGAATTCACTCATGTATGGACAGCGCTTGGGTTGATTCCCCATCTTAGCAATTGTGAATTGTGCTGCAATAAACATTCACGTGCAGGTGCATTTTTCATAAATAGCTTTCCCCCCCTTTGGGTAAATGACCCAGTAGCGGGGTTGCTGATTCAGACTGTGGGTCTACTTCTAGTTCTCTGTGGTATTTGCATACTACTTTCCACAGAGGCTGGACTAGTTTGCAGCCCCACCAACAGGGTATCAAGTGTTCTTCCCTCTGCATCCTGGCCAGCACTTGCTGTTTGGGGATTTTGTGATGAGCCTTCTTCCTGGATCAGGTGATCCTCACTGTGGTGTTGATTTTCATTTCTCCCGGAGTCAGGCGATTCCTCACTGAGTTTTGATTTGAATTTCTTCCTGGGTCAGGTGATCCTCACTGAGTTTTGATTTGCATTTCTCCCTGGGTCATGTGATTCCACACTGACCTTTGATTTGCATTTCTCCCTGGGTCAGGTGATTCCTCACTGTGTGTTGATTTGCATTTCTCCCTGGGTCAGGTGATCCTCACTGAGTTTTGATTTGCATTTCTCCCTGGGTCAGTTGATTCCTCACTGAGTTTTGATTTGCATTTCTCCCTGGGTCAGGTGATCCTCACTGTGGTGTTGATTTGCATTTCTCCCTGGGTCAGGTGATCCTCACTGAGTTTTGATTTGCATTTCTCCCTGGGTCAGGTGATTCCTCACTGTGGTGTTGATTTGCATTTCTCCCTGGGTCAGGTGATTCCTCACTGTGTGTTGATTTGCATTTCTCCCTGGGTCAGGTGATCCTCACTGTGGTGTTGATTTGCATTTCTCCCTGGGTCAGGTGATCCTCACTGAGTTTTGATTTGCATTTCTCCCTGGGTCAGGTGATTCCTCACTGAGTTTTGATTTGCATTTCTCCCTGGGTCAGTTGATTCCTCACTGAGTTTTGATTTGCATTTCTCCCTGGGTCAGGTGATTCCTCATTGTGGTGTTGATTTGCATTTCTCCCTGGGTCAGGTGATCCTCACTGTGGTATTGATTTGCATTGCTCCCTGGGTCAGGTGATCCTCACTGACTTTTGATTTCCATTTCTCCCTGGGTCAGGTGATTCCTCAGTGAGTTTTGATTTCCATTTCTCCCTCGGTGGGGTGATTCCTCACTGTGGTGTTGATTTTCATTTCTCCCTGGGTCAGGTGATTCCTCACTGTGGTGTTGATTTCCATTTCTCCCTGGGTCAGGTGATTCCTCACTGTGGTGTTGATTTCCATTTCTCCTTGGGTCAGGTGATTCCTCACTGTGGTGTTGATTTGCATTTCTCCCTGGGTCAGGTGATTCCTCACTGTGGTGTTGATTTGCATTTCTCCCTGGGTCAGGTGATTCCTCACTGTGGTGTTGATTTCCATTTCTCGCTGGGTCAGGTGATTCCTCAGTGAGTTTTGATTTCCATTTCTCCCTGGGTGGGGTGATTCCTCACTGTGGTGTTGATTTCCATCTCTCCCTGGGTCAGGTGATTCCTCACTGTGGTGTTGATTTGCATTTCTCCCTGGGTCAGGTGATCCTCACTGTGGTGTTGATTAGCATTGCTCCCTGGGTCAGGTGATCCTCACTGACTTTTGATTTCCATTTCTCCCTGTGTCAGGTGATTCCTCAGTGAGTTTTGATTTCCATTTCTCCCTGGGTCGGGTGATTCCTCACTGTGGTGTTGATTTGCATTTCTCCCTTGGTCAGGTGATCCTCACTGTGGTGTTGATTTCCATTTCTCCCTGGGTCAGGTGGTTCCTCAGTGAGTTTTGATTTGCATTTTCCCAGAGATGCTGCTCATATCTCCTTCCTTGGCGATTTGTCTGTCTTCTTTTGAAAAGCTTCTGTTTGTGTCTTTTGCCCCTCTTTTTATGGAATTGTTTTTTCTTCTGATTTTCCTAAGTTCTTTGTAGACCCTGATTATTATCCTTTATCATGTGTATAACATGTAAATATTTTCTACCATTCTGTGGGTTGTCCGTTTACTCTGTTGATTGTGTCCTTGGCCGTGTAGAAGGCTTTTAATTTAAGTCCCATTTCTTGATTTTTGTTATTGTTGCAATTGTCTTTGAGGTCTTGAATTCTTTGCCTAGGGCTGTATCTAATGACTCAAATTAGTTTTAGTGTATGGTCAGAGGTAGGGAGTCTGTTCCTAATTTTTCTTTTTTAATTCTCTGTATTCAAACTCTCTTTGCTAGCTGTGTGAGTAAGTTTCTTTATATTTATTTATTTTTATTTTTTATTTCAGAGTTATTACAGGGGCATACATATTTTGGTCACATAATATACATTTGTACATTTTGAATTGATTTTGTAAGTGTGCCTTTTACCCAGAATGTGTGCCCTGAACCCATTAGCTTGTGTACCTCACTCCTATGCCCCCCCTTCTATTTGATTTCCATTGAGTTTTATTTTCATAAGTACACACAAGCGTTAATTACTAGTTCCAATTCACTGTTGAGTACATATACCGCGTTTCTTTTTCCATTCTTGCAATACTTCACTTAGATATGGCAGTTCTCAACCTGTGGGTTGTGACCCACAGGAATTGTATTAAAGGGTCGTGGCATTAGGAAGGTTGAGAACCCTGACTTAGAAGAACGGTCTCCATTTCTATTAAAGTTGTTACACAAGATACTAGGTTGCCATTTTCATGGCTGAGTGGGACTCCATGGGATACGGATATCACATTTTAGGAATCCATTCATGATTGCTGGGCACTTAGTTTTGTTTCCGTGAGTTCGCAATTGTGAATTGTGCTGGCAAAAACATCTCAAGTGCAAGTATCTTTCTGATAAAATATCTTTTTCCTTTTTCCTGTGGGAGGCCTGCTTGTGCTTTTAGAGATACGTCCATACTACTTTCCCTAGAGATTGTGCTAGTTCACAGTCTCGCCAACAGTGAGGGAATCTCCCTTTCTCTCCACAGGAGTACCCAGGGATTCCGTTTCAGTCTTTTACATGTGGCTATTCAGTTTTTCCAGTGCCATTTATTAAATAGGGATTCTTTTCCCCAGTGTATGTTGTTCTCTGCTTTGTCAAAATCAGACCTAATGGGTATAGTCACATTTTTAACTCTGACTCAAACTGTACAAAAGCAATTGATGGGTCAAAACATTTGTACCCCTGAAAAATTCTGAAATAATACGAAATAAATAAGACATAGAATTTTGTATGGGTATATAATACTGTAATTATTTTTTAAATGAAGATTTATATAATCTCCCTCTTCTATTAAGCATGATTTTGACATAAACTGTTGTATAAATAACTTTCTAAACTTATGTGATATTTTTGGTAACTGAGAAAGGTTTGACAAAAAGGTGTGTTAGTCAAATTAGAGCATATTATTACCAAACAATTGTGATATACCTGGTGTGTATTAATTCTCACAAAGCTCTAAGGTATTCTGACAATTCTAATGATAGAAAGCGGTAAGGTATGATGCCATTAGACATTTTCAATCTATTGTGAAGAAACCCAAGTTCCCCTAAATGATAATCAGTATGTTTGGTTATTATGATAGAAGATGAAAACAATTGCCTATGAAAATTGAGAATATTATATTGAGGCTCGGCACCTGTAGCTCAGCAGCTAGGGCACCAGCCATGTGCACTGGAGCTGGTGAGTTCGAACACAGCCTGGGGCCTGCCAAACAACAAGGACAATTACAATGAAAAAAAAAAATAGCTGGACGTTGTGGCGGGTGCCTATAGTCCCAGCTACTCGGGAGGCTGAGGAAAGAGAATCACTTGAGCCCAAGAGTTTGAGGTTGCTATGAGCTGTGACGCCACTACACTCTACCTAGGGTGGCATAGTGAGACTCTGTCTCAAAAAAAGAAAAATTATATTGAGCAAATATGTGTGTTTTTGCTTTGTTTCTTGAATAGTTTTATTGAGTCATAATTTATATATCAAAGTATTACTCATTTTTTTTTTTTTTTTTTGGTAGAGACAGAGTCTCACTGTACCGCCCTCGGGTAGAGTGCCATGACGTCACACGGCTCACAGCAACCTCTAACTCTTGGGCTTACGCGATTCTCTTGCCTCAGCCTCCCGAGCAGCTGGGACTACAGGCGCCCGCCACAATGCCCGGCTATTTTTTTGTTGCAGTTTGGCCGGGGCTGGGCCTGAACCCCCCACCCTCGGTGTATAAGGCCGGCGCCCTACTCACTGAACCACAGGCACCGCCCAAAGTATTACTCATTTAAGTGTACAATTGAATGTTTTTTTTTGTGGTAAGACATTTAAAATTTGCTCTTATTTATTTTGAAATATACCCTTGCATTGTGCACATTAGGCCTCCCTCCTCCCATCAATTGCACATAAAATTTACACAATTATACAAACATCACCACCCATTTTTTTCTGTCATCCAAAAACGATCTTTTGTGCTCGTTTTCATCAGTTCTCATTCTTATACAAGCCCCAGGCTACCACTGATCTGTCTTTAAAATGTCACTTCTGGACATTTCTTATTAACACAGCCAAATGGCATGCAGATTTCTGGGTCTTTGGTGTACTCTGATGCTGCTGGGTGGAATGTTAGAGGATGGTCGTCAGACTAAGGTGGTTAGTGGTGAGGGCTGCTGTATCTGCGTCGAGTCTCTGCCTACCTATTCTGTTGATATTGAGACTCCAGCAGTGTAGACTTCTGCTTTGACCATTGAACTGTGCAATTATCTCCCTCTTCAATCCTGTCAACTTTTTCTTTCATGTTTTAGATATTGGATGTTAAGTACTTTTGTATTTGTAAATGTTATATTAATTTTTAAAAAGTTATCTAGGAAAAAAATTTAAAACAGCAGTTCTGAACCTGTGGGTCGTGACCTACAGGAACTGTATTAAAGGGTTGCAGCATTAGAAGGTTGAGAACCACTGATTTAAAAGATGATAAATTATGAGAGCAAGTTTATAGCTCTACGTGCTTTTTAGAAGAAAATCTTATATGCCAGATGTCTGTCATAAAAATATATTTAAAAAAGAAAATGTTATAGAATGTTTGGGAAAGTTTAGGAACAAGATTAGTCAAATTGAATCAGCTCATAACTGTCAGTGCCACTGTGGCACCCTGTCACGTCATGAATAAAAACAGTCAGGACACGGATTTAGAAGTATTTGCTTGCAAGAGGTGGGCTTCCCATAGGGTGCAGGGAGAGCCTCGAGTAACCTCTGCTATGGCCTTTTATTGGAGCATAATACAACAGGTGTGGGGGGCCCACGCACAAGGACTGTCTGCTTAATGATCGCTTTGTGCTCTTTCCCCACGGGCTCAACTCCCACCCTCTTGCACCGCAAATGTCCAAGTTTCAACACCTGCTTGCTAATGAGTAACCCATCTGTTTTTTTTGAGACAGAGCCTCAAGCTGTCACCCTGTGTAGAGTACCATGGCATCACAGGTCACAGCAACCTGCCTCTGCCTCCCAAGTAGCTGGGACTACAGGCACCTGTCACAATGCCCGGCTACTTTTTGGTTGCAGCCGTCATTGTTTGGCCGGCCTGGGCTGGATTTGAACCCACCAGCTCAGATGTATGTGGCTGGTGCCTTAGCCGCTTGAACCGCAGGCATGGAGCCTGAGTGACCCATGTTATCTCATTAACGCATGCAGTTGCTTGAGGGCTTGTCTCGAGGCCACAAAACATCTCCATGCTGGCTAGGAGATTGTCCTGCTCCCATCCACTCCCGTAAGAACTGGTGACTGCTTCTACAAGCCTGGTGCTTAGTCTCCTATACATAACAGTAAGATAGGGAAAAAAAGCTTCTCCTATCCAGTTGTAATACCCACATCATTAGCTTGCAAAGTCAGTTCACTTTTATTTTATGTATAGTTACCAATAAAGCTATATTTTCCAAAATATTGCTAACAAGAAGAACGCAAAAAAAATCTAGAATCTTTTCTGTTATTTTAAAATATTATTTGTGATGGTTAGTAAATAAATTGGATTGTTGTAAGTGGCCAGTGAATAATAGTAACTCATTTTCATCCCTTGTATCTTTGTTATTGTCTTCTTTCTAATATTTGGGTTCATACTGCTGTTTTTCTTGTTTTGTTTAGTTTTGTTTTTTGGTAACTTCTGAAATTGGAAATTTAACACATTAGTTTCAAGCAGGCACTTAGGCTGTAATTTTCCACTAAGAAACACTTTATCTGGCGTCCACCATCTCAGCATGTAGTATTTTTGTTATTTTTCAATTCTAATCCTTTTTTATTCTGTCTTTTATTATTTTCTTAACGCACATGTTTTCTTCAAGAAATGTGTTTTTCTTCTTTGCAAAGATTAGGTTATTTCTTCATTGATTCTGTTCTTACTGTTCTCTCCTTTATGACGATCTGCTTGATGTCAGTTTTCAAAACAACTTGAGGCTGGAATGACCTTGGAAGTTACCCATTTCATAGAGGTTTCTGCCAGAGTAATCAGGCAAGAAAAGGAAATCAAGGTGATCCACATGGGGATCTAAAAATCCCCTAAAACTTCAACCAGGTGACTCAGGAATGAGAAATACACTATAGAGAATTTATGAATAGCAAAATTAAAAAGTCTAGGACACAGTGAGGTCATTGCATTTAACCATTGCCGAAAACATATTTTTAGAGCAAAGTTTACTCTTTCTAAATCTGCAAAAAATGGTGTTGGTATTTTAATGGGAATTTCATTGAGTCAGTAAATGACCTTGATGGTGCAGCCATTTTGATGAGGTTGATTCTGCTGGTTTGTGAGCAGGGCGTAGACTCCTCTGGTCTGTGAGCAGGGCGTAGACTCCGCTGGTCTGTGAGCAGGGCGTAGACTCCCCTGGTCTGTGAGCAGGGCGTGTACTCTGCTGGTCCGTGAGCAGGGCATAGACTCCCTTGGTCCGTGAGCAGGGTATAGACTCTGCTGGTCCGTGAGCAGGGCGTAGAGGCCACTGGTCTGTGAGCAGGGCATATACTCCCCTGGTCCGTGAGCAGGGCGTAGACTCCCCTGGTCCGTGAGCAGGGCATGTACTCTGCTGGTCCGTGAGCAGGGCATAGACTCCCTTGGTCCGTGAGCAGGGTATAGACTCTGCTGGTCCGTGAGCAGGGCGTAGAGGCCACTGGTCTGTGAGCAGGGCATAGACTCCCCTGGTCCGTGAGCAGGGCGTAGACTCCATTGGTCTGTGAGCAGGGTGTAAACTCTGCTGCTCTGTGAGCAGGGCGTAGACTCCACTGGTCTGTGAGCAGGGTGTAGACTCCACTGGTCTGTGAGCAGGGTGTAAACTGTGCTGCTCTGTGAGCAGGGCGTAGACTCCACTGGTCTGTGAGCAGGGTGTAAACTCTGCTGCTCTGTGAGCAGGGTGTAGACTCCACTGGTCTGTGAGCAGGGTGTAAACTGTGCTGCTCTGTGAGCAGGGCATGGACTCCACTGGTCTGTGAGCAGGGTGTAGACTCTGCTGCTCTGTGAGCGGGGCGTACACTCCACTGATCTGTGAGTAGGGTGTATTCTTCCATCCGTTTACATCCTCTGCCGTTTTCTTTCCTCGGTGTTTCATAATCCTCCCCATGGAGCATCTTTCACCTCCTTTCTTAAGTATATTCCAAGATGTTTTTTTTTCTCTGTTGCTACTGTGAAAGGTATTATGTCTTTGATTTGATTCTCAGCTTCAGTAGTGTCAGGATTTATGAAAGCTACTGATTTGTGTATGTTGATTTTGTAACCTTAGACTTTGCTGAATTTACTGTATTAGTTTTTGTGTCTGCTCGATCTATCAAATAGAAAGGATGCTAATATTTTTTACTTTTAGTAGATTTGTTAATTCTCTTTACACTCTTGTAAATTTTTGTTTTATATATTTTATACTATATCATTATATAAATAAATGTTTAGAATATTACATCTCCCTCAGGGATTAAACTGTTAACATCATATAGTGAATCTCTTTATCTTTGGTTGTGATTTAGCTTAAACTCTATTTTGTCTGATATTAATAAAGCTACACTTTCTTTTGATTAATATTTTTTCCTAGTGTATCTTTGTTCTGCTTTACACATTCAATCACTTTCAGATCTTTTGTTTCAGGGGTGTCTCTTTTAGACCACGTACAATTCAGTTTATTTTTTATTTAATCCATGATGGCAGGTTTTGTCTTTAACTAGTGTGTTTATTATGGTTATAGCTATTGTGGATGTTGATGTATTAGCTTAACTAGAGTGGTCATTGTGGTTATAGCTATTGTGGATGTTAATGTGTTAGTTTTTCCTGTCTGCATTTCATATGCCCCTTCTTTTTATTTTTTTTTTTGAGACAGTTTTACTGTGTCACCCTCTGTAGAGTGCTGTACTGTCACAGCTCACAGCATCCTCAAACTCTTGGGCTTTAAGTGATTCTCTTGTCTCATCCTCCCAAATAGCTGGGACTATAGGTGCCTGCCACAATGCCCGGCTATTTATTTATTGTTGTTGTTGTTGTTGTCATTGCTGTTTGTCAGGCCCGGATTGGGTTCGAATCTGCTAGCCCTGGTGTATGTGGTTGGTGCCTCAGCCACTAAGCTACAGGCACCAAGCCTGTCCCCTCTTTTTTTGTTCTATTTGTCTGCTTATATATTGAATTATGTTTATTTTTTCTTATTTTTTTCTCTACTGGTTTTTTTTTTTTTTTTTTTTGTCTCACTTTATGGCCCTCAGTAGAGTGCCATGGCATCACACAGCTCACAGCAACCTCCAGCTCCTGGGCTTAAGCGATTCTCTTGCCTCAGCCTCCCAAGCAGCTGGGACCACAGGCACCCGCCACAGTGCCCAGCCATTTTTTGGTTGCAGTTCAACCGGGGCCGGGTTTGAACCCGCCACCCTCGGTATATGGGGCCGGCGCCTTACCAACTGAGCCACAGGCACCACCCTTCTCTACTGGTTTTAAAATTGTTAAGTGTATATTCTATTATTTTGTACCCTCTCCCTACTAGCTATTGTTCTTAACAAAGTTATATTTAATTAGTATTGGTATCTTCTCCCCAATCCATAAAAGGATCCTAGAACATTTATTTAAAGTTTATCCCCGTGTTAAATGTTTCTTTTTCGTTTGTTAAATGTTATTTTATATTTTTGTTCATACCTGCTTTTTCCATCACACAAAAGAAATATTGTTTTTTGGACTTAGCATTTACTTTATGATGTAGAAATATTTACTAAGTTTTTTTTTTTGAGGTGAAAAACATAACATTTATCATCTTAACCATTTTTAAGTATCCAGTTCAATAGTGTTAAGTATATTCATGCGAAAGCAACCGTGTGAGAGATCCCCAGAACTTTTTCATCTTGTAAAACTGAAACTCTATACTCGTTAAACAGCAAATTTACTTTTCTCCCCTCCCACAGTACCTGCAAACCATCATTCTCCTTTCTGTCTCTATGAATTTGAGAGATCTCATGTCATTAGAACCTCTCAGGGTTTGTTCTTTTGTGATTGGTTCATTTCACTGAGAGTAGTGTCCTCAGAATTCACTCAGAATTCACCCACATTTGCTCACTTTTTGAAAGCAGAATGATGTTCCACTATGTGCACCACACTCTGTTCATCCGTTCACCTGCTGAGGGACAACTGGGCTGCTTCCATCTCTTGGCTGCTGTGAATCTGGCTGTGCACATACCTTTCAGAGAGCAATTCTTTTGGGTATCTACCTAGAAGAGGGATTGCTGGATTATGTGGTAGTTCTATTTTTCATTTTTTGAAGAACCTCCATACTCTTTTTTCATAGTGCTTGCATCATCTTAAAATTTCACCAGGAGTGTGAAGGATTTTACCTTCTCTTCACCCTCACCAACTCTTACTATCTTCTGCTGTTTTGAGTATAGCCATCCTACTGGGTGCAAGGTAGGTGATATCTCACTGCGGTTTAGATTTACATTTTGTTTGGATGATTAGAGAGCACTTTAATGATTAATTGAGCATCTTTGCATATGTTGGTGGCTGTTAGTGTATCGTCTTTGGAGATATGTTTTTCCAAGTTCTTTGCTCATGTTTAAATTATGTTATTTGATACTTTTAGGTGTGGTGGAACTGTACGAATTCTTTATATATTCCAGGTAGTAAGCACCTATCTAAGATATAATTTGGAAATACTTTCTCCCATTCCATAGGTTGTTTTTCTTATTTGTTAATTGTGTCCTTCGATGCACAAAAGTTAAGTTTGACGTCATCCTATCTGTTTCCTATAGTTTGATGTCATATGTTAGAAAACATGGAGACGTCCAGTCTCATGAAGTTTTTTCCTGTATTTTCCGAAGAAGAGTAGATATTACATTTAGATCTCTAATCAACTTTGTGTTAATTTTTAAAAATGGTGTAAGATAATGGTCTATATTTATTCTTTTGCATGAATGTATGTTTTCCCAATACTATTTGTTAAAATTAGATATTTACTAAATATTTTTATTCAGCCAAGCATGGTGGCTCATGTCTGTAATCCTAGCACTCTGGGATCCTGAGGTGGGTGGATTACTTGAGCTCATGAGTTCACAACCAGCCTGAGCAAAATCCAGACCCCATCTCTACTAAAAAAGAAAAAAAACTGAGGCAAGAGGATCACTTGAGCCCAAGAGTTGGAGGTTACTGTAAGCTATGGTGCCACGGCACTCTACTGGGGCAACAGTTTGAGACTCGGTCTCAAAAATAAATAAATAAATAAATAAATAAATAAGTATATAAATATTTGTATTCAATATTCCTTCTCACATCTCATACTTAGATCATGGTTCATTTTGAACTACCTTCAGGTAGTTTATAATTCACATCTCATACTTAGATCATGGTTCATTTTGAATGACCTTCAGGTAGTTTATAATTCAGATATGTTTAATTAGTATTTTTGATGGGTTTGATTCTATTTGAAAACATGTATGATATTTACTTGAATTTATAAAAACATATTTTTACTGAATATAATTGGCTACACAATCAACTTTGTTGTAAATCAAAACTTACAGAAAGACTTTCACTTTAAATGTAGAATATAAAAGTCTGAACACACTATCTAAGAAAATGCCACGAAGGCTATGTTAACCAGTTTGATGAAAATATTTCAAACTGTATATAAAATGAGCACATTGTACCTCATGATTGCATTATTGTACACAGCTATGATTTAATAAAAAATAAAAAAATAAATAGATAGTTCTTAGTGCAGATCCCTAGAAATTAAAGTTCAGAAGTGATGAGCACTACATTTTTGTTGGTGGTGTTTTATGAGACAGGGTCTAACTGTGTTGCCTGGGCTGGAGTGCAGTGGTGTTGTCATAGCTCACTGTGACCTCCAACTCAAGTAATTATCATGCCTCAGTCTCCTCAGCAGCTGGGACTACAGTGGTGTGCAACCACGTCTCCTGAGCTGAACAATCCTTTTGCCTCAACTTTGCAGAATGCTAGGGCTATGGGTTTGAGCCACTGTGCCTGTCTTAAAAGTTTAATTGATATCCATATGAAATAAATGGACAAAGAATTATTCAAAATGATGCTGCTTGAAGGTGATTTCTCTTAGCGGTTTTTAAAATTCTAAAAAAGTGAAATACTTCTCATGTAATGAAATATTTTCTAAGAGCATTGTAAAACACTGTAAAGTTTCCATTTTATGAATAAGTAAAATTCTGGTAGGCACACCTTACACAATGCAAAAAATAAAGCTATAAGCAGCTTCACCGATGAATAGAAACACATAGATGTTATGTAAATCACCAAATTAAATCAAGCTGTATAATTTATAGATCTTGTGGCAATTGCAAGGTCTTCTGATTTCAATACTATGAGAGTACTTAAATCTTGTTGAATATGTTACTTTTTCACGTAATAGGTCAAAATGAAAAAGAAACTGTCTCAAAATCTTCATAAATTCTGGCAGCATTAGAATTCAGTATCCATATTTAATGATAAACAATTCAGTGTATTAAAGTAAAAGAATTTTTTTTGCGATCCAATGAGTATAAAAGGTGACTATTTCGCAGCTGCTCACACTGTACTAGGCGCTGTGCTAAGCTTCTCCAGCCCCACTCAGCACCCCAGGGAGTGCAGTACTCCACTTACCTCTACTTTACTGACAAGGAAATTGAACTTGAGATGGGATTGAGGAAGCTGCCTAGCACCGCACAGCTCACATTTATAGAAGGGCTCATCATTAAATTCTTCATTACTTAGACATAATGTTTTCACTTCTCAAAAATAATAAAAAATTCAACTAAAAAATAAGCAGACTACAGGTGTTCAAATTAAAAAAAAAAAAAGAAACGTAATAGATTTTAGAAAACTGAATGCTTTCCTGGGGGACTAAAATAAACGGAGTGACAGATCCTGCACCAGGATATAAAGATGCAGCATTATAAATTGTCAACTTTTCCCAGGTTAAGGTACAGTAATCCCAAATAAACTTCCAATGGAATTTTGTTTTATGCCCAGATCAGGTTTTTTACAGAATTTATTTTGATAAGAAGTCTGGCATAACCATGACAAATTTGAAAGCAGCGTTAGTGTGGGGAGTGAATTGCTCTTTGTGGTAGTGGAAAAAACTACAAAGCGTCAATAATTCAAATTCTCTGGTTATGTCACAGAGCCTTCTGGATCAATGGTCAAACTAAAAAGGCCAGAATTATGCCTGAGGGCACTAAAGACTTATGTCATGTACTCATTTTTCAAATAAATTGGGAAGGTGAAATTTTTTTCAGTGAGTGACACTGAAATCACTTTTAAGGATTTGTGGAAGATTAAAATTTTCCTTCATATTGCACGTTTTTCTTAAGAAAATGTAAGTGCTTTGTTTTTTATTCTGGAAAAGATATCTTGAGTATATGAACTGAAATGTAAAATAACATTTTTTTTAGATTATTTCCATAAAGTAATTTTTATAAAAAATACAAAAAGCACAAATAAAAATCAAAGTGCAGACCATTACCACACATAAGGCTGGGATGTTACTGGTGCTATTCATACACCAGAACTGTTATAAACAATAAGTGCAGATTGACACCGAGGTAGAAAATGAGTGAGGAGGTGGAAAATTCAATTAAAAGTAGATATTCAATTAAGATATGAAATTGTTTATTCTCACTCTTTATCAGAGAAATGTCATCTGAACCAACAATGATTTGTCATTTATCACCTATCAAATTGGCAAAGATAAAATAGAATGATAATTTCAAGTGATCCTGAAGACACACAGCTTCTCAAAGTAAAAATAGAAATAACCTTTCTGAAGGACATTCGGTAATCTGCATCACATTAAAAGAATATACCTGCACTTTTACTAGAAATTAATTCTACAGCAATTACCTGTGTGTGTGCAAAGATAGCTAAAGAATATTATAAATTTCAGAGTTTGGCCATTATATTTATAATACTAAAAAATTGGGAACAAATTTTGAAAACGGAAAGGAAACACTGATTTGAGAAAATATTTATATAGTGTATCTATATTATCTTTGCTATATATTTCTATAGCAATTAGAAAGGCAGCTCTGAAAAGTCAAAGGCATAAAAGGGCCAATTTTAAAATGATGTATATTTGAGCCAAACTTGTGGAAGATATAATATTCACACCAAAGCAGTGCAGACCTGTGCTCTCACAGATGGCTTCTATTTCTTCTTTGTCCTTAAATTTTCTACAACAGGTGAATGTTATTTTCATGTAGGATAAAAGTATTCTTTTTTTAAAAAAAAATAAGGACATTGTTGTACAATAATGTAATAATGTGAATATACTTAATGCATAGCCCAGTATGCTTAAAATTGGTTAAAATGGTGAATTTGATATTATGTATACTTTACCACAATTCTAAAATTGAGTCGTCAGTTAACATGAATGTGTTTCTTGGACTGAATGCCCCAAGGTGAAGAGAGATTTCTGCTGTCTCTAAAGCTGCTCCTGGCATTGTCCAGAAGGAGCGTGGCTGAGCCCGATGGAAGCACACAGTATTGATCCTCCCATCTCTCAGAATTGATTGACCTTTGGACAAGGGCAGCTTGCCTCTGTCTTGAATAGGCTTAATATCTTCTCTTTATCCAAACAACCCACTTACAAGATACTGTTTGATTTTTTTTTTCTTTCAAATACTTCTTTTCAACCACTCACCTATACACATATGGAGTTGATTCAAATGAGTATTTATGCACTGCTCAAATTTAACAATTACTATATAGATAAAATTTCTGATTCTGTTATAATAGATGTATCTTCTGATGCATGAAATAAATCCTTGATATCAGGAATCATATGAACTTATGGCTCTGTAATATGATGGCCAAACTCTGAAGAATAAGTGAAGAACAAGCTTCCATGGATTCCAGGAAAGCTCAGATCTTGTTGAGAGGTCCCCGTGTGACTGAAGAGGTATCGGCACTTGATGTGGATGGAAAGATGTGAAGAGCTGCAAAGAACAGCAAAGAGAAAACTCAAATCCAGGCAGCATCGTGTATGCCTCCAGTAAAGAAATGGATGCTGAAATTGGGGTGCTTCTTCAGGGCACAACAGGGACAAGTTAGGGATGCCTGGGTGAAAGGTGAGGCGGCACCGTGAGTTACGGCTCTGGAGTCTTTGGTTCTCTGCCTTCATGGGAAGCAGACTTTACTGAGGTCAGCACTGTCACAGATTGTAGGGTGAACTGGGGAGAGTGAAACTAAAAATGTCTTGTAGAACTGCTGCAGTATACCCAGAGAAGAATTATGGCCAGAATTGACAATGAGAAAAGAAACGGGGACGTTTTTAAGGATATTGCTGGATATCATTTATATAAGTTGGCAATTAACTGGATAGAGGGTGGGGTGGGAATTAAGGAAAGAGACATGTCTAGTCCATTCATGCTTCTACAACAAAATAACTTAGAGTGGGTAATTTATAAACAACAAAAATTTATTTTTCATAGTTTTTAAAGGCTGGGAATTCCAAGGTCAAGGTGCTGGTTGACATGGTGTCTGGTGAGAGCTTGCTCCTGCCTCCAAAATGGCACTGTCTTGCTGCGCTCTCATGTGGCTAAAGGGACAGAAGGGACAAAGGGACCTGGGGTTTGACCTAGCTCCTTTAAGCCCTTTTCTAAGGGCACTAATCCCATCCACAGGGGCCCCACCCTCATGGAATCCCAGTAGTCACCTCCCAGTAGTCACCTCTTAATACCTTCATCCTAAGGTTTAAACTTCAAAATAACAGTCAAGCCATAGCAAGAAGTATTAAAAAAAAAAAAAAAAAGTTCCAGTGAATTGCAGGCAGTGTCAAATCCAAGCTTCAAAATTTAGATGTTACTGAAAACGTTTAAGCATAAAAGTTATTTTAATAGCATAATGCAACTCGTTTTTCAGTCATCAAAGTTAATCCTTGTTGTTAATTAGGGCTTGTGTGATGTCACACAGCTTGTCTGTTGTGAGATGAACCAATGCCCTGAGGTCTCCACCCTTCTCAGACTTTCCATCCCTCTCTCTCCCGTGTAGATTTTCCCAGGGGACTTTAAGATCAAATGTATATTTTTATGTTTCCCAGCACAAATGGATTCAGGAAATTAGATTAATGCTTTTATTTATTTTATACATTCTTTCAGGGTTTGTGTTAAGAGGGGTGTCTGAATGTATGCCATGGAAAAAATAATGATAATATGTGAGTGTCTTAATGGTACTTGAGGATTACCTGAGTCTTTTTCTATACATCTTCCAATTAAATTCTTGAGATTTAATTCTGGTCAGATAAGGCTGACCTGGTAATTTCCCATTTACCATAAAAATACTCAACCTCAGGACGTTTCAATGAACTAGCAGAGAACCAGAACCTGAACCCGGCCTTGTGGCTCCCTCAGGAACAGCTTGTAACATGTTAGAAAAGTTGTGATTTTTCTTTTCCTTTAACATAACACAACTTCAGAACTGAACAACAGACCTTAATGATCAACTATTCCAGGGATGGGCAAATTTTTCTGGAAAGGACGAGTAGTAATATTTTTACCTTTGCAGGTTGCAAAGTATTTATTTGTCACCAATACTCATTTCTAACAATGCGGAATGCAGTCAAGCAGGACGGTAAAGGCGTGGCACCTAGAGAGCTTTATTTATAGAAACAGGCTGCAGGCAGAACTCAGCTCACTGGCTATTGTTTATTGACCCTTCGTCTACTCTCTCGGAACCTTATTTCTGAGAAATTAGGGCGACTCTAGAAAATGTATTAGATTTGCCCAGGCTGCTTCTGGCAGGAGCCCAGCTATCTATTTTATCTAGCAGCTTTTGATTTTAGTATCTCTCTCTGAAGAGCCATTTAATATTGTCAGTCTCATGGCAATGGTTGTTCGTCCTCAGCACTGTAAGGTGCAAATGTTGTTCTAATTGGCCCTTGGATAGAGCTCATGGATGTGTTTGGGTAGTCACTACCATCCTGACTGTGCTGGAAAAGCTCACTGATTCTGTCTTCCTCTGGAGACTTGCAGACATCCAGTCCCCTGAACTGCTGACCCGCCTTTAAGCTTCTTCACTCTGCAGCATTGTAAAACAAAGTGTTTAATACGCAAACCTGGCGAAAAACTGCATCAACTTAATATTGTAACAAGGACTCCTAGCAGGTCCCAGAAAACTCAGAATTGTTCCCTCAACCTCATGTTCCGAGGGAACTATGATTAATTTTAGATTGATGCTTATGCTTACCATAAAAAATAAGGTATTTATATAACTGTGTTATGTAGTTTGCATTTTCTCATCTTTGGGAAAATATACAATATGTTTACATACAATGACATAATAATATAAAACAGCTAAATATTTTCCAAGTGCTTTTGATTTGTAATATGAGTGTGGATTCTGCTGGCAACTTTAGTCATAGGCCAGGGTTTTACTTCTGTAGTCAGAGCTCTAAGATTTGATTTTAGAAAACCTATCTTTATTACATTTTCTGCTTCTAAAAGGACTCTGTGTTTCATATTAATGTCAGGCCAGTTGTGCTTCTCCATGGTGCTTGGAGTTTAAACTACAAGATTAAAAACAAGAGAGAAAAATTTTCTGTTTAGAGTTATCCCCCTTCATCTCTTTGTGAGAGTGTGTGTGTTCCAAGACTTCAAATATTAACCATTTGTTAGCAATCCAACTGCATTATTTTTAGTTTAGGATGAAATCTGATAATACATGTACTTTTTTTTTGAGACAGAGTCTCACTTTGTCACCCTGGGTAGAGTGCAGTGGCATCACAGCTCACAGCAACCTCAAACTCTTGGGCTTAAGTGATTCATTTGCCTCAGCCTCTCAAGTAGCTGGGACTACAGGCACCTGCCACAGTGCTCAGCTAGTTTTAGAGACGAGGTCTCGCTGTAGCTCAGGCTGGTCTCAAACCCGTGAGCTCAGGCAATCCACCTGCCTTGGCTGAGAGTGCTTGGTATTACAGGCGTGAGCCACTGCACCTGGCCCCAACATACTTCTAATTATTAAGCTGGCATTTTTTTCCTTTTCAAGGAAGAAGTCAAAAATATTTGGACATCATTATAAAAGTCCCCTTTACATCCCAATGGGAAGCCACAAATAATAAACCTTGAGGTCTCTGTGTTTCTATTTTAGTTTTGCTGTCTTTGCTGTAATGAACGAGTTCAGGTATGATCATATAGAATTGAACGCCTAGTGGCTGCTGTTAAAAAAACACAAAGTGCCTAGTGGCTAGAAACATCAGGTAGTAGTAGTGTGTGTATTTGTAGCAGACTTAAAGTAAACACAAAGTTAAGGGGAAAGGCCAGAAATTATTTCCCAAATATATCCCATGTATAATCTAATGTTGCATTGGTATGCAAAGATGGAGAATAAAATGTTTTAGGAACTTCATTAAAATAATTTAGATACTAAATTAAGTGGATTATTGGAAAAGAAAGAAAAGAATGATCAGTTTTTTGCTCTTGGATAGAGCAACGATTTGGAAACTTTTGTAAACATTTTTTGAAAAGACTTGGAACATTAAAATTAGGTGAAGAAAAAGAAAAACAAAGAAGAAAAGCCACAAACAAGGAAGACAAAAAATAAGTGAACTCACAAACAAAATCAAATTCTGCCACAACTTAATGTATGACTTTTAGGAAACAGTGCTTTATCTTACCGTTCACAGATTTCATCCCTGCTAATCAATAAAGTACATGTTAGTTGTATGCACACTGGAGCTGACTTTAGAGTATGGTTTGATCAGTGATCATTGTGCTACCTGGATAAAAAAAGCCATGGAAAGTCTCTGTAATTATACTGTGTTTTCCTTTTGGGAAAGATGCAGACAGTTCAGCATTCATTTGCCCAACTTTGTGCTTGATTTTCTGTTAAATACTGCGCTCAAAGAAGGGGGAAGCCTGTGTTTCCCAGCTGGAGTTGGTGGCACCTCTTTGGAATGCGGATTGCGGGCTGAATTAGGAGAGGTGCTTTTGCTCTCCCTCCCCCCCTTTTTATTCTCCCTTTTTTTCCTTTCTTCCTTCTTTTGTTATTCCTTGTGAGTTCTCTTCCATTCATCTCTTTGCATCTTCCAAAAGCTTTCTTTGAATATTGTCCAGAGCTATAGTTTGTAAGAGCGTTTCAAATGCTCACGATTTCTTGCTTTTGACCAAAGTCCATGTCAGTTTTTAGAGTAACAAGCAGGTTCACCATGAACTTTAAGTGTCTCAGATATTTTAAGCAGAATAGAGTTAGAATGAGTTCTTGAATAAAAACAAAGTTAACTGTATTTCACTGCATCAGGTAAGAGCCTTCCTCATGATAGTTTGGCTCTACTTTTGGTGTGTGAGCCATTAAAAAAAAAAGAAGTTAATTATTTGAAAAGTAGAGTCCTTTTATAAAATAATAAGAAAGTTGTCTTTCCTAGAATTATTCTTGAAATATTTTTACAAAAGCAGCATCACTCTAAAACAAAGTACAGAGTAAGAGGTGATGTACAAAATCTTCTGTCTTGAAAGGTCTTTGAAAACATATCCTTGGATCTAAAGAAGCATAGTGACATCTGTCTTTGATTATTGCTGGATGTATAAATTTGAATTGTCAGGGCTGTATTTAAAACATGTCAACACACACAATGATATTATGTTCTGGGAACATGGCACAAGGTGGTTATTTTTAACATAATTGCTGTCTGGTTGTCCTTTAAATAATTTTTTTTTTTTTTTTTTAGAGACAGTTTCACTTTATCGCCCTCGGTAGAGTGCTGTGGTGTCACAGCTCACTGCAACCTCCAACTTTTGGGCTTAGGCGATTCTCTTGCCTTAGCCTTCTCTTGCCTCAGCCTCCTGGGTAGCTGGGACTATAGGCACCCACCACAACATCTGGCTATTTTTTTTGTTGCAGTTTGGCTGGGGCTGGGTTTGAACCCAACACCCTAGGTATATGGGGCTGGTGCCCTACCCATTGAGCCATAGGTGCTGCCCCTTTAAATAAATTATTAAGGAAATGAAATTCATGGAAAAAATTGGGAGTCTTCATGGTTCAAATCATGTTTACTTTAGGAAGATTCAAAATAAACTATTTGAATAAAGTTGTTTGCATTATAATTGTTCAAATGAACTTTACAGAAACTCTGGTTTAATTGCTGAATTGTTCGGTTTGTTCAGTGATTAGCATTGCATGTTGACTGACCTTGTTAAACACTAAAGAAAAGGAGAAAGTATGATTTTGAGATGTTTAAGGAAAAATGTGAGGGCGACGTCAATGTAGAAAAAGAACCAGGCGCTGCTACGTGTTCCTTGTGCACCTGCAATCCTCACCTCCAGGAGTCAGGTCTCCAAGGGCAAGTGCCGTCATTTTTATTTTGTGGTGTTTTCCTCCTTTTTGCAGATTGTTCTAAATTTCACCACAATGGACCTCTACAAGAGCAGTCTGTGCTGGTATGACTACATTGAAGTGCGAGACGGCTACTGGAGGAAATCGCCTCTCCTGGGTAAGAGGCCCCTCACCTCTGTTCTGTCCAAAGACGATTTGATTCTTTCAAGAATCATCTTAAAATTAAAAACTGTTTGTGATCAGTATCATTTCTATTTAATTACACTTTCTTGAACCATACCAAAATACTCAAAGGCAAATAGATAACTTCAATTGATTGACTGATGAATTGATTTAAGGTAGCTTAAATTAAGAGGTGGGTGCACATGTGTGGACGTGATGATTGAGGACCGCTTTCTCAGGTATTACCATGACTACTCATGGTGTTTCTGTATTTTTAATTTAAGAATCATGGTATTCATTTTTAAAAGTTCAGTAAATTGTGCCTGTGGACGTCATGTGTGTGTGTTTTAGTTTGGTTTGGTTCTTTGGTAAGGCAGCAGGGTGTGAGCTGTTGGGTACGAGTTTGGTGGCCGGCCTCCCCTGCCAACCATATTCGCTCTTGCCAGAGACATCACGGTCAGCTGCTCGCAGAGTGTGTTGTGGCTTAGAAGGGGCATTTGTAGTTTGAGTCATAAATTGTGGCCCAGATTTTGGTGCTGATGAGAGTCTGCTGCCGACGTTTAACCCCAGGCCGCTGTCAGCTGACACACAGGAGCACTGTGGCCGTGTTTTACTTACAGGTGGGAGCTGCTGCGAGCATCTACACTGAGTTGACCTTTTTGTTTTTTGAAATTGTGATCTTTTCTTTATTTTTAGAAGTAACCTTGCTCAGTTGTGTTTATGTGCTGTATAGACCTTTCTTTTAACATCTGAAACCTGCTGAATGAACACTGTTGTATTAAAAGCGAAAGAGGCCTTAGTAAATCCAAGAACTCTGTACAAATGTTTAAAAATAAGGAAAAGTGAATCATTAAATTAATGTAATTTGGAGGAAAATGTTGTCTTCTGCATTTAGTTTCGTAGCCTAGATGAAGCAATTTGCTATATGTGTACACGCTTGTGCAGTCCAAAGAAAATATTTCATTAATTTCATACTGGAGAATGAAATGTAAAGCCAAAATGTAGGAAACATGTTCTCTGAGAGCAGTGTCAGCATTACAGGGCTTAACGGATAGTGGTCTATCAAGGTGACTCTGTGATCACGGAGAAAAGCTTTTCCCACTATTTCTTCTAACAGCTGGCTCCAGAAAGCACAGCCTTCAGCTTGGCATCATCAGAATCACTTGGAAAGCTGTTAGAATCATAGCAACGTGGGTCCCACTCCAGATTCTCTGAATGAGAGACTGCATTTTAATAGGCTTCCTGGAAATTTAGACGCACGTCACAGTTTAAGAAGCACTGCTCTGTGCTGCACACCTCCAGTTTGCTCACACTTTAGGAAGGTCTTTATTCACTCTTTAGCTACTAATATGAATGTGTTTTATGCACGTTGGCTACTATTTTTTTAATATAATAAAACTATGTGCGTCATCTCCAGGACACACAAAAAATGGATAAGGATATGTTTGTAGGATTATTCCATGAGCATTGTCGGCATTTAACCGTTCTGTCATGTGAAAGCTTAAGGCATACACAGAGACATACAAGAGAAATAACTGTTTTGTGGGGAAAGGGGAGCAAAGGAAGAAAAGGCATGCGTTACCGTGTTGGTGTGCTCTTACACTTCCCTGCGGATACAGAATCAGGAGAAATCGGAACTCACACTCTAGTCTCGGGGACCGTTCACTTTTCTGCCTGTTGCACGGCCATTCATACTTTACAGATGAGATGTGATGTGTGCAGTAGTAAGAGACTCGGGGACTTGGGGGAGCTTGGGCTTTCCTGAAGCGTCAGCCCTGAACCAGGCTAGACCAGGAACTCCACTTGGAGCTGAGAGCCCCTGCTGACCAAGACTCTCCCCTGCTGATGACCAGGCTAACAGCTTGAAGCCATTTCCCAGGGCAACTGGCACCTTTCTCTGTTCCCTGTGTCATGAGACCTCGACGTGTCCTGGGACCCTTCACTGTGCTTTTGGAGATTGTCATCTGAATTCTCATGGAGTAATGGTGCTCACACCAGTCAGTAAATCTGAGGCTGATGGTTAAAAGTAGATATGAAAAGGTAAATAAATAAACAAATAAATAAAAGTAGATATGAAAAGATTGCTCTATTCACCTGCCATTATTAAGTGAGTATTAAGGTGTAGTTATGGCTCTAATCACTTGGAATAGAACTATGAACCAAATTGTTCATGTATATTATTTGTAGCTAGTGTGAAAAGCAAATAGAATATAGAGTTATATTTAGGAGTCTCTCTTTATATTTTTAAAATTTCTTTTAGGTAGATTCTGTGGGGACAAAGTTCCTGAGGTTCTTACCTCTACAGACAGCAGAATGTGGATTGAGTTTCGCAGCAGCAGCAATTGGGTAGGAAAAGGCTTTGCGGCTGTCTATGAAGGCAAGTGCCCTGGAGTTGCGGGAGTGGCCCCATCTTAGACCTCCTCACAGATACGTCCTTCCTTTCAATTTCATTACAATGGTGTTGTGACTGTATTTTAAAATTATGATATTTTCTGAATCTTTCTTATAAGATTCATGAGGATAATTTCAATAAAAATACTTGGTACATTGAAACTGCAGGAATAAGCGATTTTACAGTATCAGTGATGTAGTAACACTTAAATGTGTGCAGGAATGTGTTGGGAAAAGCAAATGGCTTGGGAGTTCTTCAACTTCGTTTCATGATGGAATTAAATTATGAGGAAATTATCATTTTCCTTTGTGCTGATTTTGTGTCTGTTTAGTCCCCGTGTTCCTGAAATGCTCTACTATAAGGAGCTGCATGGGGTGGTTGTGCACATTTCTGGACCATCCTTTATGTCTAAAGAAAAGAGTCGCATTCAAGGAAGCACTTACTGATTCTTTGTTCTACGCCTCCCTAAAACAATAAACCCACACTGCTTCCTGGCTTTTAAAAAGCTCCTTTCTTACCAGGCTGTGGGTGGAAGAGACCCAGTACAGGAGCGTAGGTAATTTTGAAGACAGACGATTTCTGCTTCCAGTAAACTTTCAAATGAACGGAAGCATTTTGCTTCAGAGATTAATGGCAGAGCAGTGCAGAGGATTGTGGGGAGGTTGGGGGGTTGGGTGGAGGTGGGGGGGTTTGTGCAGACACGGAGCACGGGACACGGGGTGGGGGTGCAGACTCTGAGCACGGGACACTTCTTGCTGCCGGAGACTCTGTGTGCTGTGCTCTGGGTGAAGCTTCTCTTCTGCGGGCTCTTTTACCTGTGGTCAAATTACCAAAGGAGGAAACAGTTCAGGGACTCACAGAACAAACTCACCAACAAGAAATGTGCAAAATTGCTGAGGGTTGGGTGGAGGTGGGGGGGTTTGTGCAGACACGGAGCACGGGACACGGGGTGGGGGTGCAGACTCTGAGCACGGGACACTTCTTGCTGCCGGAGACTCTGTGTGCTGTGCTCTGGGTGAAGCTTCTCTTCTGCGGGCTCTTTTACCTGTGGTCAAATTACCAAAGGAGGAAACAGTTCAGGGACTCACAGAACAAACTCACCAACAAGAAATGTGCAAAATTGCTGAGGGTTTTAATAGTTAAAAAAATACTAAAATGCCTTTTTTGTTAATGTGTGACATAACAGTAATTAAAATCATGTTTTCCTTGGCTGACTATTACCTAACGTTTATAGTTAAGTGACTTAAGTTTTTTTGCCATCTAAATACCTGCAACAGAGCAGTCAGCCAGCTTTGATGGTTGTAACCGGGTCTTTGTGTACTCAGCTAATGGAACTGAACTTATATATTCCCTTAGAAGAAAACGAGAAAGTGGAAAGTGGTGTGTCTAGGTTTACTTATATGCTTATTTCTGCTTTCTTCAGCGATCTGTGGAGGTGAGATTCGTAAAAACGAAGGACAGATCCAGTCCCCTAATTATCCAGATGACTATCGCCCGATGAAAGAATGTGTGTGGAAAATAACGGTGTTGGAGGGCTACCACGTGGGGCTGACTTTTCAGGCCTTTGAGGTAAAATCCTTTAGGCCGTCTTTGTAAGCATATTCTCCGTAACCGACAGTGGCTTTTAAGAGAATCCTCATTAAACTGGCAAGGAAGCAAAGAGCCAACCTTTTAATCAGTGAAGAAACAAAGGATCACCTATAAAATGTAACATCAAGAGCAAAAGGATTTTTTTTCTTTTCCTCTTGTTGCAGACATTTTCAAGAAGATTAAAGTGAGTTTACATTATCTGTGCTATTTAATAGAATGTTTGAAGTGTTCACAATGGTTTCTTTGACAAATGCATAGGCTTGTTCCACAAAACTGCTTGGAGGGTCCATTAAATAATTGAGTCTTTACTTCTAAACAAAGAGGTTAAAAGGCAGACAAGGTTTGTTGTCAAGAGAATAATCCTTCTTTCACCTCTTTTTTTTTTTTTTTTTTTTCAGTCACACAGATAATTGTTTCTATCAAAAACAGAGATTCAGGTATTCTTAGGAACTTTTGACTTTCCCAAAGATACTTATCAGGGAGATTGCACATGGTTGCGTGACTAAACCAAGTGTGGGAAGAAGCCAGAGGCGGCCCGTCTGAATTTTGGATCAAAGTCCAGGCCCAAAACTATTAACGTGGCTAATAAATCAGTTTTGTGGGACAAGAGGAGCTGAGTTAGGAATTAGAAGCCAAGAAATGGGGAAATCTGTTAGGAACTTCAGAGCATGTTTAAGACAGAGTCAGTCTAGAAAACAGGGTCAAAGAGAAGCGGGAAGAAACAGATGGCTGATAGGTCCTGGTGCGAGTTCAAGTTCAGGTGCTGTAATTGTAGATTGTTCCATCATTGTCTAGAAGGTTGGTTCCCTGTCCAGGCAGTCAGAAAGCAGTAAAGTCCTGTCCCTGCCACGGGGTGCTCACCGCTGAGTGCAGTGAGCATGGGCCTGTCCTGTGCCCACAGGTGCCACAGGGAATCCAGGTGAGGCCAGCCAGTGCAGAGCCGCTACCCTCACCCTGCAACTGTGGACTCTGCTCCTGTGCTCCTGGCCTGCCCTCTGGCACGTGCCGTCTAGCTCCCCAGACACACTGCCTGTGTTACGGAAGGTAGATAATTTCTGCTGTGATGTGATGTGTTCACCCCGTGGCTCTGCACCCTGCTCTTGGCCCTACCCTCTCGGGTGTGTGCTGGCTAGCTCCCCAGACACAGTCCCTTTGTTGTGGGAGTTATCTGCTTTCTGCTGTGATATGATGTGTTATGATGCTGTCTTTTATGTTCCTGACCATTGAGATTTTTTTTTTTTGATTCACAGTTGAATTCTGTTCTTTTAATGGATCGATATCATTGCAAATATTCTTCAGATAGGCCAGTTTATTGTTAGCAGTGAAGTAATATTGGGTAGAAAAATTTCACACACAAGTTAGATGAAAGCAACTGGTTCACAGAAAACTTTTCTACCCAGTGGCCCTAATACCTGTATTTTGTGATGTCTCTAGAATTAAATGATTGGCTGTAGATTACAATCCAGTGTTTCATGGAATTCTCCTGTTACGGGGGGGCCGGATGATGCATTTGGTCTGTGAATCTAAAACCTGAGCTGCCGGGAATCGCTGTGCTTAGTTGGTTTCTAGTTTTACATTTTTTTTTTTTTGATTTATCAATGTCTTAACGGTGGCATTCTTCAAAAATAGAATAACATAAAGACATAAGGAAAGGATTTTCATCTCACTTAGAACCAGAACCAATATAATCGCTTCATATGTATCATATATAACCAACATATCGTAATCACTTAACAAATACTTGTTGATTGAGTGAATAACCTTTGCCTCTGAGGAAAAGTTGTGTCATAATTTGGCTGATAGCACATTTATGTCTTATCTCTAGTTTCCTGTCCATTCTTTTTTTTTTTTTTTTACTTCCTTATATTTCTGCCTCCTTCACTTATAGGCTGGGCATATTTTAATATCTAACAGGACTCTCATCTTTAAATGACCAAATCCAAACACTTGACTGTTTCTCTTTTCTTTCTTTCTTTTTTTTTTTTTTCTTTTTTTTAAGACAGTCTCACTATGTCATCCTGGACAGAGTGCCATGGTGTCAAAGCTCACAGCAACCTCAAACTCTTGGGCTTAAGCGATTCTCTTGCCTCAGCCTCCCAACTGGCTGAGACTACAGGAGCTCACCACAATGCCCAGCTATTTTTTTGTAGTAGTTGTCATTGTTGTTTGGCAGGCCTTGGCCTGGTTTGATGCCACCAGCTCCAGTATATGTGGCCAGTGCCTTGGCTGCTGAGATACAGGCACTGAGCCCACTTGAGTGTTTTGTCTTAGTCACTAAACCCACTTTTTTCAATTTATTTTTGTATTATTTCAGTACTTGGTTTCACTGTTTTCCCAAGGAGCACTGGTAATTCTTTTTCTCTTAAACTCTGTAGCCAGTTCATCAGTGTATTTCAGTTGCTTCAAAATATACCCCATACATGACGGGATCACACCTCCACTGGCCCCATCCTCACTCTTTTGCTGGGAATTTAGGTTGAAAAGCTCCAGTCTCCACTTCGACCCTACATAGCCTATTCTGTACTCAAGAGCCAGAAGGATGCTTTTATAGTGAACATGAGATCATGACGCTGCTCTATTGAACAGTCTTTGGGGGTGCCCATCACATCTAAGATAAAGCACACACTGGGTTACCCTGGACCAGGGCACGTTGCTGTGTAGTCCTGGATTCCTTCTCTCGTCTGTCTCAGGGTCTCTGGACCTTCTCCTCCTCCTCTGAAGCACCAAGTTCACCCCACATCACCGTACTTGCCACTGTGTCCTTGGTCTTCAGAGCTTGGCTTTTATTCCTCTCTCACTTGATTTGGATTTCTGTTTAATTATCGTCTTCTTAAAAAGTTTTTGCCTGACAACACTGTTTTAAATATTTCCTTACCTACAATTATCTTTAAACCATTCACTCTGTTTTATTTGAGCTCATTGCACTTAGTGACTACTGTAGTTCATGCTGTGGATCTGACCCTCTCGCTGGAATCTGACCACCCGATTCCAGGTCTGACCACTCCTGCCTGCACTGCTGGTCACTCTGCCCCAGCACTGGTGGTTTCGTGACTCGATACTTGAACCTAGAGGAGATGAATGGGTGATGGGTTATAGGTGGGTGTGTGAATGTGTGATGGTCAGTGGGTGGAGATTAGAATGTTCTTTCTTTATTAAAGGCTTGTAAGTTTCCATTCATGAGAAACAAGCTGGATAGGTAAGAAAGATTGAGATTATGGAGGATCTGGCATGCTGCATGACTGAATTTAGCCCAGAGACCCTGAACCCCAAGAAATTCAGGAGTGATAATGGTTTAGAGGTGTTCTAATACACCATCTAAATCTTCTGTGTAAGGAAACTGAGCTTATGCCGTTGACCTAGTGTCCAATAGGGGTGTGCTAAACTAACATTAAAGTGTGGGTACTGTTGACTCTGAATTTATTTGTAAGTTTGCCAGCTCGCTCTGGTTTTTGTAAGCCTGAAATCAGTACCACGGTGTCTTCTGGAGTAATCATAGACATGCACAGAGGGGCACATTTTGAGCTGACTGCCGTGCACGTTCCAGCTGGGATGTGGCTGAGAAAGTGTGTACTGGAAAAGCTCCACCCAGGTGCAAGTTTCAGTGTTGTTGGGGCATGAAGCCAGTGCCTCATACAGCACGGTTACAGGCTGATGGGTTCACAGCAAGGTTGTGGCTGTGATCGTGCCGGCCCCGATCCCAGGAGCAGTGACCCAGCGTTCACTCAGTCATTACTCTTCTTAGTGACTTTACAGATCATAACTACCAGGAGTATCCAGAATCAGCTGCGTATGTTTTCTTATTTGTTCTACTAGTCATTAGGTGGTTTGTTTAATCTGGTCGCTTATCTGTTTGTATCAATTTAATGTTATTTACATAATAAATGTTTTAAATATGCCAATTGCATATTTTATGCTGAGAATGTATTATTAATTCTCAGTGTTTTCTGGTTTTGTCTGACAAAGCTCAATTTTATTCGCTGATTCTAGCCTTTGCCGTTTTATGCCTTAAACTGTATTTTTGCTTTTTATTCTCTGGTTACCCTATTCTTCAGACAACAGGGCCGTTAAATAAGCATGCCCATCATTCTGTTGCCGTCCACTGTGAAGGACCGAGGAGCCGTCTCTTGGTCTCTCCTTTGTCACTTTCTGTCTCGGCTTCACCCTTCCCTGTGCTGCTGGGATTTAAGGATGGGTGCGCAGAGGAACCCCGAGGAAGGGGTTCAGGCGTCTTTCAGCAGGACGGGGCTCCTTTTGGAGGGCAGTAGAATGCTGGTGACTTGTACTATGCCGTTTGGGAAGTGTCATGATCTGAATGTGTGTGTGTGTGTGTGAAGTCTTAACTCCTAAGGTGATGGTGTCAGTTGCTGAAAGCCTTTGAGAAGCGGGTAGGTCACGAGGGTGGAGCCCTCACGAAGGGATCCGGGTCCTTACTGAAGAAGCCTGGGAAGCCTCTGCCTTGTGAGGGCTCAGCCAGAGGGGACCTGTGTGAAGACGGCTGTCAGGGGACACTGGGTCTCCAACTGTCTGGTCCTGGCCTCACAGCCTCCAGAACTGTCAGAAATGAATTTCTGTTGTTGGTAAGCTGTCCATCTGGAATGCACTAAGACAGGAAGCTTTCCCTTCTCCAGTAGCTGCTGGAGACATTGTTTCTTAAGACTGCTGTAGCCAGTGGGTTTGTGTACAAATACAGACCCCTCTGCAATTAATTTGGAAAGCTTGTGCTGTGTTCTGTGTTTGGCAGCAGTATTGTTTGTAAAGAAGCTTCTAGAACTACTATTTTATCTGAGAACTTTCACTGTGCAGGAATACAGAAGAGAAAAGTTTGGACGATAGGAAATGTTTATAGTAACCACTTCAAAGAAATATCAGTAAAGCAGAAAAGAGGTGAAATAAACCTGGGGCTTAACTTTTGTTTAAATTCAAATCCCCACATATATTAATTCAAGTAGGTTTAGGTTTGAGGGACTTGTCCACATCGCTACACATTCTGATTTGTTGACACTTTGCTTATGAAACCCAGAGACGTTTCGTGTGTTTAATATCAGGCATCACGACCACAGCCTGCAGTGTTATGAACCATGTACACAGGAATGTATCTTGGTACTTGGTAGATTGTTTTTCTATCCCTTAAATATTTTTTATTCATTTGCATTACGTTGACTAGTCTTTGTGAATGAACTAGTCAAGATAAGAAGGTTTTAATTAGTTAATGATTTTCTGCTTGCTGTGCACTGTTTTTTAGGTGCTCAGCTAAGAATTTATGCTGATGATGAGTGTAAAACAGAAATCTCTTTATGAATTACAGTATAGGTTGTAATCGTACCTGAAAGGTTAGCACGTGTCAGTTTCATAAACTTGCCAGGGTCACATAATTGTTAGCCCCGTGATTGAAACCAAGTACAGGTCTATATGCTCAGGTCACAGGTCTGGCGTAGAGAGAAGCGCTGGTATTTCACCATCTGCAGCCTCCCTCTCCTGACCCCCTCGGGTGTGCGCTGTGCCCTTTACCCGTGTGTGTCAGTCATTCAGGGCCATCCGTTTATTTACCACCTTTTACATACTATGGCCAGAAAATATGTGCATGTTATCTGGACATAGTCCTTCATACAGTTATTAAATTTAGGAGCAAATGCAAAATACTTCTGTTATATGGGAAAAAAGATGAAGTGGCAACATTTAAATAACTGAGCCACATGAAAATAAATCTGAGCAAGACTTATGCTGTTGATTTTAACATGTTTAAGCATATTTATCTCCATATTTTTGGCTGTAATTCTGTATTACTATTAAGTTAATATTAAATATTGCTAATAAGAATATTATGAAACAGGCCTGGCACAGTGGCTGACACCTGTAATCCTAGCACCCTGGGAGGCAGAAGTGGGTGGATTACTTGAGCTCAGGAGTTCGAATTCAGCCTGAGCATGATCGAGACCCCGTCTCTACTAAAAATAGAAAAACTAGGTGGGCATGTGGTGGGCACCTGTAATCCCAGCTACTTGGGAGGCTGAGGCAGGAAGATCACTTGAGCCCAGGAGTTTGAGGTTGCTGAGTTGTGACGCCATGGCACTCTACGAAGGGCGACAGAGTGAGACTCTGTCTCAAAAAACAAACAAACAAAAGCATATTATGAAATAATTAAATATGATAAAGATAATTATGTATTAAGCTTTTCTCTTTTTATTTAAAATCAATAGATTTTATTCATATCAATAGACTTTAGTCCATATTTTTTTCATTAGGCATTATTTTCTTTTAAATATTTTCCTCAAAGCTTTAACCTTGCTCCAAGTATATATCATTTTAAATAACATTAAGTATAAAAGTTGAATCACAGGGCGGTGCCTGTGGCTCAAAGGAGTAGGGCACCAGCCCCATATGTTGGACATGGCAGGTTCAAACCCAGCCCTGGCCAAAAACTGCAAAAAAAAAAAAAAAAAAGTTGTATCACTTTGATTGCACTAAGTATATCTGTTGCATAAATGACAATATTTTAAAATTACATTGCAAGTCATGGCTTTTATTATAGTAAAGTGTATATAAAATTTCCCATCTCAACCGTTTTTAACAGTGCCGTTCAGTACCATCAGGAAGATTCACATTGTTGTGCAGATGTCTCCAGACCTCTTCTTTGTCCTCCAGACCTGAAGCTCTGCCCCTTACCCCATACCGCCCACCTCTCCCTGATCCCGGCAGCTCTCTTTCTTTCTCTCTGGGATTCTGACCACACCAGCTGTCTTATACAAGTCAATTCATGCAGTATTTATCTTTTTTGTGACTGTCTTTTTTCACATAGCATAACGTCTTCAACTTTCATCCATCTTACAGCATATATCAAAATTTTCTTCCTCTTCAAGCCTGAATAGTATTTTATTATAGCCCAATACCACATTTTGTTTATCCTTTGATCTGCCTGTGAACACGTGGGTTACTTCCACCGTTTGGCTTTGTGCATAATGCTGCTGTGAACTCGTGTGTGAATATCTCTATAAGTCTGTGCTTTTGTTTCTTCTGGGTATTTAACCAGAGGTGGTGTTGCTGGATCATATGGTAATTCTACTTTGGATTTTTCAGGGAGTACCTTTTACTGAACCTGTTATCTAGAAATGTTGGGGTTTTCAGAGCTTTTTATAAATAATTTGGCACTGCAATGGATGTTTGTGCAGTGCTGCATTTATTTGGAAACTGGGTTATGAAATGAAGGCAAAGCATGGAAGGGGTCTACAGTCGCCCCTTCCCCAGGGCTGGGCTTTCTTCAGGGTCAGCGCCCCTCCCCTGTACTAAGGACAAAGCTCTGTGCGGGTGGGCAGTTTAGAATGAGGGGTTGACCATGTTGGATTAAATTTGTTTTAGTTCTTTTAAATAGAAACCACTGACTTTTCTAATGGTTTCTTTCTATTCTGCCATCAAAGATATGAGCCCTTAATGAGTAATGGATCATAATATTGACCCCTCTGGCTGGTGCGTGCTAGTTCCCCCTTCCTTGTGTGTTTGGATCTACACTTGCAGATCAGTTTTCTGAAAAACGCTCAGAGCTTGCTCTCGCTCTCACGGTGTTCTTGCTCTGTGCACATATCAGTTCTGTTTATGTTGTGATAAACTTCAACTTTCATATCTGGTTTATGCTCGGATTACCTTAAACTCCATAATTAATCAGCCTCATCATTATCAAAACATATTTATTATATGTGTAATTCTGCATGACATTGAATTGAGCTCCCAGCTCTTTGAACTGTGTCCATGCTTTAACTCAAGAAGATACTGCTCTTTTTTTCCCTTTTACCTCCCTCCCTCCCTCCCTCTCCCCCCTTTCCCTTCCCTTTCCTTCCCTTCCTTCCTCTTTTTAGACATCATTGACATTGGTGTTCTTTTTCTCATGGGGCTTACGGCTACTGGCATAGTATCAATGGACTCAGTTCACTTTTTAGCTTCAACCATCTTTACTTCTATCCATTCCTTATATTGTTGGATGAAGCACTTTAATGGAGGTGGAGAAAACAACACAAATAAAATAACTTAAACTTCCACTTGTGCTCACTGTTACTGCTCCTGTGTAGATGTAATTGAAGAAATAGTTATAAATAACTGTAGTCAGTAGTTACAATTAACGTGAATAGAGAAGATCCATTGTGCGGGCATTGTGCTTAAGATTAAACTGAAAAATACATAACAAAAGACCATCCAGGGTCACTGTTGGGAAGGGATAATGTGTTTCTGAATGTCATAAATTCATGTGGATGAGACACATGTTATTTTCTAAGCAGGTGACAACCATAGCCTTTACTATGTCATTTACTATGTCAGATACAGTGTCTGTTTCTATTGATACTCCAATAGTATGTGTCTGAGATTTAATTCCACTAGTACGTAAAGATGCACTAGTGGACTTCATCCTAACATTAGTCATTTTTATCCATGAAATATAGTAGGACCTCTGTAGTTGGCCACCTCCTTAACTGACCTGATTTTCATAGACAGACATGTACCTATCAGTACAGTGGGCCTGGTTCCCTATGCTGACCACCTCCGTGTGTTGACCAGTTTGTTACAGTCCTTTGGGTGGTCAGCTTACAGAGATTCTACTATAGTTATACTTTGTGTATCTTATATTTAAACCTCAGTTTCTAATAAATAGTGACTATATTGTGAATTTAAATTTAAAGTGATCTATTACATATCTGTTAAAAGAACAGAGTGAGTTTAATGGACCAGGCAATGTAAATTATCCCATTTAAAAAAAAATTTCAGATTAATGTGGATTTCATAGTTTGCACTTGCAAGATTAAATTCTGGTTAGAGGGCATGTTGTACACCAAGGTAGCATGCCATATACATGTACCCATGCGGTGGGCCCTTGGGGTGAGAATTTGCCCAGCACCTTTCTCCCTTCCCCAACTGCAGGCTTGAATTTCATCGAGTTTTTCTCTCTATGTGAGTATGTAGGTATTAATCTCCTAGTTCCAGTTTAGTACTGGGTACAGGTACTATTGTTTTCTATTCTTGTGATACTTCACTTAGGAAAATGTTTTCCAATTCCATCCAGGTTGTTGCAGACAATACAAAATCTCCTTACTTTATGGCTGAAGGGTACTCTATGGCACACACATATCACAGTTTTTTAATCCATTCATTTGTTGATGGGCATGTGGGTTGTTTCCAGGTCTTTGCAGTTGTGAACTTCCTGCTGTAACATTCGAGGGTTTCTGGTAGGATGCCTGCAGGGCCAAACGTAAAGGCTACTTTTGGTTCTTTGAAGACACTCCATCCTGCTTTGCAACCATTTATTTTTAATCACTAAAGAAATCTAAAATTTTTGTTTCATTTGCGATAGTGCCTATCTTGTTTTTTCTTTATTAGTATTATAATTTTTAAAAGCAACAATCTTCTTTTTTTTTTTTTTTAAGAGACAGAGTCTCACTTTCTCACCCTTGGCAGAGTTCTGTGGCATCACAGCTCACAGCAATCTCCAGCTCTTGGGCTTAGGCGATTCTCTTGCCTCAGCCTCCTGAGTAGCTGGGACTACAGGCGTCTGCCCAGCTATCTTTTTGTTGTTGCAGTTTGGCCAGGGATGGGTTTGAACCTGCCACCCTCAGTATATGGATCCAGCACCCTACTCACTGAGCTACAGGCGCTGCCCATAAGCAACAATCTTCTTAACATAGTAATTTAAAATTTCTTTTTAATGAAACTTAATAATTTTTGTTCTACCCTGGTTTCTAATATGGAACAATGTAATTTTGTTTTTATTTGTGGTCTTTCTCCTAGAAGGAGTTTCTTTCTTCACCTTGTATTTTCAGGTCATTCTTTCCCCACTTTTCCAATATGATTCATGAATCTGGAGCTATTCCCTCTGGGCTGCTGACCTGGGGGACAGGCTGCCTAGCTGAGACCTTTGCTTATTTTCTTATCAAGCCCTATAGTTTAAAAGTTTGAGAAATTGTTTTATGTGTACTGTTGACTAAGGAGCCTTTGGCCTTCTGGAAATGTTCCGACACATATAGAGAATCCTGATTTCAATGGAATTACAGTAAAAACTGAGACAAAAGGACACAGACGTAGTTGATCAGATCAGCCTTGTCACCACTGGTGACTAATTGAATTCCTAGTGCCTTAAAGGCACAGTCTTGGTGCCTGTAGTCCCAGCTACTCAAGAAGCTGAGGCAAGAGGATCACTTGAGCCAGGGAGTTGAGGTTTCTCTAAGCTATGATGATACGACGGCACTCTACTCCAGGCAACAAAGTGAAACTCTGTCTCAAATAAATACATAAATAGATAGATAGATAAAAATAAAAGTAAATAAATAAATAAATAAAATAAAATTTTAACCTTCGCTCTTCCACCCCTACTTCTCATTTTTTTTCTTTTTCACTTTATATTTTTTCTGTAGAATTTGTTACTTTCTAATATTTTACGATTTAATTATTTATCTTTTTTTACCGTTCCTTTTTTCTGTGTATCCATAGTAGGATTCAAGCTCCAGGAGGCTAGTTCTGTGCTATTTTGCTGAAGGCAGTGAGGAGAGTGCCCAGCACAGAGGAGGCTCTGAGCATCCCCGAAGGCAGGAGTCTGTCCATTTCGTGTCGGGGAAGAGGAGGAAGCAAGGGGACTGCTTCATTTCCAGCAAATCTGTACTGCGTGATCTAGTTTTTTTTCTTTCTGCCTTTATGCTGCCAAATTTGAAGATGGTCCTTGTTAACATTTTAATAATTGAGAAAAGAGATTTTTGAACCAACTCTGCCAGCCATTTCCAGGATTCAGGTTTTGTAGTTCCGTGGATGCTCTCTGATTCCCACAACCTTCCTTGTATCTTTTAACATTAATAATGGGAACTTTCCTTAAATTAAGGAATTGTGTGTTGAATGATACTTGACAAGATGTGAAATTTTCTATGGTGTAGTTTCTGTGCTTTCTTGATGTAAATATCTAATAAGCAGCTGACTCTATTAATCCTTCAGGGCCTCTGCGAATATGCAAAAACCAAGTATTTATAAATTATCTCACAATTTTTATAAGAATTTATCAGCTTTGGTTCTTTGTTTTTCTTTCTCTCTTTTTTTCTGAAGAAGTTCAGAGCCAAAAGACAGGTCCATGAATGTGTAGTTCTTCATGAAGTTTCCTAGTTTAATAATATGACCTAATATAGTAGACCTCCACGGCTGACCTCCTCCCTACGCTGACCACCCCTTCCGTTGACCTCATTTTCATAGCCAGACATGCGCCACATGTACATAACAGTACCGCAGCCTCGTTCCTTATGTTGACCACCTCCGTATGTTGACCAGTTTGGTACAGTCCCTTGGATGGTCATCTTACAGAGGTTCTGATGTGTTTTCATTCAGTTATTAAGGAAAGAGATTGAGTTGTCCCAGGCTGAGAGGCTGATTCTACCATTTCGTCTTCCTAGAGGCAGCCATGCAAAGTATGGGTAAAGAACTTCACAGGCAGGCAGGATTTGTAATCTCGTGTTCTCAGATTTCCCTTTCAAAAATAGATTTATAACCTAAAATTGTGCTATATTTATCAAGAGAAAATTTCAAGTTCATCTTTTCTATGAATAAAATAACAGTTTTATTACAGGCAATGAGCAGTTTTTTTTAACTATGTTTCAGAGCAACTATGCGTTGCTTGTGGTCTCGTCTGACTGAGATTTTTTTTTCCATGAGGAATAAGCTTTTATTTGTAAATAAAACTCAGGAAAAACAGCTTTCAGATGAGAAGAATAAGTACACATATACTTCTACAAAATTTCAGTAAGGGAATGATATAGAGAGGGCTTGAGATGCAGAACTGGTTAAAATAAAGGCTCTCGTTTGCAGGGTGGAAAGTCCAGAGAGGAGGTGGGTGGACAGACAGTGTCCAGCACCCACACACACTCCACAGCACCCTCCCTCACTTCACAGAACAACTGCGGTGTGACTGGCCTGCTTCTTGGTCCACATGTTTACTCATAGTTTTAATTCTGGATATTTTTTGGCTCTGCTTACTGAAGAATTATTGATTGCAGTTTCATTTTCTGTCTTTATTTTTTTCATGTCAGATGGCTAATGTGCCATCTGACATCTTGACAAGGTTTGAAGGGAGCATGTCTTGCATGTGAGCGTGAAAGCCCAGCCATCACTCTTGTGAACCACACAGGGGTCTAATTTTCTTTTAAAAGACAGTTAACGTCTGTGGATCCTGACTCCTGTGGATACAGTGTTCCAGTGGCTTGTTTTTTCTTTGCCTCGCTACCAGAACGATCCTCTTCATTCTCGTGCAGTGTGGCTTTCACAGCGTACCTCACGGGAAATGCTCGTGTGTGTTCATTGTATATAAATCACCCTTTATAGTTGACGTCACTAGGACATGCATAGCCCTGGAAAACTTGTGTTTTCCTGTGGAAATTACTTTACTAAAAATGAGATAATATGTTCACATAATTTTATTGTTGCAGATCGAAAGACACGACAACTGTGCTTATGACTACCTAGAAGTTCGAGATGGAACCAGTGAGAACAGCCCTTTGATAGGGCGTTTCTGTGGCTACGATAAACCTGAAGACGTAAGGTCGACCTCCAACACCTTGTGGATGAAGTTTGTTTCTGACGGGACCGTGAACAAGGCGGGGTTTGCTGCTAACTTTTTTAAAGGTGATGATTGGAAATAATTTATAAAAGTGAGATTTTCCTTGTCAGGAATGAATGGAGTATTTTTCTTTGAGTTAAGGGAGCACCTAGAGAAAGTTGCACTAAAAATTAAAGTTTGTACAAGGATATTTTGGTTGGTTTTGATGGCAAAGTTATTAGTAAAATACGAGCATTGGGGACTTTGTGGCTCAGGATAGGCACTGCCTTAGGGCGCTCTGCCATCTGTGTGTTTTTTTTTTTTTGTTTGTTGGTTTTATGAAATAGAATAGCAAAACCAGGAGAGGGTTATACAAACTAGAAAAAAATGTGTAGTTGATCCGTTATTTCTAGATGCCAGGGCCAGCATTGTCCAAAGTTTCCTTTCAGAACAGTATTCACCCATATTAGAAATAATTTGGCATCTCCTCAGCGGAGCATCTAAATATGATACCTGAAATGTCTTTTTGACAAAGAATTATTCCTGATCACTTTAATTTTGAATTTTCTAATTACATTGTAGTTTATTCTCATGCCCCATCTTTGGTGGATGTTACTAAGGTAATAAGAAGGCAATTTTTGTTCAAACAATAATATCAGATTTTCATTTAGGAAATTCATAGTCATTTTTGTTTCATTATAGAAAAAAATTTTTCTACAGTAAGAAATTTTGCATTGCATTAATTTTTATAGGAGAAATGATAGAGAATAGGATAAAGGGTTTGATAGTGTATGTCAAAATTTAGAGTAGATATAGAGATCTAGACAATTTCTTCCTGTAAAGAACTCCACTATACTGATTTTCCCTGGGCCTTACAGGAGGAAAAACTTGGCCTTTTACGACACGTACTGAAAGTGTTCATTAAAATGTGCGCCTGCATGTTCAACAGACTCTGTATGTATCGCACAGTAGAAGGAATTTGGCTCTCAAGATTCTTTCATGTGATATTTATATATTTAATTATCAAAAATGCTAATGTTTTCCTGATGCATAATGTCTCCAAAGTATGTTTACTGCTTTCCTGACTCATTTTAAGTTATTCCTGAAGAGTGAGGTTATGAAGTGTACTGCCATCGGCATTTTTAGAAGTAGTATATATCTTTAATATATATTTGTATTTAGTTTCATGTTACTGCATGTAATGAGATTATATAGTATTTATAAAAACATGAGATTATATTTCATGGACCAAAATGCCTATATGAGAAACAATGTTTTCAACTTAAAAAGAGATAATGTTTTCAACTTAAAAAGAGTCCAGTTATTCAGTAATTTCAGGTTTTATTTTAATTTGCATTTGCCACATTCCTTTAAAGCACTTTTTCTATCTGGAAAACTGTAATGTGAAATCAGGTGACGCTATACATTTTTTAGGAAGGTCTTTTTATTTCAATCCTTAAGACACTCTAGGCTTTAGTATTCCACACCTGTCCTCAGATTCACAGAAACAGGCAGGGTGTCTGAGCCAGGGCGCCCTGTCGCGCTCCGTGTCTGAGAGGAGGAGCTGCCAGCTGCGCCCGCGGGCCTCTCTCTTCCGCCCTCCCGGCCGGGCTGGCAGGTGCGTCCCCAGGGGTCTGCGTTGTCCCCACGCGTTTGTTGAAGCCACGCATTGTCCCCGTTTACCCAGAGCCATGAAGCATCGTATTTTTCAAAACACTGACACCCTTGTATGCGAACCAAGTCTCTGTTCCGTAACTGTGGCCGTTTTTGCAGAGGAGGACGAGTGTGCCCGGCCCGACCGCGGCGGCTGCGCGCAGCGGTGCCTGAACACCCTGGGCAGCTTCCAGTGCGCCTGCGAGCCGGGCTACGAGCTGGGCCCTGACCGCAGGGCCTGCGAAGGTACAGCTGCCCCTCCTGTGTGCTCCGGTCTCTGTCTGTCCTCTTTCCCCCGTAGGGTCACCCTGTCCTCTGCTCAGTTCAGCTGATGCCGAACTGGCCTGGGTTCCTGCTCAAGGTCAGTCCTTTCTGTGGGTGGGCAGTGTCGCTGTCACATCCGGCGGGTGCTGTGATTCCACTGTGCGGCAAAATGCCGCCCTTGGAGGAAAACTGGATAACGTGTGCACAGCGCCTTTCTGCTAAACTTAAGAAAAATGGAAAAAACCCAGTCCTTCCCCTGTGGTTACCAGACCACCTTGTTTACACAGATGAGTCCACTAACACATCTCTATTTTGGTTTTATCTCTGTCTAGATCAGTGTTTTTCAACCTTTTTAATCTTTTTAACCTCATGGCACAGTTAAACTTCAGTTCAACTACAGTTAAACTTCTATAGCACCCTTAAATTATGTTGATCAAAAAAAAAAAGAGTTAAAAAAAGAAAATACTGTGCTCTGAACTTTTTTTGAAAATAGCTTGATTAATGATCTTTAAAAAAATTTTCACAGTACACCTAAGATCCTCTCACAGCATACTGGTTGGAAATCACTGACTAGGTCTAAATTTCCATCCACCCATCCATTTGTTCATCCATCCATCCTTCCTTCCAACGAACCATCCATCCATCCATTCATCTGTCTATCCATCTGTCCATCCATCCATCCATCCATCCTTCCTTCCGTCGATCCATCAATATATCCATCCATCTATCCGTTCATCCATCAGTTCATCCATCCATCCATCCATCGTCAATCCATCTATGATACAAGGCCACTATGTTTATATATATATTAATACAAAAACTATGTTTCTATCTATGTAGATCTAAATTTTTATCCATCTATCCATCCATCCATCCTTCCACCCCTCCATCTTTCCATCTGTCCACCTGTTCACCCATCCCTGGTTTGTATCTTCTTCGTAACATGGTCTGTGTTAAGTGTCTCTTACTGACGTAACCAGTCCTGAGTGGGATTCACCTTTGTATGTCCATCCAGCACAGTCAGGAATGGAATATGCATGCGTTCGTGGATAAATGATTAGTTAAACAGGGATATTTTGTCACGGTTCCCTGCATTTTCTCTTTCTAAAACGAGGTTCCTGGCACACTGTTTATTACCTTTACCTGTGGTCTCTTCTTTCAGAATTTAAGCCTGGCTGTGTTGAATTTCCCCAACTCTGCCCTTTTATAGGCGCCATATCTCAAGTTGCAGACAGAATCAGTTGGGTGATCTTCCTTCCTCCTTTATTTCTACCGAATTCATCTTCACAGAACTTGTAGCAATTTAACATTATTTATATTTATGTATGAGGTTGACAACTACGTTTGTGAACTCATCCTAGAAAAAGGGCTACATTCCTGTTGCTGAACATCACTTCAGTCACCGTCAAGCACTCCCCGGAGAAGCTCTTCACTGACACCAGTGCCTGCACCATATTTCACAGCACTGTCTGTAAGATGAGTTTGTGAACTCAATTGCCATACCATATACAAGAACAACTCTGACGGTCATTCTGGAAAAAGAGTTCCACAATTGCTTTGAAGATTGGACTGGCGTCAGCGCTTAGCTTTTCCAGGGGAGCACATCAGAGTGGCCACAGTGAGCGTCAGCAGCCGGCTGTACAGCACTTTATCCAGGGCGAGTTCACGCACTTAATTGTCAGCCCTCATATTCATTGGTTTACTTGTGGTGTCTCTCACTACAGTGTGAGTCCTCTGGAGATGAGCACCTTGCTCTTTATTGTATCCTAATAAAGCATATAATAAATGACAACGGTGCCAAAATCATTTGCACGTATGTCACACGCCTGCTCACCTATTACAAACTCACAGACTCCCTGTTTCTCCTCAAAGTCTGAACTCAGGTTTGCCTTTCAGACATCTTCATCTCACCTGTTAGACGACCAATCTTCTGCATATACCAGGATACAAAAAGACACAGTTATACAGAAAATGTGGCGTATTTTTAATAGAGGACATTGTATGCCAGACAGTAAAAAAGTAACATGACTATTATTTCTGTGTGGCAATTAGAAATATTTTAATTTATAGTAATTTACCAAAAAGTGCTGAAAGTAAAGGTAGGGTTAATATTTTATGCACTTATGAACATCACATATATACACTCACTTACATATATTCTACACATGTACCCAAAGGCAAATAATGGGACCAGTTATCTTAGGAACTTTTGGCCACCTAGGAATTATGAGCCGTGTACAGTTGTGTATCATCTTTTCATGCAGCTTGCTTTTGGAGACCATGATTTTACTAATTTCACTGTCAGTAAGGAAGAAAGGAAATTTAAGAAGATCACCAAAAGGGAGAGAAAATTAGGTGTTGAATAGAGTTTTGGAATAACAAATATATTCTGTTTACCTTAATTTATTGTGCTTGCGAGTAATACGGTGTTGTCTTGAGGGGAAGAAAAGAGTTTGGGGAAATAAATTAATTTTGTTCTTACTGTATCAGACTACACTGTGCTCTACATGTGTCCTTTTCTTAATTCTCGTAACACTATTATGAATTCTCCCCAAATGAATTTTTTCCTCCTAATTCTTTAGTTGCCGAGGAACTGCAAGATATAATTATACCCATTTCAAAGATAAGAAAACTGAGACCTACTTTTCTTTCTGTTACTTACTCAACTTCAAAATGGTTTAAAGTATAGCATAGGCATAATATATTTGCCTCCAAAGCTACAAAAGCATATAAGTGGGGCTGAGGTGCTTGGTGATAAGAAGGAAGTGACTTTATTAAAAGGATTTACCCTTCTCTTTTCTTGGCTTTTAGCTGCGTGTGGTGGACTTCTTACCAAGCTCAACGGCACCATCACTACCCCCGGCTGGCCCAAGGAGTACCCGCCAAATAAAAACTGTGTGTGGCAAGTGGTCGCTCCAACCCAGTATAGAATTTCTGTGAAATTTGAGTTTTTTGAATTGGAAGGAAATGAGGTAAATGAACAATAAATCTAATTTTTATCATGTTTTGGAAATCTCTTAACGAATTGGCAAACGGGAAAACAGAATGTGATGTAATTGTGCAGGTGGGATAGGCACCCTTTGCCCTTCTGATCCTTTCTGCCCTGCTGTGGTTCTTGTTGGTTGTTGGATGATATTTTAGACTTTTGGGGAGGTTGAAAATACACGGGGGGAGTTGTTACTCGGTGTATTTAATACGTACCATTTTCTTGATTTATTAAAGAACTGTGGAGTATTTGGGGTCAATTTCATTACACATAGACTTTTCTAGAAAAAATAAACCAAAATCCACTGGCTGAGTCATATCAAAAATATCCATTTGGGAGAACTTTGTATATTTTACTTGTGGAGATGGGTATATTTTCATTAGATAAGTAGTTTTCTATTATGCTTATGTTTTATAAATAATGATTAATTTTTTAACCTCAGCAAAAGATGCATTTAGCCGAAGCTGTTTTTCAGAATAGAGCTTACCACACATGTTTACTTTACAGCACTAAAGGTACAGTTTCTATCAGATAACCACATTTAAACAAATGGAATCATTTATTTGAACATCCCTGTGTGCTAAATACACACACACCAAATTCAAATGCAATGCCACGCCTGAAATGGGGACTTTTAGAAGAATGTCTTTTGCATGATTGGTCGACTCTGGTTTAATTCCAGAGAAAAGGTTGCAGACATTTGTTTTATTTAGTCTTTTTTGTTGTTGCAGTTTTTGGCTGGGGCCAGGTTTGAACCTGCAACCTCCGGTATGTGGGGCCGGCATCCTACTCCTTTGAGCCACAGGCGTCACCCTGTTCTATTTAGCCTTTTGTGCTCTCTTTCCTTTTTCTGACTAATTTTGCATCCTTTCACCACCAACTTTTTCCTGTGTGTACTTTTAGCATAAACACGATTCAACCCTTCTACAAATGATAAAATTAACTCAAAACTTATGTTGTCTTTCATGTACATCTATTGAACCCTTACAGAGAGGTGTGAGAACAGAAGTGGAAGTGCATCTGTGCCCCTTGGGCACTAATTTTTGGTAATATTTGTGGGTTTTATACCAAAATTTTACATATCTATCTTTGCTTCTTTTTTGTCCACTTTTCTTTCTTTTACTTACATTTCCCACCCCCTTATTTCTGCCTTTAGTAGCCAAGGCACTTCTGTTATTTTTTTTTTTAATCTCTTACTAGTTATTTTGAAGTAGCTCGCTTTTGTGTTATCTTAAAGGAAATTAAAGTCTGAAATGTGATGAACTTACATATATCAGAGAATTGTAAAATCTTAGAGCTCAGGGAGCCTTTTGAATTATTTCGTTATTGTTAACATTGGTAAGTTTTATGATGGGAAAGACAGCAATTTATTCTTTTAGCATAATTTATCCACGTGAAGTATCATTTTCCTTTAATGACTACTTCAAATTTAAGCAAATATTTACATGAAAATAATAATTTTTATAATATTTTCAGAAAAAAACTTTTGCATGAGCTACATATTTTGAAAATGATAATTTCCCTACCAGTCCTGTGGTTTGACATGAACTCAGGACTGTCTGACCTCCACCCCCATAGTTTTCCCTAAAGCTGTGAGTGTGTCCTCATGATTCATTAGTTGGTAGATATTTCTAAGAAGGCCTGAGGTTTGTATTCAGGAAGGAGGAGGGTGAATGGTTCTCTATAAATGGGGTGTTGTGTTCTGAAAGCACTACCCTCACAGCGGTTGTCATCATTTGTAGACGTGCTCTTTACAAACTTGGTTAACACAGCCCAGAATTCTCTGATTTATAATGGTGCTACTTTGCGAAAAGCTGTTGAAGAATTCTGTGTATTTTCATAGTTCTATATCTTGGCTGTTTGAAAGTCCCAAGCCAAAAAAAAAAAAAAAAAAAAGAATGACTTATAGAATCACCAGGTCAGTTGAAAACTTTACTGCTTTATTTATTATATTGATATCCCAAAGGAAAGTCAAAACAAAAAATCTTTTAGCTTTGGAAACATTGTTTTATACTGCACAGAATCCTCTGTAAGCATAAATGGCAGTGGTAACCAAGCAGATAGAAAGGCGTTTCATTTTTCCTAGAAGCATTTTGCTTATTTATCACCTAATTAATATCACAAGTTCCAGTAATTTGAGTTGACGTATTTCAAAGTACAGATCATGCCCTAGGGTTCAGTCATCTGCGTTGTTAAATCCTGCTAATTACACATTTATGTAATAGGGTCATTCATGCAAGATGTGTTCTTTCCAACCTGCCCTCCTGGAACTTTGTGAAAGTGTAGTATAGAAACATCTGTTTGTGGTCATAAAATTGCTTAAGAATACCTGGCATTCATTTAGCTTCTTCCATTTTATTGTTGTTAGCATATCACACATAAATCAGAATCAGAATACCTCATTCTAGTATAAATTCCTGCCTCCATCCCCCTAGACAGAGTTCTATGTGTTTGCAGTTCTTCAGCAAGCCTGCAATGTTCACGGTACCTAGAAACTCAGAGAAATCAAGGAATGGCAGTCCTTTTAATAAGTTTGAAAGGCAAAGGACCTTTTTTGTTATATACTAAGTACATGTCTTTCACTTTGAATGTTAGTAATGGCGCTGTTCTGATTAGAATGTAGCTTTTCAGACCAAGCCAAATGCTACATTATTAATCACCACAATGCCATCTATAATTTTGGACAAGTTATATAAAATTTTCTGAACCTCAGTTTTTTTAATTTCTGCAGTGGATGAGATTATTTCTATTGCTAGTGATTTTTTCATAGACTAAATGTACCAATTTCATGTTATTGTTGTCAGTATTAGTGGAACTGGGCCCAGTTGGCTCATGCCTGTAATCTAAGCACTCTGAGAGGTGGAGACGGGTGGATTGCTTGACTTCAGAAGTTCAAGACCAGCCTGAGCAAGAGCTTGACCCCATCTTGACTATAAATAGAAAAACTAGCTGGGTGCTATGGTGAGTGTGTGCGTCATCCCAGCTACTCAGGAGGCTGAGGCAGGAGGGTCACTGGAGACCCAGAGTTTGAGGTTGCTGTGAGCTATGTGATGCCGTGGCTACCCAAGATGACAGTGAGACTCTGCCTCAAAAAAAAAAAAAGCACATGACAAGTGTTTTCCTAGTTCCTGATTGTCAGTGTTAAATACAGCAGTACACCACAAGTATTTCCATAATTCCTATTGAAAAATAAAAATGCTTTTTTAAAGGGCAGCAGCTGTTGCTTTCCTTGTAACCATCAGCATTATTCTCTCCACAGCATTCATTACAGTTTTCCTCAACTTTTCATATTTTTTTGAAAAGTATGCTTTTAATACATAGAAATGAAGCATACATTTGCATATAAATGTCTCAGACCTATCCAGAGGAAAATTCCCCTCTGATTTATCTTTCTTCAAGCCTTTTGCCTCCTACTTGAACTTTTTTCTTGATTTTTTTTTTTTTTTAAGATGTTAATTCCAGTTACTTCCAGGGGAGTAAAGAGGGATAAATATACATTTTTCAAAAATAAATATCAGTCATCCAGGATTCTCAAATCTGGCAAGTCTGACAGCCGGGCTTTCCCTAGGTGTGCAAGTATGATTACGTGGAGATCTGGAGTGGTCTTTCCTCTGAGTCCAAACTACACGGCAAGTTCTGTGGCGCCGAAGTGCCAGAAGTGATCACATCGCAGTTCAACAACATGAGAATTGAGTTCAAATCCGACAATACTGTGTCCAAGAAGGGCTTCAAAGCACATTTTTTCTCAGGTATTCACATGTTGTGTGAGTGTGTGTACCCTGTTTCCCCGAAAATAAGACAGTGTCTTATTTTAAGGTGTTCTCCCAAAGATGGGCTAGGTCTTATTTTCAGGGGACGTCTTATCTTTCCTGTAAGTAGGTCTTATTTTCGGGAAAACAGGGTATTACAGATTTTCAGTGTGGATGGGCTTAAATTATATATTATCTATTTTTATATATAGATACCTAAAAATGTAAATTGGAAGTACAAAGAATACATGGCAGTTTACCATAGGGGTTAATAATACTTACTTACAAATTAGAATGCTACATATTAATAACAGAGACTCTTGATGAAACGTTGCCTCCAAACAATTAGATTTTACACAAAATCTAATCAAACATTATAAAGGTGGATACAAATAACATAAAAATAAGTATAATAATATTTTCTTACAGCTACTTTACTCATTACAAGTGGATGGGAATAAAAATACCAGGCTTCACACACATGGCAGATTTCTAAAAATAACTTTTCTTTGTTTTTATAAAGTGTGGTGCTATTTGAGCAACACGTTTGTAATTCTTATGATTTAGCAGTATGTCTTTTTATTTTATAGTTGTATTGTTAAGCCAGTATTAAAGTCATGCTTTGCCTCATCTCTATATAAATGATTGCAGTATGAAACTTAAAAATATGGAAATTTTAATTTTACAAAATTTAATATCTCATGAGGTATATTTACTGGTCTTTATTTCTGTGTTTGGAATTTAACAGTTTAACCAACTCAAACTAGATTTTTCTCTTAAAAAGTAGAAATTTGACAAAAAAAAACTCCCCAGATTTTATGAAAATATGTGAAAACATCAATGAAATTTCCATATTTTCTCAATCTCAGAACTTTGCTGTATTAGAACATTATTCTGAAACTTCAAAACTAGATAAAATTGTAATAAACCTAAGAGTGGCAATATATTTTGTCTTTTTAACTGGCAAGCAATTTAAAGCCACTGAATACCAATTATATTTTAATATTAGGCAATTTGGATTGAGTTAATTCAAAGTCCATTTATTCTGGTCCCCATGTGTTTAAAATTAATGAGATTTACAATGTCCTGGTTTGTCTGGGGTTTTCAGTGTAATTGAAGTTAATGGTTCGCAAACTCCATTGAGTTCCAAGTCATACAAAAAGTGCTTTTAAGATACAATGGATTTCAGCTCCCCTGCTCTTGTTCTTTTTCTTTCTCCCAGAGTTAATTACCTTTTAAAAATTTTTCTCAGGCATGCATTTAAGATTTATGTTATTCAAAGTACAATTTCAGTTTCCTATTTTAATGAAAGGGAAACTTTTTTAGGCTTCAAAGTTTAAATGATTCAATAGTTAAATAGAGACAAAATTATTTATCTTAAAGTCATCTAAATATTTGTTTAAAAAATTAAAATTATGAAATAATTCTGTCGTAATATTCCAAGTATTTGGGGCCCTTTTCATGTTACCTTAGATATATGTTTCATTTTAAAAGTTTTTGGGCACATGCCCCAAATATTCACTAGGAAATATAATTAAATTTAGCTGCTCTGAAAATTTTAAGTTCACTTTCTGGTATTATTGGTCAGGCAAAAGTTTTCAAATCTTCATAAAATAACACTGTTGCAATATATGATGAAATATATGAAAAAAGAACAGAGAAGAAAGCCCATGCAGAAGACGCCATTTTCTGGCATGTACGCGTGTCCAGGTATAGTCTTTCTTTTCTTTTCTTTTTTTTTATAATCTCTGTGCAGCTGTTTTTTGTGAAATCAACTGAGTGCCTTGGTTTTCCTTGGGGTCATATCAACTACTGTGCTGTAAATTGTGTTTACTAATATAATCATCTCAAGAAATCATCTGTTTTTAGTATTTATCAGAGCATTTGAAAAATATAGAAATTATTTACATGGCAATATTTAATCTTGAAAACATCTAGCCTAGATTGTTTGATGGAGTGCAGGCAGTTAGCTAAGCTGAACAAGGGAGTCCAAGGGCAAATTAAATCCCAGAATTCATGTTATGTTGCCACGTTCGTTTGTATATGTTTATCCCACAGATGAGGTAGTGAAGGAGCTAAGTGAGATGCTGGGTGGTAAGGACCACCTGAGCCTTCGTGGTCTTGGTACAGAGCATCTTGTTAGCCGTAGAGCTAATCGTGAACTGTGCACATGACATCAGCAACATGTTACTCCAGCACCCTTATGACCTGAGAAACAAGTGCAGACACACGAGTCACTTCTTTATTGTTGTTCTGTACAGTCAAAGACGATTATCATTAAGTATGAACTCTGTGTTCCCTTTTGAATATATTGAAAAGTCTTAGCAGTTTGTCAGATTCATATTTAAAATATTGTGGTTTGGGGAGAGTGTTTGAATCTATTTCACATTAAATTTCCTGGGAATTTCTGTTAGTGGGAAAGATGTTCGCTCAGGAAAAGAGAAGGTAAAAAATTTGCATTTGTAATAAATCGTTGCAGATTACTAGGAGATAGCAGCAAGTAAGGATTTAAATGCCGTAATAGCCTAAGTATGATGATTTTATGAAGTCACAGTTTATAAAAGATTATTCCTTTTAATAGATGTCTATTCACATTGAAAATATACATCACAGTACTCGTAATGTTTTAAATATTATATAATCACATATTAAAAGCCAGATAATTCACTGTAGCTGTATTTCTTGGAAAGTAACTATGTAAATCATAGTGATACTGGATTTTCCAAACAAAATAGAAGGAATTTTCAGTGTCAAAACTCAGTCACTATTGGACTATTAGGGGACTGGATAAAGCACATTACTGGGTTTATTGTCACAAACCCTTTTGAAAGAAATTTAGCATAGGACTATCTGGAGTCATTGTATTGACCACTCTGTTTGCCTCAGAAATAACCATTCTTGGGAATTTTTCTTAAAGAAATATTTCAGAATCTAAAAGAATGATTTCACTATCGTGAGTGTGACAGAGATGTGGTGCAGCCCAATGTTGGGAAGTAGGAAAATCGTGCAGAAGTTATAGCAAATGCTCTCTGTGGACTCTTCTTTAGGGCTCAACTACAGGTTGAACTTTTTTACCTAAAAAACTCAAACAATGTAACCCAATCGTGTGTACCTTTATATGAATCTGAAACAGAAAAGATGTTTCAAATGATTCCATGGTGTAAAAAATGAACATGATGAAATACGTACTAATGGAGTTCTAGTCTATGCACTACCATTGTGCAAACAGCCACGCACGTGGGCAGGAGCAGACCTGAAGGTCGCCATTCGAGATACACAGGTCACCGTGTTAAGGTGGAAAGCTGATGCATCACGGTTTTCTCCAATTTTTCTTGAAGAGATTTCCAGATTTTTTTCTTCTGGAGTTATATAAAAATAACTCCAGAAGAAAAACACTTATGAAATATCGTATTCCATAGCCGGGCATTGTGGTGGGCGCCTGTAGTCCCAGCTACTCGGGAGGCTGAGGCAAGAGCATCGCTTAAGCCCAGGAATTGGAGGTTGCTGTGAGCTGTGTGAGGCCACGGCACTCTACCAAGGGCCATAAAGTGAGACTCCGTCTCTACAAAAAAAAAAAAATATATCGTATTCCACTTACCTGTTGCCCAAGGTATTCCTACTGGGCAAACATTGCCTAATAGACTTTGATCATCTTTCCAGGTATAGGAATTTTTAAATCCATCTATTTACTCATTAGATAATGAATATTAACATAGGGTAATTTTGACAAAAGCATATTGAGGCCTGGTGCCTGTATGTCAGTGGTTAGGGCGCCAGCCACATACACCAATGCTGGTAGATTTGAACCCAACCTGCCAGCTAAACAACAATGACAACTTTAACAAAAAATAGCCGGGTGTTGTGGCGGGCACCTGTAGTCCCAGCTACTTGAGAGGCTGAGACAAGAGAATCTCCTAAGCCCAGGAGTTGGAGGTTGTTGTGAGCTGTGATGCCACGGCACTCTACCAAGGGCGATAAAGTGAGACTCTGTCTCAAAGAAAAAAAAATAGCTGGGCATTGTGGCAGGCGTCTGTAGTCCCAGCTACTCAGGAGGCTAAGGCAACAGAATCTCTTGAGCCCATGAGTTTGAGGTTGCTGGGCCCTCTACCAAGGGTGACATAGTAAGATTGTCTCAAAAAAAAAAAAAAAAAAAAGAAATTGAATTAAGTTTCTAAGTATCTTGTTACAATCAAGTTAATATGTTAATGTATTATATATATTAATCAAGAATTAATTTATGAAGACAGTTAAATGGTTATGTTTATAGCCAGTGTTATAAAATTTTTAGTAATTAATGGCTTTATGGAAACTTAACAAAGAATGTAATATGTTCAATTAATTTTTGCCATGTTCTTTTTCCAAGACCATCTAATAATTTTCAAATAATTTAATAATAATTAAAACATTTGCTAATAAGTGATTTCATATTATTTGGGAAGAAAATTTATTTAAAAATAAATTGTAGAGTTGGACACAGTGGCTCATGCCTGTAATCCCAGTACTCTGAGAGGCCAAGGTGAGTGGATCGCCTGAGCTTAGGAAGAGGAAAACAGTGTGAGCAAGAGCAAGACTCCATCTCTAAAAATAAGGCAGGTGTTATGGTGGGTGCCTGTAGTCCCAGCTACTTGGGAGGCTGAGGCAAGAGAATTGCTTGAGCCTAAGAGTCTGAGGTTGCTGTGAGCTGTGATGCCATAGCACTCTATCATGGGCCACAGAGTGAGAATCTGTTGCAAAAAATAAATAAATAAAATTTAAAAATAAGTAACTTGTAGTTTTCATGTAGTTAAGTGATATGGCAGGAAAAAAGGTAAAGAAATATATTTAAATCCCTAATCATCAGAGAAATGCAAATTAAGGCCACTCTGAGCTACCACTTAATTCTAGTGAGAATGGCCCACACCAGGACATCCTGAATATGCAGATGCTGGCGTGGATGTGGAGAGAAGGGAACACTTCTACCCTGCTGGTGGGACTGCAAACTGATACCACCTTTATGAAAAGAAATATGGAGAATTTTCAAAGAACTAAAAGTTGACCTTGCATTTGATCCCACAATCCCATTACTAGGTTTCTGCCCAGAAGAAAAAAAATGATTTTGCCACAAGGACATTTGCACCAGAACATTTATTGTAGCTCAGTTCACAATTGCCAAGACATGGAAGCAATCCAAGTGCCTATCAACTCATGAATGGATTAATAAAATGTGGTATAATGATTACTATGAAGTACTACTCAACCGTAAGAAAAGATGGAGACTCTTTATCCTGGATAGAGTTGAAACACATAATTCTCATTGAAGTTTCACAAGAATGGGGAAAAAAATCCAGTGTACTCAATGCTAACATGAGTTAGCAATATATAAACAACTGCACGCCCACACGAAAGAAAAACCCAAGTAGTCTAGTAAGGGGGAGGGAGGAGGACAGAAGAGGGAGGAGGGAGGGCGATCGGTGGGATCTCACCTACTGTGCACACAACGTGAGGGTGTTCAGCACAGCCCCTGGGTGAAGGGCTCAACTACAACTGGAACTTTACCTTAGAATTGAAAGCAGTGTAAACTAAAGATGTGTACCCTCATATTCATCTGAAATGTAAATAAAGACAGATAAATAAATAAATATCAATGTACAGAATGAAATAATGTATTTGTAGTATTTTGTCTACATAACATCTCATTATCTAATAAAATAATCGCATAAGAGATTTAGGTGGTTTTGCACATAGCCTCAGATTTTAAATAAGCATTTTAATTGAAAGGATAATTCTAAGAATGTGTTAGCAGAACAATTAACATGATTTCTGTCATTTTAATATCCATAAAATTAAGAAACACTCATATCAATTCTGATGAAGCATCATAAATTAGTCACAAAAATTGCATAGCTTGAAAGTTGGAAGTTATTGTATTTTACAGAAGAAAATTTAAAAGGCCTTGTGCAAAAATCAAAATGAAATGTGCTTTCTTGATTTCGTGGTATATTTAAAGACCAATGCAGTATAATTAAGAAATATTAAAACAAAGAAATTAGAAATGTCAAAGTAGGACTATTTGGACATTATGGGAAATCATGTGTCTATTTTTCTTTGTGTATTTGAGAATGTAATAACCTACGAATTTCCCGGAAGATTTGTAGTCCAACAATATATTACTGTTATTTTCTTGGACTGAATGAAATTTGTTATTATATTAACAATAATTATTTACTTAATATGGTAGTAAAGCCAAACTTAATTTTATGTAACGTTGTACTTGAAGTTTCCAAGTCTGCCTGAGCATACAAGATGTAGTTTACTTAATTTAAGTGGTAAAGAAAAGTTAACTGTGTTCTGCTCAGAGCAGAATTACTTTTTTTAATGGGTTAAACATAAAGGAACTATTAGTGGGACTTTATATATGTAAAAACAAAAATATTTGAGAACTTGACACAGTTTTATAAGCTTAATTATAGTATTCATTATTTGGGTGTAATGCAACAAGTGACTTCAGGCCGTGGGAGTTGAAGGCAGGCCTTCCACCTCTTTCAGCAGCCTCGTATTAATGAAAAGACTAGTTCTGACTCCTGCACTAGTGAAAACAGAATTTGAAGAACAAATCCCATTTAATAGCAGTCTCCCTCGGGGATAAATACAGTGGGAATGTGATCTATTACTGATGTGCCTAATGACTGCTCAGTGGCAGAAATGGAATCAAATCCCTGACTCCCCATTTGTTTCTGTCTGTAACAGATGTAGGAGTCAGATAAAATAATTTGTGTCTTGCACACATTTACATTATTTCAGATGGTCTGCTTGTCTTATCTGCCTTTCGCTGTGTGTGGATATTTCCTTATAATTGTTCTGTTAGGTCTAGGCTAAAGTAGAAAAATACCAGTTAACTCCTGGCAAATTTCTGGGCTGCAAGCCCTCAACAAAATGGAGTAAGTCTGGTTCACTTCCAAGATAGATGGGAAAGTACTCACTAACTTCTTGCTTGACTAACTCCCCTGAGAAACCGGGAAGTACCAACTATCCCTGGACTGACTTTTAAGAAATACTAGGTGGGGAGGATATTAAAACAAAGAGGTATGACGTATGGCTAACTAACTGCAAAATTCTGATTCTGGACAATGCTTGCTTGGTACTCCACCCGGATGCACTTTGACAGCCTGCGTGTCAACCAGGATGCAGACTAAGCCTAGAAATCTTGACCCCTTAAGCACTTGGGGCTGCTCTGAGAAACACCCTGCTGGGACGCTGAGGCAGTCACCGGAGGCTCTTCAATGAAAGGACTCTGCTGTACATTTGGCTTGTTTGGCTGTGTGGTCTTTGCGGAACTCTTAGGCACAATATTTCTTGTATGTGAATTTTCCCATAGAGCTTTTGCTGGTATTTGTAGATGAAATCGAACCCAGTATAACTGATAAAACTTTAAATATTAGTGTGATTTAATGACAAATGGTGAAACTACTGCAGCTTTCTCATTTGATTTTTGAATCCTGCTTCCAAGTTTCTGTGACTAGTGGAATTGAAGTATCTGCATGTTTATTGAAAGAGCGAGTTGTCTCTGTTGTAGCTCTTGGAGGAGTTTACTTGTGCCTTTTGAAGGGGATTATTTACACGGCGGTTCTGAGTTGAATCTGTGTGTGCTCTGCTGTGTGCAAGTGTTTATTTCAGGTCCTGAACATTCAGCTGGAGCTATCTGCTCGTGTGTGTTTCAGTTCTGTTGCATGGACTGTCGACTTCTTTCTCCTACAGATAAGGAGGCTCTCTGCAATGAGAAAATTTTTATTTTTGAATCTTGCAAGAACTTGATGCAAGTTGCCACTTCAGTTCCACCCAGTATGTATTATTCACAGTCTCACAGCCTGGGACAGGCTCGGAGGTGCTGCAGGCCCCTGGGAGGTGAGGGGGGGGACACCCCCTTTTTCCCTGATGAGGGACCTTTTTCTGTATCTAACCCAGAGGAATGGAAAGCGGTTATGTCCATTCCAAAGAAAGGACTAATTTCCACATGCAGAAAATAAATGTTTATTTCTCCTGAACAAAACATTTATTTCTAGCACTAATAAGAACTATATAATACTGCTTCCTTATTTTGTGTCTAGTGTATGAAAATGCCAGAAAATTTCACATAAATTATTGATAGACTTCTCAATTGTGTAATTTATTATGCAGACACTGTGAGAGACATTTAAAGCCCTCCATCTGCCTTACTTTTCTCCTTTCTTGGATTCTCATTCTTCAAAACACAAAGTTGTTGCCCTGAGAGCAGAAGAGGAAGTGAAAATGGAAGTCAGTTGTGCTTCCTAACAGTTTTTCCCCTAGTTAGGTGACCTTTGTAGGGGAAAAAATATAGAATGTGCCAGGCGCGGTGGCTCATGCCTGTAATCCCAGCACTCTGGGAGGCGGAGGCAGGTGGATTGGTTGAGCTCAGGAGGTGGAGACCAGCCTGAGCAAGAGTGAGATCCCATCTCTAAAACAAGCCAGGCGTGGTGGTGCGTACCTGTAGGCCCAGCTACTTGGGAGGCTGAGGCCGGAGGGTCACTTGAGTTCAGGCGTTTGAGGTTGCTGTGAGTTGTGTCACCAGAAACACCTGGATAATTTCAAGAATCCCAGTGACTTCTTGGGATTCTCTTTCCATGTGACTCTGACACATAGGCAGCTTTAGCACCTGCTGCTCATGTGGGCATGGTGACGTTCCTCTGCTGCTTTCAGTCACTCCTTCATTAGTCTAGCTTTGAACTTGAGCTTAAATTTCAATTAATCCATAAATACATTATAGCACATTCAACTTTCATGTGACTTTGATTAAATTAAATTAGGCAATATCAGATGTGGGGAAGAAGGCAAGAAACAGTGTTAACCTGGGAAAGTAAAAAATAACAGATGCTTAGGCAGATGTGACTATATAAATAATAACAACCCATCTTCTTCCCATCTTTCCTCCTCTACTTCTTCTTTTCTTCCAAAAATTATTGAAATTACTATTTTCCAGCACAACAGAAGTATGATAATGGGCTACATAGCCCTGGCTTTACTTCAGGTTTTATGCCCCTTTAGTGACCATCACCTTAGTCAGTTTATGTTCTATCAAATCTTCAAACTATTGTACTTTGAAATATCATTTAATGACTTGACAGTTCCACTACAGTGAAGTTTAGACATTGGGAGTATTTTACGTCTTGGCAGAGTTTTCATTATGAAATGATTGTGGATTTAAACACTCAAACAGTAATGCACATGTTACTGAGTAACATATGTGCACAGGTTTGTCTTTTAACCTTTTTGTGTCCCTCATGTATGGCCATTCAGACGCTACTGATAACATGGTGATTCCGGAGATCTCTTTCCTCCAGAGGGCTGGTCTCTGCGCAGTCCGTCTCGTCACCAGCCAGTTACAGATGTGAATTAGTTTCCTCCAAGCTACTTTACTTACCATTGTTAGGTTTCTAAACAACTCTCAAAAACCTGGCTGAGCTGGAGTTCAACTAAAGCTCATCCTATCAGGTCTTATTTTAAGTACAAAAACCATCATTCTGTAAATATTTTCATAGAGATTACTATTTCAGAGTAATTCTGGCACCATAATTTTTTTAATTGACTCTTTCCATTTACCAAAGATAAAGTGTATTTCTGAGTCAGAGGGAAGCATTTTTTTTCTGATGCTTCTTAAGTAAATAGCCCTGGCAAATTTATAGTAATACAATATATTTAAATAGTTTACTGCTTAACTTTCAGTATTAGAAAATGCGGTCACTCGCACCATGGTGGTAGGAAGTATAGTTTACCAGCCACCCTTTCTGGATAGGTCTCTCAGAATTTATAAACTATTAACATTATTCTCACTGTTGTTCTAGTTAAGGAAATAGGGGTTCAAAATTATGATGAATTGCTCTAAAATTGATTTTACAAAACTATTTCTCTATTTAGACTTTGGATTTTTATACATTTTGGCATTTGGTGCTCTTTTAAAGAATAATTTTCTTTCTTTTTTTTAGAGAGAGTTTCACTTTGTCACCCTGGGTAGAGTGCCATCGCGTCATAGCTCACAGCAACCTCAAACTCTTGGGCTTAAGTGATTCTCTTGCCTCAGCCTCCTGAGTAGCTGGGACTACAGGTGCCCGCCACAACACCGGGCTATTTTTAGAGATGAGGTCTCGCTCTGGCTCAGGCTGGTCTTGAACTCCTGAGCTCAAGCAGTCCACCTGCCTCGGCCTCTCAAGTGGTTGATTTCAGGCATGAGCCACCGTGCCTGGCCAGAATAATTTTCTTTATTCTGCTTTTTATGTTGTTTTTTCATAGTACGTGCTAGAAGAGCAGTGGATAAGTCACAAACACACTGATTCTGATGTCTCCTTTAAAACCTGAGATTGCCTGTATGTATTTGAAATATTCTGATACAGCCAGCACTTGAATAGCTCTTTGAAGCATGTATGGTCTATGCCATGTAATCCATCTCCCAAAGGAGAAAAGTAGATGCACTTTTACAAACTGACGCCAGGTTCTCTAACAAAAACATCTTCCCTACACCTATTTCCGTAGAGTAAATATTGATTTGATAAAAAAGGAAAAATAGCAGACTGTGCATGCCACCGGGAGCTCACCAGGAAGAGCAGCTGAGAGAGTAAGATTTGAACCCAGCCTGAGTTCTGTGACTGTCATGTGTCCCTCCTGTTCCTTCTGTGTGGGAGTGGTGGGCGCCTGAGTGACGTGCCGTCAGACCGTGTGTTAGGAGCAGGCTGCCAGTTTTGACTATAAGGGACGAGCCAGCCGTAGGACGACAGCCGCCGTGATAGCTGACGCCTCCCCCTGCACAGACCGCTTGTTAATCTAGCTTGCTTTTTTCCCCTGTAGTGAATTTGTTGGCTGTTTCTTAAAGCTCATATTTCCTAGTCTAACCTTCACTTCTAGCGCACTAAAAGCCCTTTTAGGGAATTGCGTATTAATGAACTGGAGTGCCAGAGTAGATTTGTTTAAAATATATAAATTAATTTTCTTCTTGAGAGTAGTCTAATGATGCTTTTTCCTGTCTTGGAATGTTATGGAATGTGCAGATTCATTAATGCTAAGCACAACTGCAAGGTTAATGGGAAAAAAAATCAACCACAGTAGTTACACTGAATGATTTTTTTTGAAGTGATTACATACAAACCTTGGAGCCTTGTTTAGCCTCTGTCTATACACCATGGTAAATATTTGAATGATTTCCCTCTTACTTAAATACTACTCCTTGCCTTTATTCAAACTATACACAATTTTAAGTTCCTTTTTCAAAATTAGCAATAAATACTTAGGAGGAATTTGCAAAAAGATCTGTCGATTTCCTCCTCCTTCTCATCAGCATAGGAATGAAAGAGGATTACAAGTTGTCATTGTAGCACAAGTGGTCACGGACACCCAACCCATGGTGCAAGGCTTCAAACTAAACAAAGAAAGGGTAAAACTAAGAAATTATAATTTTTTTTTGTTTTATGTTGGGAATGGGAAAAGCTGTAACTTAGTTTACCCTTTGCCAATGTTAACCACAACTAAATGACTCTCCTTCAACATTCTTTGTTTTTAAAATTACTTACTAAACTATGGGGTTTATCTCTCTGCTAGACAAAGATGAATGTTCTAAAGACAACGGCGGGTGTCAGCACGAGTGCCTCAACACGATGGGAAGCTACACGTGTCAGTGTCGTAACGGCTTCGTACTACATGAAAATAAGCACGATTGCAAGGAAGGTATGAGAAGGGACACTCTTTTCTTGGTAACACGTAGTATTTCACATTGTCTGGGTAAAGCACTGCTTCTAAGTAAAGTTCATCATTTCAGTGAATGATATCTTGGTTGACTATTCAAATGGCCAAAAAAAAAAAAATTGTGTAACGTCCAGACGTCCCAGCAGTACTGCTGGACCCGTCCTTCACACGTAGGTGGCATTAGAGTATAACAGATGCAGAAGTTGCTGCGATGCCATCTGGTAGCCAGAGAAGCCCCTATTATTCCAAGTCTCTGTAGAGCAGACTTATAACACTGTCCATATTCCAACCTAATTCAGTTAAATGTTTAACATTTCATGTAATATCCATCCCCAAAATACTCACATATGTGCTACTTCAGTGACTCTCTTTGAAATACCAGGAGTATCAGACTCAAATGCCGACCAAAGGAAAGACATTTGAAAGTGGTAGAGACTCTGTCATTTGAAGTTTTAAGTCATGGTGTTGGCCCCAAAATGTATACTAGTAGCACAAAGATACCTACCAGATTTTGTCCCCAACACCTTACAAATTCCAAGATCTCTTGAAAATGATGATCTTACTCCCCTCAGCCACTATGATGAAAAGATCACTGACGGGGGTCATGTGGGAACAAGAAATACTCATTCCATTCTTACTTCCCTTGAGGGTCTCATCTTGAATTTTCTACTTGAATTTGATTTATACCTCTTTTGAAAGGAGAATTACCAAGACAAATTTTATAACTTTAGCCAGCAGCATGTAGAATGGCGGTTAGATAACAACCTTGGTGTACCTATTCAAATCATATTCTAATTAATATACTAGTCTAGTAATTTAAGTCATTAGAGATTATTCTGATTGATCTTTGCTCCATTCAGCTCTGTTCAAATACGATCACGTGTCAGTGATCTTTTCTCATTTTCCATTGAGAAATGGCACTGTGCAGAGTCATATGCAAGCAGAATTGTGTTTCCTGTATGAGCACTATATTTGTGGCTTAGTAATATATTCTATTAAATTAGTAGGTTGGGCAACAGGCCAGTTATTTTTCCCCAGACATGAAGATAATTCAGAAGAAAAGAATGAGACAAATGAGGCAGCTTTTGCAGATTGTATGGGTAGCCTGTGGCTCACAGGTAGCAAATACATCTCTGGTTATAGAAGCTAAACTTTCTTTCAGATAAAATGACGTCCAGGTACCTCTAAATGAAGTTCATCCCTATTGCTAGGAAATGGGTGGGATTTTCTTTAACCTCTGCTATCACACATGCTTTCTGTATAGTTTAGCAGAGAACCTCTGAGCTTTCTCTCAGGCTACTTGCCAAATTCTGCAGAGTTCACATTTCACGTGGCAAGGCAAAGAGGGACAATGGAATAGAAGCCCTGTCAGGACTGGGACCAAACTTCTGAGACTGTTGTCTTGATACCATTTCCGTAGATAGTTTGACAGGAGCTGAATTTCACCTATCTCTTTTTCTGTGATGAATTCAGATCTTTGCATGGAAACTTCGCACAATGATGGCAGGTGTAGTCTCAAGGAGTGAACAATGGCCGCAGCCACAGCAGCAAGGACAGAAGCTAAGGCTGGGCACGCGTCCCTTGTTTGCAACGGTCTAGAGTAGAGAATCCCAGTCTAAACCAGGTGTAAAGGGTACAGCATCATAAACCACATGGAATGGAAAAAGTCTAAGAATATCAAATATCTTTGAAATTTGATATTAACAACGTGGAATGGTCTCGTCTACAATGACGTTATTTTCATTCCAAAAAATAAACAAACTAAAAAAAAGTGCTGATTGAATGAGATACTCTTTGAAGTTAGCTCAGAAGCTGTCTCCAGGACTAGTAGCTGTTCACTTATTTTTCCCTGTATTCTTCTTTTTGCTTTGATAAAATTAAGGCTTGTTTATCTTAGTAGCTAAAATTCTGAGTTAGGTATTCAGGTGTACACTTAGCTAAAGGAGAGGGGAAAACGTAAATATGTGATTCATAACTTGTCTTAAGGACGTTAGCTGTGAGTGATGTTTCAGTTAATAGAAAAAAAGAATTGGAAATGGCATGGCCCAAGGTTTTTCTTGGGGTGTTGTGTTAATATCTCACACATACCCAGTGTTGATATTTTTGATTGTCGATATCTCTTGCTCTGGAAAAGTCTGAGCTACAGACTCCTTAGTTGAAAAGCAGGTTCAGTTTTGTTTAGCATTTATTATTTATTGCTAATAAATAAATGTGAGGCAGACAGCAAACGTTGACGGTGAGGAGCGCTGTACTTCCCACAGCAGCGGAGTGTGGCAACAGTGGCGTGACAGCCGGTCTGTCATTGGGAAACTCTCCAAACAGGGGAGCAGGAACACGGGCCGCTGGCACTCGGGCCAATCCCAGGCTGGATTTCTGCACTAACTCGTGTTCCGGTTCTTGGCACAGCTGAGTGTGAGCAGAAGATCCACAGTCCCAGTGGCCTCATCACCAGCCCTAACTGGCCCGACAAGTACCCCAGCAGGAAGCAGTGCACGTGGGAAATCAGCACCGCCCCTGGCCACCGCGTCAAATTAGTAAGTGAGCACAGCCGTTTCCTTTCCAGTATGCTGACTGCCCCTGTCTTTTGTGGCTGGCACTCGGAAATAAAATAAAATGTTTATTCAATCAAATTGAATCACTAGGCAGCTGGAAAAAATGTTCCTTCTTGTGCTTTCCTACCTACACTAAACAAATCCTTGCTTTTATAGGTCAAGGTGACAGGGTGGATGCTTCACAAGTAATTACTGGAAGTCCCTGCAGTAGGCTACACTTCCCTGTGTGTTACTGGTAATGATGTTTCCAAATGTGGAAAATAAATGAAGTAACGAAAAAGAAATCAGAAATTCAGCAGGAAAGTAATAGAATAATAATTCACTTAAACTCGGCGTAGTATGTATGTTCTGCTGGTGGCACCACAGATGCAAAGCATACGTGTTTGAGTATAATCTAAAGAAATAAAATTAGAGGACTATAGACATTTTAACAATGTCCTGCAATTTGCTGTTCTCGGAAGCAGATCAAGTGGGCTCTCTAGTTGAGGACAAGTATTGTCTGGGGACTTAGCTCCCTGAAGCAGTCCAGTCCTGACGCTTTTAACACTTCTGTTAGGACCCTTCCCTCCAGTGAATTTTTTTTCTTTTTTTTAACAGAAAGGCCTTATTATCAGAGACAGTTGCCACGCCATTCACGTTCCCAGCATGGAGTGGACTTTCCAGACAGAGATTGGGTTCCCATCAGCCCCTCTGCTGAAGGGCGCTGGTGCTGAGATGACAGCCCCGTGGGGATGCAGCTACTTTTCAGTCCTGCCCACGGCCCTGATTGAGAGAGGAGCCCTCTGAACCTTACGGAGAAATACAGAGGCAGCGTCCTTCTCAGCAGTGCAGTTATTAAGGGAGTCGAGGAAATAGATTTTAACAAAGACATTTCCTTGGGTAGAGTAAAATTTTGTTTGGTTTCATATTCTTTATCTTTAGAGAACTTCCTTTTATAATGTATATACGGAGTATGTATAATGGCCCTTTTGAAAGCAGTTTCATGTGTATAGAACTTTAGGGTGACAGTTCACTTTCTTCATTTTTTAAACACCTGACTCCACTATTTCTCACCTTTTATAGATTCTTATAATTGTTTTGTAAAACTTACCTTTATTTATGTGTAAGTAATGATACTTTTTTCTTTGGCTGCCTTACAGATTTTCTGGTCATTAGAGGTTTAGGTAACGTATCCAGGTGTGTGTGTCCGTCTGCGACATGTCTCTGGTCAGGGAAGCCCTGGGGTTTATTCTCTGCATTTGTTGAGTTCTTGCATCTGTGTTGTGTCATTAATCTTGAAAGCTCCCGACCTTTATTTCTTCACATAATTCTTCTGCATCACTGACTCTCTTCTTCTGGGATTCAAATTACACCTATGCCAGATTGATAAATCCTGCAAATCTTGGATGTTCTGTTCATTTTTTGTCATTCTTTGTAATTTCTTTTGAACTATCTTCAAGCTTAATGACTACTTCCTCGGCCATCCTAAATCTATTGAAAAACTTGTCAAAAGCATTCTCTATCTTTCTTACCATATATATATATTTTTATTTCTAGCGTTTACATTTGACTCGTAATCATAGTTTCCATTGTGTTACTCTGTCTGGGCTGCCTTAACGATATACCACAGACTCCTTGCTTAAATAACAGAAATGTATTTTCTCACAGTTCTGAGGACTAGAAGTCTAGCTTTTCCGAGCTGGTGTCCAGTGCGGTCTCTTATTCCTGGTGTGTGGGTGGCCACCTGCCCCCGAGTCCCCACAGGCCTGGCCTTGGGGTGACACTGTGGGGAGAGAGGACACTCCAGAGTCTGTCCCTTGTCCAATTGACACCAGCCCTGTGGCACTAATGCTCCTCCCGTGGCTTCATTTGGCCATAATTCCATCCCTAACTGTGCTGTCTTTAAATATGTACAGTCACATTGGGGGTTAGGGTTTCAACATACGAATTTTGAAAGAGCACAGTTCAATCATAGCACCATCTTTCTGCTGAGATTTCCCATCTGTTCTGATACATCCCCGCGTTGCTCTGTTCAGCCTTGTAACCGTAGTCTTTTCACATCCCGTTTGCTATGAGCAGGGCTGTGTCTCCAACTGCTGTGTCCGGTGCTCTCAGCAGAGTGCTGTGGTGCTATTGTTGTTGTTGTTGTTGTTTGTTTTGTCCTGGCCTTTTTGTGCATCATGTAATTTTTTTTTTTTTTTTTTTTTTTTTTGCCGGGGCTGGGTTTGAACCCGCCACCTCCGGCATATGGGACCGGCGCCCTACCCGCTGAGCCACAGGCGCCGCCCGTATCATGTAATTTTTAATTGAATACTAAGCATTGTGTATAACAGTAGACGGACGTTCTCCCTGGAAGTGGGGGCATCTCTTTTAGTTAGGCCGTTAGTGGGTGGAAGTGTTCAGGGCATCTACTTGGAGCACTTTTCTTGGCCCTGTCTTTGCCATCAGCATGGCCACTGGCTCCACAGGCCTTTGCTGCAGAGTGGAGGCTGGATCAGAGGTGTCTGCTCAGCCTTCCACTCTCAGTTTCTCTGTTCGCGTCCTCCACACATGGTGTCTCCGTGCTCTCTTCTTTTCCTCTGTGGCGGATGGCAGCTGCTTGTCCCCTGGGGTGTCTGTCTGGTGGAGAAGGTGAGGAACTCTCGGCTGTTCCAGGCAGCCCTGGCCCCAGCCCTGCACGGCTGGGTCTGAGGCTGGGCCTCCTCTCTGTGATAGTGCCAGGCTCTGTGTGTGTTCCCTGCACGGCTGGGTCTCAGGCTGGGTCTCCTCTCTGTGATGGCGCCAGGCTCTGTGTGTGTTCCCTGCACAGCTGGGTCTCAGGCTGGGCCTCTTCTCTGGGCCTCCTCTCTGTGATGGCACCAGGCTCAGTGTGTTCCCTGCACGGCTGGGTCTCAGGCTGGGCCTCCTCTCTGTGATGGCGCCAGGCTCTGTGTGTGTTCCCTGCACGGCTGGGTCTCAGGCTGGGCCTCTTCTCTGGGCCTCCTCTCTGTGATGGCACCAGGCTCAGTGTGTTCCCTGCATGGCTGGGTCTCGGGCTGGGCCTCCTCTCTGGGCCTCCCCTCCATGCTGGCCCCTCTGCATATTCTCTGAATGAGAATATGTAGAGGGGAATATGGCTCTGCATATTCTCTGTTGGTCTTCTTTGGAAAGGACTTTCTTTTCCCTGCCCCAGTGACAGAAGATCTCAAGTGTGATTGGTTAGTGTCCCACATCCAGGACTTCCCCAAGGGCTAAAAGGTTTTGGTTTTGTTCATTGGTTTTGTCTAGTTTATTTTTAACCTTTCCAAGGCCTGTGGTTGGTCTGCACCTTGGCCCTGGAGGTGACAAGGTTTTCTGATGCTCTCTCGGAGGCTTAGACTGATTTGCACATCAGGACTGCAGCAAGCCTTGTGCCTTCCTCACTGCTGTGGCCGCTCCCCTCCCCAAGCCTGCAGCAGCAGGAAAGACCTCTTGTGGCTCCTGCTCTGTCCATAGTCTGTCTGGGAGAGGGGTCTGCCAACCGGGCCAGCTTCCTCGTGTCTGCAGCTCCCAGGTTGTGTGGCCTACTCTCACTCCACCTGACCTTAGGGATTTGTCACAAGTTTGATCTGAATGCCTTTTACCCAAGTATACGACACCAGCATCTCTTTTTCCTGTGGTCTGCTGGAGAGGGCCCAGCGCACGTCCCATCCTTTTGTGGGAGGAGCCTGACACTGAACAGATTGAGACGGCGAGGCTGGTCTGTGACCGCTGCTCTGGGGTGTGCTCAGGCACGGTGGGGATTCTTCCCAGCTTGCGGGTAGGGTAGAATCAGTGCCAGCTGCAGGGGTCTGTGCCGGGGGATGAGAACTGGTGATGTGTCCCAGTTTCAGACACCACAGCCTTGGTTCATTCCTGAGTGCGCCTATCTCAGCTCAGGCACCTCCTTCCAGCTCCAGGACGGCCTGTTCCTTCACTGATTCCAGGCTTTCTTCACATGCCAGGATTCTGCTTGACATGGGGAAACAAAGCATGTCTGGTTAACAATCCTGCTTGCTGGTATCCTAGGAAGATAATATTCAGAAGCTTAATGACAGCCTTCGTGCCAGTGCTGATCTTTGTTTGGGGTGTTTGAATTTGTGGTATGTGTGGAGGTGGTTATGGTGTAAACCAGGTCATTACCACGCATCAGATTTATCATGTTACTGCCACTTCAAAGTTCCCGAAGCCCTCCTGCCGCGTCACTCAAGTTCATGTAAAAACTGACTCTTAGTGTCACCCAGAAGGTCAGGGTCAATAGAAAGAGTGTTAAACACCTTAGCTGCTAACCCCAAGTGATATTAATATTTTGACTCTATATTTTGTAACTTAACCAGTTCAAATCATTTACTCACCTACTTAAAATACTTTGACGTTTATTATTATTTATTATACAGGAAATTTCATCAAAATGCTACGTTGTATAAAATGAATACGTTTTGCCTGATTTCTTTGTGAACCTTAATTTTCCTGGAAGAACTTCAACCTGAACTGAAGTTTAGAAAATAGATTCCAGTGAAACTTGAAAAATCATGAAATCTTTTAATCTCCCTGGACCAAGAGCAGATACTTACCTACCCACCAGAGCTTTCCTGAGCCAGGGCAGAAAGGAAAAACAAAGAAAATATTCGATGTCTCTGGGAATACAATGGACCCTTCTGTACAACTCGGGGTGGGAAAGTGAGGGAACTTCTTTTTTTAACATTTTTTTTTTAATTTGACAGAACAGCATGCATTTACCATGTACAACATGATGTTTTGATGTTTATGTACTTTCTGCAATGACTAAATCTAGCTAATTAACAAAGTTCATATTTGATTATCTTTGTGGTGAGAGCTCTGAATATCCACTGTCTTAGCATTTTCAAGACTACAATATACATAGTGTGATTAACTATCATAGTGTAACTAACTGTCCTTGCCACACAGTACAGCAGAGCTCCGGAGCTCACTCTTTCTATCCAGCTGCAACTTTGTATCCTGTGCCACTAATGAAGGGATTTTCTTCTTGTCACGGCTGACTGGTATTCCAGTGGGTGTGTATCCAGCCTTGCCTTCATTGCCTCTTCTATCCGTGGACACCCATGTTGATGCCAGTCTTGCCTGGTGTGAGCCGCGCTGTAGTCGGCTCCAGAGTGCTACGTCTCTTTGACACACTGACATAGTTCCTTTGAATATAAATCATTAGTGGGATTCCTGGATTACATGGTAGTTGTATTTTAATTTTTTGAGGAAACTTCAAACATTATTTAAAAATAAAGCCTATACTAATTTACATTTCCACATCCTTGCAACGTTTGTTATCCTTCGTGCTTTTGATAATAGCCATTTTAATGGGCTATTGCAGACAGTATCTTATGGTGGTTTTAATTTGCGTTTCCCTGATGATAGTGACATTACACATTCCTTCATACACCTGTTGGTCATTTGTACCTGTTCTTTGGAGAAAAGTCTGTTGAGGTCATTATCCCATTTTTAAATTGGCATGTGTGTTTTCTCACTGCTGACTTATCTGATTTTCTGTTTTTGATATTAACACTTTATCTGATAAATGGCTACAAATATTTTCTCACAGTCTATAGGTCATCTCTTCATTCTGTTGATTGCTTCCTTTGCTATGTAGAAACTTTTTAGTTTAATGTAACCCCATTTGTCTATTTTTGCTTTTGTTACCTGTGCTGTTGGGATACAAAAAGTCATTTTCCAGACCAATGTCATGAAGCTTTTTCTGTGTTTTCTTTAGTGATTTCATAGTTAGGGGTCTTACATTTAAGTCTTTGCTCTATTTAGAGCTGATTTTTTTTATACTGTGTGACGTAAGGGTCAAGCTTGTTCTCCCACATGTGAATAGTCTGTTTTCCCAGCACTATATGAAAACTGTCCTTTCCACATTGCATGTCCTTGGCATCTTTGTCAAAATCAGTTGGCTGTAAATTCATGAATTCTTTTCTAGACTCTATTCTGTTTTACTGGGCTGGGTGTCTGTTTTTATGTCAGTACCAGTACCATGCTGTTTGGTTTACTATAGCTTTGTAGTATATTTCGAACTCATATAATATGCTTCTAAATTTTTCCTTTCTTCTTATTTTTGAAGATTGCTTTGGCTCTTTGGGGTATTGTACAGTTTCATACAGTTTTTAGAATTTTTTTTTCTATTTTAGTGAAAATGTCATTGCTGTTACCTTTCATTAATGTTTTACAGTTTTCATGGTAGAGATCTTTAACCTCCTTGGTTAAATTTATGTGTAAGTATGTTATTCTTTTTTATTAAATATAAATGGGATTGTTTTCTTGACTTCTTTTCAGAGAGTTTGATGTCACTATACAAGAATGCTATGAATTTTTGTCTGTTGATATGATATCCTGCAACTGTATTGAATTTGTTGATTAATTTCTAACAGTTTTTGGTGGAATCTTTAGGGTTTACTCTCATTGGTCTATGATGGTCAAATGCAAAGAGAAACAATCAATTGAACTTCTTCCTTTCCAACTTGGATGATTTTTTTCTTTCTTTCTCTTGAGTAATTGCTCCTGCAAAGACCTGAGTACTCTATTGAAAAGAAGTGGTAAGAGTGGACATTTTTGTCTTGTTCTGGATCTTAGAGGAAAAATTGTCAGCTTGTCTGTTGATTATGGGTTTCACATTATGTACTTTTCTTATATGCCTAATTTGTTGAGAGTTTTTATTGTGAAAAGATTGTAAATTTGTCAATTTTTTTCCATTTGTTGAAAACAGTGTTTTTTCTTTCATTCTGTTAATGTGGATCATGTTTATAGATTTGCATACGTTGAACCACCTTTGCAACTTTGGGAATTCCCACTTGATCATGGTGAATGAGCTATTAAATGTGCCGTTGAATTTGGTTTGCTTGCATTTTGTCTAGAATTTTGCACCTATGTTCATTTCATAAGTGATACTGTGGCCTGTAGTTTTCCTTTTTTTGTGGAGGTGAGGTAGTGTCCTTAGCTGCCTTGGGTAATAGGGTAAGGAGACATTTGTAAATGGTTTACCCTATTCAGTATAGGGTAAAATTTTGTGATACTATTTTTAAAAAATTAGAGGACCTAGCAGTTACGGTTAACAAGAATTACAATAAAATTCAGTGTCCTTTGTAACCCCTGAGCGCTGTGGTGTGCCGTGTCTGCAGTGCTCACTGGCTGCGGTGTGTTGAGTCCACTGTGTGATTGTTCAGCCCTCACACGGCAGCAGGACAGCTGAGCCGTCATAGACCGCTATGGCCACTATGGCACAGGCTGATGGAATGTGAGACTTGGCGTCACCGTGCGGGTATTGTCTTTTGTGCACGGTTGGTGGTACCTATTGCTGAACAGTGAATTAGCCCTGAACTTCTTGCCTTCAAACAGCTATTACATCTCATGGTTGTCACCTGCCTGAGTGGCACTTTACTGGCAGTTCTTCTGTCACCAGTGGCATTCATGGAGGTTGGTCAGTGACTCTCACTCGAGGCATGGTCTAATTTGAAGGGGAAAGATGGCTTCGGTTGTACATCTGTCACCTTGGGAGGGAGTTCTGGAAAGGCTGACTCATCCTGGGCCACCAGATCCCTACACTCTACCCCCAGCGTTGTGGTCTCAGAGGAACCAGAGTCCTCACTGGCAGTCCTGGGCCCCAGAGGGTGTTCCAGGAGGGCACAGGAGCCTCAGAAGCCCCTGAACATCACCTGTGAACATTCTGTTGATAAAAGTAACCAGTGAGGCTGACCGGGGCTCAAGGGCGGAAAAGTAAACCTAATTTTTATTGGGAGGAGTAACAAAGAATTATGTAGACATTGTTAATCCCCCACATGCATTTAAAGGCAGCACACAGTGGAGGAAGTGAGGACAACAGAAAGGAGTCACTGCAGTACGCTCTCGTGAAGAGTCTGCCGCAGTCCAAACGTGTAGCCAGAATACTAGTAGGTGAAAGTCCACCACCTAGTACACAAACAGGAAATGCTTCAAGGCGAATTTTTTTTTAATGCCAGATTAAATACTGTCCAATAATAAAAAGTAATAATTTGAATATGATGACTTAAATTATGTTTATACTATATAATAAACGTATTAACTTTTGCCCTTACAGTAATGCAAAATATGAAAATTAAAAGAATATTGTTGTATTTAGAAGTGAGCATTTTAATAGTGGAGGATATTTTTTGTATTCCCTCACATGTTTTTTCTGATACACACTTTCTCTCTCACCTTTGTAAAACCCCAAACCAGGTCAGGTGAGGTTGGTCCCACCTGTAATCCCAGCACTCTGGGAGCCAAGACAGGTGGATTGCCTGAGCTCATGGGTTCAAGAGCAGCCTGAACAGAGCGAGACCTCATCTCTAAAAATAGTCAGGCATTGTGGAGGCCACCTATCGTCCCAGCTACTCGGAGTCTGAGGGAAGAGAGTCACTTGAGCCCAAAAGTTTGAGGTTGCTGGGAGCTATGATGCCAGGGCACTCTACTGTGGGCGACAAAGTGAGACTCTGTCTCAAAAACACAAAAAAAATCCAAACCACTCTCTTCATATAAATGAAGCAAGCTGGGATCCAGAGATGCTGGGAGCATCCTTTAAAACATTAAAAAAAAAAAAAAAAGAAAATAGAGCACTCTTGGGCGGCACCTGGGGCTCAAAGGAGTAGGGCGCCGGCCCCATATGCTGGAGGTGGCAGGTTCAAACCCAGTCCTGGCCAAAAACTGCCAAAAAAAAAAAAAAAAGGAATTGCAATTTTTGCTATTTATTGAAAGTGCCCCACAAATGGTAAAATGTAGCTTGACTAGGAATATCTTGTGCCACATAAAAAACTGCACTTGGGCCAAACAGCACTGGATTCAAGTTGGAGTCAGAAATGAAACATAGGAAGAGGAAGCAGACCCGGGGGATTTACGTGACTTGGCAAGGGTATAAAGCTCTAGAGTCTGGCCCTCAAACCCAGGCATTCTGTGTCTGCATTTTATCTTATTTCTCATTAAAGATCCCTGCATTTGAAAGGAAAGGGATTCATAATTGCCATGTGTGTGTTCTCAGATAGAATTTACATGGAAAACAAGTATAGTCATCCCTCTGCTTCTGTGGGGGCTTGGTTCCAAGACCCCACTGGTACCCATATCCACAGATGCTCATATCCCTGACATAAATGGTGCCATATTTACATGTAACCTAAATACACCCTCCCATATTTTTGGAATCATCTCTCAGTTACCTACAAGGCCTAATACAATGTAAATGCTGTGTAAATGGTTGTTATACTGTATTTTTCTTTTTTTTTGTAGTTTTGGCTGGGGCTGGGCTTGAACCCACCATCCCCGGTATATGGGGCCAGCGCCCTACTCCTTGAGCCACAGGTGCTGCCGGTTGTTATACTGTATTTTTAAATGTATACTGTTTCTTCTTCTTGTATTGTTGTTTCTATTGATATTTTTTAGAATCTGCATGTGTGGAGGGCTGATGTAATAACTGTTAGGTAAAACGAACTACAGCAGAGAATAAAGAGAGATCAGGAACATATATTCTGAATTTGGAGAGACTTCTGCATATCCTAGCCATGTTATCCTGAGACAAACACTTATCTTTTTAACCCCTTGATTTCTTCATCTGTAAACTGGAGATATCGTGAATTTTGTGTGTCTATTAAATTATCACGTAAGCGTTTGGCATAGTGCGTATGAAATGCCAGTAAGTATTGACATATGATAGCCCAATGGCCATCATAATGATGATAGTAATTAAGAAGAATTAGATATCTTTTTATTGAATTATTTTTGAACCACGATCAATGGGAGTTTTTGCATAGTCTTGTGATTTGAAATTGAATCCCAACAATGAAAACTATAGCTAATAATTACTTTTCAGAAAACATTGTCTTTAAGTGCCAGGGATTAAGTGTTGGAGACCTTAACAACAATTTAATATTAAACAGCCATCCGTGATGCACTGTATTCCAATTCTTAGAATTATTGTGTTGCAATAAAAGTTTTATTTCAAAAAAACAGGCTATAAGCCACCTTTGGCCTGTGGGATGTAGTTTGTTGTCCTCAGAGCTAAAAGGGTCTGGGAAAAAAATGAAATCATGATTTCTAAGCGTTAAAGCTCCTTTTCCATGAATGTTACGTGTGCTGAAAGGGTGATGACATTTCACCCTTCCTCTCTGTGGGAGGCAGAATAATGGCTCCCCAAAGATGTCCGTGTGTTACTTCCCCAAACCAGTAGATACGTGGCAGGGGACTGTGCAGGTGAAGGTAAGGATCCTGATGGGGGAGATTGTCCAGGATGATCTAGGCGGCCTTATACGGTGCGAACAGGAGGTTGGAGAGGAGAGACGCTCCGTGATGGGTTCTGATGCTGGAGGAAAGGGGCCGAGCTGGGGGAGGCAGTCAGACTGAGGAAGATGAAAACTGCAAGGAAGGAGATTCTTACCTGGGGCCCCTAGACACAGCACAGCTCTGCCTCAGACCACCGACCTCCACCCCTGTAGGAGAAAGAGTCTGTGATGCTTTAAACTGTTTAGTTTATGGTAATTTGCTACAGCAACAGTAAGAAACAGATAAATTTGCTTTGATTTTTATTACGACTGTGTATATTGGGGGAGCACATTTAATCCTGAGATGCTGACTGTGTGGTTTTAGCTTTAAAGTACAAAGAAATCATAATCAAGAGATGCTTTGGGGGAAAAAGTCTTAATAGAAAAGGGATAAAGTTTTGAGTGAATAAGAACCGGTATCGATTTTCCTGCCTTCATCCTTTCTTGGTTCTCAGAGTCTCACCTGATCATTGGATCATTTGGAAACTTTTTTTATATTTTGATTGGATGTTCAGTAAATGCAAAGAAAAAAACAAAACAGAAACAAGAGAAAGTTCTAGACAGAGGGACATACTGTGATAGACTAATGTGTTCATATCATTTTTATTTGATTTATCATGTCTTTCAGCTTTGCCGAGTTATGTACCGTTGCAATTTATGTTTCATGTATTAAATATTTAGCAAACAAAACACCTGTAACTATTAAGTATTGATCATAAATCCATAAAAATATATTTGAGCACAGAGAAGATTCATGGGAAAGAAAGTGTCTTTGGAACCAGAAGACTGGGGTTTGCCTCCCCTCTGCCATTTCTTCCAGTGGGTTTTGATCCTCCAGTCTGTTGTGGGAAACCAGGTGTCACTTCTTACCCCAAACAGGAAACAGTGAAAGATGGTGAGAACAACCCAGGGCACTCTGAAGCTTCTCTCCCTGCTGCGCAAATTGTGTCAGTCTCTTAATTCTCTTGGCTTAAATGTTCACGCCAGCCGAGTTTTGTTTCTGGGCAAAGTGCTATTATTTCATTATCTTGTCCTTTGTGAATATACATCGTCACTCTGCATGGCCTCAATTAACCAATGCCGACATTTGCAATAGAATAACCCCTACAGATGTTCATATGAGGGAACAGCGTGGGGAAGCCTGGCCAGTGGCCAGCCAGGTGGATTAGGCTTGCTTGGTGCTCCAGGAACACACAGTTATTTCCACAGCTATTACCGCACTTCAGTTTTATTCCTTTTGAATTAGACTCCTTAATCTCTTAGCTTGCCTGTGGGAAAAGCATGAGGATTTCTCACTAGAGCTCATAGTTATTCACAATTTTTCAGCCCTTCTAAAACCTAGATTAATAACCCTAAAATCATAGAAATACCAAAGTCCTTATAAAGTCATAGTGTAAATGCTTAAGAAAAATATTTAAGTACAACAAAAGACAGCAGTGTTTTAGCAGAAATCAGAGCTCTTACAGCCTCGTGTGTTTAGGCCTTGCTTGTCCTGGCCCCATTGTGAATTTGAAGGACTATTTGGAAATCTCAAGTGTCTTCTGAGGACATGTCTGTGGCATTAGTTTCTGGTAGCTGGTCATTTTCATATTCTATGAGATTTGGATATGGAGTTTCATGGCTAAGCTTGTGTCCTAGAGGAAAGTTAAAAATGGCATGTAACACTTTATTTTGAATCCTAAAATAATTTGTACCCTGAAAACTAAAACTCATCTTGAACTCTAAAAAAATAGTTTAAAAGTTATCCCAGTCTCCCAAGGGTGTCCTGCAACACCTTTGTGTGGCCTAGAAGTATTTTTTGTTGATGTAAAGTCACTGCGCTTGGAGGTTTCTCTGTGTGGCATCCTGAACGTGTGAGAGCCACACCCCTGGGACCTCACTGTATGTCAGTCAGGGACACCTTGCTTCTGTGCGATGTGGCTGTTACATCAAGTGCATTTCTGGAAAAAGACCATCCAGTGTGTGCAGCAGACACTGAGGGATTCTAAGAGGGAAATTCATTAATTCCTTAATGAATGAGAGCTTTCTGTATCACATGAGCACGTGTCAAGTCCAGAGCCTCGACTAATTTGACTCTTACAGACCCAGTCTGATTGGTTAGAAATCTGATGAAGAAGTGGAACCAATTGGCTCCTGACCAGGTGTCAGCAGTGCCCCTGGGCCTCCGGCCCAGAGTAACTCTGTGCGGTGGTAGCTCTGTTCCCTTAAACAGACATGACCAGGTGTCAGCAGTGCCCCCGGGCCTCCGGCCCAGTGTAACTCTGTGCGGTGGCAGCTCTGTTCCGTTAAACAGACATTACCAGGTGTCAGCAGTGCCCTCGGGCCTCCGGCCCAGTGTAACTCTGTGTGGCGGTAGCTCTGTTCCGTTAAACAGACATTACCAGGTGTCAGCAGTGCCCTCGGGCCTCCGGCCCAGTGTAACTCTGTGCGGTGGTAGCTCTGTTCCATTAAACAGACATGACCAGGTGTCAGCAATGCCCCCGGGCCTCCGGCCCAGTGTAACTCTGTGCGGTGGTAGCTCTGTTCCGTTAAACAGACATTACCAGGTGTCAGCAGTGCCCTCGGGCCTCCGGCCCAGTGTAACTCTGTGCGGTGGTAGCTCTGTTCCATTAAACAGACATGACCAGGTGTCAGCAATGCCCCCGGGCCTCCGGCCCAGTGTAACTCTGTGCGGTGGTAGCTCTGTTCCGTTAAACAGACATTACCAGGTGTCAGCAGTGCCCTCGGGCCTCCGGCTCAGTGTAACTCTGTGCAGTGGTAGCTCTGTTCCATTAAACAGACATGACCAGGTGTCAGCAGTGTCCCCGGGCCTCCGGCCCAGTGTAACTCTGTGCGGTGGTAGCTCTGTTCCGTTAAACAGACACGACCAGGGGTCAGCAGTGCCCCCGGGCCTCCGGCCCAGTGTAACTCTGTGCGGTGGTAGCTCTGTTCCGTTACACAGACATGAGCAGGTGTCAGCAGTGTCCCCGGGCCTCTGGCCCAGTGTAACTCTGTGCGGTGGTAGCTCTGTTCTGTTAAACAGACATGACCAGGTGTCAGCAGGCACCAGGGCCTCCAGCCCAGTGTAACTCTGTGCGGTGGTAGCTCTGTTCCGTTAAACAGACATGACCAGGTGTCAGCAGTGCCCCAGGGCCTCCGGCCCAGTGTAACTCTGTGCGGTGGTAGCTCTGTTCCGTTAAACAGACACGACCAGGGGTCAGCAGTGCCCCCGGGCCTCCGGCCCAGTGTAACTCTGTGCGGTGGTAGCTCTGTTCCGTTACACAGACATGAGCAGGTGTCAGCAGTGTCCCCGGGCCTCTGGCCCAGTGTAACTCTGTGCGGTGGTAGCTCTGTTCTGTTAAACAGACATGACCAGGTGTCAGCAGGCACCAGGGCCTCCAGCCCAGTGTAACTCTGTGCGGTGGTAGCTCTGTTCCGTTAAACAGACATGACCTGTCAGCAGTGCCCCAGGGCCTCTGGCCCAGTGTAACTCTGTGCGGTGGTAGCTCTGTTCTGTTAAACAGACATGACCAGGTGTCAGCAGGCACCAGGGCCTCCAGCCCAGTGTAACTCTGTGCGGTGGTAGCTCTGTTCCGTTAAACAGACATGACCTGTCAGCAGTGCCCCAGGGCCTTCGGCCCAGTGTAACTCTGTGCGGTGGTAGCTCTGTTCCGTTAAACAGACATGACCTGTCAGCAGTGCCCCAGGGCCTCCGGCCCAGTGTAACTCTGTGCGGCGGTAGCTCTGTTCCATTAAACAGACATGACCAGGTGTCAGCAGTGCCCCCGGGCCTCCGGCCCAGTGTAACTCTGTGTGGTGGTAGCTCTGTTCCGTTAAACAGACATTATGATTATGCCAGACGCCCTGCGCTTCTTTCGGGAGTGTAACGGTCACTTATTTATCTTAGGCACTTAGTTTTCAGTGGGCCAGTCAATGCACCGAACATTGTGTGGTCTGTAAATTCTGATCCTGTTTTTAGCTATTATCTGTCGGATGTACTTAGAACATCATTACCCCCACCTTTCTGGCAGTTTTCGGTTCCACACAGACAAGTTCCCTGGTGTTTGTGTTTATAGAGGGGTGACCATGAAGCACAGTCAGAAGAGGCAGTTTCTCCAGATGTGTTGGTTTTCAGATGCTATTTTCTGAAACAGTATTTTTTCCCTGTTGAAATATCATTATTCTTATAATTGAGAAATTTGTTTTCATATTTATAAAGAACTCTGTGCAGTTAAGCTGATTTTCTCTTAGTGGTTTCTTATCAATGACACACTGATATTAAACAGTGTGCGAGGCGGTGGTGATGGGAGCCGACTGCCATCCTGTGAGACGCAGGAAGCGAGCAGTTTGGGTCGGCCGCGCCCACAGCACTTCACACCTGAGGCTGGTCATAAACTGGAGGTGGGTGGCAGGTAAGTGAGGCTCTGCACCCACACTGCAAGGTGTGTGCTCCCCTGGGCGGCAGAGATGGGCTCCTCCAGCTCACCTGCTGGGGGGCTGTGTGTGCTCCAGGCCAAATAAGCTCTGCTGAGACCCCCGTGTTCACTGCTTTCCCTACACTGTCTTTCTGTTTCCAGTGAGATTCTTTGCACTTCATTCAATCTTTTTGGCACTGTCCAGTGTGAATGCAGTGCACGTTTTTGCCCATGTGATTATAATAATGGCTCTAATGCTTATGGATTGTCACACTTTTGTTTCTACTTTTTAAGAAGGTTGCAGTGGAAACAGATGGAAAAGAAATCGGCCCTTTTTTTCTTTAGTTTCTCCTTTTAAGTGACTGAATTTCTTTCTACGATTCCCTAGTTAATATGAATTGCTTCTTTCCTGTCTCCCTTGCTTCTCCAGAGTCCGAAGTGACAGTGAGAGGGAGGGTGGTGTGGGTGAGGTCACAGGTCGGCACTGAGAGCCGTCCTCTGTCATTGCTTGGGTGTCTTCAATTAAACTGAGAAGCAAACACATAAAACATCGTGAGGATATATTTTGTGCTGCAGGGACTGTAGGAAAATTAATGAAGATTGAAGCATATTTTTTCATGTTTGTTTATAATTTTTCACCTTTGCTCTTCTAACACAAGAAGTATAAGAATTGTTATATATGATTGTTTTTTCTGGGGAAAGGAAAGACACTTAATTTCCAAGGGCAACTAACCTGTAATTTCTGGAATTAGTAATGGCTGAGCAATGTTATTTTCAGTCCATCTCAATTAAACTTTGTGATCTTTAATGTGTTACATATTTAATGAATTTTTATTTTAAGTTTGATAAGACTCACGTTGGCTCATACCTGTAATGCTAGCACTCTGGGAGGCTGAGGCAGGTGGATTGCTTGAGCTCAGGAGTTTTGAGACCAGCCTGAATAAGAGTGAGACTCCATCTCTAAAATTAGCCCGGCATTTGTGGTGGGCACCTGTAGTCCCAGCTATTTGGGAGGCTGAGGCAGGAGGATCACTTAAGCCCAGGAGTTTGAGGTTGCCGTGAGCTGTGATGCCATAGCACTCTGCTCCAGGTGACAAAGTGAGACTCTGTCTCCAAAAAAAAATTTTTTTTTTTTAAATTACTGCACAGGGAAATTAAAATGATTTCTTTTTTCAATCTGTTGCCCTCAGTAGAATGCTATGTTGTCACAGCTCACAGCGACCTCAAACTCTGGGGCTTAAGCAATTCCCTTGCCTCAGCCTCCCAAGTAGCTGGGATTACAGGTGCCCACCACAACACCTGGCTGTTTTTTTTTGTTGTTGTTGTTGTTATAGTTGTCATTGTTGTTTAGCAGACTAGGCTGGGTTCGAACCCACCAGCCTCAGTGTATGTGGCCAGCGCTTTAGCCACTAAACTATGGGTGCCGAGCCAATTCCAATTAAAATGATTTTTAAATAACATAAATGAAAGTAAAGCAAACCAAACTTTCTAAGATGGGAAATAGTAAAATAAGTACGCCATCTATCTGAAAAGTAAGTTGAAAACATTCTAGCCTAAAGGCATATTAGTATTTTTTAATTAAGTGGTTTATAAGAGCTAAATAAAAATATATAGTGAATATTCTTTGTGTTTAGTTATCCTAGAAGGATTTATTGCCTTTAAATTTGTCAGAATGTGTCATTTACTTCATGAAGTTTTGTTCTGACTCTAAGTGCCCAAAGGTAGGATGATGTTCAATAGTTTAAGACCATCAAGCCCACAAAAAAATCAACCTTCTCATTTGATTGCTGAAAATTTCCTGGTTGAGTCCTGTGGATTTAATTGAGAATAAAATTCCATTTTCCTATTACAATGTTTAAATTCTGTGTGGATTTAATTGCAATAATAGATTTCCTTACAATAACCAAGCAGTCAGATTTCGCATGAAGCTGTTGCCTCATGTTTTTTTTTCCCCAGAGATCACACCTTCTGTTGATTTGACAGCCTTCTCAGTCCATCACTGTGTGGATGGAATCATTCTGATGCCTTGAATGTGCTTTATTTATGTGTGTTTCTCTCCCCCTAAAAAGAATCCATTTAGAGTGATTTATGATTTTTAACTTTTTCCCCTCTTTTTATTGACAGTCTTTCAGTGAGTTTGAGGTAGAACAGCATCAGGAATGCGCGTATGATCACTTAGAAGTATTCGATGGAGAAACGGAAAAATCACCAATCCTTGGACGACTGTGTGGCAACAAGATCCCAGAACCTCTGGTGGCCACTGGGAATAAAATGTTTGTCCGGTTTGTTTCTGATGCATCTGTTCAGAGGAAAGGCTTCCAGGCCACGCACTCTACAGGTCAGCACGTCAGGGTCACGCTTCTCTTCTCTGCCTGAAATCCAGGTTTCCTTCTGATGAATGTGGTGTTTGGTTCAGAAACAAGATCGTAAATAAATCTTCAAGGAGAGCAGATGAAATCTCACTGAAGCACCACACAGCATCCTACCTAAATGTTTTTGTAGTTGCTGAACATTTAGGAAAACTCCAGCAGTTTTTCTGTGATGTGTGTTCAAGGCGGTACGGTCTAGCAAAACTATCTCTACATACTAAATACTTGTGTGATGTGTTTCATGTTGACTTTAGCAGTTGACTTATATCTGCATTTAACAGATAGAAATTTATAACTTGGTATTAAAAAACTTACGATTCATCTAATAACCTAGCTGATTAGCCAGGTTTTAAATTAATGTATTTTAATAAATAAGTTTGGAATCTCTCTCTCTGTTTGAAAGAGCCTCATTTTCCCCCTCTTTTATGCAATTAGGTTTTTCCTCTAATCCAGATCTCTAATTTGACTTTTATAGTTTTCATCTATTCTAAGAATCCTTTAAAAAATAGAATTTAATTTAGAAAAATATAAAGCATTTAAGGAAAAACATAGAATAAAATTATCTATAATTTAGTGCTAATTGAATTATATGTTCCATAAAATGTCTCGAGAATGCCCAGTTTTCATTCAGTTAAAAATATCAGTAAATTTGTAGGTATTTGCTCAAGTCCTTTAGCTTATAGTGACATCTAGTGGCGGTACCAATGCACAAACAACTGGTGCCGTTCTGGGGGAAATCTGCCTTGACGGAAAACAGAATAAAAGTATACAGATTCATCCAGGAGACAATTCTAGTGCATTTTTTCTCGTGGTTCTCTGCTTATTTTTTTGTTTTATTTCACTTTATATGAGAACCAGAATTTTATTTTTCCCATTGTGCAATATTATTTTTCATTCTAGTATATTTTATTAATGACCATTAGATTTACTATTTATAGTTACTACTTATAATCTGTGAGAAAGTAGATAGTAATTGTGAGGATAGTGATCTCATTTATACTAGTAATTACTGGGCTTCTGTTTATAATTTTTAATGTTAATATAATTATGATATGATTTTAATATAAATTTATGTTTTTTAAATTATAAACATTATTTCTCACAATTAATGTGAATATAAATACTGAAGACCCTCCATGGTTGACTGACTCCTTAGGTTGAGCTGATTTTCATAGACCAGACATGCACCACATGTACGTGTCAGTCCAGCAGGCCTGGTTCCTTACGTTGACCACCGCTGTGCATTGACCAGTTTGTTACTGTCCCTTGGCTGGTCAGGTTACAGAAGTTCTACTTGCATGGACTACAAAAATTTCATACTAGTGATGGATTTTTTCAGACATTTGGCAGTTACTCTTTAAATATTTTCATGATAAAAATAATATTTTCATGATACCTTTTCATATATTGGAGGAGTGAAAAAAAATCAAACCCTATACTTTGTCTGATAACACAGAATTCATGGTATCTGGTATTTTTATTTAATATTCTAGCTATTGCAGGTTCCAAGAATGTAGTGTGTAAAGATACTTTCAAAAACTAGAAACGGCTTTTGACATAATATCTAAAATAGCCCATCTCTAATTTTTTCCTTTTTAGTTTCATAAAAACTGCTTTCATACTTTCTCTCTTTATCCTCTGTAAGTGGAGGACTGAGAGTGTGTTTCCACGTGTTATTCCGTCTTGGTTCCTGGTATGAGGGTGCCTTTACCTAGCAAGGAACTTTGGAAAATGCCATTTTGTTGGATCTCAGTTTTCTCATCTGTAAAATAATAATCTCAAGGATACCTACAGCTCTAAAACTCCATGGCTCCCTCGTTTGCATGGCTCCTGGCCCTGCATCCTGTTTGCGGTGTTTATGTTATGATTAAGATCCCACCGACAGGATCTCCTGATGTTGTAAGTGTGTTATATTGACATCCAGTTGAATAGATCACCGCTGGGGTCTTAGGTATCTCTCTCTCTCTCTCTCTCTCTGCTTACTTCGAGTGCTCAGAAGAACATTATGAGATAGGTATTATCATCTTCATTTTCCAGGTGAAGAAAGTTAAAATCTGGGTGATTAATTTGTGAGGTTTTCTAAAATAGTGTAAAAGCCTGGATTTTATCCTAATTCTGTCTCCAAAGCTTACATACTTTCCACTATAGTATATTTTCTCAATGTAAAACTTTTACGAGAAAAAACATTACAGAACTCTATTATTTATTATTTGGAGAAATAGGTAAAGATGGGATATTTCCTTACATAAGATTTAGTGAATCTCCTGTTTGAAATATATAACTGATGAGGCTTATTTTGTATCCCTTTTCAGCTCACATCCATTCAGATACCCAGGTGAGCAACCCCACATTTTTAAGGCAAAATGTGCTTTCATTGTTTAATTGAGCTCTGCCAGTTCAGACAGGAGGAAATTGAGGCTCATACTTCAATGGCAGCCAGAGTGGCACAGAAGTTAGTAACAGTCAAAATTAGAGTCCTGGCTTTCTGGTTCCTTTTCATTCACTCTCGTGAATATTTTTGATGATATTTTTTTCTGTTATGCATAAAATTCTGATGTCATTTAGCCAGCTACTTTGGAATTTTTCTTGATAGATTTCTTTCACACTGTAACTCTCTCGAGGTCATACGTGCTGAGATATTCTTCTGTTCTGTCTACTGTTTATTTTTTTTCAAATCTTTCTCTTTAACATGTTCATTTATTCTGTGGTTTTTCATCAAATAATTATTTGTCTTCTGCTTTGGATAGACAATGTAAATTTGTGGAAATTTATAGGACAATAGAAGGAATTCCTGCCTGTTGACCACTACAGTCTGATAAGTTATAAACTTCTGATTTTCAGTTTTTCTTTCAGTTTCTGCTGACATAACAGCAAGGTCCAAGGCATTTTTCAACTTTCACTACATGTACAAAGCATTTGCTCATCACTTACTGTCTTTTAGAACATAGGTAAGCTACTTCTGACTGGCCCTCAAGTATACATTTTAATTTGCTTAAGAAAATTTATATACAATTTAAATTTTATCCATAAGAAAAATTTCTGACACAATGAATTTTAAAACCAGGTAATTAGGAATATTGCCGTAATGGCTTCAAGACTTTTTTTTTTTTTTTTTACAGTACCATCCAAGTCCCCAGAAAGTGGACTTCATTGGAAAGAGTCCTTTTTCCTGAATCCTGATGGTACAAATTCCAAGTCCAAATTTATCAGATAACAGTCCAGTTATTCCTGTCTTAAATAAACTAAGTGAAGGAAACAAATCCTTTATTAAAAATCCTGCGTCTTGGGCGGCGCCTGTGGCTCAAGGAGTAGGGCACCGGTCCCATATGCCAGAGGTGGCGGGTTCAAACCCAGCCCCGGCCAAAAAAAAAAAAAAAAATCCTGCGTCTTCTCCCAGAGAATATGACTATAAACAGGAATAAGGGAGAAACGTGGAGAGAAGATAGTTTATAACATTATGACGTCACCCCTCAGGACTTCTGTAAGGTGGTATAAAGCATCAGACTGTCAATGACATTTAAAAGCCAAATAATATATTATTAAACTCCTTAGAAAGGAAATTATTTTGTTCTAAATCAATTAAATTAGAACGCCCTGCCAAAAGCATTTACTGTTCAAATTACAGACCTCTCCTGGAACTTTAATACTTTACCAGGAGATAAACATGTCTTTCTAAGTTAGAGTGAAGACCACCCCCCACCCCAGGGCTCTCTTCCCTTCTCGCCACTTCCTTGTTCAGCTTCATTTTCCACTTCCCAGAATTCCATTATGAGAGGGTCAGGCAGCTTAGAAAAAGGCTTTCAAGAAATTGATTTAAAAAACAGTATTGTTGACATCCTAAATAATGGGTTTTATGTTTTCCTGACTTCATAAATGGATAGGAATATTTGCTGTTACTCTATTTAAGAGCCATCTTTTATAGAGACCTGGTGGATGACATATAGAACATAGTTTGCACAGCCTTGAGGATTCTTGGAAACACCCGAAACAGTTGCCCTCTGGTTGCCCATCATTTATGCACCTGGAATTTATCCCATGGCATGTTAAAATCACAGCTCTTGTGCATGTAATATTCACACATTCATCCTTAGAAAAAATTCATTCTGTGCACTCAATTCTCTTGTATTTTTTCATGGGCAGAACATGAATTTCAGATTTATTAGTTAGATCAGTGATCCCCAGGAAGGAGGCTGTGCACGGCTCTGGGAAAGGGGCAGGAAGGAGCTCCTGAGGGCAGTTTAAGTCAGCCTTAAATGCAACGTGAGGCATTGGTTTCTCAGTGCAGGCCATGTTTCTAGAAGTTGTCAATAAAATACCTTTCGAAGAATGATACCTTCTGTGGCGTTCAGGTTCCCAAGCCTCTGTGAAGTCTCTTCCTGTTTTGTTGACCCCTTTCTGTTCCTCCTTGGTGTTTGTTCCAGGCGGAGGCTGCAGGAGGTGGCCTTTTCTGCATCCTGGCCTTTGTGTCCCTACCTTGTTTCTGTGAAACAGGCACATGAAGGGCATGAAACAAAATAAAACCAGCCAGTCCTCAGACTTTGAGAACAGGCAGAATTTTTTAAAAATCCCTAAATGAGATTGCATGGGTTTCCGTGTTTATATGGTGAATTCAGAAATATTTGTCACACAGAGCTGCCTGGGTGGGCTGGGAGGCGCGGGTTGAAAAGTCTCCTTCCAAGTTTGGGGAGAGAGAGAGAGAGAGAGAGAGAAGAGCGTCTCAGACCTCGGTACCCGCGAGCCGGGAGGAGGAAGCAGAGAAAGACGCCATGTCTGGGGAGCACCCCGGCCGCACCCCAGAGCTCAGGACAATTAAAAAAGATAAAGAAATATGTGTCACACAATATTATACTGGCCTTCAAAGGCAAATCTTTCTCTTGATTATCAATAGTGTTTTAAATTGTCAGGTTTTTCTCGTATTTTCCTTTCAGGCCTGCGTGGGTCACAGAGTGCAGATGATGGCATTGAGAGGTCCTCAGTAACCACAGTGATGGTAGCTTGAATGTAAATGGCATTCACCGTCCCAGGCACCTGGACGCTGGTCAGATGTGCTTCATGTAGGCCAGTGTTTTTCAACATTTTTTTTCTCACAGCACACATGAACCTGTAATTCAACTCCCGCAGCACACTTAAACTATGTTGATCAAAAAAAAAAAAAAAAGAATATACTTAGAGTGCTTTGAACTTCTTTCGAAAATAATTTAATTAATGATTATGACACACCTAACATCCTCTCATGGCAGAGGTTGAAAATCACCCATCCAGACCCTCTGACGTGAGTGCTGTTGTGATTGCATGTTAGAAAAGATGTGTGAAACAAAGTCCTACAGCCAGTAAAGAACAGAGATGGAATTTAGACGCCCGTGATTTGACTGGGGGACTCTTCACAGAAAGAGCGGGCAATAACCCTGGAGCTACTGGGATCAGAAAAGTACCATGGAGGGAAAGAGAGGTGTTCAGCTTCCAGTTTGTGGGACTTGGGAGATGAAATCCCAAGGCTGGTCATTACTTCAGCCTTTGGGACTGTTTCCTCATGTGCAGGCATTGATACCAGTGGCCCCCGACCCACAGGCTGTGAGACCCTCCCACTGTGGAGGGACATTGAGATCCACCTTGCGACAGTCCCCTGGGAAGGTGTTACTGTGGTAGGAACCCTGACTGGATATTTTCTTAGTCAGTTGGCAAGAAGGTCTCTGAATCTCACTTGTCTGCCTGAATAGGGCTCCATACTCAGGAATTCAGAGATATTTTGTCACTTAAAATCACAGAGTGGGCTCCTGTGGTGTTAAAAGTGCCCCCATCGCTCTGCCCCACTCTCCAATCTGCACTTTGATTTGCTTCCTGACAGCTCTGTTCCTTCTTGCTCTAGTTTTAAAAAATATTTTGATGATGAAAAAAGATACAAACAAAATCACCAAGCCACAATATAGATAAACCACGTACAAATCTGAAAAATCCAAGTAGGAGTAGTAGCTTCCCACCCATCTCCACTGAGGACAGTCTGCACAGCCTGCAGGGTGATGTCGCAGCTGTCTTCAGAGTCATCTTCAGCCTCTGCAGCTCTCACCAGTTTGGCTTTTCCCTGTGACTTTCTTCATTTTAGCAGGGAAACTCCTGCTTGTTCTTTCTCAGACAAACCTGAGTCTCTGCTGACACTTTCTGTGTCCTGTTCTTACCTCCCTTCCCCAACCCGTCCAGCCATGCTTGGCTGTGCCTGTGCACCCTCTCTCTGCCTTTATTTAAACTACAGTTATTTACAGTTTGGGGTCTGTGACTATGCGGGGCTCCAGAGATATTTTTTTTGAGACCTTTTGTTACTTAAATTATACCAGCAGGCTTGGCGCTCGTAGCACAGTGGTTATGGCGCCAGCCATATACACCAAAGTTAGCAGGTTTGAACTTGGCCCGGGTCAGCTAACCAACAATGACAACTGCAACAAAAAATAGCTGGGCGTTGTGGCGGGTGCCTGTAGTCCCCGCTACTTGGGAGGCTGAGGCAAGAGAATCACTTAAGCCCGAGAGTTGGAGGTTGCTGTGAGCTGTGATGCCAGGGCGACATAGACTCTGTCTCAAAAAACATAATAAATAAATAAAAATAAATTACACTAGCAGCAAATTTTTATGCAATAACCAGTAGGACATATGCTTATTAATATGTCTCCAAAAAGTAAGGGGTAAAGAGCAAAAATTTTTATTTAAAAACCACACATACTACAACTGGGTGGGGTATGGAGTTATTGATACAAAGATAATTATAATCAATACATGTACATATTTTTCCTGATCAAGTTAGATAAATATTTCTACTTAAGTAAAATATTATCACTCCATATATTCAATTGTTAATGGGAAAAAATTCTGACTCTGTAAAATAACTTAAAGAGGTTTATTCTTGGGTAATATCATAGCCCAGGAATATACAAAATCAAGAAGGCTCCATTAAGTAATCCCAAAGCAGCTGGATTACAGCTTGATTTTATACATTTCAGGGAGACAGTAATAGCAGGTAAAATCATAAGTCAGTACATGGGAGGTTCAGCCAGGAAAGGCAAGCTATCTTGAGGAGGGGACTTTCAGAGTTATAGGTGGGTTTACAAAGGCTTTAATTGGCAATTACTTGAGAGTCAAACTTTCTCTTAAGTTTGGAGTCAGTAATGATGAAAGCCTGAGTTAAGGTAAGGAAGTCTGCTGATCCCAGAGCCAGCCCACGCACGCCCGCTCTGTGAGATCTGTTAAGCAAATTGACGGGCTTGTGGGCACAACTTAACCTTTGTCCTCCTTCGCTTTCCCTTCTGTTTACAATTTAGTATCTAGTGTCGCAAAGAGGCTGTTGCGTCAGTGTTGTGACCTCTATTTTAACATTAGTGCTGATCTGTTGTTGGTTCTCAACTCCAAAAGGGAGGGGGTATAGTGAGGCGTGTCAGACTGGCCTTCCAGTGTGACGGCGATGCCAGCGTTAAGGTCTTTCTGGTCCCCTTGGCCAAGAGGGGATCCTTTCAGTCGGTGGGGGATTCAGGATTTTATTTTTAGTTTACACTGTATAGAAAGTTACGTAATAAACACAAAAGTTTTATATATCTTGTTGATTTTTGAGTTATTTCTTATTCCTTTGGATTTTAGGTTCTTTAAAACTATTAGGATTAAACTCAAGTTAATACTCTGGCTTTTTCCCCATATAAATAGTTATTTGGAAAAAATAGTATTAGGTATGACAACAAATTTATTTACTGAGTTACTGTGTGGTAAGTGCTAAGTAATTTTCATGTATTGAATTTTCAAATGCCACCAAGATTGGCATCATTATTATCATCTGCATTTTCCCCTGAGAAAACTCTGGATCGGAGAAGCAGCATCATTTACCCAGAGTCAGGGAGCGAGTAGGTGTCAAGGCTGAGATTCCCCCCAGGCACCGGGTCTGAGGCCTGTGCCAGCACTCATCACTTCCCCGTCAGAGAAAGCAGGTCTGATGGTGGAAGTAGAACCAGAGAAGTTGGAGTTGGGCCAGTGAAGACTCACTGAGCTTCCTTGTTTCATTTTCTTTCCTGGGCAGAGTGTGGTGGCCGATTGAAAGCAGAATCAAAACCCAGAGACCTGTACTCCCACTCTCAGTTTGGGGACAACAACTACCCCGGGCAGGTCGACTGTGAATGGCTGTTAGTGTCCGAACACGGCTCTCGTCTTGAATTATCCTTCCCGACCTTCGAATTGGAGGAAGAAGCAGACTGTGGCTATGACTACGTTGAGCTCTTTGATGGTCTGGATTCCGCAGCTGTGGGTCTTGGTCGGCTCTGTGGATCAGGGGTAAGTCTACTGCCAGCGGTGTGTCAGACACTCCTTGATTCTTTTTTTTTTTTTTGAAACAGAGTCTCACTATGTCACCCTGGGTAGAGTGCCATGGCCTCACAGCTCACAGCCACCTCCAACTCTTGGGCTCAAGGTATTCTCTTGCCTCAGCCTCCCAAGTAGCTGGGACTACAGGCTCCCACCACAACGCCCAGCTATTTTTGTTGTTGTTGCAGTTGTCATTGCTGTTTAACTGGCCAGGGCCGGGTTCAAGCCTGCCAGCCTCCATGTATGTGGCTGGCACTGTAACCACTGTGCTGCGGGCACTGAGCCTGCTCATTGATTCTTGATTGACATGTCTAACATTTACAAACTAGCAGTGTTTTTACCAAAAACAAGTTGCAGAGTTTAAATGGCTTGCCCAGATAAAACACATCTCTCTACCCTTACCACTTCTCCACTTTTTTTTTATTAAATTATAACTGTTACATTTATGCATTTATGGGGTACAATGTGCTGATTTGATATACAATGTGGAATGCTTACATTGAACTGATTAACATAACCATCACCTCACTTATTTGTTGTAGTAAGACATTTATACTCTTAATAGTTTTGAAATGTACCATTGCATTATTTACCTCAGGTGAATTCTCACCAAATACTCACCCTTCCCCTTCCCTTTGTTCTCCCCTCCCCTTTCCTACTCTTCCCTCCTTTCTGGGCTATAGTTGTGTTTTATCATTCATATGAATGTGTAGGTGACTTGAGTATTGATTTCATAATGCCAGTTCTCCACTTCTAATGAATTTGCTTGGTAATAGATGAATTAGATGAATTCAGTAATTACAATTTCCTGTCAGTTTCCACATTCCAGCTTTCTATTGTGAAATAAATGCTGACATACTTAGTAATCTAAAATCAACATATTTAAACACACAAGCACACAGGGAAAAGGAATAGGCATACCATCCTAATCATGTGCCCTTCCCAGCAAGTCTGTTTGGTGGGAGTGGCCTGTGGGCTCATCCAGCATTGCAGGGACACCATTCATCGCAGAGTGTCCCTTGCACGGGTGCAAAGTGCCAGGTACGAGTGGGAGGTCCCCATGGGAAACGCAGAGAAGAGAAGCTGAACATTTTCTCAATGCTTTTTTCCCAGGACTCACCGCATTAATATTACGTAGTCTTCTGAATACATATTTTGTTCTGAAGATACTATTCTCAATTTTTCAAGTGTCTCCTGATACCTGTTGCTTATGTCTGTGCAGTACCATTGGACTCCTGCCCAGATAGAGCTGCAATGCAACCAGCAAAGCTCCTTGGAGCTTAGATTATTAAAATAAGGAATAATAGAGGGTTTGGATTCTGGAAGAGGCTCTGCCTCAGAGCAGGTTCTGAGCAAATTTACAGTCTTTTTACCCTCTCTGAACCTCCTTTATTTGTAAACCGGGAGGATTTGGCTTAAGGATTTGGGGAAAAACACCAAGTTCTAGAAAAGAAAGTGTCCAGAACTTGGAAACGAACCGATTTATTTCCAGAGCCCAGCCACATCTCTGACCAGCCTATGACCTCCACCCTGTCACATTCTTCTTTAAATCTTATCTTCTCATCTGTAAAATGAAGAAGTCCATTATATCTATTTTTCAAGGTTGTTGAGAGGTTTAAATTATATTCCAAAGAAAAATATTTCCAAACATGCATTGCATTAAAGAAAAAGTAATTCATTCTGATGTTTATTTGCTTATTTCTTTCCCCCCCTTCAGCCACCAGAAGAGATCTATTCAATCGGGGATGCAGTTTTAATTCATTTTCACACTGATGACACAATTAACAAGAAGGGATTTCATATAAGATACAAAAGCATAAGATATCCAGATACCAAGCATACCAAAAAATAGCAACAAAACCTCCGTCAGAACCTAAAGGGACATGTGTACTGCAGAGAAGACGGATGTTTTTAAACTGACGATATTGACACAAATGTTTTATATAAGTTTGAACACAAGAAAACCGTAAGGCCAGAATTATCTCTCTACTGCGTGACTAGTTTCCAGCCAACCCTGATCAGCATCGCAAGGGTATCTGAACTCTCTGCTTGATGGGATTAATGAAGCCGGTGAAAGGGCCTCACCTGCTTCAAAGAAGACGCGGCCAGCTGTGTTCACACCTTACAATAGACACCTCACAATTCAGACAGCACAGAAGCCCTGATCCTTCAGAGTGCTCTTGTTGACAAATTTTTAAGGTTTGTGGGCATAAAAGATGATATTGCAGGTCATAAACTGGAAACCTCTCCTCTCGTGTCTTTGTGCTGTGATACAGTGTAAACCAGATGGGTATACGGTGGTGAGCAGTGGGGATCTCTGAGGGTGGTTCGTACTTTAAACCTGTATGTGTGTCTGATGTCTGGAAACTGGAATATTTCAGCTTCATTATTTTTCACCTGCAGGCCAGTTTAACCTCTTTGAAACTCAAATGATCTTGAGACCACTTCATCGTACTTAACTTTTCCCATGAGTTTGAAATGTTCTTAGGGTCTAGTATTGCAGTTAAACTCTAGCTATGACTTCTTCGAGTCCTGGACAATGCCTGGTTAGTCAGCAGACTCGATTCTTCTGGTGGAAATGCTGTCTGTCCACACCAAATCTAGAAGCCTGTGATGTCTTAGGGAACCTATGGGAAACCAGCCCAGAGGTGTAAGCAGGGCCCTTCCAGGTAACTCCCTGGGTGGTTCATACTCAAATTACTACGGCTGCTATTACCTTTCTGTTTTCTTTTGCTGTTGGTCTGTTATTACTGTCACCATTAATGTATTTTTTAAAACTGAAAAGAAACAGAAGTAGGCCTTCTGAAAATGGAAAGATCTCTCTCTGTCTCCCCCTCTTTTCCCCCTGGGATTCAGTTTAAAAAAAAAAAAATGCAAAGGTGGAAAAAAGATTTGTTTCTGAAAGACTTCCTATGGTGCTATTCCATAAACTTATTTTTTTTAAAACAGGTTTTTGACCTTTGAGCCAACCACTTGTAGACAACAAATGTCTCCGGATGTCTGGCCGGTGTTAGTTTATCAGGAGTATGTTGTAGCCAGGGCAGCACCTGTCCTGTGGAACAACTATTATAATGCCTTAGAATGATATTATAATGCCAAGAATGCACACAATCAAACAGGCCCTCCTAGTAACACGACTTTTGAAATGCTGAGCACAATTGAGTATGTTAACTAACAGCTTTAGGAGGAAAGTCCATTTCCATAACTGAAACATGGGATATAAATATGGTGACCTGGTTTTGTTGTAGAAAATGTAATTTTCGAATGGATTTCCTGATTAAAGGCGTGTGTGTTTTTAATGTTAATGTACTTGTGAGATTGTCTGAGTGAGTGAAGCTGCAAGGAGTGAAAAGTCATGAGTGGCTGAAGAGGTAAAATTTATGTGCCAAGTCCTCTAAAGTCCTGTTTGAAATAGCACCTTTCTTAAGTTTCATGGACAAATAACGGGAACCTCTGCTTATTATCAATCCCCTTAAAGAAGGGTTCTTCCCTTTAAAGAAACTATTTTGACATATTTTAATGTAGATGTAGATTCCCACATGAAGTACTTTATTTCTGTTACCTGTCCATGAACAGTCAACATTTGATACAATTTACAGAATTAAACTATACAGTCAGATAGATGTTGCTTATTTTTTCTCTCATTGTTGCTCTGAAAAAAATTTTTTCTTGCATATGAATTGTGAAGTGTAAATACCTTTTTAAAGCCAATGTTTTGATCTTACAGAATGTTACTTTGGAAACGTATAACTTGCCTGCAGGGTAGATGAGCCTTTTAGTGAAGCTGATTTATTCCGGTAACTTTTTCACTAATCTCCATTTAGTCAGAATATGCCAGGAATGAAGGAGAGAGGAGAAAAAAAGACGTTACCGCCTGTTGTGTTCTGCTGGCAAGGGCACTGGCTCTCAGAAACTCCAGGCTGCCCTCTGAGGACCGCCCTGATGCTCTCGTTGTGTAGTTCAGGAAGTGAGACTCAGAAATGACATAGCTTTCCAGTGTCGCAGCGTAGTTAGATGTCAAAATCCAGTTTGATAGCAAGGTCTGTGTTTGTTCTACAAAATATAGTAGAATCAATCTTGGCGTATATAAATAGTAGATTTTTATTACGATGAGACTTTTCCACGTAAATTTTAAAGGTGAATTACAAAACAACTTCCAGGATGACCCTTTTTTCCCCCCAGAAACAGCATGAGAATGAGAATATTAGTGATAGCTTTATTTAAGAACCAGAACTAGTATTAGAAATTAAAAAAAAAACGAAATACAATATGGTTTGGAGTTACTGTGGGCCTTCTGTTAAAATAACTGTGTTAAATTATTTTGCTTGGTATGGGAGAGCAAATGTATTGCTCTGTATTCAGAAATTTTCTGGATGTTCTGATAAACCTCCTTTTAGGCTACAATGAGCTGTGCTCGACACAACTGAGAAATTAAAGAAGGTATTTGGAAAGCGTATAGAGGTGTCGCAACTTTAGGTCTTCGACAAGAACAATTATTTTTATTGTATCAATTTACTGCATATTATTTTTATATTAATTAAACATTTGCCTTAAATGTGTTGTTAAATGAATATACAAACATCTTCATTGTTGTTTTGTTAATATTTGTTAGTTGCTGTTCCAGGCATTTTTAAATTAAGTTTGTAAATTATTTTCAACCCCTACATCCATATATTAATTGTGCTTTATTTTTGCTAAAGTTCTAAATCTCACAATTCTCACTAACTATACACAGAAAAAAAAACTGTTCTCACTTGATTTTATTAAATTATTTTTAAAAATGAATTCTGAAAGTAACTCTAGTTTATTAAAGAGATGATGACTTCATGGCACAAAATGGCTCAAAAGAATGAATAAACAAGAGCAGTAATTATGTTTACAAAGCCCCCAAAATGTCCCAGGCCTGTGTTAGCTGGATCTGTGCTAGCTAGAACTAATTTTAATACGTCACAGCATCAGATTCAAATTCTGTTTAATATGTTTTAAAATATCTCGGTCTCTTTTATTTGGTTTCTGTTAAGGCTTTGTTTTTGGTGGGAAGCTTAAAATATAAAATTTAGTTCTGCAATATAGCATCAAGTGACTAATTTTATTCTTTACAAGGCTTAAAGCTACTTTTTAAAAGAAACACTAAATCACATCTTCATTTAGTTTTATAAGAACTACCAACAAATGTGACATTAAAATAACTTTTACTTGAAACAATTATCAAAACATTTGGTAACTTTTATTTAGTAATAATGGGAATAGTGGTTGCTTTTTGGAAAACCTTTGAGGCCACGTGTTATATCTGGCACAGGGGGAGGAAAACAGAAGAAAATAATTACCTCCTAAAACTTTACAATTTGAATTACAGTAATGGCTTCTATTTTACAAGAATGAACATGTAGTCTTAACTTATCAAATAAAAAAGGTGGTCTGTGAATTGAAAGCTTCAATAAAAATTGAAGCTTTTTATGCTTCAATGAGAGGAAATTGGTTTTTAGTTAATATTTAGCTTTTGGTCTTTTATGTTATTGTTATAAAATTTAGAAACTTTCATTAGTTTGGGAAAGAAGTGATAGAAAAATTGGTTCCAATACATTGTGAAATAGTATTATTAGTTTGCAGACTTTATTTAGACACCTGCTTTTTTCATGTCCAACTTTTTTATTTTTTATTTTTACTTTATGAAGTGGGGTCTCACTCTGTAGCATGGGCTAGGGTGCTGTAGCATCAGACTAGCTCACAGCAGCCTCAAACTCCTGAGTTCAGGAGGTCCTCCTGCCTCAGCCTCCTGAGTAGCTGGGACTATAGGTGCCCACGGCCACACCCAGCTATTTTTAGTATTCTGAGGAGAGACCAGGTATCACTCTTTTTTTTTTTTTTTTTTTAACCTTTTTTTTTTTGTAGAGACAGAGTCTTACTTTATGGCCCTCGGTAGAGTGCTGTGGCCTCACACAGCTCACAGCAACCTCCAACTCCTGGGCTTAAGCGATTCTCTTGCCTCAGCCTCCCGAGTAGCTGGGACTACAGGCGCCCGCCACAACGCCCGGCTATTTTTTGGTTGCAGTTTGGCCGGGGCCGGGTTTGAACCCGCCACCCTCGGTATATGGGACCGGCGCCCTACCGACTGAGCCAAAGGTGCCGCCCGAGACCAGGTATCACTCTTACTCAGACTGGTCTCAACTCCTGAGCTGAAACGGTCTTCCTCCTCGGCCTCCCAGAGTGCCGGGATGACAGGTAGGGACCACAGTGCCAGCCCATGTCTAACTTTCAAACTGACTGTCCCTCCCCCATTTGTGGCACCTGAGGGCAGGCTGACAACACACCTCCCATTCCCACCGTGACTACAGGCACCTGCCACCATGCCTGGCTAGTTTTTCTATCTTTAGTTGAGATGAGGTCTCAATCTTTCTCAGGCTTGTCTCAAACCCCTAAGCAGAAGCGACCCTCCTCCTTGGCCTCCCTGAGTGCTGAGATTACAGTCATGAGCCACTGCCCCTGGCCAAAAGGAGGCTTTTCACTTTTAATGTGACGCAGGACAGTGAAATGGCCCATTGTCTTACTATTTTCTTCCCTTCTGATCCAACAAGTAATTTGTTAAAACTTAATAAAGTCCCAGAATGCCCACGCCTCTCACGGCACACAGCTGTATCAGAAGCATTTTGGAGACACGTAACCTGCAACCCAGGCAACATGGTGTGGACATAGTTAATGCTTCACAGATTATGATGCCACGATAAAAAGTATAAAGTGCTTCAGGTAAGAGTAATCCAAAGTAACAGGCAGCAGAATTAGACTCTAAGAATGTGGATACTTGAAATGTCATATGTAGAGCCAAAGGAAAGTATGTTAAGATGATGAAAGAGAGAAAGGAAGAAATATGTGGAAACAGTAGAGACGCTGTTAAAATACTGAGTAGATTTTTGAAAAGAATAAATTGAACTTGAAGAAATGACTGGAATGGAAGATGATAAGAATCAGAGCAGGGAGAGAGAGAGAGATGAAAAAACATTTTTAAGAGACATAGGAAATAGAATGTGAATGCTAAATATGTTATTAGGAATTATAGATGAAGAGGATATGAAGAATGGATGAGAGCAAAATACTTGATATAAATATCTGAAATGCCTCAGAACTTTGGAAGACTTGTATCTTCACATTCAGGACACACTGCAAGTTCCCTAACAGAATAAATAGAAGTTACAGTAACGTGTCCAGCTTGAGAGGGCTAATGGAAACGGAAGGATTCTAAGGTCCTTGTGAGGCTTGAGAAGAGGATTAATTTTATACTGTTAATTTTTTATAAAGCAAAAATTTTAATTGTACAAGCTAGAATATTAAGGCTAACCACGAGAACAGAAGTAGAATATAACTTCTAAGCCAGTAGAGAAAGAAAGGTAATATAAAATAATAAACTTAAAGAATAGTAGAAAAAGGGGAAAGATCATAGAAAATTTAAGGGAATTGGAAAGCACAAAACAAGACTCTAAAATCAGTAATATTGGCCGGGCGTGGTGGCTCACACCCGTAATTCTAGCACTGAGGCTGGTGGATTGCTTGAGCTCAGGAGTTTAAGACCAGCCTGAGCAAGAGCAAAACCCCGTGTCTAAAAAGACCCAGGTGTTGTGGCGGTCACCTGTAGTCCCAGCTACTTGGGAGGCTGAGACAAGAGAATTGCTTGAGCTCAAGAGTTGGAGGTTGCTGTGAGCTGTGATTTCACAGCACTCAACCCCAGGGTGACTGAGTGAGACTCTGTCTCCAAAAAAAAAGTTATATTCAATGTTTAAAATTCAAAACACATCTACCATGCATTTTTCTATGCACCTAACATGTTAATTCATTTAATTTTCACAGATAATGTTAATTAGATTTCATTGTCTTCATTTTATGAGTGAAGAAATAAATATACTGCTAAACACAGTGTTACCAGAATTTCTTTTTCAGTAGATCCTTGGTCTTGGGGATTTGAAGAATAAACCCACGGACCATAGATCAGTGGTAGTACAGGATTTATTCTACAGAAAAGAATACAGCAAAAGCACCAGAGCTTCTGGCAGAGGGAAAGACCTAAGTTGGAAAGTTCCGCGTTGTTCTTTGTAGAGGTGTATATAGTGGCACAGGCCCTTTGCAGTTACATTTGGCCAGAACTTGGTAACATGAATGTATATAGTCCCTTCCACTGGGGTAAGGCGAATGAGCCCTTCCCTTCATGAAATTGCCCAGGCCTAGGAAATGGGGGTCCCTGTTCAGCCCTGAATGGGGGAACCCTGTATCACCATTAGGTCTGTAAAATGTTCACAGGGGAGTAGGACAGCCAGAGGAGGGCTCTCTGGGTCTGAGGGCGGTTCTGGAGGGTGCCGTGGTCTCCCTCAACTAACTAGGGACCCTGGAGCTTCTGGTGTGCTCGCCCTCTCTGCCACACTTGGTCTCCAGCCCTCGCCAACACATCCTGCTGCACCAGCACCCCTGGGGCTGAGGCTCAGAAGGCCAGGCAGGTGCTCCCAGGCAGCGGGCGCAGCCGAGCCGGCACCACCTGCTCTGTATCGACAGTAAATGTAAGCGACCTCAGATTTCCAATTTATATACTCAGATTGGTTTTAAAATTAATCTATGAGCTTTTAGAAGAGATGCTTGAAAGATAGTACCAGAAAGAAAAAATATCATATCAAGCAAATTCTAAGGTAAAGGTAGTTTGTGTTTGTCTAGGAATGTTAAAGAAAATTTTAAGAGATAATAGATCATGTGGGATGATATGTGACTATACAATGATAAATGAAATAATGCATCCAGAAAATTTAAAAAATACACTTGGATAAAGATCAAAACAGCCTTAAAACATAGAAGTTACCAAAATTATAAAAAAATGTAGCCCCGGATGATAAATGAGGATGTTAAGATCTCCGTAAGAGAGACGTGGAACTGTAAGGTAATTGCACGATACATACCAAACAAAGGATTAGAAACTAGGTTATATAAAGGACACTTCAAATTCAGGAAGATAGAAACAGCTTCACAGACCAGAAGTTGGCGAACTGCATCTTGTGAGCCGAATCCAGCTCACTGTCCGTGAGCTAAGAATGATCACAAAAAAGGCAGTTAGCCTTTTGACAAAAATTAAAGAGGGGAAGATACTGCCTATTGGCCTGTACATCCTAAATACTATTTGAATCTTTACAGAAAAGGGTAGCCACCCATGCAGTAGATAAATGTATGAAGGATATACACAAACAATTCACAGAAAAGGGAATCAGAATGGCCAGTACATAGCATGCACAATAGATTTGTGGTGAAATAAGTATTATTCCAATGTCATAGATGGGAATCTTGACTATAAAATAAAGAACTTCCCCAAGATCACCTGGTGTCCGTGATAAAGAGACTCTAAAGAGGAGAAGGTATATTTAAATGTAAGAAGTAATTATGAATTCAGATTCCCATTTGGATCTTTATATTGTAATTTTGAATGCTAATATATTCAAAACTAAGTGTTTGTTACAAACAAGGAAAGGCCACTGACATTCCCATTAAGTAACTGATTTTATACAGTTCGATTAAATGTTGTCAAGTTCTATTTAGAGTTGTGATGGAGTAGCTAGCCCAAAACTAACATATTCTGTCAAGAACAAAGAAAAAAGAAGAATGACATTTTTTTTTTATTAAATCATAACTGTATACAATGATATGATTATGGGGCATCATACACTCACTTCATAAACCATTTGACACATTTTTATCACAGTGGTTAACATAGCCTTTCTGGCGTTATCTCAGTTACTGTGCCAAAACATTTACATTCTACATTTACCAAGTTTCGCAAATACCCCTGTAATATGCACCACAGGTGTGATCCCACCGATTCCCCTCCCTCTACCCACCCCCCCCTTTCCCACGTCCCCCTATTGTTAAGTTGTAGCTGGGTTATAGCTTTCATGTGAGAGTCCCAAATTAGTTTCATAGTAGGGCTGTGTACATCGGGTATTTTTTCTTCCATTCTTGGGATACTTTACTAAGAAGAATATGTTCCAGCTCCATCCATGTAAACATGAAAGAGGTAAAGTCTCCATCTTTCTTTAAGGCTGCATAGTATTCCATGGTATACATATACCACAATTTATTAATCCATTCGTGGATCGATGGGCACTTGGGCTTTTTCCATGACTTAGCTATTATGAATTGGGCTGCAATAAACATTCTGGTACAAATATCTTTGTTATGTTGTGATTTTTGGTCTTCTGGGTATATGCCCAGCAGAGGAATTACAGGATTGAATGGCAGATCTATTTTTAGATCTCTGAGTGTTCTCCATATATCTTTCCAAAAGGAATGAATTAATTTGCATTCCCACCAGCAGTGCAGAAGTGTTCCCTTTTCTCCGCATCCACGCCAACATCTCTGGTCTTGAGATTTTGTGATATAGGCTAGTCTCATTGGAGTTAGATGATATCTCAAAGTAGTTTTGATTTGCATTTCTCTGATGATTAAAGATGATGAGCATTTTTTCATATGTCTGAAGGCCGTGCGCCTGTCTTCTTCAGAGAAGTTTCTCTTCAAATCCCTTGCCCAGCCTGCGATGGGATCCCTTGTTTTTTTCTTGCTGATGCGTTTGAGTTCTCTGTGGATTCTGGTTATTAAACCTTTGTCAGAGATATACCCTGCAAATATCTTCTCCCATTCTGAGGGCTGTCTGCTTGCTCTGCTTACTGTGTTCTTAGCTGTGCAGAAGCTTTTTAGTTTGATCAAGTCCCAGTAGTGTATTTTTGAAGCTGCTTCAATTGCCCGGGGGGTTCTCCTCATGAAATACTCACCCAGACCAATTTCTTCAAGGGTTTTCCCTGCATTCTCCTCTAGTATTTTTATAGTTTCATGTCTTAAGTTTAAATCTTTAATCCAATGAGAGTCTATCTTCGTTAATGGTGAAAGGTGTGGGTCCAATTTCAGTCTTCTGCAGGTTGCCAGCCAGTTCACCCAGCACCATTTGTTAAATAGGGAATCTTTTCCCCACTGAATGTTTTTAATTGGCTTGTCAAAAATCAAATAGCGGTAAGTAGCTGGATTCATCTCTTGGTTCTCTATTCTGTTCCAGATATCTACTTCTCTGTTTTTGTGCCAATACCATGCTGTTTTGATCACTATCGATTTCTAGTAAAGTCTGAGGTCTGGTAGTGTGATTCCTCCTGTTTTGTTTTTATTTCTGAGTAATGTCTTGGCTTTTCGAGGTTTTTTCTGATTCCATATAAAACGAAGTAATGTTTTTTCAAGATCTTTAAAATATGACAGTGGAGCTTTAATAGGGAGTGCGTTGAAATTATATATTGCTTTGGGTAGTATGGACATTTTGATAATGTTGATTCTTCCTAGCCATGAGCATGGTATGTTTTTCCATTTGTTAACATTTTCAGCTATTTCTTTTCTTAGAGTTTCATAGTTCTCTTTATAGAGATCTTTCACGTCTTTTGTTAGGTAAATTCCCAAATATTTCATCTTCTTTGGCGCTACTGTGAATGGGATAGAGTCCTTAACTGCTTTTTCAATTTGACTGTTGTTGGTGTATATAAAGGCTACCGATTTATGAATGTTGATTTTGTAACCTGAGACGCTGCTGTATTCCTTGATCACTTCTAGGAGTTTTGTAGTAGAGTCCCTAGTGTTTTCCAGATACACAATCATATCATCTGCGAAGAGCGAGAGTTTGATCTCTTCTGACCCTATATGGATACCCTTGATCGCCTTTTCTTCCCTAATTGCAGTGGCTAAAACTTCCATTACAATGTTGAAAAACAATGGAGACAATGGGCAGCCTTGTCTGGTTCCTGATCTGAGTGGAAATGGTTCCAATTTAACTCCATTCAATATGATATTGGCTGTGGGTTTGCTGTAGATAGCCTCTATCAGTTTAAGAAAAGTCCCTTCTAGACCAATTTTCTTGAGTGTTCTGATCATGAAGGGATGCTGGATATTATTAAAAACTTTTTCTGCATCAATTGAGAGAATCATATGGTCTTTGTTTTTTAATTTGTTTATGTGCTGAATTACATTTATAGATTTACGTATATTGAACCAGCCTTGAGACCCTGGGATAAAACCAACTTGGTCATGATGTATAATTTGTTTGATGTGTTGCTGGATTCTGTTTGTTAGGATCTTGTTGAATATTTTTGCATCTATATTCATTAGTGATATTGGTCTATAATTTTCTTTTCTTGTTGGGTCTTTTCCTGGTTTGGGGATCAGGGTGATGTTTGCCTCATAGAACGTGTTGGGTAGTCTTCCTTCTTTTTCTACCTTTTGGAACAGGTTGAGTAATATAGGTACTAATTCCTCTTTAAAGGTTTGGTAGAATTCTGATGTGAAACCATCTGGTCCCGGGCTTTTCTTTTTAGGGAGGTTTTGTATAGTTGATGCTATTTCTGAACTTGATATGGGTCTGTTCAACATTTCCACTTGATTCTGGTTAAGTCTTGGAAGGTGGCGTGCTTCCAAGTATCGGTCTATTTCCTTCAGATTTTCATATTTCTGAGAATAAAGTTTCTTGTAATATTCATTAAGGATTTTTTGGATTTCTGATGAGTCTGTGGTTATTTCGTCTTTGTTGTTTCTGATTGATGATATTAGGGATTTTACTCTTTTTTTCCTGATTAGGTTGGCCAGAGGTTTATCTATTTTATTGACCTTTTCAAAAAACCAGCTTTTTGATTTATTGATCTGTTGTATTATTCTTTTGTTTTCAATTTCATTTAATTCTGCTCTAATTTTGGTTATTTCTTTTCTTCTACTGGGTTTGGGGTTGGAATGTTCTTCCTTTTCCAGTTGCGTGAGATGTCCCATTAAGTTGTTAACTTCCTCTCTTTCCGTTCTCTTGAGGAAGGCTTGCAGTGCTATAAATTTCCCTCTTAGAACTGCCTTTGCAGTGTCCCAGAGGTTCTGATAGTTTGTGTCTTCATTGTCATTTTGTTCCAAAAAATTGGTGATTTCTTTCTTAATCTCATCTCTGACCCAGCTATCATTCAGCATAAGGTTATTTAACTTCCATGTTTTTGTATGGGTATGCAGATTCCTGTTGTTACTCAATTCAAGTTTTATTCCATGATGGTCTGAGAAGATGCATGGAATAATTTCTATTCCTTTAAATTTACTGAGGTTAGACTTGTGACCTAAAATGTGATCAATTTTGGAGTAAGTTCCGTGGGCTGATGAGAAGTATGTGTATTCAGTTTTGTTGGGATGAAATGTTCTGTAGATGTCTGCTAAATCTAAATATTGGATGGTTAGGTTTAAATCTAAGATTTCTTTGCTCAGCTTCTTTTTGGAGGATCGATCCAACACTGCCAAGGGAGTGTTGAAATCTCCAATGATTATGGAGCTGGAGGAAATCAAGTTACTCATGTCTGTTAGAGTTTCTCTTATAAATTGAGGTGCATTCTGGTTGGGTGCATAGATATTAATAATTGAGATCTCGTCATATTGAGTATTACCCTTAACAAATATGAAGTGACCATTCTTGTCCTTCCTTACTTTTGATGGTTTAAAGCCTACTGTATCTGCAAATAAAATTGCAACACCTGCTTTTTTCTGATTACCATTTGCCTGAAATATGGATGACCATCCTTTCACCCTGAGTCTGTATTTGTCTTTTAAGTTGAGATGTGACTCTTGTATGCAACAAATATCTGGCTTGAGTTTTTGTATCCAGTCAGCTAACCTATGCCTCTTTAGAGGACAGTTTAAGCCATTCACATTGATGGAGAGTATTGATAAGTCTGGTGGAATTTTGGGTGTCGAATTTTTCAAAGGTCCAGTGGATATTTTTAATCCTTTCGCCAGTGTGGAAGTTGGAGTTTGATCCGAAGTTTCTGGGTGATTTTACTTTTGTGGTATAGGATTGGGTTGGTCATTGTGGAGGATAGGTCTGAGAACATCCTGAAGAGCTGGTTTACTTATGGCAAATTTTTTCAACATATGAATGTCATTGAAGTATTTAATTTCTCCATCATAGATGAAACTCAATTTAGCTGGATACAAGATCCTGGGTTGAAAGTTTTTTTGCTTTAGGAGATTAAAAGTTGATGACCAGCCTCTTCTTGCTTGAAAAGTTTCAGCAGAGAGATCTGCAGTTATTCTAATATTCTTACCTTTGTACGTTATAGTTTTCTTTCACCGGGTTGCTTTGAGAATCTTCTCTTTCATGTTAACTTTAGTGAAGCTAATTATGATATGTCTGGGAGATGGCTTATTGGGTTGAATCGTGCTGGGGTTCTGAAGCTGTCTGCTATCTGAATTTCAGATTCTCTGGGCATGTCTGGAAAATTTTCTTTCATAATTTCATGTAGAAGGGCCTCTGTGCCCTTGGCAGGTACTTCATCGTTCTCCGGAATTCCTATAACCCTTACGTTGTTTTTTTTCGAATTATCTGAGAGTTCTCTGAGTGAGTGATCCGTTTTTGCTCTCCATTTCTCTTCCTCTTTGAGAGATTGGGAGCGTTCGAAGACTTTATCTTCAATGTCAGAAATCCTTTCTTCTGCTTGCTCCATTCTGTTACTGAGGGATTCTACTGTATTTTTCATATCTTTGAGGGCTGTAAGTTCTTGTTTCAGTGTGTCTAAGTCTTTGGTGGTTTTGTCTTTAAATTCGTTAAATTCTTGAGACAATTTTTGAATTTCTCCTCGAATTCCTAATTCCATTTTATTGATCTTGTCTGCAAACCAAATTCTGAATTCGACTTCTGACATCTCAGCCAGTTGTTTATGAATGGGATCTTCAATCACATCTGCCGTATCTTTTCTTGGGGGGGTTGATCTATTCTGGTTATTCATGTTACCAGAGTTTTTCCGCTGATTCCGCCCCATGGTTTACTCCCTTTGGTTTTTCCCCTGGGGTTTTATCGAGGGCCCGTACAGTGTTGTGGCCTGAGAAACTGGGGCCCTGTCTGGTGTGGTGGAGCAAAGTGGTTCTGTCTTGCTTTCAGCTGGTTTCTGTTCGATCCTATTGCAACTTCTACTCTGGCTTGAAGTCTCAGCTGTGTGGAAAAATCAGCAATTAAGTCACCCCGCCTGCCCACCTCTGGCCCCAGTTGGAAAAGGAGAATCAAACCTTCCTACAATCGCACACCCAGGGCACCGCCTGAAAAGTCCTCAGTCTATTAGCCCAGTTCAAAAGGTCCGAATCAACTGTCTCAATCGGCACTTGTCTCGGGTGGAAGGGTTCAAGAGGTCTCTGGGAACTGGATCACAGGGCCCTGGTGACTCCTCTGACACAGTTCACCCCAGTGCAGCGTGGAGTCAGGAGGAGCCACCCAGCAAACAGAGCAGTCTAGGAAGGTTGACGTCTCCTTCCCCACTTTGCCCCTCCGTCGGACCCAGTCACTGGTATCTCTGCAGATGGCTAACCCAGTTGCCTGCAGTGAACAGACACTCCAGGGGTTTGCACCTGCCTGAATCGCAAGGAAGTCTGCCAGGCCCCCGCAGACTGCCGCTATCTAGCAGGAGGAGATGGGGCCTGACATCTTTGAGTGTTTGATGCAGGTGATGGGAAGGAGGTGTTCACTCAGGCTTAGCCCCGTCCCTGATGGATGCTGCTAACAGAACAGAACAGAACAGACAACTTTGTGAGGTTCTGTCTCTGTTCCTGTCGTTGCCTACAGAAGACGGGCTGTTTTGAGTTCAAACGTCTTTGCTGCTGGAGAATTGCGTCTGAACACCTCTCTGGGTCGGCCCCGCCCTGGAAGCTTCCCGGGTTTGTGAGCCGCGTCACCCGGTGGCCTCCTCTGGTTGCCCAGGGAGACAGGGGGTGTGGCCTCAGAATATCCAGAAGTGAGCGTTCTGCCGTTAAAGAAAAAACGGCTGTTGATCTACCTCCAGGGAACTGCTGCTCTGGTGTGGGCACTCAGGCGACCCTTTTCTCCTCTGTCCCGCGCCCCAGAGTCAGCACTGAGCGGCTGCAGTTTGTGCTGGGTTCACACCCCTTAAGAGATCCCCCAAGAATCAGAACTCTTGGGGGATGGGCCCCCAGACCCGGATTGGGAGTGGGGCGGGGGGAAGCTAGAGTTTCATTCAGTTTTACGCAATACTACGGTCCGGGGAGGGCTCCTGCACTGCACCGCAGGGAAGTGCCGCCAAGGCTTGATTTCCCCTCAGCAGAGTGCCCTCTCCTCGCTCACGTATCCCAGAGTCAGCGCTGACCTGACGCAGCTCAGGCACTGTGCACTCCCCTCGAGAAATCACCCAAGGAGCCGAACTCCTGGGGGACAGGCCCTCAGACCCCGAGTGAGAGTAGGGGTTCTCAGCTCTCAGCGGGGAGGCCAGAGTCTGATTCAGTCTTGGGCCCCCTATGCCCGGGGAGGGTTGCTGCACTGCACCGCAGGGAAGTGCCGCGAGGCATGACTCCCCCTCAGCCCTGTGCCCTCTCCTCACTCGCGCGCCTCAGAGTCAATGCTGACCAGTCGCAACTCGGGGACTGTCCACTCCCCTTGAGAAATCACCCAAGGATTCGAACTCCTGGGGGATAGTCCCTCAGACCCGAGTGAGAGTAGGGGCTCTCAGCTCTCAGCAGGGAGGCTAGAGTCTTATTCAGTCTTGTGCCCGGGGAGGGTTGGTGCACTGCACCGCAGGGAAGTGCCGCGAGGCGTGACTCCCCCTCAGCCCGGTGCCCTCTCCTCACTCGCGCTCCTCAGAGTCAGTGCTGACCAGTCGCAACTCGGGGACTGTCCACTCCCCTTGAGAAATCACCCAAGGATCCGAAGTCCTAGGGGACAGGCCTCCAGACCTCAGTGGTCGGGAGGGGAGCGCCGGGGATTCAGGGTTGCCGGCGAAGGATTCCCAAAGTTTTATTCAGCCCTATGTCCGGCAGGAGAACGCCACGGCACCCCAGTAGGGGAGGTAGGTCCAGTTTTTAGAAGGTCTCTCCCGTGGAGTGTAGTGGGAGGGCCTTTAATTTCTGCCCGCTTGTTCAATTTTGGGGCTCTTGAGCCCGTCTCATGGGGGAGGGGGACTCCTGTCCGCTTGGTGGTGGATTTTGTACCTTTTGTTTGCGTCCTTGTGATCACAGCTTGCCTCAGCGGTGTTGATGTGCGTTCTTCAGCCTTCTCTCTTGGTGAGGCTCAAGTCCACCAGGATACTTACTAAATTCCTGTCCCTTAACTCTCCTTCTGGACGGGACCCTTTGTTGAAAGCTGGCTTCAGTCCGCCATCTTGTCTCCCCCCCGAATGACATTTTTAAAAAGAAAATTCAATTCCATTTTCAAGGCACCTGAAAGTTTCCAAGGAGCTAGGACCTGAGAGGCTCAATGCTCAGGAGTTTTATGTTCTGCTTTCCTCTGTAGGTAGGAATCCGCTTACTCTAGATGCAGAGTGAGAGGCTGTGACTCTGTGTAGGGCTTGATTGTACATGAAGGAAAATGCTGAATTGACAATTCAATTAAATATCTAATTATAGCATACTCATATAATATCTATTATATGAAAATTGAGAATATTTAAAAAAACAATTATTTGTTGGCCAGGCCTGGTGTCGATGCTTTTAATCCTAACACTCTGGGAGGCCATGGTGAGTGAATTGCTTGAGCTCAGTTCCAGACCAGCCTGAGCAAGAGTGGGACCCCACCTCTACCAAAAGCAGATTTTCCAGGCATGCTGGTGGCACCTGTAGTTCCAGGGAGGCTGAGGCAGGAGGATCGTGTGAGCCCGGGATTTTGAGGTTGCTATGAGCTGTGATGATGTCATTGCACACTACCTGGGGTGGGGTGGAGTAATTATTTTTAGAAAGGAAATATAGTTATTAAGAAATAAAATAAAATAAATGGTAGAAAAGCCTCATCATTACCAATGATAATTAACAATACAGTAAAGAGTTCTCCATTAGCAATATCACTTAACTGTGTATCAGATGCTAAAAATTCAAATTTTTAAAAGTAAAATGTATTTGAGTTATTCTTTCAGCTTTTACAAAAGATGTCTTAAATTCAAGGCAATAGTATTATGAAATTGAAAATTTTATCGATAATTTCCTCTTTTGTTTTTCTGTGGCTCTTGATTTTTAAGGAGGCAGAAATCATGCTTAATAAAATATAAGAGAAATGTTCCAAATATCAGAAATTATAAAATGTTTATCTTAGCCTGTTATCTTTAAAGTTTAAAGATAATGTACATTTTATGCTAGATGTTCTTTCAAGTAATTCTTTGGAAAGAGGTAAAATCAATCAATTTGGCATTATTTTGTGGCTCAAATATACAGATTTTGCTATAAAATAATGTATTTTTGAAAGCACTACAGTAGCATCTTTGAAAATGCCACTGAATGTACCTGCCTGAGCACCATCAAATTGCTTGCCATGCTGATGGCATTCATTCTTAGACTGATATTTTTTCCTGTACAAAGTTTAGAGATTCTTGGAAACAAGGAGTAGATTTTATTCATTTTTTACATGTACTTACACAGAACTACACAATAAAAGACCTCCAATATACAGTGGTCGAATTAAATTGGGATTTAATTAAATTAACTCGAACTAACCTGATGTACTAAAAGTTATCTATTCAAACACTGAGTACTCATCACTTTAAGATGTGAGGTATTTTCTGAGTGACACTCATATAAAATTAATACACAATTGGGCAGGCGTGGTGGGTCACACCTGTACTCACTCCTAGCACTCTTGGAGGCTGAGGTGCTGGGATTGCTTGAGGGCAGGAGTTCAAGACCATCTCTGAGCAAGAGGGAGACCTCATTTCTACTAAAAATAGAAAATTTAGCCAAGTGCAGGGGTGCATGCTGATGGTCCCAATTACTCAGGAGGCTGAGGCAGAAGAATCTTTGAGTCTGAGAGTTTGAGGTTACTGTGAGCTATGATGACGCCACTGCACTCTAGCCTGGGTAACAGAACATGACTCTGTCTCAAAAAAAAAAAAAAGAAAAGAAATTAGTGAACAATATAACTAATACAGGACAGTAAGGGACTTGCCTTTTATAATAACTAACATGGAATATGTTATCTTTTCATTAACATGTTTAGTTTATGTTACAGAAGTATGAAATCATTTTTTTTTTTTTCAAATTTAAAAAACTTCAGAATGTTACAGGGACACATTTTGGTTTCGTATATTGTACCATTTGGGTCAAACTTGTATGTGTGGCCATCATCCAGACAGCATTCATTGTGCCCATTAGGTGTGAATTTACCTGTCACTCCCCCACCACCACCTACCTGATTTTCCGTGAGTGTTATTTCTGTATTTGCAGAAGTGTTGATTGATTAGTTCCAATTTAATAGTGAGTACATGTGCTGTTTGTTTATCTATTTTCTGGATCCTTAGGAAAATGGTCTCCAGTTCCAACCAGATGGTTACAAAAGATTAATTCATCCTTTTTTTATGGCTGAGTAGTACTTTACACTATATGTATACCACATTTTATTAATCTACTCTTGTATAGATGGGCACCCAGTTGTTTCCCTAACTTTGTAAATGTGAATTGTGCTGTTATAAACATTCAAGTGCAGGTATCTATTATATAAAAGGTCCTTTTTTCCTTTGGGTAAATACCCAGCAGTGGGCTTGCTGGATCTGATGGTGGGTCTACTTTCAGTTCTTTGAATTGTCCCCTCCCACTTTCCATAGAGGTTGGTTTGCAGTCCCACCAGCTGTGTACAAGGGTCCCTTTCTGTCTACATCCATGTCAGCATTTATAGTTGGGGATTTTTTCATAAAAGCCATTCTCACTGGAGTTAAGTGATATCTCATTGTGGTTTTGATTTGCATCATTAGAGATATTGAGGATTTTTTCATATGTTTGTTGTATATTCTTTTAGAAAGTTTGTGTTCATGTCTTTCCCCCACTATTTAATGGGTTTTTTTTTTTCCTTGATGATTTGTTTGAGTTTTTTTGTAGATTCTGGTTATCAACCTTTCATTGGCTGGATAGCATGTAAAATCACTCTCAATAATAAAAAGACTTTCTCTCTCTCTCTCCTTCCCTCCACCCCCTCTCTATCCATCTCTTACTCTCTCCTTCATTCTTCTTTAGGTCATAAAAGGACATTTTTGGATAAGATAGTAAGTCATTTGTATCAACTCTAATGAATTTGATTTTCAGTAAAAATGAGAGAAATTTATTTCTATTTTTATTTTTATTTTTTTTAGAGACAGTCTCACTTTATTGCCTTTGGTAGAGTGCTGTGGCAGCACAGCTCACAGCAACCTCCAACTCTTGGGCTTAGGCGATTCTCTTGCCTCAGCCTCCCGAATAGCTGGACTACAGGCACCCGCCACAACACCAGGCTATTTTTTTGTTGCAGTTTGGCTGGGGCCGGGTTCGAACCAACCACCCTCAGTATATGGGGCCAGCACCCTACTCACTGAGCCACAGGCGCCACCCTATTTCTATTTTTTTTCTTTTCTTTTTTTTTTGTATTGTTAAATCATAGCTGTGTACATTAGTGCAATCAAGGGGTACAATGTGCTGGTTTCATATACAATCTGAAATATTTTCATCAAACTGTTCAATGTAGCCTTCATGGCATTTTCTTAGTTATTGTATGTAGACATTTGTATTCTGCCTTTAGTAAGTTTCGCCTGTACCCATTCTAAGATGCACCGTAGGTGTGGCCCCACCCATTACCCTCCCTCCACCCTAATCTCCCCCCTCCCTTCCCCTTCCTTGGCCCTTTCCTCATAGTCTTGTGCTATAGTTGGGTTATAGCCTTCATGTGAAAGCTATAATTTAGCTTCATAGTAGGGCCGAGTACATTGGATACCTTTTCTTCCATTCCTGAGATACTTTGCTAAGAAGAATATGTTCCAGCTCCATCCATGTAAACATGAAAGAGGTAAAGTCTCCATCTTTCTTTACGGCTGCATAATATTCCATGGTATACATGTACCACAATTTGCTAGTCCATTCATGGGTCGATGGGCACTTGGGCTTCTTCCTGACTTAGCAATTATGAATTAGGCTGCAATGAACATTCTGGTACAGATGTCTGTGTTATATTGTGATTTTTGGTCTTCTGGGTATAAACCTAGTAAAGGAATTATAGGATTGAATGGCAGGTCTATATTTAGTTCTCTAACTATTCTCCAAACATCCTTCCAGAAGGAATGTATTAGTGTGCATTCCCACCAGCAGTGTAGAAGTGTGCCCTTTTCTCCACATCCACGCCAACATCTTTGGTTTTGGGATTTTGTTATGTGGGCTACTCTTACTGGGGTTAGGTGATATCTCAAAGTAGTTTTGATTTGCATTATTCTGATGATTAAGGATGATGAGCTTTTTTTCATGTGTTTGTAGATCATGTGTCTGTCTTCTTTAAAGAAGTTTCTCTTCAAGTCCCTTGTCCACCCTGAGATGGGATCATGTGTTCTTTTCTTGCTAATACGTTTGAGTTCTCTGTGGATTCTGGTTATTAAACCTTTATCAGAGGTATAACATGCAAATATTTTCTCGCGTTCTGAGGGCTGTCTGCTTGCTTTACTTACTCTGTTCTTGGCTGTACAGAAGCTTTTTAGTTTGATCAGGTCCCAGTAGTGTATTTTTGATACTGCTTCAATTGCCTGGGGAGTCCTCCTCATAAAATATTCACCCAGGCCGATTCCTTCAAGAGTTTTCCCTGCACTTTCTTCAAGTATTTTTATAGTTTCATGTCTTAAGTTTAAATCTTTTATCCAGTGAGAGTCTATCTTAGTTAATTGTGAAAGGGGTGGGTCCAGTTTCAATCTTTTACAGAATGCCAGCCAGTTCACCCAGCCACCATTTGTTAAATAGGGAATCTTTTCCCCACTGAATGTTTTTAATTGGCTTGTTAAAGATCAAATAACAGTAAGTAGCTGGATTCATCTCTTGGTTCTCTATTCTGTTCCAGACATCTACTTCTCTGTTTTTGTGCCAATACCATGCTGTTTTGATCACTATCGATTTATAGTACAGTCTCAGGTCTGGTAGCATGATTCCTCCTGCTTTGTTTTTATTGCTGAGTAATGTTTTGGCTATTCGAAGTTTTTTCTGATTCCATATTATTTTTTTAAGATCTTTAAAATATGACAATGGAGCTTTAATAGGAATTGCACTAAAATTATATATTGCTTTGGGTAGTATAAACATTTTAACAATGTTGATTCTTCCCAGCCATGAGCCATGTGCCCATCGACCCATGAATGGACTAGCAAATTGTGGTACATGTATACCATGGAATATTATGCAGCCGTAAAGAAAGATGGAGACTTTACCTCTTTCATGTTTACATGGATGGAGCTGGAACATATTCTTCTTAGCAAAGTATCTCAGGAATGGAAGAAAAGGTATCCAATGTACTCGGCCCTACTATGAAGCTAAATTATAGCTTTCACATGAAGGCTATAACCCAACTATAGCACATTGGAAAACATTTGGAAAACAAATGTTTTTCCATTTGTTAACATCTTCAGCTATTTCTTTTCTTAAAGTTTCATACTTCTCTTTGTAGAGATCTTTCACATTCTTTGTTAGGTATGCTCCCAAGTATTTCATCCTCTTTGGCACTACTGTGAAAGGAATAGAGTCCTTGACTGTTTTTTCGGCTTGGTTATTGTTAGTATATATAAAGGCTACAGATTTATGGGTGTTGATTTTGTAGCCTGAGACATTGCTGGATTCCTTGATCACTTCTAAAAGTTTTGTAGTAGAATCCCTAGTGTTTTCCAGATATACGATCATATCATCTGCAATGAGTGAAAGCTTGATCTCTTCTGACCGTATGTGGATACCCTTGATCGCCTTTTCTTCCCTAATTGCAATGGCTAAAACTTCCATTACAATGTTAAAGAACAATGGAGACAATTGACAACCTTGCCTGGTTCCTGATCTAAGTAGAAATGATTTCTATTTAACTCCTTTCAATACGATACTGGCTGTGGGTTTGCTGTAGATGGCCTCTATTAGTTTAAGAAATGTCTCTTGTATACCAATTTTCTTAAGTTTTCTGATCATGAAGGGATGCTGGATATTATCAAAAGCTTTTTCTGCATCAATTGAGAGAATCATATGGTCCTTGTTTTTTAGTTTGTTTATGTGCTGAATTACATTTATAGATTTACGTATATTGAACCATCCTTGAGAGCCTGGGATAAATCCCACATGGTCGTGGTGTATAATTTTTTTGATGTGTGTTGGATTCTGTTTGTTAGGATCTTATTGAGTATTTTAGCATCAATATTCATTAGTGATACTGGTCTATAATTTTCTTTTCTTGTTGCATCTTTCCCTGTTTTGGGGATCAAGGTGATGTTTGGTTCATAGAATGTGTTGGGTAGTATTCCTTCTTTTTCTATATTTTGAAGAGGTTTAGTAATATAGGTACTAGTTTTTCTTTAAAGGTTTGGTAGAATTCTGACATAAGCCATCTGGTCCTGGGCTTTTCTTTTTAGGAAGATTTTGTATAGTTGATGCTATTTCAGAACTTGATTTAGGCCTGTTCAACATTTGCACTGCATTCTGGCTAAGTCTTGGTAGGTGGCGTACTTCCAGGTATTGGTCGATTTCTTTCAGATTTTCATATTCGTGAGAGTAGAGTTTCTTGTAGTATTTGTTAAGGATTTTTTGAATTTCTGAGGTGTCTGTTGTTATTTCATCGTTACCATTTCCGATTGATGAAATTAGAGATTTTACTCCTTTTTTCCTGGTTAGGTTGGCCAAAGGTTTATCTATTTTATTGATCTTTTCAAAAAACCAACTTTTGGATTTATTGATCTGTTTTTTAATTCTTTTATTTTCAATTTCATTTAATTCTGCTCTGATTTTGGTTATTTATTTTCTTCTGCTGGGTTTGGGGTTGGAATGTTCTTCCTTCTCTAGTTGCTTGAGATGTCCCATTAAGTTATTAACTTCCTCTCTTTCCATTTTCTTGAGGAAGGCTTGCAGTGCTATAAATTTACCTCTCAGGACTGCCTTTGCAGTATCCCAGAGGTTCTGGTAATTTGTGTCTTGATTGTTGTTTTGTTCCAAAAATTTGGTGATTTTCTTCTTAATCTCATCTATAATGCATCTATCCTTCAGCATAAGGTTGTTTAGCTTCCATGTTTTTGTATGGGTATGCAGGTTCCTGTTATTGAGTTCAACTTTTATTCTATGATGGTCTGAGAAGATGCAAGGAACAATTTCTATTTTTTTAAATTTGCTGAGGTTAGATTTGTGGCCTAGGATGTGGTTGATTTTGGCTTATGTTCCATGGGCTGCTGAGAAGAATGTGTATTCAGTTTTGTTGGGATGAATGTTCTGTAGCTGTCTGTTAAGTCCACATGTTGAATGGTTAAGTTTAAATCTACAATTTCTTTGCTTAGCTTCTTTTTGGAGGATCTATCCAGCACTGCTAAAGGGGTGTTAAAATCTCCAACTACTATGGAACTGGAGGAAATCAAGTTGCTCATATCTGTTAGAGTTTCTCTTATAAATTGAGGTGCGTTCTGGTTGGGTGCATAAATATTAATAATTGAAATCTCATTATATTGAGTATTACCTTTAACAAATAGGAAGTGTCCATCCTTATCCTTCCTTATTTTGGTTAGTTTAAAGCCCATTGCATCTGGGAATAGGATTGCAACGCCTGCTTTTTTCTATTTTCCATTTGCCTGGCATCCCTTCACCTTGAGCATCCCTTCACCTTGAGTCTATATTTGTCTTTTAATGTAAGTTGCGATTCTTGTATGCAGAAGATATCTGGCTTGAGTTTTTGTATCCAGTCAGCCAACCTGTGCCTCTTTAGAGGACAATTTAAACCATTCACATTAATTGAGAATATTGATAAGCCTTTCGAGACTCCGGTGGACATTTTTAATCCTTTTGCGACTGTGGAAGTTGGAATTTGATCAAAATTTTCTGGGTGGGTTTACTTTTGCGGTGGAGGATTACGCTGGTCTTTATGGAGGATAGGTCTGAGAATATCCTGGAGAGCTGGTTTAGTTATGTCAAATTTCTTCAACATGTGAATGTCATTGAATATTTAGTTTCTCCGTCATAAATGAAACTCAGTCTAGCTGGGTACAGGATCCTGGGTTGAAAGTTATTTTGTTTTAGGAGATTAAAAGTCGATGACCGTCCTCTTCTAGCTTGAAAGGTTTCAGCAGAGAGATCTGCAGTTATTCTAATGTTATTGCCTTTATAGTGATGGTTTTCTTTTGTCTGGCTGCTTTCAGAATTTTCTCCTTCATATTAACTTTAGTGAAATTGATTATGATGTGTCTGGGGGATGTCTTATTTGGGTTGCGTCATGCTGGAGTTCTGAAACTGTCTGCTATCTGAATTTCAGAGTCTCTTGGCATGTCTGGAAAGCTCTCCCTCATAATCTCATGGAGAAGAGACTCTGTGTCTTGTGAAGCCACTTCGTTGCTTTCGGGGATCCCTATAAGACGAATATTGTTTTGTTTTGTTTTTTTCCGAATTATCTCAGAGCTCTCTGAGAGAGTGATCTTTTTTTGCCCTCCATTTCTCTTCCTTTTTAAGAGTTTGGGAGTGTTCGAAAGCTTTGTCTTTAATGTCAGAATCCTTTCTTCTGCTTGGTCCATTCTGTTACTGAGGGATTCTACTGTGTTTCTGAGATCTTTGAGGGCTGCAACTTCTTGTCTCAATGCATCAAAATCTTTGGTCATTTGGTCTTTGAATTTGTTGAATTCTTTAGATATCTTTTGGGTTGCTGCTTGGAATTCTAATTCGATCTTATTTTCTATCCAGATTCTGAATTCGATTTCTGACATCTCAGCTATTTGTTTATGGGATCTTGTGCTGTGTCTGCCCCATTGATCCTTGGGGGAATTGATCTACTCTGATTATTCATAATACCAGAGTTTTTCTGTTGATTTCACCTCATGATTGTTTTTCACTGTTGCCTCTGGCTGTCCTCAGAGTTGTGGAGGTGTCTTTTCAAGATTAGACCACAGCGGGATCATTCTATTGTTGCTGGATCTTTGTAGTTCCTCTGGGGCTTCCCCAGCCAGGGAGTTCTGGTTGTGGAAGCAGCTCCAGAGTGTGACACACCCGGATCCAGCAACATGCCCTATTTCTATTTTTAAACAAATATATTTTTGTTACTCCCTTAAGCTGTGTGAATGAAAAGAAATTTGTTTTATGTTTTTAACCTTTTAAATGGGCCAGTTTTTCAACATTCTACATTAAATTTAACCAGTGAATATAGGTGTTTTATTTAAAAAAAAAAAAGAACAGTGAAGCTAAATTTATACATATTTTACTTCCACTTAATAATTTATTTATCCAAAATGAGATCATTTTTGTTCTTTTAAAACTCCTGGTAATGAAATGAATAAGGATCTCGGTGGAAGATGAAGCCTTCCAAATTTGAACAGGTAGGAAGTTTGGGATGAAGTGCATTCCTACTCTAACTTAACCTTTAGGAAACCTGAACCTGCTTTACTGTAGATCATAGAACAACATCTACTCATCTGCACTGAATAGTATTAAAGTTCCCAATTTTGGGGGCTCAAATGATGGGAAAGGACTGAGAATTGACATTTTTATAGAGTTTGAGAGCTATGATGCAAATAAAAATATTCTTAACGATGAAAGGGAAGCAATCAGTACAACTTGTTAGAGCACAGTCTTACTAATTTAACCAAATTAACTGCATGTCAGAGTATTACAGAAAGTTGGCCATGAACACTTTAAGCTTTTATTAAAAATACATTGTATTTCTTCTTTGGAGCAGTGTCTACTTAAGTCACTTGCTCATATCTTAGTCAGATTACATTTTTCCAATATTCAATATATTTTGAATATTAAAGTATTCAAATATGCTTTATCTGATGTATGGCTAGCAAATATTTTCTTCCAATCCATCTGTTGTCTCTTCACTCTTTTAATTATTTTCTTGGATGTGCAAAAGGATTTATTTTGATGTCATCCTATTTGCCAGTTTTTCCTATCATTGCTTGGAATTTTGGTGTCAACCTGAAAATCATCACCCTGAATAACTTTGTTTAGTTTTCCAACCCTATTATTTCTGTAAGGAGTTTTACAGTTTTAGGACTTGTGTTTAAGTCTTAATACATTTTGAGTTGATTTGTGCATATATTGTAAGATAAAGGTCCAATTTCATTCTTCTGCATGTGGATAACCATTTTATCCAACACTATTATTGCAGAGACTGTCTCTTCCTCTTTGGGGATTCTTGGTACCTGTGTCAACAATCAATTGACTATATATATGTAGGCTCATTTCTGGGGTCCCTGTTACATTCCATGGGTTGATGGGTCCATTTTTGTGCCAGCACTTTACTATTGCTTTACCATAGCTTGCAATCGGATAGTCTGGTGCCTGCTCCTTTGATCTTTTGCTGGTGCCTTGTCTATTCAGGTTTATTTGTGATTCCATATAAATTTTAGGATTTTTTTAATTTTATGAAAGATGACATTGGAATTTTGGTTGGTATTATATTGAATATGTAGATTTCTTGGAATAGTTAGGATATTTTAACAATATTAATTCTTCCAATGCATGAACACAGAATATCTTTGTATTTATTTGTGTTCTTTTTGATTTCTTTCATCAACATTTTATAATTTTCAGCATAAGGCCTTTTACCAGTATGGTTAAATTTATTTCTCAATATATTATTTTTGAAACGCTTATGAATTGGAATGGTTCTATTTATTTCTTTTTCAGCAAGTCTCTTGTCATGGAATAGATAGGCTACCTAATTTTTCTGTGTTGATTTTGTGTCCTACAACATTAATTAATGTTTGTTTATTCATAATCTGTATATAAGATCATGTTATTAGGAAACAGCAACAATTTCACTTCCTTCTTTTCTATTTAGTTGCTTTTTGTATATTTCTTTTTTTTTATTAAATCATAGCTGTGTACATTAATGCAATCATGGGGTACAATGTGCTGGTTTTATATACCATTTGACATATTTTCATCAAACTGGTTAACATAGCCTTCACTGCATTTTCTTAGTTATTGTGTGAAGACATTTATGCTCTACACTTAGTAAATTTAACATGTACCCTTGTAAAATGCACCGTAGGAGTGTTCCTACTAATTACCCTCCCTCCATCGATCCTCCTCCCTCCTCTCCCCTCCCTTTCCGCCCTCCCCCTCTTCTTGGGCTATAATTGGGTTTTAGCTTTCATATGAAAGCTGTAAACTGGTTTCATAGTAGGACTGAGTACATTGGATACTTCTTTAGCAAGGACTTCTAATACCATGTTAAATAAAAGACACAAGAGCAGGCATCCCTGTCATGTTCTAGATTTTAGAGGAAATGGCTTAACTGTTTCACTCTTGAATACAATGCTAGCTTTGACCTTCATCATATATTCCCCTTCTTGTGTTGAGATGCATTTCTTGTTTACCTAATTTGTTGAGATATCACTACTCATAGGAAAATGCGAATTAAAACCACAATGAGCTGTCACCTCATGCTGTCAGAATGGCTATTACGAAAAAGATAAACAATCTCTAGTGTTGGCAAAGATATGGAAAAGAAGATCTTCATATACTGATGTTGGGAATGTAAATTAACATAGCCATTGCAGAAAACCATATGGAGACACCTTAAAAACTGAAACTAGAATTGCCTTAAGATTCAGCAATCCTATTTTTGGATATTTACCCAAAAGATTTAAAATCAGTACATCAAAGAGATGTCTGCATTCCCATTCCTTGGCAGCACTACCCACAACAGCCAAGTCCTAGAATCCACCTAAGTGTTCATCAACAGATGAGGGGATAAAGAAAATATGGTATACATCCCGAGTGGAATACTATGCAGCCTTTAAAAAGAAAGAAGTTTTGACATTTGCAACATGAATAGGAATTGAAAAATATTATGCAAAGTGAAACAGACTGGGTACAGAATGACTAATACTGCATTTTCCCACCATTTTCCCATTGTTGCAGATTGGAATCTAAAAGAATCAAACTTGGAGACACGGAGGCTACCATGGGGCTGGGTGGAGGAGTGTAGAGACTGTGATCAAAGGGGACAAGCTCTCAGTTATTCAAGATAAATAAGTTTCTTTTAGGATATGCTGCATGGCATGGTTAATCCTAGTAAAGGATAATGTGCGTTTAAAAGTCACTCAGAATGAATTTCGAATGTTCTCACTACAAAGAAACATATTTGAGGTAACATATATGTTAATTAGCTTGATTTAATTATACCAGGTTGTTTTCATAAATTACATTACTTTGCATCTCATACATATGTATAGACCATTATGATTCATCAGTTCATAATTAACAAAATAAAAATAAAATATAGTCACCTGATCAGACCACACCCCAATAAGGCAAATGCCTCCTTACACCCTACTGAAATAAATCAGGTGCCCAACTGAAGCTGATCAGACGGTTTCTCTACTTTGCTTTGTGTTTGGTGTATCACAGTTCATGGCCCACACTATTAAGCAGAGCTCTCTGAACCTCTTTTGACTCTGAGGGCTGCCTAATTCATGAACCATTCTTTATTCAAATAAACTGTTAATTAAAAAAAATAGATGAACAGTTAATAGACAAAAAACCCACAATTAACATAGCCCTCACCTTTTATAAATTTATGGTTGAGTCTAGGTTCAGTATAGGAATTACAAACCTTCTTGGATATTTTTAAGCAGAAAGATAATTAATCCATGTTAATTGTGAGAAGAATGGGGTGGGTGGCTGCTGGTATATTCTCCCTGAGATCATAAATCTGACCTGCTAAGAGAATTACTACCTGAGCCACAGTCTGGGAGGCAGAAAATCAGGAGACCGCCCTTTGAGATTTTGAGTTCTAGAACACATGGTCCTTATAGATATGAAGGGGTTCCATGGCCATCAGTGCCTCTCACCCCCTTTGAAATTTGAGATCAGACCCAGAAGCGCTGCTGCAGAAAGTCCTCCCATACCCATGACCAAGATGCTGAGCTGAAAACAGTCGTGGAGAGATGGCTTCTACCTCATTTTGGCCGTCCAAAATTTACATAATTAGTTATAACTAGCAGAGCTTAATTGCATTCAAAACCTCAGCTTGCAAAGAATTCTAGGAATGTAGTTTTTAATTTTGCACCCCTGGAACTAGCTAATGAATGAAAAGAGATGGAAACAGATGCTGAACAAACCTCTATCCACAGTAACCAATATCTTTGCAGGTGGCACCTATGTAGATTATCTGTCCTTATGTAGCCAGTCATCTTGAAGTGAAGCAGGGAAAACAACAAAACTTTTTTATCCCACAGCTACTGTGGGCCAGGAATCAGGTGAGGGCTTCCTGGGTTCCTCTGCAGCAATGTCTCTGACTGGGCCGGTGGTCTCATCTGACAGCTTGACTGAGGGAAGTTACTTCTAGTCTCGCTCACATGGTGGTCAGCAGGACTCCGGTATTGGCAGGCTGCAGGCCAGGGGCCACCCTCGGTTCCTGGCTGTGATGTGTGTCCAGGGGGCAGCTCACAGATCGCTGTTGGCTTCACAAAGAGAGAGTGAACAGACAGCCAGAAGGGCACATTCAAGACATGAACCACCATCTTTTAATGACCTGACCTAAGAAGCATAGCCCACCCTTCTGGCATTCTGTCCATGGGAAGTTAGTCAGCAGCCTGGCCCACACTCAGGAGGTGGCATCACACAGACAGGCACTCGTGGGAACTGCTGCAGGGCTGGCTGCCTCACAGCCATGCCTCATGTGATCCCATTCTTCACTTATTTTTCCTTTGCAAATGTTTTCATTTTCATGACAGAGAACACAAAAAAGTTAGCAGATTTTCTGTTTTGCCATACCAAATAAGTCTTTATTTATGGTATTTTTCTCAGGGAAAGTGGAAGGGAGAGAAAAGAGTATGTGAGCTATAACATGATTAGAAAGTGGGAAAGGAAGTACCCAGTACAGCCGAATCAACCATCAAATCAACACGCCCAGGAAGGGGTCATCAAAGCACAAGAGGGCTCAGCCTCCTGCAGTTTCCAGAATGAGGGGAAGGCGTCAGAAAAAGAACAGACAAGTACAGGCTCTCCTGCTTTCCCTCCCCATAAAGTCAAGATTTCACACAAAGCTTTGTTTTCTGGCAGTAAACACGGAGTTACACTTGTCTGTCTCTTAAGCAATCTTGTGGCCACATATAAAAGGTTCTTGTGCCTGAATAAAATTTCCTGAGTGACTTAAAGATACATTCATAATCCTTTTCTTGGTCTCCTGCCCCCATTTTGCTGCATGGAAGACCCTCAATTGCTTCTCTCTACTTTAGGATTTCAGATTAAACAGGGTTTTTTAAATTAAATCATAACCGTGTACATTAATGCATTTATGGGGTACAATGTACTGATTTTATATATAATTTGGAATGCTTACATCAAACTAGTTAACACAGCCTTCACCTCACTTAATTGTTTGTTATGTTAAGACATTTATACTCTAGTCTTAATAGACTTGACATGTACCCTTGCAATATGCACAATAGGTGAGGTCCCACTAATTACCCCCTCCACCCAGCCTCCCACTTTGCCTCATCCTCCTCTTCCCTCCTTCATTCTGGGCTATAGTTGTGTTTTATCTTTCATATGACAGTGTAGGTGATTATATATTGGTTTCATTATAGTACTAAGTACATTGGATACTTTACTTTAGTTCTTGAGATACTTTACTAAGAAGAATATGTTCCAGCTCCATCTATGTAAACAAAAAGATGTAAAGTCTCCATATTTTTTATGGCTGCATAATATTCATGGCATACAGATTAAGCAGGTTTGAGCCACCCAAAATACAGGAGTGTTCCAAGGGTATGTCATGAGTCACCATCAAGAAATGAAGAAATGGCCATGACTTAGGAGGTTTGGAACAAGGGATGGAACCTCTTCAGGATTTTCACAGAGATTATTTAAGAGTCATGGAGACCCCCAAAGAATAAAATGCACATGTGTGTAGATGTGTGGGTTTTCTTTGGTGGGGATGGGAAAGAGGGTAGAGTATGAGACAAGTGTTCAGGACGGAAAATCTGGTTGAAAATAGGAAATGGAATGGGAGACAGAAAAGCAATGCTTCAAGAAGAGGGCCCCCCAAAACTGAAGTCCCAGGTCCGTTGGCCTAGTACAGAGCCTCTGTCAAAGATGCTTTGGCTGGTTTCCTCTCAATACAAACAGAAGTTTGCAAACAGTAAAATCCCCAAACAACATGAAAACCAACACTTCCTATTTACACAAACTAGGCCACTTAGCAATCACCTACCCAGTTAAGTCCTACAAAGCCCAGACAGATATGATGACTAGACGGGGGGTGCATTTAGGGGAGACAAGCTTAGGATCAGACACCACTACCCAGTGTATTCTATGGCGTTTGTCCCATCTCAGCGCAGTGAGGTAGGTTGGCGGTGATCTCACAGCACGTCAACCAAACCCCACTTTTCTCCTGTAGCTACCACAGCACTATGAATCATGACAGCATCAAAGCAAGTATCACTAAATGCCCTGACTTAGGGGTTTCCCTGCAACCTAAGAACTTTGAGGTTAAGGATTTTAGTCCTTGCTTCATATAATCCATCCAGCCCTCCAGAGCACAGGTAAGTACAGGGTTATTGGGTTTAGAACATAATCTTACAAAGTCACAGTCTTTACAACAACACAACATAAATTTTGCAGTGCATAGGGGCCCAGCCTAACCCAGGGAAGGGTGTAGAGCGTGCCCTGTGCCCAGGATTAGATGACCCTCCGCTGACCCTGTGGATCCTGCACCCTGGCCCAGCCTCTCCTAACCTGTCTGCACCCCTTTCCCCTGTTTACAGTAATTTCTAATCTTCCAGCACAAGTCAATCAAGTCAGAGGGTAACCCAGTTCAAAGCCAGTCTCCCATGAACCATTTTCAAGGTGGACGGGGTTTCAAGTGGACACAGTACAGAAAAGGCAGCTGGAGCTGGCAGACCTAAGGTAATTCCACAGGCTGTGCACACGGAAGAGTTGCTCTCCGTGGTGATAAAAACAACAAAAAGTAGTCCTACCGTGCAGACCCAGAGGTTCACCTGAGAGCACAGTGCCAGAATGAAAATACACAAACCCAGACTATTTATTTACATTAGGAAAAAATGCACCACATACGTCATTCACCAACAGGGCTGCTGGCATCCTGGAGTGAGTGGACCCAAGGTTCTGTTATCCAAGGAAGCAGACAAATAACCCAGGGTGGGCCAGAGTCGGGAGTGAGCCCAGAGGCTCTGGTCTGCAGCGTCACCGACTCCCACCCTTTTGCCAGTCATAATGCCCAGTGGTTGGGACAGGTCCCAGCGCCCCATCTCAAGAATGCGCCTGAGAATATAGGATGTGGGAAAACCCTGCTTTACTCCCGAGAATGCTGTGGTTTGTGGGTGCATCAATCTGGTTTCATACTTACTTATTTCACTCTGGCATGGGGGTTATATTGTTACATATTCTTCTTTATTTTTTTTATTTTATTATTTTTTTATTTTTTATTTTTTATTTTTATTAAATCATAGCTGTGTACATTAATGTGATCATGGGGCACCATACATTAGTTTTATAGACCGTTTGACACATTTTCATCACACGGGTTAATATAGCCTTCCTGGCATTTTCTTAGTTATTGTGCTAAGACATTTACATTCCACATTTACTAAGTTTCACATATACCCTTGTAAGATGTTCTTCTTTAAAAGGAAGGGGCCCAGTTCAAAAGCTGGAGGTTCTGGGGGTGGAGTCTCAGGTAAAGAATTCAGGTTCTAGGGTGATTCCCCAGCTTTCAGACAGAACTTGAGTGGGTTCCTTGGCCTCGCCCTCTCCCCACACAAAGAGGGAAGATGCTGCGACGCCGGCCTGAGTTACACAGCAGTGCCAAGTACCAGCAACCCACGCCACCCGCACTTTCTCCACTTGCCCGCTGCTCATGGAAACGTCCAGACAGCAAAGGGAAATCCCCACCCCCGTGGGAATCCCGGGCCTCCAGTAGGTGGAAGGCTGTGCATAGGGGCCCAGCCCAGTTTAATATTCTATGCTCCTCATCCACAGGGGCCCTGTTCTTCCTCCCGAAACTCTCGCTGGACATGAGGCTACCACATGGCCCCATGGCAGCCTAATTCCTTATCGTGATGGTTGCAGCACCTGTGAGTTTTTGGTCTGCGCTTCTGTGTGTGCTCCCCTTGGGCCACCTCTCACTCCCAGCACAGAACACCCCCCGGGCCTGGGGACACCCACTGATGCTAGGCTGGTGGCAGACCCCTCAAAGGCGAACTCCATGCCTCCCCGTCCTAAGGGTTTTGGAACCCTCCCCGTGGGGCTCGCTCAGGTGCACTAGGAGGTCAGAAGGCGGTGCAGCGCCTGGAGGGCAGAGGGCACGCGGTGTGCCCGGAGCGCCCTGCAAGGGCCCCTCCCGGCCGCCCCGCCCCGCTGGGCGCAGCCACCTGCAAACCGCTGCTTGGACCCAGTGGCCCGAGGCCCCAGACCCCTGCTACGGCAGCTGCTGGCCCCGGAGAAGACTGGAGGAAAAAAGGAGTATTATTAGGGGGGGTTGTCATTTATTATGTTTAATATTCTATGCTCCTCATCCTATACATTTTTCAAAAATATTTATGGCATCAATAAATATTATATTTCAAAAAATGTTATCCTCATCTATGACAAAGCTCTTCAACAATGAGTCATTAATATTCAGAAATACGTGTGTGCATTCACATGAAATAATACGTATATATTTACAGGACAAACGGCCACTGCATTACCTTATCATAACCCCGGGAGTGCACTTAACTGTGTGTCTGTACCAAGTATCATTTTTAGCCTCCCTTGCAATCTAACTAATTTTTTCCTTTTAAAACTTGGAATAAATGAATTAACGAAAACTAAGATTTTTTAATGAGTTTGAACACAACATACACAAATTAAAGAACAATGTTGATTAAAAATTTTGGAAAATTAGTAAAAATCTTGGTTTTTCTAAAATGTGTGACTTTCCGTACTGTAACATCACCTTAAACTTCTGAAGTACCTTCAAAACAAAAAGACGTTGAATATTTTTACTACACAATACAATGGGGGTATTAATTGTATTTCAACTGGAAGTTATCTGATGAAACCATCCTTTGTGGCACAATTCAAGGAGAAGAATGAAAATAAAATTTTTGACATGCGTGGCTGCCTGGTTTACAGCTGGTCGGCCACAGGTGTTTACCGTGTAGGGACCTGGGAAATGGAACAGCCGCAGGCTTCAGATTTCTCTTCTTGGAGTTCGTAATAGCCACAGTTTTACCTTCCTCTTCTTGAGTTAGTACTAAACTCAAGCTGTTGGCATCTGGAATCAGTCTAAAGCAAAGTTCCTAGTGGTTTTTTTTTTTTCTTTCCCACCTTTTCTTAAAATGTTTCGACACCATATAGAAACATGCGCTATCACACCGTTTGCTGCTGTGGGCTGTCTCTTGTTACAAAACCAACCCACTCCAGCTGTCTTTCATATTATGAAACAGTAAAACACACACACACACACACGCACACGCCTTGAAAAATAAGCTGTGTAATTATTATAGCAAGGAAACAATTTTATTTTGAAAAATGTCAGGGCCAAGGACTAAAACAGCTTGGGGCCGTTACAGGGTTGAAAGAGGAAATAAAAAGGTGATCCTTTTTCAGGTAATTGCCTGCTTTGTACCTATTTATTTATTTTGTGCTAGCCACTTCTGTGCAAATCCTAGCATTTCTGCAATCTTATAATGATATTTCATTTTTATTTATTTTTTAGAGACAGAGTCTCACTTTTTCGCCCTGGGTAGAGTGCTGTGGCATCACAGCTCACAGCAACCTCCAAATCCTGGGCTTGGGTGATTCTCTTGCCTCAGCCTCCCAAGTAGCTGGGACTACAGGGGCCCGCCACAATGTCCAGCTATTTTTCTTGTTGTTGCAGTTTGGCCGGGGCTGGGTTTGAACCCGCCACACTCGGTATATGGGGCCGGCACCCTGCTCACTGAGCCACCCTATGTAGATGCTGCCCTATAATGATAGTTTAAAGATAATATCTGAAATAGATTACACCAAAAATTATATGTTCAAAGCAACTATGAGGTGAATTTTACCTTTTGAATAATTTTAAAATATTTTGGTATGTTTTATAAAATTATCCAATTTTTTTTCATTTACTACACTCTTTTAGGATAGAATATTATGAACTCCATGGTGCCCCAAAGCTCACCCATAAAGTCACCATACATAGTGGCTGTAGACATTATAAATTGTCTACAAAATATTCTCTATGTGTTGGCCATGTCTTTGTAAAATTTTGTAATGAATATTTTAAAAATAAAGATGCATTTAGCTACACCTTCCTGTTTTCCCTATGTATGGTCACATTAGGGGCGACGTTTTGGACACACTGTATTGTGTACTTAACAAGTGGCTGAAATACTTTAGTTTTAGAAAATGTGCAGCTTTTAGCTTTCTAAGTTGAGAGAGGTGTTTTCAGCCTTACATGTTGGGTAACTCCCAACATATTAGCGTGGTGATTTTTTAAAGCTATTATTCCATTCTGCAGTCTCATTTCTTGAGGTATGCCAATTTAATTAATAGACAAGACTGACTTGTTTTAAAATGATGTCACTGCGGGAACAATATGTTGTGAATGCGTTCATCCTGGTACCTAAGGGAGGTTCAGACCGGCCAGGGGAGCACAGCTGTTCCCACGCCCTGCCTCCTCCCTCTTTTGTTTGTTTTTCACAACAAAATAAGCTCCTTCCTATGCTCCAACTTTTATCTCTTCTCCCACTTTCTCACCAAGTTTCAGTTTATTTATTTTGCTTTCTTTTATATAGCTTTCTAAGCAGCTTAATTCACTTTTTTCCAAATTAAATGTAAGTAGGAGTCTGTATCTGGGAGACAGGAATGTTAACACTTCTCAGAGTAAGTGACTTCAAATTTTCAGTATGAAGATATGATGCCCAGCTGCTGTCATTAGAAATTAAAGTGTGCATTATGTTGTTTAAGCTAAACAAATACTGCATTAAAATTAGTATATATAAATGATAGTCAAATAAAATATATGTACATACACACGCATATAGATACCTGTGTGTGCATGTGAGTATGTGGGCACAGGGTAAGACAAAATATCTGGAAGTTGGTGGAAAAGGAAGAGTGAAGAGAAAGATGATTTTGCAGACCAGAGATGGAAAAGAGTGTTTGAGAGCAAGAGAATTTCTCTGAGACATGGAATTTTGGAAAATTCATGAGTAAGGAACTATTTCAACTGTTGATGGATGGTTTTTATTGTACTTTATCCGTTTACTAACTTTTAGGAGTTTCTGTTGTCTAAAATTTTGAATTTGTGTTTCTTTGGCAAGCAATATTCTGCTAAAGTAAAACTTAAGATGGGAGAAGAGACTGATTATCCTGATTTCACCTGTGAGGTAAACTGCTCAACATCTCACAAGTGGTCAGTAGCAGAGCTGTGAGTGAAACATGGTCTGCTGGCTCCTGGGTATTTCATACAGAATTACAGGAACCGATTTAGAGAAACAAATATTTTATTGGCCTTGATGTCTGTGAAAAATGAATTGTGAATATTTTAATTAAATGTATCTTAAATTTTCAGTTCCGTATTATAAAATGGAAAGTAATTCTTTTTAATTTTTTCCTTAAATTATGACTGAATAAAATAGCGAATGTAACATTAAAATCTTAGCGTCTTCAAATTCTTTCCATGGAGAAGTATGATCCAGATCTTTTTTTGCCTTCTATAATCTGGCGTTTTACTTAATATGAGGAAAGAGTTTGGAGAAATTCAAGGAGTGATGAGTTAACGTGTTCTCAGACATGCCTGGCGTGTGTCAGCTCTCTCCAGGGACTTGGAGCAAGCGTGGCATCCCGGCCTGTTTATGGTTGACAAGAGCCTGGAGCATAGTTCTTCTACCACTGCTGATTGTAGAAAGATCCTTGGGACTTAAATTCCAGACGAACAGGAGGCAGAAATGACATCTTGTTTTGAAAGCCAGTGAGGCTGCCCTGCACTACCTTTCAAAGCCCATCTCAGATGCCCCAGAGATAGACTGCGTGAGAGTCAGCACATTCATTTATTTGGCTCCTTTGTTTAAAGTAACTTTCTTTTCTTTATTTTTTTTTTCTGTATCAGTGTGCTTTTATTTTTTTAATTTTTTTATTATTATTAAATCATAGCTGTGTACATTAATGTGATCATGGGGCACCATACACTAGTTTTATAGACTGTTTGACACATTTTCTTTTTTCTTTTCTTTTTTTTTTTTATTGTTGGGGATTCACTGAGGGTACAATAAGCCAGGTTATACTGATTGCATTTGTTAGGTGAAGTCCCTCTTGCAATCATGTCTTGCCCCCAGAAGGTGTGGCATGCGCCAGGGCCCCGCCCCCCTCCCTCCTTCCTCTCTATGCTTTTCCTTCCCCGCCATAACCTTAATTGTCATTAATTGTCTTCACATCAAAACTGAGTACATAGGATTCATGCTTCTCCATTCTTGTTATGCTTTACTAAGAATAACGTCTTCCACTTCCATCCAGGTTAATACGAAGGATGTAAAGTCTCCATTTTTTTAAATAGCTGAATAGTATTCCATGGTATACATATACCACAGCTTGTTAATCCATTCCTGGGTTGGTGGGCATTTAGGCTGTTTCCACATTTTGGTGATTGTAAATTGAGCTGCAATAAACAGTCTAGTACAAGTGTCCTTATGATAAAAGGATTTTTTTACTTCTGGGTAGATGCCCAGTAATGGGATTGCAGGATCAAATGGGAGGTCTAGCTTGAGTGCTTTGAGGTTTCTCCATACTTCCTTCCAGAAAGGTTGTACTAGTTTGCAGTCCCACCAGCAGTGTAAAAGTGTTCCCTTCTCTCCACATCCACGCCAGCATCTGCAGTTTTGAGATTTTGTGATGTGGGCCATTCTCACTGGGGTTAGATGGTATCTCAGGGTTGTTTTGATTTGCATTTCTCTAATAAATAGGGATGATGAACATTTTTTCGTATGTTTGTTAGCCATTCATCCGTCTTCTTTAGAGAAGGTTCTATTCATGTCTCTTGCCTATTGATATATGGGATTGTTGGCTTTTTTCATGTGGATTAATTTGAGTTCTCTATAGATTCTAGTTATCAAGCTTTTGTCTGATTGAAAATATGCAAATATCCTTTGCCATTGTGTAGGTTGTCTCTTTGCTTTGGTTATTGTCTCCTTAGCTGTACAGAAGCTTTTCGGTTTAATGAAGTCCCACTTGTTTATTTTTGTTGTTGTTGCAATTGCCATGGCAGTCTTCTTCATGAAGTCTATCCCCAGGCCAATATCTTCCAGTGTTTTTCTTATGCTTTCTTGGAGGATTTTTATTGTTTCATGCCTTAAATTTAAGTCCTTTATCCATCTTGAATTAATTTTTGTGAGTGGGGAAAGGTGTGGTCCAGTTTCAGTCTTTTACATGTAGATATCCAGTTCTCCCAACACCATTTATTGAAAAGGGAGCCTTCCCCTAAGGTATGTTCTTGTTTGGTTTATCAAAGATTAGGTGGTTGTAAGATGTTAGTTTCCTTTCCAGATTTTCTATTCGATTCCAAGTGTCTATGTCTCTATTTTTGTGCCAGTACCATGCTGTCTTGACCACTATGGCTTTGTACTGCACCCTAAAATCTGGTATGCTGATGCCCCCAGCTTTATTTTTATTACTAAGAACTGCCTTAGCTATACGGGGTTTATTCTGGTTCCATACAAAACGCAGAATCATGTTTTCCAAATCTTGAAAGTACGATGTTGGTATTTTGATAGGAATGGCATTGAATAGGTAGATTGCTTTGGGAAATACAGACATTTTAACAATGTTGATTCTGCCCATCCATGAGCATGGTGTGTTCTTCCATTTGTTAATATCCTCTGCTATTTCCTTTCTGAGGATTTCATAATTTTCTTTACAGAGGTCCTTCGCCTCCTTCCTTAGGTATATTCCGAGGTATTTCATTTTCTTTGAAACTGTGGTGAAGGGAGTTTGTCCTTAATTAGCTTAATTAGCTTCTCCTCTTGACTGTTATTGGTGTATACAAAGGCTACTGACTTGTGGACATTGATTTTACATCCTGAAACATTACTGTATTTTTTGATGACTTCTAGGAATCTTGTGGTTGAGTCTTTGGGATTCTCTAAGTATAGGATCATGTCGTCAGCCAAGAAGGAGAGTTTGACCTCCTCTGCTCCCATTTGGATTCCCTTTATTTCCTTGTCTTGCCTAATTGTATTGGCTAGAACTTCCAGCACTATGTTGAATAGTAAAGGTGACAGAGGACAACCTTGTCTCATTTCAGTTTTAAGAGGAAAAGCTTTCAGTTTTACTCCATTCAGTAAAATATTGGCTGTGGGTTTGTCATAGATAGCTTCAATCAGTTTTAGAAATGTGCCACCTATGCCTATACTCTTCAGTGCTCTAATTAGAAAAGGATGCTGGATTTTATCAAATGCTTTTCCTGCATCTATTAAGAGGACCATATGATGTTTATTTTTGCCTCTGTTAATATGGTGGATAACGTTTATGGACTTGCATATGTTGAACCAGCCTTGCATCCCTGGGTGAAACCTACTTGATCATGATGTATGACTTTTTTGATGATAAGCTATAATCTATTGGCTAGGATTTTGTTGAGAATTTTTGCATCTATATTCATGAGTGAGGTTGGTCTGAAATTCTCAATTTGGTTGGGTCTTTTCCTGCTTTTGGTATCAGGGTGATGTATGGTTCATAGAATGTGTTAGGGAAGATTCCTTCTTCCTCGATTTTTTTGGAATAATTTCTGCAGTACAAGAATAAGCTCTTCCTTGAAGGTTTGATAGAATTCTGCTATGAAGCCATCTGGACCAGGGCATTTTTTGGTTGGAAGACTTTTTATTGTTTCTTTGATCTCAGTGCTTGAAATTGGTCTGTTCAGGAGCTCTATTTCTTCCTGGCTAAGTCTAGGGAGAGGGTGTGATTCCAAATATTGATCCGTTTCTTTCACATTGTCAAATTTCTGGGCATAGAGTTTCTGGTAGTATTCAGAGATGATCTTTTGTATCTCTGTGGGATCAGTTGTTATTTCCCCTTTATCATTTCTGATTGAGGTTACTAGAGATTTTACTTTTCTATTTCTCATTAGTCTGGCCAATGGTTTATCTATTTTATTAATTTTTTCAAAAAGCCAACTCCTTGTTTCATTAATTTTCTGAATGAAAATTTTTTTGTTTTCAATTTCATTGATGTCTGATTTGATTTTGGAGATTTTTTTTCTTCTACTGAGTTTAGGCTTTGATTGTTCTTCTTTTTCCAAGTCCATAAGATGGCTTGTGAGTTTGTTGATGCACTCTCTTTCTGTTTTTCGAATGTAGGCATCTAAAGCAATAAATTATCCTCTCAAAACCACTTTGGCAGTATCCCACAGGTTTTGGTAGCTCGTGTCTTCATTGTTGTTATGCTCAAGGAAGTTAATGATTTCCTGTTTTATTTCTTCCTGCACCCATCTGTTATTCAACAGAAGATTGTTTAATTTCCATGCCTTTGTGTGTGGTCGAACATTTTCATTAGAGTTGAGTTCCACCCTTAGTACCATATGGTCTGAGAAGATACAAGGTAAAATTTCAATTCTTTTTATTCTGTTGATAATTGTTTTGTGTCCCAGGATATGATCAATTTTGGAGAACATTCCATGGGGTGATGAGAAGAATGTGTATTCTTTATCTTTGGGATGGAGTGTTCTATATGCGTCTATCAAGCACAGTTGTTCTAGGGTGTCATTTAAATCTCTTATATCTTTGTTTAATTTCTTTTTCTTTTTTTTTTTTGTAGAGACAGAGTCTCACTGTGTTTAATTTCTGTTTAGAGGATCTGTCCAGCTCTGTAAGAGGAGTATTAAAGTCCCCCGTTATTACGGTATTGTCAATATCATGTTGCTCAGACTGAGTAAGGTCTGTTTTAAAAATCTGGGAGCATTTAAATTGGGTGCATAAATATTTAGAATTGAAACGTCTTCTTGTTGTATTTTTCCCTTGACCAATATAAAGTGGCCATCTTTGTGTTTTTTGACTTTAGTTGCTTTAAATCCACATGTATCTGAAAATAAGATTGCAACTCCTCTTTTCTTCTGAATTCCATTTGCCTGAAAAATTGTCTTCCAACCCTTGACTCGGAGCTTTAATTTGTCTTTTGAAGCCAGGTGTGTTTCTTGCAGACAGCAAATGGATGGCTTGTGTTTTTTAATCCAGTCAGCCAATCTATGTCTCTTCAGTGGGGAATTCAAGCCATTAACATTTATTGAGATAATTAATAAGTGTGGTAGTATTCTATTCATCTTATTTTGTGAGAGTCCATTGCTTAGTTTTATCTTTTGCATCAGCATGGAGGTTTGGTTCTGTCCTTTAATTTCTGAGTTCTTACTTTGCTGCTGATCTATTGTGGTGGTCAATGTGTAGAACAGGTTGAAGTATTTCCTGTAGAGCTGGTCTTGTTGTGGTGAATTTCCTCAATGTTTGTATATCCGTAAATGATTTGATTTCTCCATCAATTTTTAAGCTTAGCTTAGCAGGGTACAGAATTCTGGGCTGGAAATTGTTCTGTTTAAGTAGATTAAAGGTAGATGACCATTGTCTTCTTCCTTGGAAAGTTTCATTACAGAAGTCTGCAGTCATTCTGATGGATTTGCCCCTGTAGGTCAACTGGTGCTTACTCCTGACAGCTTACAGAATCTTTTCTTTTGTCGTGACTTTGAACAGGTTCATCACGATGTGTCTTGGAGAAGCTCAGTTAGAGTTGAGGTGACCTGGGGTCCGATATCCCTCTGAAAGCAGTGTGTCAGATTTTTTGGTGATATTTGGGAAATTTTCTTTTATAATATTCTCTAGTATGGCTTCCATTCCTCTGGGGCATTCTTCTTCCCCTTCTGGGATTCCTATAACTCGTATGTTGGAACCCTTCATAAGGTCCCATGATTCTGACAGTGAACGTTCTGCTTTCTCTCTCTTCTTTTCTGCCTCTTTTACTATCTGAGTTATCTCAAGAACTTTGTCTTCTACCTCTGAAATTCTTTCTTCTGCATGATCTAACCTGTTGCTGATACTTTCCATTGCATCTTTAAGTTCCCTAATTTACTGCTTCATCTCCTTCAGCTCTGCTATATTCTTTCTATATTCTTCATATCGTTCATCTCTTATTTGATTCTGTTTTTGGATTTCCTTTTGGTTATTTTCCACTTTATTAGCAGTTTCCTTCATTGTTTCCATCATTTACTTCATTGTTTTCATCATGTGTATTCTAAATTCCCTTTCTGTCATTCCTAACATTTCTTTATTGGTGGAATCCTCTGCAGTAGCTACCTCATGGTCCCTTGGAGGGGTTGTTCTGGACTGGTTCTTCAAGTTGCCTGGAGTTTTCTGCTAATTCTTCCTCATGAGTGATTTCTTTTATCTGTTTCCTTGCCTAATTTTCCTTTCACTTCCTCTTGCTCTTTATGTTCCTGTGTCTGTGAACTAAGGTTTCGATGAGTCCCTTTGGTACAGGACCAGAAGGATGAGAAGGTTGAAAAGGAAGAAGGGATAAAAGAAATAAAAAGAAAGAAAGAAAAGAAAATAGAGAAAGGAGGGGAGTGGGTAAAAGGAATATTGACAAAAAGAAGAGAGGCACAGAAAGAGGGAGACAGAGCAATATAGGTGTACAGTAGGGTACTTTGACACAACCTTAAAAAGACCCCAACCTCTGGGGGTTCCCGGTTGGGTGATTCCCTTGAGGTCAGCAGCTCTTTGCTAACCTGATCGGACACAGTACCCCACTTCCACCAAGTACAGAGGAAAGACAAAAATGCTATAAATCAAACGAAAACAAACAAACAGAAAACTTTACGGGATAAAATTGGGTGAAAAACCAAATAATAGGGGTAGAAACACTAGCAAAAATGAAGTTCTAGTTATTGAAAAAGGCAGCAATAGGAAATTGTACTTACATTAGAAAAATTGAGAAAGGCAAAAATCTGTACAGAAAAGTTTGAAATTAAAAAACAAAACAACAACATTAAAATAAACAAAAAAACAAACAAGCAAAAAGAAAAAACCAACCAAAAACAAAGCAGTATATACATCTTGTTGAATATTGTCTGGGCAACAGGTGGTCTTCTGGGGTATGAGATGTTAATCACAATGCTGATACAACTGGAGGCCTCTGCTGATTTCTCAAACCCTACAGGATAGACACCCTAAATCTCTCTTCAGCCCTCTTAAAAGGCACTTTTAACTTCTCAGCTTTCCCAGGAAAGTGCTTGTCACTGGAATCACTGGTGAAGTGGCTATCCACTTACCCAGTGTGCCAAAACCAATCTCACTCTACCCCTGAGGGTTAGGGCTATAAGGCGGCTCAGACCCCGCCTTTAGGTTGCTCAGTCACTAGGTTACTAGCTCCTGCCCGATCCTGGCTCTGCAACCCTGAGGGCGGACCTTGCTAGGGGCAGTTCTCTCCCAATGGCTCCCTGTGGCCCACAGCCAAACACTATTAGCTCCGTCTGGCTCAGCGGCTCAGTCTGGGGCCTTTGACAATGCCCAAAGTTCTCCGCACTCCTTCTCAAGCTCTCCCCAAGGCAGTTCAACTGAGTGCCAAGTCCAAAAACACCAAACAGCTCACAGGTAAGGCCTTTCCAGTTTGCAGTCTCACTGCTGCTGTACTTACAGCTGTCGGCAGGATTAGGCTGATTGAACACACACAACCACTTGCCAGTTTTCCACTGTTTTTGTCCTCCTCTTGGGGTCCAGAAGTCTCTCGCTGACTCCCTGTATCCTCAAGGGGATGATTATAGGCAGGCCAGGCAGTTCTGACGAGTGATGCAAGAACTTTCAATAACGTTTCCAACTTCAGAATGAGGCAAACTTACACACTTACATAACTTCTCTTTTGTTTGTTGGTAGAAATGTGAGTTTTATAAAGATAAGTGGAAAGGGTGTATGTCTTTTTATATAGAAGTAAATCTGGCTTTTTACCCAGAAAGGTTAACTTCTGAGCTGGATGAGAAAGGTGCTCCACAAACTGCAAGGTTGACCTCCTTCTCAGAAATAGGATGTATCTTTCGCTGGGTGTGATGAATGGAATAATCGCCAATTATATTCAAGGTGCTTCAATTCAACTCTCCCTTTTTTCTCCAAATGAATAAAATCTCATACTAAGCCCTCAAACTTTAGCAGCCAGAGAAGACTAATAGTTCTCATATAATCAAGAAATGAAGTCTCACATAATGTACAATTTTGCCCCACTTTATAAAAAATGATTAGAGATTCTGAGCATAGCTTTCCAAGTTAAGCAATGTAATATAAGAAGAAATGATCTGGTAAATACTATCCGACCAAGTAGCAATGCGCAGACCAAATGGAGTTGGAAGAGGAGACAGACCCAGCTAAACATCAGACCATGGAAACAGAAGAAAAGATTGAGATGATCAGAGGAAAGGCAGAGGGGAAATATAAAAAAAGACTAAAGTAAAAAGAGACCATTTTAGGGAAGACAGGTGACATAACCTGACATAAAAAGAATGACTATCTCTGAAATAGATAACTCACACAAAAGGGCAAAATCTTAAATGATATAGTGCATAAAAATGTCCCCCAAATGAAGAAATGAATGAATCTGAAACTTAGAAGGTCATACACTAAATCTTAGCTCAGTAAAGCTATGGAATTCTATAGAAATGAAAATACAATTATTCAGGCATTCAAACTGAATAAAGCAAGCAACTTGAAAAAGGAAAAATCTATTTGACATCAGATTTCTTCATAATAACCATAAATGTCAAAGAGAATGTGTGTCTGGAACAGTCATCACATGAGATCCCTTGCTCATTGCAGTCTGCGTGGCACCTGTGCAGAGTATGGCACATGGATGAGGTAAGAAGCACCGGATGGGTGGGTATAAACCTGAGGGAAAGCTTGGTGGTTATCAGATACTCCAGACGGTCAGCTTCTCGCTTACTAGGTAAAGCCCATTCTGAAATATGAAACTACTCAGGACTGTACCCCTATTCACAGTCTCCAAAATAGTCCACTCAAGCAATGGTTGAATCAAAATCAGAAGAAACTCCTGAGAATGAAGAAGATGTGAAACTGCATTACTTTTTATAAAAACAATACACTCATTATTCTAAAAGAAGAGCTGAAATAAAAGGGAAAGAGAAGAAGAAAATGAAAGTTCACCGGTGCTGGAGAAATGGTCTAAGTTGGAAGATGGAACCAAGAGAGAAGCAACCATGAGGTGAGGGATTAGAGCAGTGCCGGACTGGAGAGTAGAGAAATTGGGACTTTAAAAGGATGATGGAAGAGCTCCAAGCACAGGCTGCATCACTTAAATGCTGGGAGGTCTGTCTGTGAATGCAGTGTCTCTCTGAGACTTAGCCACACTGTGCCCCATGTGTGCACGCCTATGCAGTTAGAGTGTGGAGATGCTTGGCTTCAGGGTTTTTTATCTTTTCACTGCTACATTTCCAGTGCCTGCCACAATGGTCTGTCACCTGCTCCATGGCAAAGTGGATGTTCAATATTTATTCATTTTAGTTACTTTTCTACTATACGGTAAAAACTTACTTATGATGAGAGCCATTCGATCCTGTAATTCTGCTACTAGGTATATACCCAGATGATCACAATTCATTTTACAACAAAGACATTTGTACCAGAATGTTTATTGCAGCCCAATTCATAATTGCAAAGTCATGGCAACAGCCCAAGTGCCCATCGACTCATGAATGGATTAACAAACTGTGGTATATGTACACCATGGAATACTATGCAGCCATAAAAAATATGGAGACAAATATCTCACCTGGGTGTAACTGGAACATATTCTTCTCAGTATCTCAAGAATGGAAGAAAAAGTATCCAGTGTACTGAATACTGTTATGAAACCAATCTACAATCATCTACATATTCATACAAAGGATAAAACACAACTATAGTCCAGAAAGAAGGAGGAAAGGAGAGAGAGGGGAGGGGAGAGGTCTGGAGGAGGGAAAGTATCTGGTAGGACCTCACCTATTGTGCTAAGAGAACTACTATTAAGAGTAGAGTATAAATGTCTTACCGCAACAAATAAGTAAGTGAGGTGATGGTTATGTTAACAAGTTTGATGTGAGCATCCCACATTGTATATCAAATCAAGCACATTGTGTCTCATAAATGCATTAATATCCACAGTTAGGATTTAATAAAAAAAGAGATAATCATTCCAAAACTGGCGACGAGATTTATTATTCTATATTTCAAGAATCCAGCTTTTATTTTGTTTGCTTCTATCTAATATATTCTTCATATTTAAGTAACTGTGTTCCCTTTCAAAACGTCATTTTCCTACAGTTTCTCTCAGAATTTATTTAAGTCTGTTTTCTGCGAAGGTGCTTATATCAGGAACAATTTATCAGAATTGTATTTCATTTTTATTATTTATTTATTTTTTATTTATTTTAGAGACAGGGTCTCATTTTATCACCCTTGGTAGAGTGCTGTAGTGTCACAGCTCACAGCAACCTCCAACTCCTGGGCTTAGGCGATTCTCTTGTCTCAGCCTCCCAAATAGCTGGGACTACAGGTGCCCCCCACAACTACGGGCAGTTTGGCCAGAATAAGATTTGAACTTGCCACCCTTGGTATATGGGACCGGCGTCCTGCCCACTGAGCCCCAGGCACCACCCTGTATTTCATTTTTAAATTTACATCACTTTGTATGTTTAAACGACCTCACAGATAATTCAGCTCAACAATCTCATTTCAGAGAAAAGATGAGACCATCCACGTTTCTAAGGGAATTGCCCAAGTCCCCACAGCTCTCCCTCTGAAGACCTTCCATTTCTGTTTTAGTTCTTTGCTTTATTGTCCTTAAATATTAAAGTATCACAGCATATAATATTTTGATCATTTCAAGATACAGGAGAATCTCTGTACATTGACCACCCAAGGGACTGTAACAGACTGGTCAATGTACAGAGGTGCCAACATAAGGAGCTAGTACCGCTGTGTTGATATGTCCACGTGGCGCATGTCCAGTTCATGAAAATTAGGTCAGTAGGAGGTGGCCAGTGTAGGGAGGTGTCAGCTATGGCGGTTCTTCTGTATTTTTAAATGAGAGCATTTTATTTGACTATTTACTTTCAATACAAAAGCCCAGAACAGCTTCGACTCTCTACACATCAGCTTCTTCCTTTTTCTCTAATCCTGGAGTATGGATGTCGTAACTACATACATACTGAATGAAAAATGCACTGCTCATTTGAAGTCTTCTGATCACTCCGCCAAATTTCAGGACCTATCATCATGGCCTTGTGTATACACAGTCAATTTCCTGGAATCTGCCTCAATTTGGTGGCCATATTTTTTTTTAACCACTCACTTAAAACCCATAGGGGATAGGAAAGGAAACAAAATAAAAAGGTATGTGCTCTGTATACAAAATTCTGTTTATTATTAATATTGTGGTGGGAACGCTTTACCAGTGGACCATTTCCCAAAATGTCAGCTTCTTGGCCCATTCTATATCCGGAGAGAAACACTACAGTGAGACACTAACAAGGAAAAATTTTGCAAATGTAAGGCAAATGTATTAGTTCAGTTTTGGGAGAGTCTAAGGACGTTTTGTTCTAACTTTTCTCATTAAAACTGACGTTCCTAAGATCTCTCATGTAGAAGTCTAATCCAATGTCTTGACCAGCATTGTTAAAACAACTGTTACTTACAAATTAGACTTGAATAGATTTCAACATTTTTAATAAGAGAATGAGGTCCTTAAACTTTAAAAAATGACAAAACTTTACATTATGTTTATCTATTTATGTTCTAGGTGAAGGTGTATTTTCAGAAGGCTAAAACTGATATGGACTACGGGTAAGTGTGCGTGGCCCATCTCTGCTCCTTTTAAAGCAGTGGTTCGCAACCTTCCTAATGCCGCGACCTTTTAATACAGTTCCTCATGTTGTGGTGATTCCCAACCATAAAATTATATTCGTTGCTACTTCATAACTGTAATTGTGTTACTGTTATGAATCATAATGTAAATATCTGATATGGGCTTGGCACCTGTAGCTCAAGCGGCTACAGGAGCTGGCGGGTTCGAATCCAGCCGAGGCCGCCAAATAACAATGACAACTATAACCAAAAAATAGCCAGGCGATGTGGTGGGCACCCATAGTTCCAACTACTTGGGAAGCTGAGGCAAGAGGATCACTTAAATCCAAGAGTTTGAGGTTGCTGTGAGCTGTGATGCCACGGCACTCTACCCAGGGTGACAGCTTGAGTCTCTGTCTCAAAAAAAGAAAAAAATTTGATATGCAGGTGACCCCGGTGAAAGGGGTGTTTGATCCCCCCCAAAGGGTGGCGACCCACAGGTTGAGAAGTGCTGCTTTAAAGGGACTGAACATTTTTAAATACAGGACTCACCTTTCCACTCATACAGCATACATCACCCAGTTACTTTTTCCCAGTTTTCTTCCGTAGGCAACTGTTAATGCAGCATAATTTCACAAAGAACGGTGATTACCAACTGTGCCTCATCAGTAAAATAAAATGTCTGTTGACCAAAGCAAAACCAAATTGACTACAGTAATTATTGGTTTTATGAGAGAAACACTTCGTTATTGTTATATTCATTTGGTAAGCTGCTGATAAAGTAAATAAAGAACTGTTCCAGTTAGACAAAAATATACTAAGCAGTTAAAACAATAAAAGTGTATTATAATATTGATGTGCTCAGCATTAAACTTGGTGCCCAAATGACTTCACATTGCAACCTTAATTATCAATTTTTAATTTTTTAAATTTCAGATGAAGGTACAAACAATTAGGATACAATGTTTGCATTTGCTAGGTAAAGTCCAGTTGTAGTTGAGCCGCTCACCCAGGAGGTGTGCAGTGTACCCTACACTGTACCTGATAGGCGAGAACACATCTGTCCCCACCTGCCTCCCGGCCCTCCTCCCCTCTGTCCTCGACTTGAGTTTAATTGTGTTTTTCTCTTGAGCAGGTGTGTAGTGGTACTTCTCCTGGTTTCATATTAGTATTGAGTACAATGGATACTTGCTTTTCCATTCTTGTGATACTTTACTAAAGAGAATGTTCTTCAACTCCATACAGGTTAATACAAAAGATGTAAAGTCTCCATGGCTGAATAGTACTCCATGGTGTGTGTGTGTGTGTGTATACACCACAGTTTATTAATCTATTTATGGGTTGATGGGCACTTGGGTTGATTCTTGGTGATTGTAATTTTACATATATATGTTTTAAATTAAGACTGAGTTTCACTCTGTCATCCTAGTTAGAGTGCCTAGCATCATAGCTCGCAACAACCTCAAACTCTTGGGCTCAAGGGATCGTCCTGCCTCAGGGATGTCCCTCAGGAGGGATTGTCCTCCTCCCAAGTAGCTGGAACTACAGGTGTCCACCACAATGCCTGGCTAGTTTTTCCATTTTTAGTGGAGACAAGTTCTCTCTCTGGCTCAGGCTGGTCTCCAACTCCTGAGCTCAGGTGATCCACTCACCTCAGCCTCCTAGAGTGTTAGGATTATAGGTGTGAGCCACCACTCCCAGCCCTGGTGATGGTGATATGAGGTGTGATGAACGTTGTAGTGCAAATGTCCTTATGATACAATGATTTTTTTTTCCTTCTGGGTAGATACTTAGTAATGGGATTGCATGATCAAGTGGAAGGTCTACTTTTAGCTCTTTGAGGATTCTCCTTTCTTTTTTCCAAAGAGGCTATGTTGGTTTACAATCCCACCAACAGTGGGGATTGCCAGTATCTGCAGCTTTGAGACTCTGTGATGTGGGCTATTCTTCTATTTCTTCTGATAAATTAATTTTAATTTAATTTTATTATGAGTTAATATGCGGGTACAGATGTTTAGGTTACATTGTTTTAATTTCTAAGGTAAAGTTCTAGTTGTAGTTGAGCCCTTCACCCAGGGGGCTGCTGAACACCCTCACATTGTGCACATTAGGTGAGATCCCACTGATTGCCCTCCCTCCTTGCCTCTCTCCCCCTTGCTAGACTATATTTGGGTTTTTTCTTTCTTGTGGGCGTGTAGTTGTTTATATGTCAGTTTCATATTAGTATTGAGTACACTGGATATTTATTTTTCCATTCCTGAGATATTTTACTAAGAAGAATGTGCTTCAAGTACATCTAGGTAAACATAAAAGATGTAAAGTCTCCATCTTTTCTTATGGCTGAATAGCACCCCATGGTGTAAATATGCCACAGTTGATTTGATAGGCATTTGGGCTGCTTCTATGTTCTGGCAATTATGAACTGAGTTGCAGTAAACATTCTGGTACACATACATGTCTTTGTGGTAAATAATGGAATTGCGGGATCAAATGGAAGGTCAACTTTTAGTTCTTTGAAAATTCTCCATACTTCTTTTCATAAAGGCTGTATTAGTTTGCAGTCCCACCTGCACTGTAGAATCGTTCCCTTCTCTCCACATCCATGCCAACATCTGCAGCTTTGGACTTTGTGACGTGAGCTATTGTCACTGGAGTTAGGTGATACCTCAGAGTAGTTTTAATTTGCATTTCTCTGATGATTGGCGGGGAGGTGGTTTTGATTTGCATTTTTCTGATGATTAGAGGGGAGGTGGTTTTGATTTGCATTTCTTTGATGAGTAGGAGGTTTGAGCAGTTTTTCATGTGTTAGCCATTTAGCTGTCTTCTTCAGGGAAGGCTCTGTTCACGTCTCTTGCTCAATGATAAATGGGATTGTTTGCTCCTGTTTTGTTGATTAATTTCAGTTCTCTGTAGATTCTGGTTATCAGTCTTTTGTCATATTTACAACATGTAAATATCTTTTCCCATGCTAAAGTTTTTCTATTTGCTTTAATTGCTGTGTCTTTAGATGTGCAGAAGCTTTTTAGCTTAACTAAATCCCATTTATTGATTTTTGTTATTGCAGCAATTGCCAGTGGAATCTTCTTCATAAATTCGTTCTGCAGGCTGATATCATCAGGGGTTTTTCCCACCCTTTCTTCTAGTATTTTTATTGTTGCATGCCTTAGATTTAAATATTTTCTCCATTGTGAGTCAATTGATGTAACAATTTCTAATTCTGTTTTTTTGTAATTTCTCATCATTTTCCATTATTGAAAAAATTTGTTCATGGATGAAATTATATGCTGCATGTAATTTTGGCTTTGCTTTTTTCATTTAGTGTTATGTAAGTATATTCCCCATGCTTTTATAAATGTCCCATTCACATAAATTTTGATGGATGCACAAACTCAATTTTGAATTTAGTGGGTTAAGTAAAACATATTATTAAATTTGAAATTAAATATGTATGTCACATTACACTTTTAACTGAAAAAAAATTAGAAGAAAACTAATAAAGGAAAAGACATGACATAGTTCAGATGTCTAGTCCCTCCAAACCTCATGTGGAGATGTAGTGTCCAGTGTTGGAGGTGGGGCCTGGTGGGAGGTGTTTGGGTTGTGGAGGTAGATCCCTCATGAATGGCCTCATGCCCTCTCCATGATCATGAGTAAGTTTTTAATTTATTAGTTCACGCCTTTTTTTAAAAGGAGCCTGGTACCACACTCTCTCTCTTTTGCTCCCACTGTTGCCATGTGACACGTCTGCTCTCCTCGCCCTTCCTCTCTGACTGGGAGTTCCTTGCCCCTCTCACCAGATGGAGATGCTGGTACAATTTTTAACTGTTTATGAAAACACATGTTTCCAATCTCGCCTAAGCCTGACGATTGGGTACAAGTGTCCTAGAGTTAGACCGTCTATAATTTAACACATCCACCTCCACTACTTATGTGTTAGTTTTGTTATTTGTAAGGAGAAGTAATGATTGTAACTTTTTTCTCCCAAAACACAGGAAGAATAAAATGAGGTAATTTGTGTAACATCTGAAGGAAGGTGTTAGAAACATACAAAAATTTCACTAAGGAGGGAGACAAGATGGAGGACTGAAGCCAGCTTTCAACAGAGGCTCCCGTCCAGAAGGAGAGTTAAGGGACAGGAATTTAGTAAGTACCCTGGTGGACTTGAGCCTCACCAAGAGAGAAGGTTGAAGAACGCACATCAACACCGCTGAGGCAAGCTGTGATCACAAGGACGCAAACAAAAGGTACAAAATCCACCACCAAGCGGACGGGAGTCCCCCTCCCACATGAGACCGGCTCAAGAGCCCCACAATTGAACAAGCGGGCAGAAATTAAAGGCCCTCCCACTACACTCCAGGGAGAGACCTTCTAAAAACTGGACCTACCTCCCCTACTGGGGTGCCGTGGCGTTCTCTTGCCGGGCATAAAACTGAATAAAACTTTGGGAATCCTTTGCCAGCAACCCTGAATCCCCGGCGCTCCCCTCCCGCCCACTGAGGTCTGGAGGCCTGTCCCCCAGGAGTTTGGATCCTTGGGTGATTTCTCAAGGGGAGTGGACAGTCCCCAAGTTGCAACTGGTCAGCATTGACTCTGAGGCACGCGAGTGAGGAGAGGGCACCGGGCTGAAGGGGAGTCACGCCTTGGCGGCACTTCCCTGCGGTGCAGTGCACCAACCCTCCCCGGGCAACATTACGGGGCACAAGACTGAATAAGACTCTAGCTTCCCCACTGAGAGCTGAGAGCCCCTACTCTCAGTCAGGGTCTGAGGGCCTATCCCCCAGGAGTTCGGATCCTTGGGTGATTTCTCAAGGGGAGTGCACAGTGCCTGAGCTGCGTCAGGTCAGCGCTGACTCTGGGACACATGAGCGAGGAGAGGGCACTCTGCTGAGGGGAAATCAAGCCTTGGCGGCACTTCCCTGCGGTGCAGTGCAGGAGCCCACCCCGGGCCGTAGTGTTGCGTAAAACTGAATGAAACTCTAACTTCCCCACCCCCCACTCCCAATCGGGGTCTGGGGGCCCATCCCCCAAGAGTTCTGATTCTTGGGGGATCTCTTCAGGGGTGTGGACCCAGCACAAACTGCGGCTGCTCAGTGCTGACTCTGGGGGCGGGACAGAGGAGAAAAGGGTCGCCTGAGTGCCCACACCAGAGCAGCAGTTCCCTGGAGGTAGATCAACAGCCGTTTTTTCTTTAACGGCAGAACGCTCACTTCTGGATATTCTGAGGCCACACCCCCTGTCTCCCTGGGCAACCAGAGGAGGCCACCGGTGAGCGGAGGATTTCCTGACACGGCTCACAAACCCGGGAAGCTTCCAAGGCGGGGCGACCCAGAGAGGTGTTCGGACGCAAATCTCCAGCAGCAAAGACGTTTGAACTCAAAACAGCCCGTCTTCTGTAGGTGATTTCGACAGGAACAGAGACAGAACCCCGCAAAGTTGTCTGTTCTGTTCTGTTCTGTTCTGTTAGCAGCATCCATCAGGGACGGGGCTAAGCCTGAGTGAACACCTCCTTCCCATCACCTGCATCAAACACTCAAAGATGTCAGGCCCCATCTCCTCCGGCTAGATAGCGGCAGTCTGCGGGGGCCTGGCAGACTTCCTTGCGATTCAGGCAGGTGCAAACCCCTGGAGTGTCTGTTCACTGCAGGCAACTGGGTTAGCCATCTGCAGAGATACCAGTGACTGGGTCCGACGGAGGGGCAAAGTGGGGAAGGAGACGTCAACCTTCCCAGACTGCTCTGTTTGCTGGGTGGCTCCTCCTGACTCCACGCTGCACTGGGATGAGCCGTGTCAGAGGAGTCACCAGGCCCCTGTGATCCAGTTCCCAGAGACCTCTTGAACTCTCCAACCCGAGACAAGTGCCGATTGAGACAGTTGATTTGGACCTTTTGAACTGGGCTAATAGACTGAGGACTTTTCAGGCAGTGCCCTGGGTGTACGGTTGTAGAAAGGTTTGATTCTCCTTTTCCAACTGGGGCCAGAGGTGGGCAGGCGGGGTGACTTAATTGCTGATTTTTCCACACAGCTGAGACTTCAAGCCAGAGTAGAAGTTGCAATAGGATCGAACAGAAACCAGCTGAAAGCAAGACAGAACCACTTTGCTCCACCACACCAGACAGGGCCCCAGTTTCTCAGGCCACAACACTGTACGGGCCCTCGATAAAACCCCAGGGGAAAAACCAAAGGGAGTAAAATAACCATGGGGCGGAATCAGCGGAAAAACTCTGGTAACATGAATAACCAGAATAGATCAACCTCCCCAAGAAAAGATACGGCAGATGTGATTGAAGATCCCATTCATAAACAACTGGCTGAGATGTCAGAAATCGAATTCAGAATTTGGATTGCAGACAAGATTAATAAAATGGAATTAGGAATTCGAGGAGAAATTCAAAAATTGTCTCAAGAATTTAATGAATTTAAAGACAAAACCACCAAAGACTTAGACACACTGAAGTGAGAACTTACAGCCCTCAAAGATATGAAAAATACAGTAGAATCCCTCAGTAACAGAATGGAGCAAGGAGAAGAAAGGATTTCTGACATTGAAGATAAAGTCTTCGAACACTCCAAATCTCTCAAAGAGGAAGAGAAATGGAGAGCAAAAACGGATCACTCACTCAGAGAACTCTCAGATGATTCGAAAAAAACAACATAAGGATTATAGGAATTTCTGAGAAAGATGAAGTCGCCTCCGAGGGCACAGAGGCCCTTCTGCATGAAATTATGAAAGAAAATTTTCCAGACATGCCTAGAGAATCTGAAATTCAGATAGCAGACAGCTTCAGAACCCCAGCACGATTCAACCCCAATAAGTCATCCCCCAGACATATCATAATTAGCTTCACTAAAGTTAACATGAAAGAGAAGATTCTCAAAGCAGCCCGGCGAAAGAAAACTATAACGTACAAAGGTAAGAATATTAGAATAACTGCAGATCTCTCTGCTGAAACTTTTCAAGCAAGAAGAGGCTGGTCATCAACTTTTAATCTCCTAAAGCAAAAATACTTCAATGACATTCATATGTTGAAAAAATTTGCCATAAGTAAACCAGCTCTTCAGGATGTTCTCAGACCTATCCTCCACAATGACCAACCCAATCCTATACCACAAAAGTAAACTCACTCAGAAACTTCGGATCAAACTCCAACTTCCACACTAGCGAAAGGATTAAAAATGTCCACTGGACCTTTGAAAAACTTGATACCCAAAATTCCACCAGACTTATCAATACTCTCCATTATTGTAAATGGCTTAAACTGTCCTCTAAAGAGGCATAGGTTAGCTGACTGGATACAAAAACTCAAGACAGATATTTGTTGCATACAAGAGTCACATCTCAACTTAAAAGACAAATACAGACTCAGGGTAAAAGGATGGTCATCCATATTTCAGGCAAATGGTAATCAGAAAAAAGCAGGTGTTGCAATTTTATTTGCAGATACAGTAGGCTTTAAACCGTCAAAAGTAAGGAAGGACAAGAATGGTCACTTCATATTTGTTAAGGGTAATACTCAATATGATGAGATTTAATTATTAATATCTATGCACCCAAACAGAATGCACCTCAATTTATAAGAGAAACTCTAACAGACATGAGTAACTAGATTTCCTCCAGCTCCATAATCGTCGGAGGTTTCAACAATCCCTTGGCAGTGTTGGATCGATCCTCCAGAAAGAAGCTGAGCAAAGAAATCTTAGATTTAAACCTAACCATCCAATATTTAGATTTAGCAGACATCTACAGAACATTTCATCCCAACAAAACTGAATACACATACTTCTCATCAGCCCACGGAACTTACTCCAAAATTGACCACATTTTAGGTCACAAGTCTAACCTCAGTAAATTTAAAGGAATAGAAATTATTCCTTGCATCTTCTCAGACCATCATGGAATAAAACTTGAATTGAGTAACAACAGGAATCTGCATACCCATACAAAAACATGGAAGTTAAATAACCTTATGCTGAGTGATAGCTGGGTCAGAGATGATATTAAGAAAGAAATCACCAATTTTTTGGAACAAAATGACAATGAAGACACAAACTATCAGAACCTCTGGGACACTGCAAAGGCAGTTCTAAGAGGGAAATTTATAGCACTGCAAGCCTTCCTCAAGAGAACGGAAAGAGAGGAAGTTAACAACTTAATGGGACATCTCACGCAACTGGAAAAGGAAGAACATTCCAACCCCAAACCCAGTAGAAGAAAAGAAATAACCAAAACTAGAGCAGAATTAAATGAAACTGAAAACAAAAGAATAATACAACAGATCAATAAATCAAAAAGCTGGTTTTTTGAAAAGGTCAATAAAATAGATAAACCTCTGGCCAAACTAATCAGGAAAAAAAGAGTAAAATCTCTAATATCATCAATCAGAAACAACAAAGATGAAATAACCACAGACTCATCAGAAATCCAAAAAATCCTTAATGAATATTACAAGAAACTTTATTCTCAGAAATATGAAAATCTGAAGGAAATAGACCAATACTTGGAATCACGCCACCTTCCAAGACTTAACCAGAACCAAGTGGAAATGTTGAACAGACCCATATCAAGTTCAGAAATAGCATCAACTATACAAAACCTCCCTAAAAAGAAAAGCCCGGGACCAGATGGTTTCACGTCAGAATTCTACCAAACCTTTAAAGAGGAATTAGTACCTATATTACTCAACCTGTTCCAAAATGTAGAAAAAGAAGGAAGACTACCCAACACGTTCTATGAAGCAAACATCACCCTGATCCCCAAACCAGGAAAAGACCCAACAAGAAAAGAAAATTATAGACCAATATCACTAATAAATATAGATGCAAAAATATTCAACAAGATCCTAACAAACAGAATCCAGCAACACATCAAACAAATTATACATCATGACCAAGTTGTTTTATTCCAGGGTCTCAAGGCTGGTTCAATATACGTAAATCAATTGATGCAGAAAAAGCTTTTGATAACATCCAGCATCCCTTCATGATCAGAACACTCAAGAAAATTGGTCTAGAAGGGACTTTCCTTAAACTGATAGAGGCCATCTACAGCAAACTCACAGCCAATATCATATTGAATGCAGTTAAATTGGAATCATTTCCACTCAGATCAGGAACCAGACAAGGCTGCCCATTGTCTCCATTGCTTTTCAACATTGTAATGGAAGTTTTAGCCACCGCAATTAGGGAAGAAAAGGCAATCAAGGGTATCCATATAGAGTCAGAAGAAATCAAACTCTCGCTCATCGCAGATAATATGATTGTGTATATGGAAAACACTAGAGACTCTACACAAAACTCCTAGAAATGATCAAGGAATACAGCAGTGTCTCAGGTTACAAAATCAACATTCATAAATCGGTAGCCTTTACATACACCAACAACAGTCAAATTGAAAAAGCAGTTAAGGACTCTATCCCATTCACAGTAGTGCCAAAGAAGATGAAATATTTGGGAATTTACCTAACAAAAGACGTGAAAGATCTCTATAAAGAGAACTATGAAACTCTAAGAAAAGAAATAGCTGAAAATGTTAACAAATGGAAAAACATACCATGCTCATGGCTAGGAAGAATCAACATTATCAAAATGTCCATACTACCCAAAGCAATATATAATTTCAACGCACTCCCTATTAAAGCTCCACTGTCATATTTTAAAGATCTTGAAAAAACATTACTTCGTTTTATATGGAATCAGAAAAAACCTCGAAAAGCCAAGACATTACTCAGAAATAAAAACTAAACAGGAGGAATCACACTACCAGACCTCAGACTTTACTACAAATCGATAGTGATCAAAACAGCATGGTATTGGCACAAAAACAGAGAAGTAGATATCTGGAACAGAATAGAGAACCAAGAGATGAATCCAGCTACTTACCGCTATTTGATTTTTGACAAGCCAATTAAAAACATTCAGTGGGGAAAAGATTCCCTATTTAACAAATGGTGCTGGGTGAACTGGCTGGCAACCTGCAGAAGACTGAGATTGGACCCACACCTTTCACTATTAACTAAGATAGACTCTCATTGGATTAAAGATTTAAACTTAAAACATGAAACTATAAAAATACTAGAGGAGAGTGCAGGGAAAACCCTTGAAGAAATTGGTCTGGGTGAGTATTTCATGATGAGAACCTCCCGAGCAATTGAAGCAGCTTCAAAAATACACTACTGGGACTTGATCAAACTAAAAAGCTTCTGCACAGCCAAGAACACAGTAAGCAGAGCAAGCAGACGACCCTCAGAATGGGAGAAGATATTTGCAGGGTATATCTCTGACAAAGGTTTAATAACCAGAATCCACAGAGAACTCAAACGCATCAGCAAGAAAAAAACAAGGGATCCCATCGCAGGCTGGGCAAGGGATTTGAAGAGAAACTTCTCTGAAGAAGACAGGCGCAAGGCCTTCAGACATATGAAAAAATGCTCATCATCTTTAATCATCAGAGAAATGCAAATCAAAACTACTTTGAGATATCATCTAACTCCAATGAGACTAGCCTATATCACAAAGTCTCAAGACCAGAGATGTTGGCGTGGATGCGGAGAAAAGGGAACACTTCTGCACTGCTGGTGGGAATGCAAATTAATACATTCCTTTTGGAAAGATATATGGAGAACACTCAGAGATCTAAAAATAGATCTGCCATTCAATCCTGTAATTCCTCTGCTGGGGATATACCCAGAAGACCAAAAATCACAACATAACAAAGATATTTGTACCAGAATGTTTATTGCAGCCCAATTCATAATAGCTAAGTCATGGAAAAAGCCCAAGTGCCCATCGATCCACGAATGGATTAATAAATTGTGGTATATGTATACCATGGAATACTATGCAGCCTTAAAGAAAGATGGAGACTTTACCTCTTTCATGTTTACATGGATGGAGCTGGAACATATTCTTCTTAGTAAAGTATCCCAAGAATGGAAGAAAAAGTACCCAAAGTACACAGCCCTACTATGAAACTAATTTGGGACTCTCACGTGAAAGCTATAACCCAGCTACAACTTAACAATAGGGGGAAGTGGGAAAGGGGGGTGGGTGGGTAGAGGGAGGGGGATCGGTGGGATCACACCTGTGGTACATCTTACAGGGGTATTTGCGAAACTTGGTAAATGTAGAATGTAAATGTTTTGGCACAGTAACTGAGATAACGCCAGAAAGGCTATGTTAACCACTGTGATAAAAATGTGTCAAATGGTTTATGAAGCGAGTGTATGATGCCCCATGATCATATCAATGTATACAGTTATGATTTAAAAAAATAAAATAAAATAAAATAAGATAAAATACAAAAAATTTCATTAAATACAGGTACTATTGATATTCATAGTAATAATTAAAACATGTTTTAGGGGGAGAGACAAGATGGTGGACTGAAGCCAGCTTTCCACAGAGGCTCCCGTCCAGAAGGAGAGTTAAAGGACAAAAATTTAATAAGTATCCTCGTGGATTTGAGCCGCACCAAGAGAGAAGGTTGAAGAACGCGCATCAACACCGCTGAGGCAAGCTGTGATCACAAGGACGCAAACAAAAGGTACAAAATCCATCACCAAGCAGACGGGATCCCCCTCCCCCATGAGACCGGCTCAAGAGCCCCACAATTAAACAAACGGGCAGAAATTAAAGGCCCTCCCACTATACTCCATGGGAGAGACCTTCTAAAAACTGGACCTACCTCCCCTACTGGGTGCCATGGCGTTCTTCTGCCAGGCATAAAACTGTATAAAACTTTAAATATCCTTTGCCGGCAACCCTGAACCCCCAACACTCCCCTCCCACTCACAGTGAAGTCTGGAGGCCTGTGCCCCAGGAGTTTGGATTCTTGGGTGATTTCTCAAGGGGAGTGGATAGTCCCCGAGCTGCAACTGGTCAGCGCTGACTCTGAGGCACGCAAGTGAGGAGAGGGCACCCGGCTAAGGGGGAGTCATGCCTCAGCGGCACTTCCCTGCGGTGCGGTGCAGCAGCCCTCCCCAGGCAACAATACAGCCAGGCATAAAACTGAATGAAACTCTAGCTTCCCCGCTGAGCTCCCAGCACTCCCCCCTACTCTCACTTGGGGTCTGGGGGCCTGTCCCCCAGGAGTTCGGATCCTTGGGTGATTTCTGAATTGGAGTGCACAGTGTCCGAGCTGCGACTGGTCAGCGCTGACTCTGAGACATGCGAGCGAGGAGAGGGCACTCGGCTGAGGTGGAGTCATGCCTTGGTGGCACTTCCCTGCGGCGTAGTGCAGCAGCCCTCCCTGGGCAACAATACGGCCAGGCATAAAACTGAGTAAAACTGTAGCTTCCCCGTTTCCAGTGCTGAGCTCCCTGCACTGCCCCCAACTCTCACTCGGGGGTCTGGGGGCCTGCCCCCAGGAGTCTGGATTCTCGGGAGATCTCTCAAGGGGTGTGTACAGAGCATAAACTGCGGCCGGTCATTGCTGACTCTGGGGCGCGAGACAGATGATAAAGGGTTGGCTGGGTGCCCACACCAGAGCGGCAGTTCCTGGAGGCAAATCAACAGCCATTTTTTCTTTAACAGCAAAACGGCTCACTTTTGGATATTCTGAAGCCACACCTCCTGTCTCTCTGGGCAACCAGAGGAGGCCACCAGTGAGCAAAGGATTTGCCTGACGCTGCTCACAAACCCGGGAAGCTTCCAGGGCAGGGCCAACTCAGAGAGGTAATTGGACACAAACCTCCAGCAGCAAAGTCATTTGAACTCAGAACAGCCTGTCTTCTGCAGGCGATTTTAGCAGAAACAGAGACAGAATCCTGCAAAGTTGTCTGTTCTGTTCTGTTCTGTTCTGTTAGCAACATCAATCAGGGACGGGGCTAAGCCTGAGTGAACACCTCCCCACCACTGCCTGCATCAAGCACTCAAAGATGTCAGGCCCCATCTCCTCCTGCTAGATAGCAGCAGACTGCAGGGGCTTGGCAGATTTCCTTGCAATTCAGGCAGGTGCAAACCTCTGGAGTATCTGTTCACTACAGGCAACTGGGTTAGCCATCTGCAGAGATACCAGTGACTGGGTCCGATGGAGGGGCAAAGTGGGGAAGGAGACATCAACCTTCCCAGAACTGATCTATTTGCTAGGTGGCTCCTCCTGACTCCACGCAGCACTGGAGAAGCCATATCAGAGGAGTCACCAGACATGAATAACCAGAATGGATCAACCCCCCCAAAGAAAAGATACGGCAGATGTAATTGAAGATCCCATTCATAAACAATTGGCTGAGATGTAAGAAATTGAATTCAGAATTTGGATTGCAGACAAGATTAAAAAAATGGAATTAGGAATTCGAGGAGAAATTCAAAAGTTGTCTCAAGAATTTAACGAATTTAAAGACAAAACCACCAAAGACTTAGACACACTGAAGCAAGAATTTATAGCTCTCAAAGATATGAAAATTACAGTAGAATCCCTCAGCAACTTGCTCAGAATGGAGCAAGCAGAACAAAGGATTTCTGACATTGAAGATAAAGTCTTCGAACACTCCCAATCTCTCAAAGAGGAAGAGAAATGGAGAGCAAAAATGGATCATTCACTCAGAGAACTCTGGGATAATTTGAAGAAAAGCAATATACGAATAATTGGGATTTCTGAGAATGATGAAGTGGCCTCAATGGTCACAGAGGCCCTTCTGCATGAAATTATGAAAGAAAATTTTCCAGACATGCCTAGAGAATCTGAAATTCAGATAGCAGACAGATTCAGAACCCCAGCACGATTCAACCCCAATAAGTCATCCCCCAGACATATCATAATTAGCTTCACTAAAGTTAACATGAAAGAGAAGATTCTCAAAGCAGCCCCGCGAAAGAAAACCATTAACGGACAAAGGAAAGAATGTTAGAATAACTGCAGATCTCTCTGCTGAGACTTTTCAAGCCAGAAGAGGGTAGTCATCGATTTTCACCTCCTAAAGCAAAATAACTTTCAACCCAGGATCTTGTATCCAGCTAAACTGAGTTTCATTTATGATGGAGAAATTAAATACTTCAATGACATTCATATGTTGAAAACATTTGCCATAAGTAAACCAGCACTTCAGGATATTCTCAGACCTATCCTCCACAATGACCAACCCAATCCTATACCACAAAAGTAAACTCACTCAGAAACTTTGGATCAAACTCCAACTTCCACACTGGCGAAAGGATTAAAAATGTTCACTGGACCTTTGAAAAACTCGATACCCAAAATTCCACCAGACTTATCAATACTCTCCATTAATGTAAACAGCTTTAACTGTCCTCTAAAGAGGCATAGGTTAGCTGACTGGATACAAAAACTCAAGCCAGATATTTGTTGCATACAAGAGTCACATCTTAACTTAAAAGACAAATACAGACTCAGGGTGAAAGGATGGTCATCCATATTTCAGGCAAATAGTAATCAGAAAAAAGCAGGTGTTGCAATTTTATTTGCAGATACAGTAGGCTTTAAACCAACACAAGTGAGGAAGGACAAGAATGGTCACTTCATATTTGTTAAGGGTAATACTCAATATGATGAGATCTCAATTATTAATATGTATGTACCCAACCAGAATGCACTTCAATTTATAAGAGAAACTCTAACAGACATGAGTAACTTGATTTCCTCCAGCTCCATAATCATCAGAGATTTCAACACTCCTTTGGCAGTGTTGGATCGATCCTCCAGCAAGAAGCTGAGCAAAGAAATCTTAGATTTAAACCTAACCATCCAATATTTAGATTTAGCAGTCATCTACAGAACATTTCATCTCAAAAAAACTGAATACACATACTTCTCATCAGCCCACGGAACTTACTCCAAAATTGACCACATTTTAGGTCACAAGTCTAACCTCAGTAAATTTAAAGGAATAGAAATTATTCCTTGCATCTTCTCGTACCATCATGGAATAAAACTTGAATTGAGTAACAACAGGAATCTGCATTCTCATACAAAAACATGGTAATTAAATAACCTTATGCTGAATGATAGCTGAAAGAAATTGCCAATTTTTTGGAACAAAACGACAATGAAGACACAAACTATCAGAACCTCTGGGACACCGCAAAGGCAGTTCTAAGAGGGAAATTTATAGCACTGCAAGCCTTCCTCAAGAGAATGGAAAGAGAGGAAGTTAACAACTTAATGGGACATCTCAAGCAACTGGAAAAGGAAGAACATTCCAATCCCAAACCCAGTAGAAGAAAAGAAATAACCAAAATTAGAGCAGAATTAAATGAAATTGAAAACAAAAGAATAATACAACAGATCAATAAATCGAAAAGCTGTTTTTTTGAAAAGGTCAATAAAATAGAGAAACCTCTGGCCAACCTAATCAGAAAAAAAGAGTAAACTCTCTAATATCATCAATCAGAAACAACAAAGACGAAATAACAACAGACTCATCAGAAATCCAAAAAATCCTTAATGAAAATTACAAGAAACTTTATTCTCAGAAATATGAAAATATGAAGGAAATTGACCGATACTTGGAATCACATCACCTTCCAAGACTTAGCCAGAATCAAGTGGAAATACTGAACAGGCCCATATTAAGTTTAGAAATAGTATCAACTATACAAAACCTCCCTAAAAAGAAAAGCCCAGGACCAGATGGTTTCACGTCAGAATTCTACCAAACCTTTAAAGAGGAATTAGTACCTATATTATTCAACCTGTTCCAAAAGGTAGAAAAAGAAGGAAGACTACCCAACACGTTTTATGAAGCAAACATCACCCTGATCCCCAAACCAGGACAAGACCCAACAAGAAAAGAAAATTATAGACCAATATCACTAATGAATATAGATGCAAAAATATTCAACAAGATCCTAACAAACAGAATCCAGCAACACATCAAACAAATTATACACCATGACCAAGTTGTTTTATTCCAGGGTCTCAAGGCTGGTTCAATATACGTAAATCTATAAATGTAATTCAGCACATAAACAAATTAAAAAACAAAGACCATATGATTCTCTCAATCGATGCAGAAAAAGCTTTTGATAATATCCAGCATCCCTTCATGATCAGAACACTTAAGAAAATTGGTCTAGAAGGGACTTTTCGTAAACTGATAGAGGCCATCTACAGCAAACCCACAGCCAATATCATATTGAATGCAGTTAAATTGGAATCATTTCCACTCAGATCAGGAACCAGACAAGGCTGCCCATTGTCTCCATTGCTTTTCAACATTGTAATGGAAGTTTTAGCCACCGCAATTAGGGAAGAAAAGGCGATCAAGGGTATCCATATAGGGTCAGAAGAGATCAAACTTTCGCTCTTCGCAGATGATATGATTGTGTATCTGGAAAACACTAGGGACTCTACTACAAAACTCCTAGAAATGATCAAGGAATACAGCAGCGTCTCATGTTACAAAATCAACATTCATAAATCCGTAGCCTTTATATACACCAACAATAGTCAAGTTGAAAAAGTAGTTAAGGACTATCCCATTCACAGTAGTGCCAAAGAAGATGAAATATTTGGGAATTTACCTAACAAAAGATGTGAAAGATCTCTGTGAAGAGAACTATGAAACTCTAAGAAAAGAAATAGCTGAAAATGTTAACGAATGGAAAAACATACCATGCTCATGGCTGGGAAGAATCAACATTATTAAAATGTCCATACTACCCAAAGCAATATATAATTTCAACGCATTCCCTATTGAAGCTCTGCTGTCATACTTTAAAGATCTTGAAAAAACAATACTTTGTTTTATATGGAATCAGAAAAATCCTCGAAAAGCCAAGACATTACTCAGAAATAAAAACAAAACAGGAGGAATCACGCTACCAGACCTCAGACTTTACTAGAAATCGATAGTGATCAAAACAGCATGGTATTGGCACAAAAACAGAGAAGTAGATATCTGGAACAGAATAGAGAACCAAGAGATGAATCCAGCTACTTACCGTATTTGATCTTTGACAAGCCAATTAAAAACATTCAGTGGGGAAAAGATTCCCTATTTAACAAATGGTGCTGGGTGAACTGGCTGGCAACCTGCAGAAGACTGAGATTGGACCCACACCTTTCACCATTAACTAAGATAGACTCTCATTGGATTAAAGATTTAAACTTAAGACATGAAACTATAAAAATACTAGAGGAGAGTGCAGGGAAAACCCTTGAAGAAATCGGTCTGGGCGAGTATTTTATGAGGAGTACCCCCCAGGCAAGGTAAGAAGCAGCTTCAAAAATACACTACTGGGACTTGATCAAACTAAAAAGCTTCTGCACAGCGAAGAACACAGTAAGTAAAGCAAGCAAACAGCCCTCAGAATGGGAGAAGATATTTGCAGGTTATATCTCTGACAAAGGTTTAATAACCAGAATCCACAGAGAACTCAAACGCATCAGCAAGAAAAAAACAAGGGATCCCATCGCAGGCTGGGCAAGGGACTTGAAGAGAAACTTCTCTGAAGAAGACAGGCGCACGGCCTTCAGACATATGAAAAAATGCTCATCATCTTTAATCATCAGAGAAATGCAAATCAAAACTACTTTGAGATATCATCTAACTCCAGTGAGACTAGCCTATATCACAAAATCTCAAGACCAGTGATGTTGGCGCGGATGTGGAGAAAAGGGAACACTTTTGCACTGCTGGTGGGAATGCAAATTAATACATTCCTTTTGGAAAGAGATATGGAGAACACTTAGAGATCTAAAAATAGATCTGCCATTCAATCCTGTAATTCCTCTGCTGGGCATATACCCAGAAGACCAAAAATCACAACATAACAAAGATATTTGTTTTTTTTTTTATTTATTTTTTTTAATTTTTTTATTAAATCATAACTGTATACAATGATATGATTATGGGGCATCATACACTCACTTCATAAACCATTTGACACATTTTTATCACAGTGGTTAACATAGCCTTTCCGGCGTTATCTCAGTTACTGTGCAAAAAACAAGGGATCCCATCGCAGGCTGGGCAAGGGATTTGAAGAGAAACTTCTCTGAAGAAGACAGGCGCACGGCCTTCAGACATATGAAACAAAGATATTTGTACCAGAATGTTTATTGCAGCCCAATTCATAATTGCTAAGTCGTGGAAAAAGCCCAAGTGCCCATCGATCCACGAATGGATTAATAAATTGTGGTATATGTACACCATGGAATATTATGCAGCCTTAAAGAAATATGGAGACTTTACCTCTTTCATGTTTACATGGATGGAGCTGGAACATATTCTTCTCAGTAAAGTATCTCAAGAATGGAAGAAAAAGTACCCAATGTACTCAGCCCTACTATGAAACTAATTTGGGGCTTTCACATGAAAGCTATAACCCAGTTACAACCTAACAGTAGGGGGAAGTGGGAAAGGGAGGGGAGGGAGGGGGATGGTGGGTAGAGGGAGGGGGATTGGTGGGATTATACCTGTGGTGCATCTTACAGGGGTATTTGTGAAACTTGGTAAATGTAGAATGTAAATGTTTTGGCACAGTAACTGAGATAATGCCAGGAAGGCTGTTAACCATTGTGATGAAAATGTGTCAAATGGTCTATGAAGTGAGTGTATGATGCCCCATGATCATATCAATGTACACAGCTATGATTTAATAAAAATAAAAAAAAAATAAAACATGTTTTAGTTAATTTCTATCTTAGTTATTCTTATATAAGTATAAACCATATCTGCCACTGTTACTTTTAGACAGTAGAATTAAACTTTCCTGTACAATTGATGCTGCCTCAAAATTGCCTGGAGTGTTGAGTTGTAAACTTGCTTGTCCTTTTCTATTAGGGACAATTTTCGGCTATAAAAGTTGCATAAGTGGTACACGTCACTGCCTTCCTCAGATATATTTTGGCCACTGATTTTTGTTACTATAATTTTTTTAAGAAATTAAAACAGGCTCAGTGCCTGTAGCTCAGTGGTTAGGGCGCCAGCCACATACACCGAGGCTTGCAGGTTTGAACTCAGCCCTGGCCAGCTAAACAGCAATGACAACTACAACAACAGAAAAGCAGCTGGGCGTTGTGGCTGCCGCCTGTAGTCCCAGCTACTTGGGAGACTGAGGCAAGAGAATTGCTTAAGTCCAAGACTTGGAGGTTGCTGTGAGCTGTGATGCCACAGCACTCTACTGAGGGTGACATAGTGAGAGTCTGTCTCAACAAAAAGAAAAGACAAGAAATTAAAACAATTTTCTAGAATTATAGTGGAATCTGGCATTAATTTCTTTGAGACTTTTTCTTCCAATCGTGTGACTACCAGTGTGTGAGCTTTCACAATTCCTCCTTCTTTCCCAATAATTTCAAATGTTTTCACAAATTTCATCTCCCAGAATGATTCCTCTAAAATGAGGCACAAACATTAAAAAAAAAAAAAAAATCCCTCAAAGACACAGTATGTCAAACAAATAGAGTGTTATTTTGTAAATATGACACATTATTTGGCTGGTCTCACAGAAGCAGTGATGTATTCACAAAACGAATATCAGATTTGTTGACATTCTGGTTAAAGCAGTAGCTTTGATTCACGTTCTGTTACAAAAACATCAGCTCAAGATTTTATGAGAAATAACGTTACTATTCAAATCAAGCCAACAGCTATTTCTTGGGAAACTGGTATCTTCAAGGTCCTCTTGCAACATAGTACAGGAGATGAAAAGAAAGTAAAGACATAAAGATTTTGGCCGAGGAGCTTATGAAATGACATGAAAATATTAAAAATAAAAGATGAAAAAACTTACTGATTATATGCAGCAGAAGAGGAAGAGGAAGAAACCCCCGGTAGGCCGCACAGGTCTAGGGATGGTTCCTGTGGTTCCTGTGTCGGATAAATGGGGGGCACCAGAGGGGAGGCAACAGTCTTTCCTGCCTTGTGTGGTCATGGGGTTTTGAGCAAAATATAGATCATAAAAAGGAATCGAATAACTTCCTAAGTAGAAAAGAGGCATTCCAAAAGGGTGGGGCATGATGATCCAAAGCGCTGAGGGTAGACGCTGAAGCTGCTGCCTGAGAGACCACAGTGAAAAGAGACCACAAGGAAATAGAGTGATTATTGGGTGTGAAGGCTGGTGGGGGTGGGGGTGGGGGGCAGGACAGACTTGGTAGATATCTCTCACAAACTCGCTTGAGAATATGAAATTGGCCTGGATCTATATATTATTTTAAGTAAGTACCTGTTAAAATTAATTCAGAGTTTAAAAAAATATATTTTGGAATTGTTTCATGAAGTAGAGTATCACACACACACAACCACTGCATTCATGGGTGGAGAAACTGAATACTTTCCATTCAGATATTTGAAATATTATTATTCCCATCTGTTAGACAGCTTATAAATCTACGTGAAAAGTTATTACAAATACAATTCAGCCTTCAGTCTGCATGTGTTTTGAAATGAGTTTGGATGTATTTCTCCCCTGGAGGTTGTAGCTCCTGGCTTCGACCAGAACAGGTCCCGTTCTCTAACTGAGGTTACGCACACTGGCAGATGTCATCGATAACTTAATTAATTTAGTCTTCTTTTTTTTTTCTAGATGCATTGTTATGTTTGATGGCCAAAGAACCAAAAAAAACCTTACCATTTATTCATGCAGACTTGTCACTCCAACGGGTGATACACAGAGTTTGCAGCTCACCCACCTGGCCTCATTTTTGGTTCATTCTATGAATCATTTTTGATTCATCCTAGCTCATATTTCTATCTGGGCCAGAATCACTAGGCTTTTTCTATTAGTAATAGTTCATAAGACTCAAAGAAGACATCTGATCCATAGCCACACCTCAGTGGAGTTTTTCCCAAATGAAATAAGCTCTATAGGGAAGATTCCAGGCAATAATAAGAGAGTTGCTCAAGTCAGTCTGTGGCACTTGTTTAGTTCTTTCTTTTCCCCACTCCTGAGGAGGAGAAAACTCAGAGTCTGCTTCAGAGATGACTTCATTGGTTTTAGCTTGATTTAAGTCCTCTATGCTTCTGGTTCATATTCACTTTTTGCTTTGGAGAAAATATGCTTTAAAATCCTCATAATATGCTTGGCTACCTACAACTCTTTTTAGAAAATGCTTTGGAAGAGTTACTCGACATTTTCAAGACCCCACCGTGGACTCGTCACAGATCAGCCCATCTTGCAAAGTGCTATTTCCAAGAATTACATAACTGGGCCCCTTGGAGAGAATTCAGTGAGGGTCATCTTATAGCATGTATTTTTCTGGTGTTTCCTGATTTAGTCTGCAGGCTAAGTTTATTTTAGGTACACATTTTTTTAAATAAGGATACAAGGACCGGACCATAAGGCTGTGTGGTTCATTGGCTATTTTAAGCCAGTTTGATATGGCAGAATACAAGTAAGAAAAGCCAAAACACCTGCCAGGCAGAGGGGAGAGTGTCTCACTGTTTCTTGCCATTTGGGCTAAAAGAAATCATGTTACTCTGTGAGCAGAAGGGAGAGCCAGGACGTGTTCCGGGAGGTTCAGGCTCTGAGTTGGGTGAGTGGGATGGATGGGGAAGACAGAGAAAAGCCAATTTTGCTGTCACGTCCTCATGATTTTGTTTTTTCTTCTGCAGCTGAGCCCCAAATCTCCCAGGTCAAAAAGCAAAAAGCAAAACAAGGCTTAATGGACAACAGACAAGCAAATACTTAAAACTAAATATTTGTTTATTTGGGGTTTTGGGCAGAGAGAGGATTGGCAGTTACCAGCACAATGAGTCCAGAGAGAACATGACTTGGTCTGCACTGAGGACACGCCTCGCTGAGCTCTTATGGGAAGTTCGTTTGAAGGCAGAATGTTTCCCAGGAAATCAGAACTAGTAAATCTGGTGTCCTGGACTCTTTAGTGAAAGCAGGTAGCTTATACTCTAGGAGAAAGGCTGGTAAGGTTATTTAGTTTGGAGAAAAGCCCTCTGTATTATTCTGTGGGTGTTTTATTCTCCAACAAAACATCCCTATGAAATGGGTTGGAATTATAAAATAATAACTTAAAGGTTGGCTGATGATTTTTCTTGAGAATACATAAAAAATTACAAAGGTTAGTTTGGGGAAGGGGAGAGCTCAGAAAGGAAAGGAGGGAGGGCGTCGGGGGTCCAGGGATGGGGTTCACCTTTTGGGGGTGAGATGCAAATACAAGAGGGTCCTTATCTACCCAAAGCAATTCATGTAACCTGCTTCTGTGTACCCTCAATGAATCCCCAACAATAATAAAAAAAAAAATTACAAAGGTTGTGATAATTTCCTATCATTAGTAAACTGTTAAACTTGATTTGACCTACCAAATTCAAAGTGCACTTTTTTTTTATTTATACAAAAGTTAAGGGTATTTATTCAAACACTTTGGGTTGATGTAACCTCTCATGCTTGAATGAAAATAAACTGAGAAAAAAAAAAAATCACAGAGTTACCAAAGCATGCCCTCAGTGGCACGACCATGGAACATTCTCTACTCTGAAGAGTGCAAGGAACAGACCCCAGGGACTCCACGGTGTAAAGAAGCAGGTGGAATGAATGACTCTTCCCCAGGGCAACTCAATATTTTGTGTTGTATTCCTTCGGAAATTTTATAAAACATTTGAACAAATAGTAAAAGAACATGCAAACCATGGGCGGACAGGAGGTTATTTAGGGAAGGGCTGAGACCCTGATGGTCGATGATACACCCATCTGGTCTTATTAGAAGCAATGAGATTTTCCCAAGCACTTTGGCTTTACATTATGTGTTGGAATTATTGGTTTCCAGAGGCAGTATTCAAACGATTTCCCCTCACTCTTTCTTGGATTTTCTACTCCCTCCCATTTCATTCTCAGGCCATCATAGCTCCTGAGCTCTGGAGCCACCAAATCATCACTGGGAGAAGGGTCGGGACACAAACTGGGTTGACAGCCACCTGCAGGCTCTCCTGTATGTGAGGTAATAGAGGATCTTTCAAACTAAAAGCCTGATGTCACAACATCTGGTATACACAAAGCTAGTTCTAATTCCTGACATTTATTGAAAAGGAGAGCAAACGATTATATTTGAGATTTTACAAACACACACAGTTATACACTCACATGTATATGTATAAAAGCATCACTGTACCTACTAAAATTTCCAGTGAAAAATAAAGCAAAGTAAATATACTGCCTAAATCATGATTTAATTTCCGAGGGGCTTTGAGCCAGGCTGAGTGGTTTGTTGGACTCCTGTGTTTCATGTCTCTCTGAACAACACAGGAATACAGAACCGCTTTGCTCTCTTTCATGGAAACATTAATTTATAGGCACACAGTCAGCCAGAGGTGGTGGCTCACGCCTGTAACCCCAGCACTCTAGGATCCTGAGCATGTGGATAGCTTGAGCTCAGGAGTTGGAGACCAGCTGAGCAAGAGCAAGACCTTGTCTCTACTAAAAATAGAAAAACTAGCCAGATGCTGGGTGTGGTGGCTCACACCTATAATCCCAGCACTCTGGGAGGCTGAGGCAGGTGAATTGCCTGAGATCACAGGTTCGAGACCAGCCTGAGCCAGAGTGAGATGTCATCTCTAAAAATAGCCGGGCACTGTGGCAGGTGCCTTGTAGTCCCAGTTACTTGGGAGGTTGAGGCAAGAGAATCGCTTAAGCCCAAGAGTTTGAGGTTGCTGTGAGCTGTGATGCCATAGCACTCTACCCAGAGAAACAAAGTGAAATGCTGTTTCAGTAAAATAAAATAAAATAAAATAAAATAAAATATAAATAAATAAATAGAAAGAAAAACTAGCCAGTCATTGTGTCAAGCGCCTGTCGTTCCAGCTACTGGGGAGGCTGACGCAGGAGGATCACCTGAGCTCAGGAGTTCCGGGCTGCTGTGAACTAGGCTGATACCACTGCACTCCACCTGGGGCAACAGAGTGAAACTCTTGTCTTAAAAAGGAGAAAAAGAACAAACGGCACAGAGCTGCCAAGTTACAGGAATTATGTCTTCTGCTGGTGACTGACTCCTTGTGTCTCCTTGGAACTGTGGCATTTTCACCAGAGCTGTGTTGCTGGCGTCTTCCTCTGAGCCCCATGCGTCCTCTGTGATCTCCCCAGCTCTCTCCACCAGCCACCCACACTGCAGACCTGGGCGCGCTCTGCATGTGTTTCTCCTTCACTTTTCGGGTTCAGCCGGACCTCTGTGGACTGCTTATTTAGCTCCATAAACAGGTTCTGAGTAGTCCCTACGTTCTCAGCCTCCAGGAAAGGCTCTGGTATAGGCCCTCCTCACCTTTTCTTTGGATTTCCCAGCAGCTGCCTTGACAGTGTCCCGGCATGGAGATTCTAAACTTCACACCCCCCAGGGATGCTCAAGGGTTAATCTAAAACAAAACCCCCACCATGCAACTCCACCTTAAGCTCTTAGTAGCTGACCCCTATTTTCTGTAGGGAAACTATCAACCTCCAAGCACCGTAGTAGCTTGACACCATCATCTTTCTTCATCTACAGCTTTAGTTTTTCTCGAATATTAGAAATCTTTGTCCTAACTCCCCTCTTTCTATCATGTTATTATCTCTGTTAAAGAATGTTGATAGCATCATCTGCTTTTGCACCAGATTAGAGGTGCAATCTGCCCCACCTTCTAAAAAGTGACGGTTCCAGGAAAAAGTGGCACATTTCCAAATGGGCAAATGTCTAGCAGCCCTCATTAGCTTTTGTGTAAAACGTCACTTCGCCAGCAGCCTTTCTTGTTGTCGGCTAAGGCCACACCACCTACCAGGACAGACGTGTCTATGTGTATGTTGGCCTCTTCCCAAACCCCCGTCCAGTTATGACTGTCTACAAGCAGTTAAGGAGCGGGCAGCACATCTATCAGTTAGTTATGGTCTTGGGTTGAAAAGCAAAGGTAATGTGCAGCTTTGCTGTAAGGAAAAAAGTCTCATGTAAAAAATTGTTCCTACTCGTCTGTTGTTTAGTTGTATTGGAAATTTACTTCGACCTATCTTTAAAATCACAGCTAGAGTCTTCTCTCTCTAGAATATGTAAATACTGGTTTTGAGCTTGGAGAAATATAAACAATATGTATGCAGAAGAGAATTGTTTAAATATGAAAGATTTTGAGTATGGGGAATTTTGATTTTACAATTTTTTCCCTAATTTCTCCATGATTCGTCCTTCTGATTTCATGGCTGGAGCTTCTACCGAACGCCTCATGCTGACATAAAGGATGAGCGACTTACAATACCTCCCTCAAAGCGCAGCGGGGGAGAAAGACATGGAGATTTTTAAAGACTCTCACATCAGTGGGCCATGAAATACAAAACTCCTCTTTGTTTCAACCAGTGTGTCCCACCAAGTCATGTAAAACCCTTCTCTTTCAATTCAGAAAGACGAAGTGAGAAGACGTAAAATTTCTGGTAACTGTGTTATAAAACGTCCAGTTTAAAAAATTTAACCTCAGAGGTTTTGAATTTCATATCTTCACATCTGTCAGGGACCGATTTGTCACCTGGTGGCTTGAAGGATTCCCCTGGAATGAACGGCTCTGAGCCACTTCCATAGGGAGTTGAACATAAGCAGGTGGGTGAGGGACGCGACTGGGCCCGTTTGGATGGCTGGGTCAGGAGGACCTGGGCCACTGTGGGAATGGGGCTAATCACTAATAAAGATCTTGCATGTGGGAGGGAGACCTTGCTGGTGAGTTGTTGTGGGGAGCTGGTTGTTTTAGGGGACTGATTAATGTCCCCTGGACTTTCTGATATGGACAGATAGATACAAGTTGTTACAGGAACGTGTCATGGGAATGGAGTTGATAAAGACACTGGGAATTTCCAAGAAGCAGCTGACACCCTCAAAGCTGTGTGTAAAATCCAGCACTAAACTCTCCACGATGCCTGTGGTCACTAGGGCAGGGCCCAGTTTGCTGTCCAAACTGTTAAGCTAAACTTTCACTTTTCTTGCTCTTGTTCTCTTCAATTATTTTGGTGACTGCCTGGAGCTGTGGCTGTGATGCCCAACAGTGTCTCCTATAGGACTTTCTTTGTCTGAGTCCAGACCTTTGAGGACGTGGGTGCTCACGTGGTTGGGGAGACTAGTCACAGAGAGGACAGGTGGCCCTGGCAGGTGCTATGTGTCTTTGCTCCCCGGAGCCTTGCTCTGCTTCCTCGGCCCACTGACTCACGAAGCCCTCCGTTAGCGCCCTGCCCTGTCGCTGGTGCTCCTTCCTGGGGAAACTGAGCACCTTCTCAGGAAGGCCTCTCTGCCTCCCTATAGGGAGCCCCGAGACCCACAGAGAGGGTCTCAGCAAGACATCCCCAAAGGATGTGCCAAAGGAAACTTTTCTCCTTTGTTTAAAACACATCAAATAATAGCTCCAGGATTCACTACATTATAATGCTCCGTGCAACTTTTATTACAGTTTAAGGACTGCGAATCTTCAGAAGAGTGGTGTGTTGCATAGGATTTTACATCTGCTCGGTTACTGTTCTTCAGAATATACTTTAGGAAAGCTTGATCGATGCAAATTTTGAATCTCATATTAGGATAAATAAAAATTAGAAGACCTAAAAATATGAGAAATAAAACACATTAGCAGAGGTCCTTTCTGCACACTCCATTTTATAATTTTAAAAGGTTTCAAAGAAACATTTTCTCACTGATCTTCCTGACTTAGAAGAAATTTGGTATAGATTTTAGGTGAATCGTAATGAGTTAATCCCTAAGTTTTCCTGAATTGACTTTATGTCCAGGTTTATATAATTCCATTAATTTGTTAATTCTTTAAAAGACCGCTGCTCTCTTATATGATGTAAAAATCGATACTTGAAAAGGTTGAATTAAGTTATTAAGGCATTTGGATTGAAATTTTTTTAATATTTTTTATTATTTTGATAAAAGATTAAACCACAATCTCAATTATTTTCTAAGAAAAGCAATTGAATTATATCACAACCTTATTTTCTTATGGATTTTCATCCCAAAATTAATGTTCTCTTCTTTGGGTGAAATAAGAGCATTGAAAAAGGAATGAATTGTGAAAAATATAACTTCTTCTTTTTTTTATTTTGCAGTTTTTTGGCTAGGGCTGGGTTTGAACCTGCCACCCTTGGCATATGAGACAGGCACCCTACTCCTTGAGCCACAGGCGCTGCCCAGAAAAATATTAAACATTCCTTTCCATGTGTATTGTAACAATCAATTTTGGTTTTAGATCATATTTTGAGAGATATATGTATATATATAGATAGACTGATAGATGTGTGTATGTATATAAAAGTAAAAATTATTCAAGGTATAACATGATAATTATTGACCCCCAATGGAAACATTTTATGATAATGTAAAAAGCATTTTTTTTTTTTGTAGTGGGAAAGGTAAAAATATTGGAATCAAATCTTGCTTGATTAGATTTGATGTTCAGGGTTGATTACACTTTATTAGGCTGTTAGCAATTTGAAATATCAATTTCTATTTGTATGGGGGTGCAGGAATAGCATGGAAATGTTAATTGTGGCAATCTTCATCGAGAAAATGTCAGTTGAGTTGGGCAGTGAAGAACATCTATAAACTTAGGGAATCGTCTGTGGAGAGAAAACATTCAAAGAAGACGCAACAGGAGAAAGAATGCACAGTAACTAATGTGGTTTTAGGAAATGGTCAGCGCACTGCTGGGGAACGTTGTGTTCATGTGGGAAGTGCACCTTATTCTCAACCTGAATGCCCTATCTGCTGAGGTGTGTGGACAGCAGGCCTTTTTAAAGGTGGTAGCAAAGCATGCTGCGAACAGTGTTATCTATCAGCCAGGGAGCACTGTACATTGTGTTAAGAATTATTAGAAACTGTGTTTAAAGGGAATAAACCAGATGCAGAAAGATGTATACTGTGTGACATCACTTGTCTGTGGAATCTAAAATGTTAGACAGAAATAGAGTAGAATGGGGCTGGGCACTGGGAGGCTTACAGAGAGAGGTTCAGCTTTTCTCGTGGTCCGTTTTCTGTTTTTCAATGACTTGATCTGCCCCTGTGCTCTGACGGTCTGATGATCCCTCTGAATCGTCCCACTGTCCCCAACTGCCTTCTGAGAGACTGAAGGGAGTAAGGCGGGGGCTTGAAAGTCCTGTCTAAGCAGAACTCCTTCAAGAAGAATCCCTCTTAGCTTCAGAACTCCAACATCAGATAAAAACTGTTGCTATTAGCTACTGCTCTGGATTCTAGAGATAGAAAGACCTAGCACAGCTCAGCTTCGCCCCTGAAAAGTGCACCTTTAAACTGATGCAATTCAGAAATATTTACATACATCTTGTTAATTTTAACTGGCACAGCTAACTTTTTTAGCAGATGTGACTGTGCTTCTCCAGCACAGGTATACCCTGGTACGGTTCCTCTTACACCCCAGCACTCCTGACAGCACTTCATCTGGCCCTCTTCACTGACCCGTGATACCCTGAGGACTCCTAAAGTAAACAGCATCTGTACACATGGGGGAGTGTAACGTAAGTGCTTAGCACTCCCTGCGGGGTGTGACTGTGGTAGGGTGGGAAACAATGGGAACCAGCTCTCAGAGACCTTCCTACCCTCCGTCCAGACCATGCTTCTCTGCCCAGGGTCTACCGAGCCACCCAGTTTATTCTCATGAGACATTTATACACAGAAAGAAAAATAATCACTTCTCAACACTACCCATGAGTGTGTGATGTTACTCAAAAACAGAACTTGAATTTGTGGACAAGCTCCTATTTTAAATTACATTTAAGTACATTTGCCATCTCTGTTAATTTCTTTGTATTGGATCTTCAAGTTATCCCCCTCATGTCTGGATAGTCGAAGTTATCAGGTATTCTGATGAGCAGTGCATTAAATTAGGCAGAGATTATGGATTTCCTGTTCTGAGTTTATGCTTTGAAAAAGAAGGGTTAAAAATAGAAAACCTTTATGGAATTAAACTATTGCCTTAATCCCCAAACTGCTAGATTTCTGTTATGTGTACAACTGTATAATCCCAGTGCTTTTGACACTCAGCTTAACAGCGGTGCTGTCTGCCATGGGTCTGTACTCCAAGTTCCAGCCAGGAACACAACTTAATACCAGTGTATTCTGAGTCTGCACAAACGTGTTTCATAGCAGAGGCGATGAGGACAGAGTCAGGGGGACAGTGGTGGACAAAGGAGTGCACTCACCGCAATTCTGTCTCCCTGGTCATCCTGTGAGGTCTCAGCTGGGACGTGTTTCAGGTTGTGCAAGGATAAGATACCTTCCCAAAGCATGTGACACATTGCCTGGAGGAAGAATTGCTACGTTGGGGCGGCACCTGTGGCTCAAAGGAGTGGGGCCCCCACCCCATATGCTGGAGGTGGAGGGTTCAAACCCAGCCCTGGCCAAAAACTACAAAAAAAAAAAAAAAAAGAATTGGCATCAGTGAGATACTATGATAAGAAATTTCCCCTCAGGACCTTCTCTCCCAGCCACCTGTGCTTTTGGAAGACCAGAAATGTCCAGTTAGAAGGGCTCCATTATTTCTTGCTTTACAGAAAGATTTTTATGCAGTGTAAAACCTGAAAAAGCATGTAGAGAAAGTAGATAGTTCTGTACGTCTTGGGCTCAGAGGTCACCCCAGCCAGTCAAGTACTGGAGGCATCGACAGATCGCCCTTACCCTGCAGGCCGTCCGCCTGGGGGTCTTCTGGATGCTGCCATTAGCACGTAGGTTCCTCGGATTCTGAGTCTTACTTATTGATTTAGTTCCTTTTTTTTGTTGAGACAGAGTCTCACTTCATTGCCCTCGGTAGAGTGCCATGGGGTCACAGTTCACAGCAACCTCAAACTCTTGGGCTCAAGTGATCCTCTTGCCTTTGTTTTTCATTTTTAGTACAGGTGGGGTCTCTTTCTTGCTCAGGCTGGTTTCAAACTCCTGAACTCAGGCAATCCACCCGCCTCAGCCTCCCGGAGTGCTGGGATCACAGGCATGAGCCCCTGAGCCCGGCCTGATCTCACTGTTTATCTTCTCTTTTTGCTAATTATCCAAAAACGTATTTGCCTTATTCCTGTATTCTTTAAAGGATTAGTGTAATCTCACTGACTGTCCTCTCCAGTTTGCTCTGAACTACATTTTACACCACATGGTCTTGTTCTCCAGGCACTTAGGCCTGAAATGTATTGATGAGGACGCACTGTGCTATTCGTAGCTGAGAATGACAGTCCCCCGTCATGGAAAGCATCTCAAAAATTCTGATCTTTGGTTAAAATGAAACCACAAGTGTGATGATTAGGCTGAGGAGTTTGGTGGTGTCTTCACCTGTAGACTGGAAACAGCACTTTTCACCATATGCCTTTTAGCCTTGTAGCCTCAGAGAGATTTGGCAAACTAAATAGAAGATCCCCAAATGTACAGCGTCTCATGGATTTATGTGATGATTTTCACAGGGAGGTTCAGTCGTAATCATAAAAATGTTATGATTATAATTAAGAGGTGAAAGCCCCAGAGAAAATATTTCTTATATGCCAAAAGAAAGGTTATTATGCACAGTACTTTATGAGCTCCTTGTAAATCATGGATAAAAATCAAGGAGTACTTAATTTAGAAAGCAACAAAAGATTACAGAGATCATCAGAGAGGAAAACTACAACCATAATGAGATGTCATTTTTCATACATTATATTAGCAACAACAAGGCAATGACTTCCAGAACTCAGTGTAACCATTGCTCCCTTCCTGGATCATATGAAAGAATCACGTTTTCCATTTTCGTTGCAAGCAGACGGGACAGGTGGCAGATGAGTGCAAATGTGTAACTTGCATCGCTGCTGAACTGGGCATGTAAAGATTGTCTCTCTCTCATTGTTCTGCAGTAAGTAGCCTGTGATAACATTGGTTCCGGACAGTGTAATGGCTAGGATCACGATCCTGGTGATAGCCCGAGATGTGGGCATGATGTATTTATTTAATGTTCTGTGGCATCATGACACCATCTTGACTGACGGGAAAACCAAAATGGGTGACATCCAATTTGAAATTGGCATTTTTTTTTTTGGAGAAAAATTAACAATTTGTATCAAAATACATAATTTTCATGCCACTTGTCTAAAAAATGTCTATTATTCTAACAGAGATACCCTCACCAAGGTAAAAAAGAAAAATGTTTTTTGCAGAAATTTTGAAAATAAACTATTGAAAATGAGCTATCTGTGAACAAACAAAGTGGCTTATCCAAAAAACAGAAAACTACCCAAGACCAGTTGTATAATAAAAATTTACTACCACAATAAAACACTATTGATAGATTAGCAGGAACAAGAAACCTATCAAATGATAGAAATCCTTTTGCATTCACCTATATTATGTTTGAAAAATAAACCAAAAAATCTGTGACAAGTAGATAAATGTGAGAAGCGGGGAAAAACTTGTATAATATTCACTAAACTATTGAACAGTCATAGTTTACCGTGACTAGGGGAAGGAGAGAAGGAAGAACCTTGGGACTTATACATTTGTAAAGCATTTAGATTTAAAAGACAACTGTATAGAAGTTTGTAAATTAAAAATCTATCTGTGGAAAAATGTTTATATGTTTGGAAGAATTTCCAGATGACTCCTTCCTCAGCTTATATTATTCTTTTTTTTCTATTATTTATTTATTTATTTATTTTTATTAAATCATAGCTGTGTACATTAGTATGATCATGGGGCACCATACACTTGGTTCATAGACCATTTGACACATTTTCATCACACTAGTTAACATAGCTTTCGTGGCATTTTCTTAGTTATTTTGCTAAGACCTTTACATTCCACTTTTACTAGGATTCACATATACCCTTGTAAAATGCACTGCAGGTGTAATCCCATTGATCCCCCTCCCTCCACCTCCCTCCCCCCTCCCTCCCTTCCCTTTCCCCCTTCTCCCTATTCTTAGGTTGTAACTGGGTTATAGCTTTCATGTGAAGGTCCTACATTAGTTTCATAATAAGGGTGAGTACATTGGGTACTTTTTCTTCCATTCTTGAGACACTTTACTAAGAAGAATATGTTCCAGCTCCATCCATGTAAACATGAAAGAGGTAAAGTCTCCATCTTTCTTTAAGGCTGCATAATATTCCATGGTGTACATATACCACAGTTTATTAATCCATTCGTGGATCGATGGGCACTTGGGCTTTTTTCATGACTTAGCAATTATGAATAGGGCTGCACTAAATATTCTAACACAAATATTTTTGTTATGATGTGATTTTTGGTCTTCTGGGTATATGCCCAGTAGAGGGATTATAGGATTGAATGGCAGATCTATTTTTAGATCTCTGAGTGTTCTCCATATCTCTTTCCAAAAGGAATGTATTAATTTGCATTCCCACCAGCAGTGCAAAAGTGTTCCCTTTTCTCCACATCCATGCCAACATCTCTGGTCTTGGGATTTTGTGATGTAGGCTAGTCTCACTGGAGTTAGATGATATCTTAAAGTAGTTTTGATTTGCATTTCTCTGATGATTAAAGATGATGAGCATTTTTTCATATGTCTGAAGGTCGTGCACCTGTCTTCTTCAGATAAGTTTCTCTTCAAGTCCTTTTCCCAGCCTGCGATGGGATCCCTTGTTCTATTCTTGCTAATGCGTTTGAGTTCTCTGTGGATTCTGGTTATTAAACCTTTGTTGGAGACATAACCTGCAAATATCTTTTCCCATTCTGAGGGCTGTTTGCTTGCTTTACTTACTGTGTTCTTGGCTGTGCAGAAGCTTTTTAGTTTGATCAAGTCCCAATAGTGTATTTTTGAAGCAGCTTCAATTGCCCGGGGGGTCCTTCTCATGAAAAACTTGCCCAACCCAATTTCTTCAAGGGTTTTCCCTGCACTCTCTTCTAGTATTTTTATAGTTTCATGTCTTAGGTTTAAATCTTTAATCCAGTGAGAGTCTATCTTGGTTAATGGTGAGAGGTGTGGGTCCAGTTTCAGTCTTCTACAGGTTGCCAGCCAGTTCACCCAGCACCATTTGTTAAATAGGGAATCTTTTCCCCATGGAATGTTTTTAATTGGCTTGTCAAAGATTAAATAATGGTAAGTAGCTGGATTCATCTCTTGGTTCTCTATTCTGTCCCAGACATCTACTTCTCTGTTTTTGTGCCAGTACCATGCTGTTTTGATCACTATCGATTTGTAGTATAGTCTGAGGTCTGGTAGCGTGATTCCTCCTGCTGTGTTTTTATTTTTGAGTAATGTCTTGGCTATTCGAGGTTTTTTCTGATTCCATATAAAACGAAGTATTGTTTTTTCAAGATCTTTAAAGTATGACAGTGGGGCTTTAATGGGGATTGTGTTGAAATTATATATTGCTTTGGGTAGTATGGACATTTTAACAATGTTGATTCTTCCCAACCATGAGCATGGTATGTTTTTCCATTTGTTAATTTGTTTTCCATTCTCAGCTCTCTCTTTTCTTAGAGTTTCATAGTTCTCTTTATATAGATCTTTCACGTCCTTTGTTAGATAAACTCCCAAGTATTTCATCTTCTTTGGCACTACTGTGAATGGGATAGAGTCCTTAATTGTTTTTTCAACTTGACTACTGTTGGTATATATAAAGGCTATCAATTTATGAATGTTGATTTTGTAACCTGAGATGCTGCTATATTCCTTGATCACTTCTAAGAGTTTTGTACTAGAGTCCCTAGTATTTTCCAGATATACAATCATATCATCTGCGAAGAGTGAAAGTTTGATCTCTTCTGACCCTATGTGGATACCCTTGATCGCCTTTTCTTCTCTAATTGCAGTGGCTAAAACTTCCATTACAATGTTAAAGAGCAATGGAGACAATGGGCAGCGTTGTCTGGTTCCAGATCTGAGTGGAAATGATTCCAATTTAACTGCATTCAATATGATATTGGCTGTGGGTTTGCTGTAGATGGCCTCTATCAGTTTAAGAAATGTCCCTTCTATACCAATTTTCTTAAGTGTTCTGATCATGAAGGGATGTTGGATGTTATCAAAAGCTTTTTCTGCATCGATTGAGAGAATCATATGGTCTTTGTTTTTTAATTTGTTTATGTGCTGAATTACATTCATAGATTTACGTATATTGAACCAGCCTTGAGACCCTGGGATAAAACCGACTTGGTCATGATGTATGATTTGTTTGATATGTTGCTGGATTCTGTTTGTTAGAATCTTGTTGAATATTTTTGTGTCTATATCCATTAGTGATATTGGTCTATAATTCTCTTTTCTGGTTGGGTCTTTTCCTGGTTTGGGGATCAGGGTGATGTTTGCTTCATAGAACGTGTTGGGTAGTCTTCCTTCTTTTTCTACCTTTTGGAACAGATTGAGTAATATAGGTACTAATTCCTCTTTAAAGGTTTGGTAGAATTCTGACATAAAACCATCTGGTCCCGGGCTTTTCTTTTTGGGGAGATTTTGTATGGTTGATGTTATTTCCGAACTTGATATGGGTCTGTTCAACATTTCCACTTGATTTTGGTTAAGTCTTAGAAGGTGATGTGCTTCCAAGTAACGGTCAATTTCCTTCAGATTTTCGTATTTCTGAGAATAAAGTTTTTTGTAATATTCGTTAAGGATTTTTTGGATTTCTGAGGAGTCTGTTGTTATTTCGTCTTTGTTATTTCTGATTGATGAGATTAGAGATTTTACTCTTTTTTTCCTGATTAGGTTGGCCAAAGGTTTATCTATTTTGTTGACCTTTTCAAAAAACCAGCTTTTTGATTTATTGATCTGTTGTATTATTCTTTTGTTTTCAATTTCATTTAGTTCTGCTCTGATTTTGGTTATTTCTTTGCTTCTACTGGATTTGGGGTTGGAGTGTTCTTCATTTCCAATCTCTTGAGATGTCCCATTAAGTTGCTTACTTCCTCTCTTTCCGTTCTCTTGAGGAAGGCTTGCAGTGCTATAAATTTCCCTCTTAGAACTGCCTTTGCGGTGTCCCAGAGGTTCTGATAGTTCGTGTCTTCATTGTCGTTTTGTTCCAGAAATTTGGCAATTTCCTTCTTGATCTCATCTCTGACCCAGCTATCATTCAGCATAAGGTTATTTAACTTCCATGTTTTTGGATGAGTATGCAGATTCCTGTTGTTACTCATCTCAAGTTTTATTCCCTGATGGTCCGAGAAGATGCATGGAATAATTTCTATTCATTTAAATTTACTGAGGTTAGACTTGTGACCTAAGATATGATCGATTTTGGAGTAAGTTCCGTGGGCTGATGAGAAGTATGTATATTTGGTTTTGTTGGGATGAAATGTTCTGTAGATGTCTGCTAAATCTAAATGCTGGATGGTTAGATTTAAATCTAGAATTTCTTTACTCAGCTTTTTGTTGGAGGATCGATCCATCACTGCCAAAGGAGTGTTAAAATCTCTGACTATTATAGAGTTGGAGGAAATCAAGTTGCTCATGTCTGTTGGAGTTTCTCTTATAAAATGAGGTGCATTCTGGTTGGGTGCATAGATATTAATAATTGAAATATCATCATATTGAGTCTTACCCTTAACAAATATGAAGTGACCATTCTTGTCCTTCCTTACTTTTGTTTGGTTTAAAGCCTATTGTATCCGCAAATAAAATTGCAACACCTGCTTTTTTCTGGTTACCATTTGCCTGAAGTATGGATGACCATCCTTTCACTCTGAGTCTGTATTTGCCTTTTAAGTTAAGATGTGACTCTTGTATGCAGCAAATGTCTGGCCTGAGGTTTTGTATCCAGTCAGCTAACCTATGTCTCTTGAAAGGGCAGTTTAAGCCATTCACTTTAATGGAGAGTATTGATAAGTTTGGTGAAATTTTGGGTATTGAGTTTTTCGAAAGTCCAGTGGGCATTTTTAATCCTTTTGCCATTGTGGAAGTTGGAGTTTGATCAGAAGTTTCCGAGTGAGTTTACTTTTGTAGTAGAGGATTGGGTTGGTTATTATGGGGGATAGGTCTGAGAATATCCTGAAGGGCTGGTTTGATTATGGCAAATTTCTTTAGCATATGAATGTCATTAAAGTATTTAATTTCTCCATCATTAAAGTATTTAATTTCTCCATCATAAAGGAAACTCAGTTTAGCTGGGTACAAGATCCGGAGTTGAAAGTTATTTTGCTTGAGGAGATTAAACGTTGATGACCACCCTCTTCTGGCTTGAAAAATTTCAGCAGAGAGATCTGCAGTAGCTTTTACTATTCTTAGTAGGACTCTGATACACCTTTTGATTTCAGTGCCAAAGGATGATGCAAGGTTCTCACCTCCTGGATATAAGCAAAGCTACACTGTTCATTTGTAAAAGTAAAACGAGTGTTTTGGAACATGGTTGTATCTCAAAACATTATGGATATCAGTGCTTGTATTTTGTCCTCTTCCAAATTCTAGTGGAATGAACCAAAGAGGAAAACAAACAAACAAACAAACAACAACAAAACCCCCAAACATTAAGAAGCCATTCAGTATTTGTGTTAAAATGGGGACTGAGGCTGGACACTGTACTCATGCCTGTAGTCCAGCACAGAGGCCCAGGTGGGAGGACGGCTTCAGGCCAGGGGTTGCAGATCAGCCTGGGCAACTTAGTGAGACATGGGCTTTACAAACAGTAAAATACTCAACCAGGCCTGGTGTTGCTTGCTCAGTCTTCACTCCTGGAGTGGCTGGGGTGGGAGGTCCCTTGAGCCTGGAATCCCAGTCTGCAACGAACTATGATCACACTATGGTGTTACAGCCTGAGTGAGAGTTCAGGACTTGGCCTCTACACACAAAAATAAAAAGCCCTGGGATTGGATGTCTTCCATGAACCAGAAATAGGCAACTCTTCAGAGGAACAATATCAGTTCTCCTTGGGGCTTCAGAACCATAAGAGTGGGATAGTTTTTCAAGCACAGATCCTGACCTGACCTAGGCTTCCAAAATACATTAGTTTCCATGGTAGTCCTCACTGCCAAGTAGAGTTAAGTCAGGAGACATTGTAGTTCATTTTCTCTTCCTGTGAAAGAATACTGCAGACTGAGTAATTCATAAGGAACAGAAATGTATCTTAGTTCTGGAGGCTGGGAAGTCCAAGGCACCAGCAAGTGTCTTCCTGGTAAAGGCTGCAGCCTCCAAGGCCAGGAACGCTGTGTCCTCACAGAGAAGAAGGCAGAAGGGCAAGAGGGTCTAGCGTTGTGAGAAGCCTCTATCTAGGGCCTCAACCCCACTCCGTATTGGAGGATTGTCCACAACCTAGTCACGTCTTAAAGCCCCTCTTGTGTCGGCCATTAATTTTGCAGGGGACATAGTCAAACCACAGGTGTTGGCCAAATTGCATTTCAATCAATGTTAATGAATTTTCTAAGACAAAGTTCTATAATCAATTGCTGGAGAATCGGTACTTAAGTTGCTTCTTCCTTCTGGCGGGTATCAGAGCACTCTGTGTTCAGAGGTAGTGTGAGTGTTTAGAGAACTCACCTGCAGGGCCTGCAGTTTCCCACAGCAGTCTGTCACAGGCCACTTCCCTCTAGTTATGGTCTCATAGCATTTTCATGGTTCCCAAAATAGCTTAAAAATTGAAATGAAATTTGGTTAAAAGTTTGTCTTAAAAAATGGACTCTTTAAAAATATATGGTGCTTGTTTTGTATACAAGCTCTTAAAAAACAAAAGAAATGTTCCTCTTTTGTGAAAGGTGGAAGTAGTGTTAAATCAAGGAAGTCACATTCAAATTTATTTCTTAGCAAACTCGTTCAGGGAAAATAATATATTTAAGATTAATTTTTAGAGTATAGATTATCTCTGAGATGTAAAAGTAACAATTTTTATCTTGGTGCTTCCTTCATAAATACTCAGAAATAAGAAAGGAAAGCATAATATACTTTGAAAAATGAATGCTCTTCCTGTGTCAAAAGCTGCATCAGTGGCGGAAGACACGTGGCCTAGATACGCAGGCGTATCTAAAGGAACCCAGCTTCTCCTACCTGGCTGGACCGAGTTCTCTTACAAAGGAAGCTTAAGGGTTTCTGAGCAATGACGCTAACGCTGCATAGGGTGGATTGTAGGGGCAGCTGAGAAGATGGAGCAAAGGACATACATGACATTTTACCAAAAATGTTGCCACTGTCAAGCAGATGTGACATCAGTCAAATAGGGAGTCAGTAGTATAGAGATAGCGTCTGTCATTACAGTTGGGTACAGCAGTTTCCTCTAATTTTTAGGTTCTAAATGAAAACAGAACACCAGGGCCCTGAACAAGTTCAAGCAGCAGAATCTGAGCAGGTTCAATTCTGACCTCAGTGGTTGCACAACTCTTTGTGTACTTTAAAAAGAAATTAGTATTGCAGGGATTTTTTTCCTGGAAAATAGAAAACAAAATTGGCCATGTGGAGCTGACCTTGATGCTTTACTCAAGAGCAATCTGCCTGCAGCTATTTTACAGCAGGGTGATGCGCTCATCCTTTGCTGGCCTGGCTCAGGACCCTGTCATGGGAACGAGTTATTAAAGTTGGATTTAGTACAGAGCCACACAGCGTCAGTGTGGGGGCCACAGACAGAGCTGCTGACGTACCTTCCCTCCGCCCCCGCAGGCTTTTTCAGTGTGAGGCCAGCTCCCCTGAGAAGAAATACATAATTTCAAAGAAGATGAGGAGAAAAAGAATCTCTTTTATGTTTATAACTTTTCAAAATCAAATCTAATTTTCACATGTTCCATGCCAATTTAATAGCAAACGCTTTCCTCAATGGGAAGTGCACGGTTCCGGGAGCACGGGTTTTTGTCCACGTGTGCAAGAGGAGTCTTCAGTACTGGGTCTCAGGACCTGGGACAGAACGTTCTGTGTGCAGTTCCCAGCCGGGGAGCTACCTGTCTGGGGACAGGCCCGCTGCCCGCCCCCCTTGTCCTCTGTGCCTCCCTTTCACACACACACCGCACAGTTTCCGCAGATTTTAACCTGAATTCTTGGAAGCTTAAGTTTATGGGATGACATCATTCTCCACGGCTTCTGAAAATTAATGGCGTTTTGTTGTTCCTACTGCTTCCACTTAAATGGTGTTTAACTTTTTCCTTCACACGTTCTGAAACCTGAATGTTACATGTCTGACAACGGTTCCATGAAATCTTTAAGAAAATTTGCATTTACCCTGGTGCGTGGGTGATACGTACATTAGACACTAACGACGGGAAACGTGTTCATCTTGGTACATATGATATTTTAGCTTATTGCAGCATTTCAGCAAAACTTCTCATGTCTGGCTTTAGCCTCTGAGAAGAAAATGACTTGTTAAGCAAAATGTGAGTGTGTCCTAGTGATAGCTTTCTGAGATGATTTCCGATTCCTCTACTCTTTCTTTCTTTTTTTTTTCTTTCTTTTTTATTTTGAGACAGAGACCCACCCTGTCACCCTTGGTAGAGTGCTGTGATTTCATAGCTCACAGCAACCTCAAACTCTTGGGCTTAGCCTCTTGAGTAGCTGGGACTACAGGTGCTGGCCACGCCCCGCTGTATTTTAGGGATGGGGTCTCGCTCTTGCTTAGGCTGGTCCCAAACACTTGATCTCAAGCAATCCACCAGCCTTGGCCTCCCAAAGTGCTGGGATTATAGGTGTGAGCCACCACGCCCAGTCCCTCCCTCTCTTTCTTTCTTTCACAGAGTCTCAATCTGTCACCCTGGGTAGAGTGCCTGGTGTCACAGCTCACAGCAACCTCAAACTCTCTGCCTCAAATGATCCTCTTGTCTCAGCCTCCTGAGTAGTTGAGACCATAGGTGCCTGCCACAACACTGGCTGGTTTTTCTATTTTTAGTAGAGATGTTTCTCCCTTTGCTCAGGCTGGTCTCAAAGTCCTGAGCTCAAGCAAGCCACCTGCCTCAGCCTCCCAGACCACTAGGATTACAGGTGTGAGCCACCCTGCTCAGCCCACTCTTCTTTCTTAATACACTCATTTGCCTTAAAATCCAGAAAGGAGAAGGTTTGAAAAAAAAAAAACAAAAATCAGCAGAGCAGGGTGTCTGAGAAGTGATGGGGTACAACAAGAAAGGAGTGACTTGCTGTGCCCAGGGCTACAGAGAGGTGAACCAAGTGAAGTAAAAGAGTGGACTGTTGGAACCAGAAAAATAGGAGCCACTGAGCCCAAGTGAAAGCAGAGCCAGTGAAGCCGGCTGCTGGGGCAGGGGCCTGAGCTCAGGGCTGGGAGCACACAGGACATCCTTGTGAAGCAGGCTGCTGAGGCAGGGGCCCGAGCTCGGGGCTGGGCACACAGAAGATGTCCTTATGCACTGGCATAGGGGTGAGCCTGGAGCAAGGTTAGTGCAGGCACACAGCCTGTTTTTAACAAGTGGGAAATGAAAAATTCATGTGTGTAAGTGCAGGTTGGTTCATAGATGTGGTGGTTGAGAGAGAAGAGGAGGAAATCGATCTGGAGTTGTTTTACTTCTCTAGTGAAATAAGAAGCGAAATCATCGTGGGAAAGAAACACGTGTGGGTTTTGAAATTTTGAAAAGAGTATAATAATGAAGTGATCGTCTTGCAAAGGCAAAGGCTGAACTGACTAGGAGGATGTAGCAGTGTTCGTGGCTAATACCTATGGTGGGGGTTCGGGTGGCGAGGTCAGGGCGACCCACTCGAGAAGCTCGTGGCATTGGGAGCTGCTACAGGGGCTAACTGTGGCATCAGGAGCTGCTGCAGGGGCTGACCGTGGCTCCGGGAGCTGCTGCAGGGGCTGACCGTGGCATCAGGAGCTGCTGCAGGGGCTGACTAGAGCTGGGCAGAGGCAGGGCGTGGCCAGAGAGTGGCAGTTGCTCAACAAGCAGGGACAACATGACAAGGGGACGGCCACTGGACAGATTCCACGTTTTCCTTTACACAGATGTAGAGTTCACCAGCGTGATGGCATGGATGTTGGTGGAATTATCATAATCTAACACTGCAGTAGATGTGGGGGAAGGAGGAGGAAATGGATAGTCAACTTCAACAAAGAGATGTGAGTGATTTTATCCAGTGGTTAGAACAGGCATCATGCTTTTTCTGGGAAAAGGAAAGTAAATGTTCTGGAACAAGAAGTTCAGTGAGGCGCTCTGCCGCCTCGGGGAGGTATTAAATCACAGTGATCTTCCAAGCATGAGCTTGCCCAAGCATCTCCCATCACACAGCAGACGTGGTGTTCAGAGGGCACTTTGAGCAGGTCGAGCTCTTCTGCAGCGGAGTCCACAGGTGCAGGGGAAGCTGCTGACGTACGAGAAGATTGGGTCCAATCCTCTTTTATCTACATGGGGGTAAAATTCCTTATGGTAATGGGTGAAATGAAAGTCTGCTGTTAGTGACTGTGGTGAACAGCTTTATAACTTACGCTGAGTTTATTCTAACGTTATTTTCAGAAGATCTAAGTGTTCCCTAATGATTGCCTGCTTCTTAGTACTTGGTGGATGTGAGGGGAGTCACTACAGAGTATCCTGCATACTGAAAGTGTCAACTGGCCTGACAATTCTAACCAAACAAGAGCATGAGGAAACAGCCACAGGAAAATCCGACCTCTGCTAAAACACTGTTCATTCATTTTGATCCACCTGGAAGAAATTAAGCAAGAAAAGCAAAGCATGATTAACTTAGAACTATAAACAAACAGATCTAATTTACCTAAACAAATCCAACCACGCGAAACATGAAACCAGAAGATAATTGAGTAACCCTGAATTACGTAGTGATCTCTGGAGAACATGATTTAAACATATGTCCAAATTTGTATTTTTCTTAACACTTAGAGATTTATTCGTGCACTGAAATCAGGTACGTCCGTGGTTCTCCCAGTAAGAGGTGTTATAATACAAAGTAAAACACAGAGAATTTTGCAAGGAACCAGGGGAGCAGTCAGGATGCCTAACTAGTAGAGGAATGCATGAAAGCAGCAGTTAGGAAAACAAAAGGAAATGATCAAAGAGGCAGAAGATTTGCAAATAGAGGGCCGTATGGAAAGGCAGGTGCCAGCATATCTGAAGACTTTCCAATCCCCCAAGACCCTCTGAGGCTTTGAAGTTTTACCCCAGAGGTCTTGTTAGTGAATTTATAAAAAGTGTAATAGTTGTCTAAATTGCAGACTTTTTAGACCTTGCTCTTCAGAATCCTTACACTGTGCATTTAGTAGGAAGTAAGTGAGTAGAAACAAGGGGAGCCAAAAAAATACACGATTTGAACATCAAAAGTAATAAGGAAAGTGTAGGAGAGCCGTTGCAGATGTGTGCACCAACTAGGACCCCCACTGAGATTTTAGAGCTTTTCTAGGTCAGGGCAAATGAAATATCGCATTAGGGACAGTTTCCTCTTGAGGAAATTTTGCCCTAAATTTATCAGCTGACCTAATAAGCTATACTTCACCATAAGCAATTATTAAATATTTATGAATGTATGTTTTTCAGGGAATAGTACTGCAAGGTTTCCATAAAGTTCATGTGCAATATAAAATACCCAATTATTTTAATCGCACACAAACTTTAAGGGCACCCTGTATTTGTGCAAAAACAAGATTATTGAATTATCATGTTGCCATCAATTTATTACTAATAAAAATCACACATTTTTAACCTTCTCCGTCTATTGATTTTCTTTTCTCCCCCTATCTTTTAATGCCAATCTTCTTTTTTGTTTGTTTGTTTTTTTGAGACAGAGTCTCACTATGTCACCCTGGGTAGAGTGCCGTAGCGTCACAGCTCACAGCAACCTCCAACTCTTGGGTTTAAGCAATTCTCTTGCCTCAGTCTCCCAAGTAGCTGGGTCTACAGGCGCCCGCCACAATGCCCAGCTATTTTCTTGTTGCAGTTGTTGTTATTGTTTAGCTGGCCTGGGCCGGACTTTAACCTGCCAGCCTTGGTAATGCCAATCTTCTTTATGCTTCCTTATTTCTTTAATTTTTTTCATTTTTTACATTTTATGCATAAGAACGGCAGTTTTGCCACATGGTACATAAATATAAAAATGGAAAATGTCAGTTGTGTTCCAATAATATAGTAAAACTTTCCCTTAAAAACTAAGCTTGCAGATGATCCAATAAAAGAGATTCAACCTGCCTGAACGGAGCTTGACTTTTTCTAATACTGGCAATTGCATTCGAAATAATAGTTAGGGAACACAGAGAAGGAAGGGGAGCTTACACAGATATGATGCCAGTTCAGGACACGTGCTGTAGCTCACCAAAACTACGACTGACAAAAAAGAGAACTTACTGAGCAGAAGACAAACTCCCAGCTTTCCCCACTCGGATGTAGGATCTGGATCCTCTAGATGGCCTTCCTGCAACCATGTCTCACACCCTTCAACCTCTGCGTAAACACTGAAGTAAAATTAGACAAAAACAAAGAGGATTTGGAGGACAAAGTGGATTAGCATTGTTAAAAACAAATCTGAGATACACCACACCGTGACATTGGATTATGATTTGGATCTTCCTGAAGCCCCAAGTTAAAACACGCCAAGTGTCTGGAGGACAGAATACGAAGGGGGTGAAGAAACCACCATCTGTTTCTGGGAGAGCAGGGCGGACAGGCCAGGAGGATCGGTGGGCAGCCCGCGGATGTCCACTGGAGAAGATAGGGCGCAGACTTTAGAAGAGCTGCCGAAACCAGAGGTATTCTGCCCGCTGTGCTAGTGGGTGAGTGCGAGGCTGTTTTTACTAAAGGTGCAGGAGCAGCCTGGGTGCCAGGAGCTTGTGGAAGTGAAGTGGTGAGCTGGGGAGCGTGGTGCAGGAGCAGCAGAGACAGAGGAAAGGGTGGGTCACAGAGCAGCAGAACCTGGGGAAGCAAGACTTGGTGTTTTTAAAGACCCAGTAAATATAATACAGGAGGCAGTCAAAATAGGCAAACTCTGTGAGTCAAACTCCTTCTAAAATTCAGTAAAAGACATTTGGGTTGGGGTAGTGGCTCATGCCTGTGATCTCAGCAAGCTGGGAGGTCGAGGCAGGAGGATCCCCAGAGCTAAAGAATTGGAAACCAACCTGAAGAAGAATGAGACCCCATCCCTACTAAAAATAAAAAAACTAGTCAGGCACTTTGACAGGCACCTGTAGTCCCAGCTACTCAGGAGGCGAGGCAGGAGGATTGCTTGAGCCCAGGAGTTTGAGGTTGCTCTGGGCTATGATGCCACAGCACTCTAGCCTTTTTTTCTCTTTCTGTTTTTGAGAGACAAAGAAATGTGCATAAAAGTGAACACTAGGAAATAACAAAAATCAAAGACAAAGCATAATTCAAATTACTATAACAAAAAAGTAGTAAAGAGGAGAATTACCTTCTTATAGGAGATACAAACTTCAAAAATAGAATCTCCCCAAAGAATTTAAACAATCTAAGAGATGCTTAAACTGTGAAAGAATAACATAAATCAGATTCCAAAAAAAAAATCTGAGATGAAACAATAAAACTCAAGAAAAAATTATTACCTAAAAATATTTTACAAATTAAGACTACAAAATGCAAAAGCAGATAAAAAAACAGTCTTTAAAGGCATAGGTAAAAAGAACTTCAAAATAAGGAAAATGATAAAAAAGGATACAAGAAAAAGTGGCAAATAGTGAAAATAGTTCAAGAAGAGAGACTTGGCACAGAGAAAGGCAATCTCCAAAGAAAAAGAACAGAGTAATTGGAATAGCAACAATAATACTACAAGTGATCATTATATGAAGAAAATTGTTCCAAAAAGGGGAAAATACTTGAAACATCCTATCAGCAGAGGAAATGGAAGGACTGTGTGCATACCAGGGCTTAATGTAGTGAAATTAGTGGTCTTGGAAGAAGAATCCAAAATATCTAAGTAGAAAGAATATGTGGTTTGCATGGGAAATAAAATTAGCAACAGAATTTTCAACAACAACAGTGTTTTAGGATGAGAAAAATGGAGTAGAACATTTAGGAGTTTCAAGGAAAAAAAATTATATCGAGCAAAACTGATCCCCATCAATAAAGGAAAGTGCTATGAACAGGCACTAAACATATAGGAACAGAATATTTTTATGTGACTTTTCTAAGGAATCCAGTAGAAAATGAGTTTCAGATAACTAAAATAACCAGAGAGTTATCAAATGCCGATTTGTGGCCCCATTGTTTTACTATGTAGTTAAGAATGAATGAGGGAATGAATGAGAAAAATTATAAGACACAATGGTAATACCTCTTTGTGACAGGGAGGATATAGAATAAACACTAAAAAAGTGGGATCACACACGCAAAATTTAACTGCTTTTATTAAACAGAATGAATAGTGTTAGTGTCAGTGTTAGTGTTAGAATTGTTACTTTGTTCTATACGTATTACAGGTTAAAGCAAATAAGTGCATTGGGAATATTCTAATTTTTCACATGCGTTGTTCTTTTTTTTTTTTTTTTTGAGACAGAGCCTCAAGCTGTCACCCTGGGTAGAGTGCCGTGGCATCACAGCTCACGGCAACCTCCAAGTCCTGAGCTCAAGCAAGGCACCTGCCTCTGTATCACAGCTCACAGCAACCTCCAATTCCAGGGCTCAAGCAAGTCTCCTGCCTCTGCATCACAGCTCACAGCAACCTCCAATTCCAGGGCTTAAGCAAGTCTCCTGCCTCTGCATCACAGCTCACAGCAACCTCCAATTCCAGGGCTCAAGCAAGTCTCCTGCCTCTGCATCACAACTCACAGCAACCTCCAATTCCTGGGCTCAAGTGATTCTCCTGCCTCTGCCTCCCAAGTAGCTGGGACTACAGACACCCGCCACAAAGCCCGGCTATTTTTTGGTTGCAGCCATCATTGTTGTTTGACGGGCCCCCGGGCTGGATTCAAACCGGCCAGCTCAGGTGTATGTGGCTGGCGCCTTAGCCGCTTGAGCCACAGGCACTCAGCCACATGTGTTGTCCTTACTAACAAGGATCCTTAGGGGAAAAAAATGAGCTCTTCATGTTATATGGAAGACATTAAGTAGTAGATGGTAACAGTTCTTTGACTGTTACTTTCTATTCATTTCTGCATGTCATAATGCTAAATTTAAATTGAAAATAAGAGCTTGATATCATAAGTTATTTTCTAATTCTATTTACGGAAAAGAACAAGAAATAAGGAGCCTACTTAGCAGGAATGAGCATCTTTAGTGTGCAAACTATGGAATTTAAATACTATTTCCCTTTTAAAAATCTCAAGAATTCTTCAAGAAAAGCTGATTATGGTCTCAGACCTGGGTAGGAAAGGCCCAAGATGAAACAGGAGTGTCTCAGTATAACCAATAATAGCAGCACTGTCAGAGACTACCAAGGTCATTCAAAGAGACTTAGAAATCTTTATGAAGATGCACCCACCAGCCCCAAATGGGACAATTTAAGTCTCATTAGTGACAAAAATTGTAATAAAATATATATTTAATTGCATGCATTTTAATGATAGTAAGACAAAAATAAATCATTAGTTTCTGAGAGGATAAGTCATTGTTCTGAAAACTGTTGTATTACACAGCAGGAATCCTGCATTTATCTTCATACATTACCTGAACTACTCTTCTGAAATATCTCTTCATAAAATTATAGAATTAGTGTATCAGCATTCAAAGCCCCAGGAAACTAATGTCTGTAGATTTTGAGACTGTGTGGTCACTTTACCATCAATGAAGTGTGATAAACTGATGTTCTATGTCTCCTGTTGAGAGAACACAACATTACTAAGTGTCTTGCCAAAAAGGTAACTAGAGCACTTGTCTAAGGCTTCTGTGTCTGGTGGGGCAGATTGCAGGAAACTCAGAGGACAGGGGACAGCTGAACTGTCCACCTGTGTGTGGGAAACTGCATCTGCAGTCAAAATGTCAGTAATAGGAAACTCTTCTCTTTCTATCTACTCCACTAATTCTTCCACCATGTCACGTAGTTCTGCTCCGATTGACTTCATTATAGAATGATAGATTCCTTTTCTTAAAATACAATGTTTTAATGACATTAGTACCAGTCAGCAGCGCCATGATTCCTACCGTTTACTAATAGCATGTGCTGCACCTCACGGTAGGTTTCAGTATTCCCATTTCATAAATTAAAAACTGAGGTACGAATAATTAAAATCCTGCTCTGACTGGCTCCAAGGACAGAAAGTAGCAGTCCTAGATGCAAAACATGAGTTATATGATGTACTTAGATGTGAGTCACTCAGCTTTGTCTTCCAATGGTTCTGATATAAAAGGCAAAGAGATTTCCTTCTCTCCTTTTAAAGTTCATGCTTTGTCTCTCTCTCTCATCTTGAAAAGAACCCAGACACACTAATTTTTCTGCTTCGCTGATATGGTTTGGACTTTATAACAAGTGGCTGGGTGGAAGGCTTCGGTAAAGTTGTTTCCAGGTAAGAATCATGTCACCGAGGGTGCTGTGAGTCTGGGTTCTCACAGACCACGCTCAGACCCTCGAATTGTACCTCTGGGTTTGTTAGTTATGTGAGTGTCAACATTTGATTGAATCTTTTGCACTTCATTTTGCCCTCAGGAAAATCTACCTCCTAGAATTGTTGCAAGAATTAAATTAGATGATGTGCACAAAGCTCTTGGAAAAATAATATCTCATAATGAAAAGTCAACAAATGTTAGTTATTCGTATGTGAAAATATATCAAGTATACTATCATTGTGTTAGGTTTTTCCTCCATTAGATTAAGCAATCTGCAGGAAAGTAAAATAAGTAAAATCAAATATCACTCCTGAATAAGGTGCACACACAGTCATCTGAGTGGACTGTGATGGAGTTCCTAGAACTTCAGGTCCTACTCACTTAGTGAACTTACGGGTTTAGTGAACTAGATTCTACTAGAATCACGACAGCTGCCACTGAACTTTGGGCTTGTCACTAAATGTTGCTATTGCGGGCAATCTGTCACACCAATTTTTAGTTCTAGCTTCTCTTTAGGTGTGGATTTTCTTCTTTTGTGATAACATTATAATCATTTCATTTAAAAAACCTCTTTGGCATCTATAAATTTTTAAATCTTTTAGTCTTAGTCTCCTAAGGCTGCCATAAGAAAGTACGACAGTGAGGCAGCTTAACAGACAGAAGTGTGTTGTGTGATAGTTCTGATGGCCAGAGGTCAGGGGGGATCGGGAAGGCTGCCTTTTTCTGAAATCTACAGAGAATAACCCTCCCTTGCTCCTTCTAAGTGTCTGGTTATTGGCCAGGAACCCTGGGAGTTCCTTGTTTGAGCTACAGCTCTTTAGTCTTGGCCTGCGACATGTCCTGGCACCCCCTCTTGTGCCTTTCTGTGTCCACTTCCCTCATCCTTTAAGGGGGCAGGCATATTACATTCAGTACTTGCCCTGCACCAGTGACCTGCAGTGACCATGTGACCTCATCTCAGCCAATCACACCTGTGGTGACCATGTGACCTCATCTCAGCCAATCACATCTGTGGTGACCATGTGACCTCATCTCAGCTAATCACGACTACATTGATTACATTTCCAGATAAGTGTATATTCTGAGGTATTGGGGCTTAGGACAGGAACATATACTTGGAGAGAAACAACTTAAATAGCGACAAAGGCAATGTCAAGTTTTATGAACATATCCACTGGTTTATAGACTTGGTAGTCTCTGCAAATACACTAGAACCTCAAAAGGTGACCACCTCCCTATGATACAGGGCTGCCCTATTCAAGACTGGAACCAGGGACTCCAGTTTTCTTAGGCCTGGGCAATTTCATGAAGGGAATGCCCTGACCTTTTGCCCTCAGCTGGAGGGAATGCATTCATTCATTTGTCAGTAACACTCATTAATATTAAAAAAGTGTTTCCATCTATCAAGTCCTGGCCAAATGTAATTCTCAAGACCTTATACCCCTAGACAAAGGACCACCAGTGGAGACTTCCAACTTGGGTCTTTCTTTCCGCCAGAAGCTTTGGTGCTTCTTGTGTCCAGAAACTCTGGTGCTTTTTACTTCTTTTGTGTAATAAAGAAGTACCTTTACCTCCTTCCTGTGTAATACAATCCTGTCTTACCACTGATCTGTGGTCTGTGGGTTCATTCTTTGAATCCCCAAGACCAAGGGCCTACTGAAAAAAGAAATTCTGTGGTTTTGTGCTCATAACTATGTAAACTGATATGTCTGTACGAATTCACAATGCATTCAGAAATGTACAGTACACAATAAAAATATATAGGAAAACTTAAAAAAAAAAAAAAGAAATTCTGTTAACAGTCACACTGACCAGCTCCTTACTTGACCTAATTTTCATAGACTGGACATGCACCACATGTATAGGTCAGTACAGCAGGCCTGGTTCCTTGTGTTGACCACCTCTGAGTTGACCAGCTATTACAGTCTAGTGGGTGGTCAGCTTACAGGGGCCCTACTGCTGACCATTCACTAATGGAGGACCTGAAATCTACCTCTTGATCCTACAGTAGCTGCTCTCAAAAAAGGAATGCTGTCACATAACCCACTGTTATTTTTTATATATAAATATGAATAGGTTGTCTGATTTAAAGTCAGAAATAAAGCATCAAGCTGCTCCCACTTCTGGGTATGGAACACATAGACAATTTCCTCTATTATTTGAATATAAAATTTCACTTATTAAGGCTTTGATTTAAGCTTTATTAAAAATTATTATTACGGGAGAGCCAAAGAGAAAGGAGGGAGGGGTGGGGAAAGGAAGAGCAGAGAGAGGGAAGGAGGTGGGGGTGGGGTCTTGGTGTGTGCCATAACTTTGGGGGGCAAGACACGATTTTAAGAGGGACTTTACCTAACAAATGCAATCAGTATAACCTGGTTTCTTGTACCCTCAATGAATCCCTAACAATCAATTAAAAAAAATTTTATTATTACCAAGTTTATTATTTCAGAGATGAAATTGCACATTTTTCTTTGCTTCTGTCATCAAACACTATTATGTGGTTAATTTTGCCAGAAAAGGGTTGGGCATTGTTCATTATAGAGTCTCAGCCTAAGCTCTTTGTTAGTTTCTTACTTAGCTTCTGTCAAATCTCAGCTACTCAGAGAACACAAGTTTCAAAACAGAAACTTTGAACCTGTGTGTATATAGGATTTAGTCATTATGCCTCATTTTGGGTTTTGTGGTTAGCTTCTTTTTAATGAGGTGAGCAAAGACGGTTCAGGGATGTTTCAGAGAGAAAACTTGTACTAAGAACCCACGATCCAGCTTATTTCTTGCCTCATGCATTCTTTCTAAAAAACATCACTGATTTTGTTTGTGAAATTGCACACAAGTATGAATTCAATGTAGGCTTTTAAAGTTATGTTTCTCTTGAGTTTCCCCCAAATTATTTCACCTAAAAACATTTTGGGTAATTTTATCTCAGTATTTTCTGCCCTTGAAATTTAATACTTTGGAAACCTCATCCACCTACTTCGCTACTTTACTTAGCATATATTTACCAAAAGGGTGGTTACAAAGACATTTTCAACTTGGGCTTAGTCCAGGTGTTTATCTCCTGTGTGCACATGTGTGTTTGTGTGTGTGGAGGGTCTTCCTAACTTTGAAATTTCCCCATCATCTTCCTGCTTCTAAAACGTGCTTCACAGGTGGCCAGCCCAGCTATTGAAGCCTACTATGCTCCAGTAAGCCACTAATCTTCCTAGTCAATTGTTCCAGGTTTTCATACACTGTCTCTCTCTAATGTTATTCTATAAAAAATAAGTTAGGTAAACCCATCTCTTTGATTGAGGTGATAAATACCTCTTTCTAAGATTTCATGAAGGGCACCAGCACTTCTTTCTGTCTCCTTGGAGACAGAGATTATAATTTGAAATCACTTTCCTTGGAGGTTTTCTATCTTTGTGCCCCTTTCCAATAAAAACATATCATCTTTGTAACTGTTTATACTTTAATAACAAGGAAAAGTCTCTGAAATAATGATGATTAACATTTGTTAAAAACATTATTTGTGCCAGGTTTTAATGTATTAGGCAATATTTATAGCGATTTACTATATATCAAGGGCTATCTTTCATTTGTTACAAGAAATAATTACTTTTTTCTTTCCCAGGTATGAGGTAAGTGAGAAAACAGAGGCACAGGAAGGTTAAATGTTGGTAATGCATCCATACATAGGAAAAGCAAATTGTGAACCCAGGCCATGTGGAACTGGACTTTGTTTTGTTACTTGGTAATTCCTGATGTTTCTGGATGATCTAAAGTATGAGACAGGAGATACCAGGTGGATTAAATAACAAAGCATGCTTTCTGGTGACAGATGTGTTTTCTGCACCTGTTGGCCAGAGATGCTATGGTGCTTTTGACACACAGCCAGCTGCCCCTCATCAAATATGAAGAATTATGTAATGAAACTGTGGGAGCAATAACATCATTTTACAATGTTACCTAATTGGGAAAGTAAGTGTTGTTCTATTTAAATATTAGGTGGTAACCATAGGAGACGCATCTAATTTTAAGGAGGAAAAGTGTTTGTGAGACAAGAATTATTCAGGCTCATTACGATCAATAAAATTATGAAGAATACATATAAAACCTTCTCATTACAGAGTAATTGGACGTATGTATTTATTTTGGATACACAGTTCTTATTTGTTACTTTGCTTCTAGTTGCCTCAGGGTGGAATATATATATATATATATTTTTTTTTTTTTTTAAGGTACAGCAGCCAAAAATGGGGACTTGGGATGTTTTGGGGTCCAGGAGAGGCAGCTCACGCCTGTAATCCTAGCAGGCTGCGAGGCCGAGGCAGGTAGATCACCTCGACCCAGGAGCTGGAGACCAGCGTGAGCCAGAGCAAGACCCCAGCTCTACGAAAAATAGAAAAATTGAGTGTTTTGGAGGCTCTGGTCCTGAAATCCCTTCCGGTACACTCAGTGACACCTACTGCAAGTGTCTACCCCGATAAAACCGGAGCTAGGGGAAAAAATTGGTGACACTTTGTTTTTCTTAAATCATGTTAATTTTCTGCGGTTGTCACTAGAAATATTTAAAACAGATAAAACAGGTATCGCTGAGTATTCCAGACTGTACGTCGTCATGGCCGCACAGAGGTTTCTCTGCGGCCGTCCCTGGCAGTTTCAGCAGGTGGGACACCTCAGTGGGGTCTGGGGACGCGTCTGGACAGCGGGGCGAGGTCGCCCACCCTCCACCAGAGGCAGATTTGGGAGTCGGGGAGTTCTCAGGTCGGCGTTCCCGGCATCTAGTGTTATTTTAACCTCTGTGGCAGCGACAGTCAGCCTCTGAGCCGCCCCCTGCAGGGTCCGGGGTGGCGACGACAGCGCCCCCGCCACGTGTCCCTGGCTCCCCCTGCGCCGCGCGGTGACCGCCGTCTGCGCCGGGCAGGGAAGTCTGAGTGCACTGGAACCGATTATGGAAATGCAGTTATTCTATTAACGATAAACAGTTGTTTCAAGCTCTAGGTGTTTTTTCACAAAAACAGACCCTTTGTTAGGGGCTGAGCCGTGAGCGACCCTCCTGGCTCTGTCGGCCCGCAGGTGACGTCGCTGTTTCTGGGAACTGCGGACACTAGAGGGCAGCATTGCTCTTTCCCTTCCCAGCAAAGGGGCTCCGTGCAGGAGGTCACAGCCTGCCCCGCAGATGGAACCGGCCGCCACGTCGTCTCCTACTGAGACAGCCTTTGCCATTTACTCTGGAGTTTTCTATAATATAGGTCCAGTTTTCTTTTTTGCAGTTTTTGGCCGGGGCTGGATTTGAACCCGCCACCTCCTGCATATGGGACCAGCGCCCTACTCGTTTGAGCCACAGGCGCCGCCCATGCGTCCAGTTGTTTTAAGGAATCATCGTAACCTTCTCTCTTTTGCAAAGAGTGACATTTTAATGAAAAATTAAAGGTAAAATAAAAATCATAGGAAAAGAAATGGTATTGTGTAGGCACTGTTAATAATATCAATTTTATGAAATGCAACTAACACTGATCACTTCAGATGTAGCTCTCAGAATGCCAACATTTTTGTGTGTGTGTTTGTAAAAGGGGCTGACTTTTTTTTCTTTTCTTTCTTTTTTTTTTGAGACAGAGTCTCAAACTGTCACCCTGGGTAGAGTGCTGTGGCCTCATAGCTCACAGAAACCTCCAACTCAGACTCAAGCAATCCTCTTGCCTCCGTTTTTCTGTTTTTAGTAGAGATGGGGGTCTCCCTTTTGCTCAGGCTGGCCTTGAACCCTGAGCTCAGGCAATCCACCTGCCTCCGCCTCCCAGAGTGCTGGGATTACAGACGTGAACCCCTGCGCCCAGACAGAATGGCAACATTTTTGCAAACACGGTGGATGAAAAGGAAAAGGCATCATACAGGCAGCAGCTTTGTGTCAAGATGGCACACTGGGCGGTGCCTGTGGCTCAAAGGTGTAGGGCATGGGCCCCATATGCTGTAGGTGGCAGGTTCAAACCCAGCCCCAGCCAAAAACTGCAAAAAAAAAAAAAAAAAGATGGCACACTGTACCAATATTTTAAAAACTATGTGAACATATATCTGGTTATATTCTCTAGATTGTATTATACACCTTTAAGAAAGCTAGTGAATCAGAGTGCAATATTTGAGCACTTTGCCTTTGACAGAAAGCAAAATCAACATATGTTGGGAAAAAAAATTCACCAATATCTTCGTGTCAAAAGCTACATGGCTGTCGCCCACTGGTAGAGCCAGACTTTCATGCTCTCGTACACTTTGTTAGGGGCTAAATGCTGTCCAAGATTTTCTATCTACCTGTTCCTAGTAGCAAGTTTTCATTTGAAACACATGTATTCACTCACTCATCATTCATTCAGTAAATAGTTACTGAATACCTACCACACACTGCGCAGTGTTCTGGGCATTGGAGCTACTGTTAGGAACAAGACAGACAATATTGTCATCTTCATGGAGATTACATTCAAGGGTGGGAGGCAGGGCTCAACAAAAAGTATACAAACAAGTGTATTATATAAGCTCGTCAATTTAAGTTCCATTAAGAAAGAAAAGCATGAGGGGATATCACAGAGTGGCGGTAGTTTGACAAGAGCATCCCTGAAGACATAAGCATGAAAGTGGCATTTGAGCCTAGACCTGAATGAATAAGCAATAAGCCACGTGGTATCAGCCAGAAAACAGCAAGTATAATACTGTAAGGTAGAAATAAACTTGCTGGGGCTGGGTGTCGTGACTCACATCTGTAATCTTAGCAGCACTCTGGGGGACCCAGGGGGTGGATCCCTTGAGCTCAGGAGTTCAAGACTAGCTTAAGCAAGAGTGAGACCCATCTCTACTAAAAATAGAATAATTAGCCAGCCATGGAGGCAGATGCCTATTGTCCCAGGTACTCAGGAGGCTGAAGCAGGAGGGTCTCTTGAGCCTAATAATTTAAGGTGGCTGTGAGCTGTGCTGACACCATGGTACTCTACCCAGGGTGACAGAGTCAAACTGTGTCTCAAACAAACAAATGTGCTGTCACAGAGGAGGCCCATGGAGCACAAGTGTCACGAACTAGAAAGAGGTTTTACAAGATCAGCTTGGGAACATTGCTGAGGCCATGGAAATGTTGATGGTGACAGTCATCACGATGACTGGAAGATAATAATAGTTACATTTACTGAGACTCAATATGGGCCAGACAGTCTTATACATACTTTATAAGTTTTAAGTCACTTAATTCCCCCAACAACCCAGGGAGAGGTGATAGCTTATTTCCTACTTTAGAGCACAGAGACTTTAAGTTCACAGAAGTTTAAGTTCACAGAGTTTAAGTTCACAGAAGAAGCAGAAACTGGTAGAACTGGGTAGCATGTTAAATCGTTGAATAATTTGCTTTCTTGTACATTTTAAATAAATTTTCTTTTGCCAGTTTGGTTCATACTTTCGCAATTCTGATAATCTATTCTTAAATTTTCTATTCTAGTCTTTTAAAAACATCCTGTTGATATGTACATATTGACACCATGACTCAGTTGACCACCAGGAAGGGCGCTGGCCGTCCCCTGCCTGGTACTCTGGTGCCCTCGCCAGATGGCTGTGCAGTAGGGGGCAGGTGGAGGCCAGGCTGTGGTCTGCTGTATCAGCTCCCCAACCCCCACAAAATACCAGGTGTTCACATTTTTAATTCTAGGTTTTCATGCGTTAATTTAGGATAGAAAACATGTTTTATGTAATTAAAAATAACTTTCCCTTTACCTTAAAAGTAGAATTTTTTTTAAATGACAATGAGTAGGGTTGATAAGGGCAGCAAGGATCTCCTGAAATGCAGACATCTCCTAAGGAGTGTTTGTCACAATGACAGCTGCTCCCTACTTGAGAGTTACATGTCAAAAGCACAAAATTCATTCAAAGTGAAGAATATGCTATGACCACTATAATAATTATATCATGCGTTAGGTAACACTAGTAGACAGTTGTGAAAGGGCAGAACTCAGGGAATATTATTATTAAAATATTTACATAGAGGAACTGATACACCCACACATTTATTTCCAATGCCTAAAAATTCAATACAAAGTTTTAAAAAAATACCTGCCAAATATTTTTTGCTTTTATTGCATTTTTCTTTCCTTGTTCCTTTTCTGAACCTTGTAATCTTTAGCATGCATATTACAAAAATTATTATTCACATACACTGGTAACAAAATAGTACAAGAAACAGAATGTTGGTTTGCATTTAGTTTTATGTTTTTAGCTAATTAAGCTCAAACCACGCGTGGAAAATTAGTTCACCAGGATTGAAGTCGGTGTGTAGGTGGTGAGGATCTTCCTTCTTTTTTCCCCTTCCTTTCTTCTTTCCTTTCTTCCCTATTTTTTTTTTTATTTGAGCACATTATGTTCTTCTGTGTTGAGAAAATCTATTTACATTGAATCAGTTGTTTATGAAGGACATTTGAAAATCTCATCTGAAGCAATTTTTTTTTTTTGTAGTCTACAGTTTTTTGGATTTTTTTTTTTTTTTTTTTTGTAATACCAGATACCTACTAGGCCCCATAATAAAATTCTGGATGAGATATCCTTGGGTTAAATGATCCCCAGAACTGATACTAGAAGTTTCTCAGCATCTCTTATTTAACTCTGGCAGTTCCAAAATCAAATCAGTGAATATAAGGACTCTGATCACCCCTTGGCCAAAGATCTGTGAGGTGTCTGTACTCTGTTCACCTTCCTAATGACTAAGTTATCAACCAATAATGAGAAATCCTTATCTCTCTGAAAGCTTAAAGTTCAGGTCATTCACATTGAGAGAGCCATCAGAAGCAAGGTCGAGTCTGTAGAGACGTAGTTTATTCATTCAGTTTTTCCAGAGGGAATCGATTCTTCAGAAAAAGAATTGGTCAACATGGATTTAGTACAGACCACATAATATTTCAGAACCATCGGGTTTCCTGGAGTCAGGGCTGAGCCTGAGTGTGTCTCCTATTGAGATAGGGTAATAATTCAGTGTTCCACTGAAGGGCCTCTTCATCCATCCTGCAACCTGGTTCATGGAGAGAAGAAGCCAGCCCCTCCCACATACCGCCCTTCCACAGACCATCCCGAACACCAAAGCTTCCCTGCTTCCCTCAGGGGGTTAAAGGTTCTGGTCATCTGGTTCCTGGACATAAGGCAAATAAATCGTGGATGTTGCTTGGCAGCTGTTTGCACGTTCACAAACATTAGTTCCTTAAAGAGTTCTTTATGTTGAAGAACACATGTTGGATATTCTAGAAGTCTGTGACCTCTGTTTCCATGCTCTAATTAGTCACATAAGTTTTGGTCCGTGAGACCACCTGTTTTCATATTAATCATTAGTATCACTTTGTACGGTGACAAATACTGACCCCTTTCCTCAGTGGTCTTTATGAAGTAAAGTTTTATAAAGTAATTCTATGACTCTTGGTGAGTTACTACCTCCTATTAAAACAAACCAGGTTGAACACACACGTGCAGTTCTCAACGTCATCCGTCCTACTGAATTGCTTAGGATGGTGCTGACAAACTTCATGCAAATGAAATTAAATCTGACAATGAGAATAATGCACTTTAGCATCATTCAAAGTAAGCTTTCACGGAAGCACAACATATTGGGAAAAAAAAGATTACGAAGGGCTCAACTATTGGCATTATAACTAGAATTGTAGATTAGTTGGCTGTTAAAGAATATAATTAGAAGCATTGTCTGAAAATACAACATAGAAAATAATTCTAGTATCCTATCTGAAGTGTGTGATGGATTAGCGTGGAGGCTGAGACTGTGTGACATCTTCAGAGTCAGCTGGCTGAGCTGGCTGAGAGGGCCTGTTTTGCGAATCTCTCCTTTGTATTTGTTTTTGTATGGTTGGTTCAGGCAGCAGACTATGAGGAAGATTTATCATGTGTTAAAATGCTTGTCACATAAATGTAACTGGATAATGGAGCAGCCTGAACTTTTATCTTTTCTAATCACATCCTTCAACTGGGCTCTGTCAAATCTCTAATGCAAAGCCCCACAGCCCTCCTTTCATTTTCAGTTATCGTAAATTCAATCCAGTTGAAACTCCAATTTTGTCTTTTTTTTTTTTTTTTTCTGTTCTCAAGCAATGCCTTAACTCTTTGCTGGAAGGACTTACGTCTGCTTTCGTCACTCCTCTTCCTGTTCTGCCGTCCACCTCCTGTGGAGTCGGGGGGCCTCTCGGGTGGATGGGAGAGGGGTTCTTTAGTACATAGTAATAAAACTCTCCCATGTTGCACTGCTTCATCAGCTATCACCCACTGTCTGGGGATGGGAGTGTTCTGCAAGGCAGGCGTCAGGCTGACAGCTCTTTTATGCAGACCCTTTGGAATGTTCCCAGTATCCTGACCCCTGACCTGGGACAGTCAATCTCTTGTAGGGGGCAACAGGGAGCAAACCCGGCTACTTTCTGAGAGTGAAACTTTCTTTCTATGAAATAAGTCTTGAAAGTATGATGTTGGTATTTTAATAGGGATGGCATTAAATCTGTAGATTGGGAGTGGCGCCTGTGGCTCAAAGGAGTAGGGCACTGGCCCCATATGTCGGAGGTGGTGGGTTCAAACCCAGACCTGGCCAAAAACAGCAAAAAAAAAAAAGAAAAGAAAAAAAATCTGTAGATTGGTTTGGGAAGTATAGACATTTTAACAATGTGGATTCTTCCCAGCCATGAGCATGATGTGTTCTTCCATTTGTTAATATCCTCTGCTATATCTTTCCTTAGGGTTTCATAATTTTCTTTACAGAGGGCCTTCTTTTGTTAGATATATTCCTAGGTATTTCATTTTCTTTGAAGCTATCGTGAAGGGGATTGTGTCCTTAATTAGCTTCTCATCTTGGCTGGTATTGGCGTATACAAAGGAACAGATGCATTCTTGCAAAAACAAACAGCAAGCAGCTAGACTCTTCTGCAGCCATCCTGCCGTCTCTCCCCAAATCTCCTTTTCACCCTTCACGTAGATTGAGAGCAGCTCAGCAGGTGCACCGTGTCAGGAGACAGTCAAGCCTTGGGAGATGCTCACTTCCCACCGAGTCACTCCTGGCCCGTAGACGCTTCCTTCTGGAGGACCTTACCTTCCTAGGACCTGGGTGGGGCCTTCTTCTCCATGGATACCCCTCTTATTAAGGACCTCCATGTCCTCATTTTCCTTCCCACTCCCTGGTTTTAAAAAATACCACCAATCGTAAAATGCAACATTATTTTATGTTTTCACTCACTGAGATATATTACCTATTGAACTATGCCACAATGTAGCTTTGTCACATTTTTTTGAAAATGATATCTTTTTAAAAGAATTTTTTTTGGATTCAGGTTGATTTTACCACATGTTATGTGAAAAAATGCAAAATAAATTGGTTCATATGTTTCTAGAAACACCTCATAGTCAGAGTCTAGCTCTCCTGAGTCACTTTGGTATGGTGTCAACGTCGTCCCATTAAGAGTTGCAGAGATGACACGTTGTCTGGTGGAATCCATGAAGCACAGCCCATGTCTGAGCTCTTAGGTGGGCTTTGCAGTTGTACAGACTGAGGGAACTGTAGCCCCCTCCTTAGAACGGTTTGCGTGACTGGTTTCTGCTGCACCCCTCTAGTGTAACGTGAGTTCCAGGGTTGGCAGTGTTGACCTCCTGCTGTCTCCTGGGTCTGGGTGTCACCTGTGCTCATTCTGTCTTGCTCTTTAGTACACATTGTGTCACATGACCAGGATGGGACGGACATCCAACTTCTGCCAGGCCTGAGTAACGACATTTTGAAACATGCAAGAATCGTGTGCCCTGGAACCATGAGATATGATCTGTAGACACGGGATGTGCCCCTAGAAAAACAGCCTTGGGCAACACAAAATAAAGAGCAAATATAAAGGAATACCTAAAAAGAAGTTTGACAGTGTGGTAAAACCCTGATCCTACCAGCCCTAACCCTCACCCAGGATGGAGACTGCTGAGTTCACTCAGACCTGGGGGCACTGTCTGGTCCTGTGTGCTCGGGACTTTCTTCAGAGTGTCGACTTCTTAATTTTCTCCTCTCCTGGTTTGAGTCCCATTCTCGGGCACCCGGAAATTGTTCACTTTGTAGCCTATGACACATACAAAAGAAGGGGAATGTAAAAGATTTTAGAGGCATTTTTAAGATACTGTCAAATAATTTGGCAATGGCTTAACAACCTCTGTGCTAACAATAGAAAGAAAAGGCAGGGGGGGAAATGCTGCAGGAATAGTGCTTTAAAAAATTTACTCATGACTTTGTTTCATCATGTTGTCGTGCTTTGTTTTAGGGACAAAACGGGCAGCTAAAGAGAAGATAGGAACTTTCAAAATAGTTATATGTTTAAGTACAACTTGCCTTAGAGAACAGAGACATTTGTTGTTTACAAAGATTGTCAACTTAGAACACAGCACATTATTTCTTTGTGGTACGGCAGGATGGTGTTTTTTCAAGTGTTCATTTATATTTGCTCTTTTATTTTCTGTTGCCCAGTGTTCTTTTTCTATGTAAACATTGGAATCTTTCCATGATCTTACATCAGCAGAAGGATGTTTTGAAAACAGAAAAAAGAAAAGAATTGATTTCTGGCTTTGGTTCATAAAAGTCTAAAGCTCACAGGGGACACTAGGTGGGGATCTTGAAGTAAATAAAATGAGAACAGAGCATTTGAAAATGGAAGGCTATTCCGCTCCACCGTGCTTTGCGCTCCAAGCTACAATCCCCCAGAATAGAGTAGAAGAAAACTTCTGAGGCTGGAGAGAATGAGAGGTGTGAAGGGGAGCAAAGGTTCAGTCCCCACCTACACTCTGACACTCTTCAGCACAATTCGTTACATTCCAAAATAAAGGAACAAATCACAGGGGCCTACAATATGCTGACAAATATCTCCCAAAATTCAATGTAAAGCAGGTGTGAGGCTCACCTACACACTGTGAACGGCCCAATACAAAAATGGAAATGTGGCACTTCCCGTCCATATAGCAGACTCACCAAAGCAAGGCAACCGTGAAACAAAATGTATTTAAGAAGAGAAATGTGAGTTTACAGAGCAGGGTACAAGTTTACAGAGCCGGATTTGATCCCCAGAGACCACACACAGACCTCCTTCCATTGTTGTGAAAAAAGGCCTTGGTTATGGAGCCGGGTTCTGTTTGCAGTGTCTGGCTTGGGCCCACCTCGTGGTTTGGAGGCCGCCTCTTACTGCACCTGTGGACCTTCCAAACACCTCTCTGAGAGCCCAGGGGGTGTGGACCACAGTGTAGATCTCAGCTGGTCTCCGTCACCTCTGCTGTGCCTGTGCTGTGTGGCCTGGGCTCTGGAGAGTCCTCTTTGTCCTTGTACTGTTGACTTGCTAAGTTCTGATTGGTAAGGCAGGGTGGTCCCTCCTCCCCCAGGTGTGAGTGATTACTCAGGACAGGATTCAAGCTGGGTTGTGTCATGGGGGGTCTGAGGGGCCCTCCCTTGTCCTTTTTTTCTAGGAGAACCAGAATCCTATCTGCCTAACACAATTTTGTCTGAAGAGCTTGTTGTTGGTTTAACTCTAAGACGTAAGATATGCTATGTTACGTTGCAACAAGTAAACAGTTCAAAATATAAGAACGTCTACAGGCAAACTATGGCTGTAAACAGTTTAAAATATAAGAACATCTACAGGCAAACTATGGCTGATTCTCAAATTATAGGACATTATGGTCAACAATCAAATGAAATCCATAATTTATAAAAAACAAGTCATTAAATAAACTTTTTTAATTGAAATCTGAATTTACTGTAAAAATATTCTGTGAACCCTCAGCTCAAAAGTAAATCAATATCCATTATTTGGACCATGTAAGAACAGCAAGCAAAGAAAATTACTGAAAGAATAGCCAGAGATAGCCATCTCCCAGTCTCCAGTGATCTGTGGGGATGAACTTAAACATGTGGCTTTAAGTCTCAGCTACTTGCTGCCGAGCGACCTTGAGAGCTACGTCAGTGTCAGAGGGACCCTCTCTGCAGAACGACTCTGACTCACAATTGCTGGTGACCTGTGGGTAAACAGCAACAAATAACGCTAGCATTGTGATCATTTTAATCACTTCAGTTGTTTATTATTATGGGTCCTTCTCAAACACACTGGCTTGCATATCCACCAAAATTGGCTGTTGTTTGCGCACAGGGTTTTCAGGGCTGTGTGTACCTCAGCTGGTGGGCACAGTGGGCTGGCTAGCTTTGTGTGGCTCTCGGCAGTGCAGGTGAACAATGTTGCAGGTGAGTTTTCATATGAGGAAGAAGACTCCTGTCAGGTAACACCTGAGACTGGCTAATGTGAGATGAAGAAAAGAGCTCCGACTGTCAATGAAAACAGCTATCTGTGGCTACAACGCCATTGCCATGGATACCAAACACGGGGCCATGATATTTACATGTGGTTATGGCTATTTTTTCTATCAGGAACAAAATGGAATCCTCAACATCTTTGGAATATGTAGACGTGTATGAAAAAATACATTCTTGCATTTAAAAGATGCAAACAACCCCCAAGGTCAGTGGTTCTCAAACTTCCTAATGCCACAACCCTTTAATACAATTCCTCATGTTGTGGTGACCCCCAACCATAAAATTATTTTTGTTGCTACTTCATAACTGTAATTTTGCTACTGTTATGAATTGCAATGTAAATATCCAATAAGCAGGATGTATTTTCATTGGTCGCGACTCACAGGTTGAGAACCACTGCCCTATGGGAAATTTTGGTGTGATATTTAACTTATCTTTCTGTTCACAGAGTTGGTTGTTTCTTTTCTTCAGTATTCCTTCCTTCTCTGTGTTGCTTTCCTGATCTGGACCTTTGAGGTAGGCTATTTTCCCTCTGTCCTTGAAATGGGAACAAAAGGAAATCGTATTTCACGTGATAAACTAACAGCTATTCCCCCTCCACACACATGAGCCTCCAATTCTGCACTAGCAATAATTTTGAGCAATCACTAGCTTCAGTGAATTAAATTCATTTTTTCTTTCCTGCTGGCTCTTAGCTGAAGACCAGCAGCATCAGAAAAGTACCTTATTTCAGGCAGTCTGACCGTCTTTTTCTTATATCAGGGAGTGAGCATACAAGAGCAAAGGTTTCTTTTCCTTTCTCCTAGTTTGTCCCTTTGTGATTCATCCTTTGTAGTCACCTTAAAAGCATAATGATGATCATTTGAGTCACATTCATTCCCAAACGTTCAAGCTCACTGTTTCTCTTCATGTCACATACTCTGCAACAACACAGCAGGTTGTAATATCCATGAAGTAAGAATCTCACGGGCAGAGGAAACCCATTTCTAAGGACAGTTGGAAATTGCTTGCCTGAGACACTCCTGCTTAGAATCAAAGATACTGTGTGCTGACATATTTCTAAAGAACAAGATCCTTGTGTTTGTGGGACTTCACACTGTTTGAGAATTTATTTTTATTAAAAAAAAAAAATCCAACCTGGAAGACAGTTTGATCTCATAAATTAGTGCAGTCCTCTGAAAGGCATTCACCTTAGCTCCCAGGGAATTCTGAGCCATGTCAGTAGGGTAGGTAGAAATGATAATGGGTCTCGGAAAGCTCTGCGTTATTCAACTTCCCCTAACTAAGGAACCAGATGGCGTTTACATGAGTCACCTCCCACCCAATCAGCTTTCTCAGCTGTATTTAAAGCAGAAAGATGAAGACAGCAGAAATTACCAGAATATGCTTTTGAAGAAGAGAGTTAAATATGTCACAGTTTATGATGAAGCAATTTCAAGAAAACGTGTGTGGATCTTGTGCTGTTTTTGCTGCAGAAAATGTTTAGAACAGACAAAATCGTGTATAGGTAACAAGTCATGTACACATAATATATGATATACACATAATAACTGTATTAAAATATGATTTAATTATAAAAATATATCTTTTGATATATTTCTATAGCATTAATAATGGAAAAAAAATACAATCTTGAAGTTTCCCATGTGTAAAAGTGAATGTGTTTCTGGAATTAGTTGAAACCAATTGAAATTCGTATGTTGAGAAACAGCAAAGTGTTCAGACTCTGGAATCTGATGCAACCTTAGGAAACGCAGATATTTGATAGAAAGCTTTTTTTTAAAAAAAAAATTAAATCATAGCTGTGTACATTAATGCATTTATGGGGTACAATGTCCTGGTTTTATATACAATTTGAAATACAACTTTTTGAAGAAAGTAGAACTTTGGTATTTAAAAGAAGATAGACTATGGTGAGTGATATGGCTTGCCTGTTTGGCGCCTCCAAATCTCAGATTGAAATTGGTCCCCAGTGTGGGAGGTGTGGCTGGCGGCCGTGTCTGGGGCCTGGGAGGGGATCCCTCATAGTGGGTTGGTGCCCTCCCTGCGGTCATGAGTGTGTTCTTGCTTTATTAGTTCACCCAAGAACTGGTTGTTTGAAAGAGCCTGACCCCTCTCCTCCTTCTCTGAAGCCCTCCCCAGGCACAGATGCTGGTGCAGCCTGCAGAACTATGGGCCAAATAAATCACTTTTCTTTATAGGGTACCCAGCCCTCCTCGGTTATTTCCTTTATAGCAGTGAAAACAGACTAACACAGTAAGGACATTAGAATGCTGTTTTATATATATATATATATATATATACACAAAAGATTTGAAAATTGTGCTTGAGAAATGTTATTAGCACAATCACTTTGGGTAGAATGTCTGTGTTAGTCTCTTATTAATGCCTCGAGGCTCTGACTCATTAAAACTGCCAAGAAATTAGATCCTGCCTTAGGTCATTGGGGGAGCTAAATTCTTCGTCAATCAGATAAAGCAAACCATCTGAGGCAGAAGAATAACTGCTGTTTAAACACGAGTAGGAAAGCAAACCATATAAATTTTAGTTAGATTTTATTGGCAACGCAGAAGAACGTATCAAGCTTGAGATGCGAGCTGTTTAAAGTGACAATTACCAATTTATGATATAGAAGCTTTCCTTTTTATTTCGTCATTTTGTAATAATTCACGTGTAGGGGAATGGAGTAGAAAATACGAGATGTGAGATTTGGAAGTGCAAACTTTGCACAAGAAATTAAATTAGCTCTTGGCAAGTATAGGCTTTCTGATGATCGTATGTTTTTAAGAAACATAAAATTGTCAACTTTCATGATATATTAAAATGAGCTATTTTAGCCTTCATTCCTAAATTCCTTTTAGATCACATTTTGTTCTAAACTTTCTTAAATTACTGTTTAATGCCCTATGTGTTCTGTTATACTTTGTAACTTTGCCTTTTGTAAAGTACAGACACATTATGTATTTAAAAAATAAGGAAAACATTTTTTTGATTTAAAATAAGTTTATATTCAAAATGAAATATTAAAAATAAAAATTAAACATTGGTTTACTTATATGTAATTATATATGATATTAAATAATATACAATTACATGTATGTTCACAACTTGAAGTATTAGCCACTAGATACTATACAGAGGGTGCCAAAAATGGATACACGTTTTAAGAAAGGAAAAAAACTGTAATACCCAGTATATACCTGTAACAAGAGAGAAACACAAGTCACAGTTAATACCTCTTGTAACTGCAGAAATCAAATGTGACTTGAGTATCACAATTTCAATAGTTTTTTCCTTTCTTAAAATGTGTATACATTATTTGGCACTTTCTGTATATATCCAGTAATTAACACACAGGTATTAATCCATCTTATCACAGCAACATTTTGTCACAAATATTGCTCATCTGATCTTTGCTACTTTGGAAAATGAAATCTCGACTTCAATAGAAAAAATAGATTCTCTCCTAGAAAAAAAACACTCCAGCATTTTTTATGTGGGATTTTATGAACAGGACAAATGGATTTCATTTCTTTCTTTCTTCTTCTTTTTTTTGCAGTTTTTGGCCGGGGCCAGGTTTGAACCCACCACCTGCGGTATATGGGGCCGGCGCCCTACTCCTTTGAGCCACAGGTGCCTCCCAGGACAAATGGATTTCTGGAGAATGAACAGTCCTACAGGGTGCACAAGGGTCATGTGCTTTCTGGTCTGTGATTACACTGAATCTAAATGTAATGCCCAGGCAGGAAACGCAGGCACTTCATAGGAAGGTGCTGAGGTTTATGCTCAGTGTCTCCCTTCACCATCGACCCCCATCCTTCAAATGGATTACTAAATAATTATTTCAAAAAACACTGATTGGGTATGGTTCAAGTTATGTTTTTCGGGTTAGACTATATATTTCTTTAAAAATATACTCTTAAGTATAATCTATTGATCCTATTCAGTGCAACCATGTTTTTTCTCACCTGTTTATCAGCCTGTGGAAAAGTCCCCAGCTTTGTAATTTCGTTGCTAAGGAGGCCGTGTTTCCCTCCAGTGAATCTGGACACCGTCAGCACCTCTTTATCTGGTACACTCAGGGGTCCCTCTGCTGCCTTTTGCCTTCCCTCTCTCCCCCTTCCTGCCAGCCTTCTGTTCTTCTCCTTGGTTTTGCCTATTGCCTTGGAGCCACAGGGAGGATCAAATGCAAAGGTAAATTGGACATGGATTCTGTGCAATAGAAGACTCCATTCAGAAGAGAAAATAAGGGCGGCGCCTGTGGCTCAATGGAGTAGGGCGCTGGCCCCATATGCCAAAGGTGGTGGGTTCAAACCCAGCCCTGGCCAAAGACTGCAAAAAAAAAAAAAAAAAAGAAAAGAAAAAGAGAAAATAAGACGTGCCTTTAACTATTACTAACACAATATGGAAATGGATAAGTGCCCTATACTCTTACAGATAAGGGGCTTTAGAAATTGACAGATGGAGAATTTGCTTACAGTCAGAGAGAGGGGATTCATAAGAGAGCTAGAATTTAAATAGGGCTTTGACAGATTTGAACATATGCCCCCAGAAGGGGGATATATGAGCTAAGGTACAGAAATAGAAAATGTTTACAGAAAACTCAACTGAGATGTAGATTTCATAATAGAAAAGTTTTATTGGAAAATTTTTTAAAGTTGTGGTGAGACCAGAAGTTGGAAGATCATGATGAAATAGATTAAATGTTTATATTCCCCCAAATTTCATATGTTGAAGATCTGACTCCCAATGTGATAGTATTGGAGGTAGGGCCTATTGGAGGCCATTGCGGAAGATGGGTGAAGCCCTCATAAATGGAGTTAGTGCCCAAGAAAGGCCTCACCCCTTCTGACTTGTGAGGTTATAGTGAAAAGATGGGGGTCTATGAACAAGGTATCAGGCCCTTAGCAAACACTAAAGGTACAAACATTTTCATCTTGGACTTCTCAGCCCCCAGAGCAATCAGAAATAAATTTTGCTTGTTAATAAGTCACCCAGTCTATTATTGTATTTTTAATAGTAGCCTAGATGGAACAAAGCAGTTGATAAGAATATGATAATTGTATCTAACACAATAAAGAGAAACAAAACATTTTTGAAGAAGAGTTATACTTTTCAAACTTCAAGATGATTGATACGGCAAAGATTTATATTTTGAATCGAAGTAAAAGGTATGATATGGAAACTAAATCAGAAGAATATCACAGGAAGACAGATTACTCATGATGAGTAGTTGACCTAGATCAGTGTGCCTAAGACTTTGAGTTGACAATAATATTCAATATGTTAAAGTTTTAAAATAAATATAATACAGCAAAAATACATGGGTTATTAAAAATATGCTGTTAATTTAAGATATTCTGAAGGTGTTTAGGATAGTCTATTTTTTCCAGACATGTCAGTCACTTTCAAAAATATACTAACAGATCCCCAAACCCTCAGGGTGATACCATGTACAGATCAAGTCCAGGCTGCACCAATCAGCGTGGGCCGTCTGCGAGGTGGCCCTGAGTGCGTGGGGTGAAGACAGTGCTCTGATGAGGTAAGAACATTTCAGATCACAAGGGGGTACAGGTGGCACAGGTGTAACTATTTGTCAAAATTATTTAGTTAAAATGTTTCGATGTAGCAATCGTCTGACTCTTTTTCTGAATGTATTTATGTTCATGTGTTCTTTACAAGGTTTTTGTTTCTAGTCCTTATTTTAAACATTGTTATTGTTATTAAAATTTAAGCCTTTTTAATTTTGTGAAGGCAAAAAATGGAAACCTAATAAACACATGTATATGTAAAAATAAAAAAATTAAAATTAAAAGTATCTTAAAATGCTCAAAAAAAAAAGAGTTAAGATGGGTACTTCAGGGTATTTAAATTTATCGTCCAAAAAAAAAAAAACCGTCAAAAACATAGCAATACTGATGGAGTGACTGTGAAGAGTGGGTGGGGGAGGCCCCTGACACCATCTGGCAGAACGTTGACAGACACTGAGCTGGTGATTCCTTTCCTGCTTGTCCACCGAGAGCCACTGCATGGTGGGCTCTGCCTGCAGCTCGTTCCTTTTTGTTCTTCAATGGTATTCCATTGTAAAATAAATAGACCACAATTTATTTATCTTTTCACCCATTGATTGAATTGGTCCTATTTTTTGAAGATCATAAATAAAGGTGCTATGAGCATTAGCATGCAAAAGATATATACTAACAGGTAATTCGGGGAAACTATTATATTCTAGACCCTGTGCTAGGTTTGGTATATATAAACTCACAGGACCCATTTTCTGTTCTTAAAGAGCTTAGGGGTGACGGGGAGAAATCAGCATACTGGTGGCTATGGGACAGAATGACAAGGGCCGCAATTCATACACCAGAGATGGTTGTAAAGCAGGCACTTCTCTCGTGCCAAACCTAGGTGTTGGTGGTTAGGTGGTAAGTCAACCATAACTTTTGAAAAATGGAAAGCTATTCCTTCCATAAAATTGCAGCCAGATCATTCTGGGCAGAAATAAAACCCATCTATGTAAAGTTACAGTGACAAGGAAACCCATGGGTCTCACATGAGTGGAACATGATGTGTGGTGTGGCACAATGTGTTATTAGACGGCACAGGTGAGCAGAAGGCACTGGGAGGCTCGGACAGGTCTTAAAGTCTGCCAGGAGCTCTTATATGTGATACAACATCATCACCTATGTGATTCAGAAAATACCCTGTAAGAGACAATTCAGTGTGTAACTGGAGCCTGTAAGATGAGAGGGAGGAAGATTATGTTTTGAGGTTGTTGAAGCAATCAGAATGAATTTGATGTGATGCTCAAACAAGACAAAAGCCCCGAGGGGGGTGGGTAATAAGAGACATGTCTGAGAAAGAATTAGAGAATTCAATAATTGATTGAAAGAGGTATGCTGAAGAACAGCAGGAAATCAGGGCCAATTCCTACATTTCTCATTTGGGCAAGTTCTTGTTCAAATGTTTTATGCACTGATAGAAAATACACCTGGGGAATGTTTGAGAAGCTGCGTGGATAAAATTAGTGTGAAGATAGTGGTTCACGTGCCAGGAGAATGGCCACTTGGGGAGCCAGTGGATAGGTGGATATACAGGTCTGGAGCTCAGCAGAGGTATCAACACCTGTGATAATCAAAGCCTGGTCTTTGAAAAAGTGACACCAACACCATCAGAACTGTTAACAGAAAGACAGAGTCTTAGGTTCCAGCCCAGATCAGCAGAATCAGAACCATCGTTTAAACAAGATCCCTATGATTTTAATGCACACTAAATTCTAAGAAAGGCTGACTTATAATACACACTGAAATACACACAGTCATACATGTATGTTCTTAACATTTAGGGCAGCGGTTCTCAACCTGTGGGTCGTGACCCCTTTGTAGCAATGAAATACATCTTACATATCAGATATTTACATTACGATTGACAACTAGCAAAATTACAATTATGAAGTAGCAACAAAAATCATTTTATGATTGGGGGTCACCACAACATGAGGAACTGTATTAAAGGGTCATGGCATTAGGAGGCATTAGGAAGGTTGAGAACCATTGCATAACCCAGCTACTCGAGAGGGTGAGGCAGGTGAACATCTGTTGAGCCCAAGAGTTGGAGGTTGCTATGAGCTATGACTCCACAGCATTCTATCCAGGGTGACTGAGTGAGACTGTGTCTCAAAAACAAAAGAAAATCAACCAAATTAAAAAAACCCTGCTTTACGATACTGGTTCTCTAAGGTAGAATGGAAAAAAAATGGAAAGTCCAGTTATGAAACCAAATACTTGTGAGAATTTTCTATGCCTTAAACATTGATTTTCAAACTAATTTTAATTATGGATTTTAATAATCATAAGAAAAATATTAAGTTGGAGACCTAACTCATTTTGAACACCAACCAATTATAATCAATAAATGATGTGAATATAAAAATGGGGACGATAATTTCATAATTTCCTAAGACCTCATTATGGGAAACGCTTTCTAAGTTTTGTGCCATAGCCAACAACTGCAATAACATGATGAATTTCACCGTATGAAAATCAAGTTCTGTCAGAAAACACCATGAACGTAGTTAGGAGACAAGAAACTCTCTGGGATGGTATAATTTCACCTCCTTACAGAGAGCTGGTCTTTCAATATATTAATTTAAGGAGACTGTCAAAATTAATAAGAAACATATGGTAAGTAAAAAAAAAGAGGAAAGTACATTGAGGGAAATGTCATAGGATGACTCTTAATATATAATGAGATGTTAAAACCTCTCACATTAAAAGCAAAAAAAACAAATAAATATTAAAATGTGCCTCAGACCAATTCTAAATCCATAAAAATTCCTATATGAAAAAAAAAACTGTAAAGTTGTGGAAGATAGTATAGGGTAATATATCCATGACCTCGGGATAGAGGAATTATATATACACACACAGTATAGAAAAAGTACTAATTGTAAGGAAAAAGATTAATGAATGTGATTACATTAAATGAAAAATCTGTATTTGTCTAGCATCATAAAGAGAGCAAAACCAGAAGCCACAAGTAGACTATATTCATAGACTATAGTCTATAGTAGACTATATTCAGTAGACTATATTCATTTCAAGGAAGCTGAAGTGATATTGTAACTGCGGAAATGCCCTGAAAACATGGCAAAAACACTTTATGCCTCTTTAAAACTCTTTTTGGGCCCTGAGACCCACACTCCTGCCTCTGGGGGTGGCAGTGAGGGACACGGAAGAGTCCCCTTCTCGGCACCAGGGAGGAGGGGCCTGGGGGCTGGAGGTGTGGAGCCCCTGGGGGTAGATGTCCAGTTTTGTCTTCAGCTGTGATGGGACTTAGGTAAGAATCTTTGACTGTAGATGAATGACAATAGCCTCCCCCTTTATTCAGTCCTCCCAGTATTTTGAGACTTGCAGCTCAAGGAGGCCATATTTTCCTCCTTTGCTGCCAAAGTGATGACTTTCCCCTTCTTTCTTCTCTTCTTGTTTTTTTCTCATGCAGCCTCAAGAACTGGTAGTGACCTGCCAGGTTTTGGCTTCCTGGGGGGCCCACTGGCTCCCCAGTGCACCTGCTGCGGATGGGGGAGCTCTAGTCAGGACCCTGAGCTTATGCTGGAGGGAGGAGCAGCTTCTGTTCAGGGGTCATGGGAGGGTCCCAGCAGCTGCCAGGGCACGTTTTAGGCCCGAGAACTCCCATCTATCCCCTCAGGGAAACACAGCTCCCCACAACCTGAGCTGAGATGAAAAGAAGGAAACAAATTTGGAAAGGACCCAGACACCAGGCCTGTTCTTGGGTAAGTTCCCCCGGGGTTCCCCCAGGAGCCCCACTTTACCCCTCTTGGAGGTTTCCAGACCTCCCTGCTCTGTGGCAGGGCATTTTGTATGAATTTGTTTGGAGGAACCCTCTGGGATCCAGTGGGCTCTGGAGGCTGGTTTGGAGGGAGCTTATTCCAGGGAAGGGGGAGCCACCACTTAGAAGGGCTGACCTCCCAGCCCTGCATGGTCTTGGGGAGCACAGTCTGAGGTGCCATGTGGGGTGGTGTTTGGTCCTCTCTGGATTCCTGGGTGTTGGACACCCTGGTGTTTTGTGCTAAGGACTCTCTATATCGTCTGTGTGTTATTTCGTGGGTTCTGCAGCAACATAGGAAAGGTCCACCTGAAAGGCCTTTGGGAAAAATTTTGTAGGAATGGTCAACTTACAGCTGTGAGCCTGTGTCTGTGGAGGAAGGTTTTATTGTAACCCAGTATGGTGCTTCAGGGTGGGGACAGTGGCTGTGAAACGAACCCTTCTAGTGGCACCTTGTAGATTGCATCACCACCCAGTTCTAAAGTCCAATCTGTTGGAACTGTGTGACTGTGTATGTTTACGGTGTGAGTGTGTATGTTTACGGTGTGCGTGTACATGTTTACGTGTGTTTTGCGTATGTTTATGGTGTGAAGTGTGTATGTTTACGGAAAATGATTTGGGGTAAAGTGAGGTTCTCCTGGCCTGGTTGGAAACCGAAGCCTAGTGGGGGTGGGGGAGGGAGCAAAGCCCTGTACAAGGCCCTTAGGGGCACCGGTTATGAAACCCCTCTTGAGGTTTTCCTGAGTTGTAAATCGTGTGAGAAAAAAGGAATGAGCCTTGGAGTCTTGGTATAAATGCTGGGAGACTTCCCCGGCCAGTGACATAGTTCTTAAAGTCACTGAACAGTATTGTAATATCGTGACCTCTTCACCTCCACAGCTACTTACGAATTGTCCTTAAAGATGATGTTTATTCTTAGTTTTGCTACCCTTGGCCAGCTAAATGACTGCTGGAAAGTTTCAAGGACTTTGTAAGCTAGCAGATGGATCCGTCCCATCTGCCGATGTCAGAGCAAGCTTGGGGTCTGTTTCACTGACCAGCACCTTTTATTCCAATTGTGTCTGTTTCTCTAATAGGCGAAGTAGTGAATTAAGTTCACTGCTCAAACAATTCAGTAGCAACCAAGTCACCATCAACTAACTAAACATAAGTTCTGAATGCGTTTGCATGCTTTTTCACTTAACAGAGTTTGTTCTCAGTTTTAACCAACAGAAAGCACTGTTTTTCTCTCTTTAAGAGTGTTTTATGGCTGTGAATGCCACCTGAAGAAGCATTGAATCTGATAATGAAATCATGTAGAAAATCTTCATGTAAAAACTTAATGTTGCAAACGTTTTTCATTCCCTATAGTTGTTATAAATGGTACATTTAAAGCTACCATTAAGTCTATTTTACACATCATAAAAGTGGCACCGGCAATGAACCCTGGCAAAACCTTTGCTTGTTTCTGTTAACACTGGTCAGCTGACGGGGGGATGTGAGTAGCCCAGGTGACAGGAATGAAAGATCTAAGCATACAGGGGTATTTGCGAAACTTGGTAAATGTAGAATATAAATGTTTTGGCACAGTAACTGAGATAACGCCGGAAAGGCTATGTTAACCACTGGGATAAAAATGTGTCAAATGGTTTATGAAGTGAGTGTATGATGCCCCATAATCATATCATTGTATACACTTATGATTTAATAAAAAAATTAAAAAAAAAAAAAAAAAAGAAAGATCTAAGCAGCTGGATAAATAACGGTTTGGGGTAAATGTGACTTCAAAGTTAAACTCAAGGCTCTTTCTCTTCAATTTTCACATGGTGCAAGCTTGGTGCCTTAGTTGATTAGAAACAGGGGGGACTTCTGTCTTCTTCTTCTTTTTTTTTTTTATAGAGACAGAGTCTCACTGTACCGCCCTCGGTAGAGTGCCGTGGCCTCACACGGCTCACAGCAACCTCTAACTCTTGGGCTCACGCGATTCTCTCGCCTCAGCCTCCCGAGCAGCTGGGACTACAGGCGCCCGCCACAACACCCGGCTATTTTTTTGTTGCAGTTTGGCTGGGGCTGGGTCTGAACCCGCCACCCTCGGCATATGGGGCCGGCGCCCTACTCACTGAGCCACAGGCGCCGCCCAACTTCTGTCTTCTTTTACCAGCTCCCCAGGCAGGGGGTGGGGAGTGGAGTTCCCTTTTGCTTTACTGAGAGGGATTTATTCACCTGGAGCTGCAGTAGATGGACTTTTTTAAGAAAATGCATAGCAGCATACAACACTTCATCTTTTGTGGCTGGCTCCATCCCCTTAACACAGTGTCTTCAAGGTTCGTCCAGATGTCGGAACTTTAATTTCTCTCTCTCTCTCTCTCTTTTGGCCGAAAGGTATTTCATTGTCTGGATGTACTCATTTTGTTTATCCACACAGTAATCGATGGACATTTGGGTGGTTTCTACGTTTTGGTGCTGTGAATAATGCTGCTTTTAGGTGGTAGTTTTCTGTTTTCTTCTGTGTTAAGTGCGTGTGTTTATTTACCAGGTGTATACCTGAGACAGGACGTGTAGAGTCACGTGGTAACTGAATGTTTATAATGTTTTAAAGAAGATCCAGACTGTTTTTAAAATGGTGGAACCATAATTACGGCTTCACCAAAAACAGAAGACTATTTCTTTTTATCTCTGTCAGCTATTGTAATTCTCCATTTTTTCCCTTAAATTTTAGCCACACCAGTAAATGTAAAGAGGTATTTCACGTTTCTGTAATGAGTAATGGTGTCTACCTCTTTACATAAGCTTGTTGGTCATTTGTACGTCCACTTTGGAGAAACATGTATTCTAATCCTTTGCCAATTGTTAAAAACATTCCTTGTTATTGTCCTTTGCTTCTATTTTTTTTTTTTTTTTTTGTGGTAAGAGCATAGGAGATTTGCCCTCTAAAACTTTTTTTAAAGCATAATCCAGTATCATTTCTTACAGGTACGATATTGTATGCAGGTCTCTAGAATTTATTCTTCGTGTATGACTATATCTTTATACCTGTTTTTTGTTGGCTTTTTAATTGGAAAATTGGTCTTTTCATTCCTGAGTTTAAGACATCTTTATATACTCTGATATAAGTCCCTTATCAAAATTATGTTTTGCGAATATTTTCTTCATTCTGCATTTTCTTGGTGGTGCCATTTGAATTTAAAAAGATTTTACTTTGGGTGACATACAATTTATATATATATTTTTTCTTGTGTTTTTGGTGTTTTTTCCTAAGAAATCAAGGTTACGAATATTTACTAATTTTTTCCTAAGAGTTTGATGGTTTTGGCTCTCACGTTTAATTCTACATTCTATTTTGAGCTATATTGTTATACGGTGTGAGGTACAGGCCTAACTTCATTCTTCCACAGACAGATGTTCAGTTGTTGCAGCCGTGTTTGTTGAAGAGACTCCTCTTTCATCCCTGAACAACTTGGCAACCTTGTCAGAAATCACTTGCCCACAAGGGCTTATTTCAGGACTTCTAATTCAATTCCGTGCATCTGTTTATCTTTCCTTATGCTAGTACTACACTCTTTTAACTACTGTGGTACATTTTGAAATAGGGACGTGTGAGTCTTCCAACTTTTTCTTCTTTTTAAAGATAGTTTTGACTATGAGTCCCTTGAATTTTTATATGAATTTTAGAAATGTGTGTCAGTTTTTGGAAAGGAGGCAGATGGAATTTTGATAATTGTTGTGTTAAATCTATACATCAGTCTGGAGAATGTTAGTAATATTACGTCTTCTGAACAATGTACATGGCTGCCTTATCATTTACTCATTCCTGCAATTTCTTTTAAGAATATATTATAGGTTTTGAAGACTTGGACTTCTTTTGTTCACTTTATTTCTAAATATTGTATTCTTTTTGATGCCCTTTGAAATGAAATTGTTTTGTAAATTTTATTTTTGGATCATCCATTGCTAGTGTATGGAAATATAATTAATTTTTGTATACTCACATTGACCTTGATGAACTTGTTTTTTAAGTTCTCATAGTACTCAGTTGACTGCTTAGGTTTTTTCTATATGCAAGATTATGTCATTTGTGAATAAAGGTAGTTTTACTAATTTCCATCTGCATTTTTTTTCTTTTTCTTGACTAATGATGCCCTTTTTTGATGCCCTTAGAAGTGAAATTGTTTTGTAAATTTTATTTTGGATCATTCATTGCTAGTGTATACAAATATAATTAATTTTTGTATACTCACATTGACCTTGATGAACTTGTTTTTTAAGCTCTCATGGTATTCAGTTGACTGCTTAGGTTTTTTCTATGTACAAGATTATGTCCTTTGTGAATAAAGGTAGTTTTACTAGTTTCCATCTGCATTTTTTTTCTTTTTCTTGATTAATTTCTCTGGCAAGAACCTCCAATACAGGTTGGATAGTTTCACGTATAATCTGCTGCAAAGTCATCCTTAAAAGACAAGATCGTTATTATATTGTTAACTATAATCATCGGATAAAAATTCTTTAACTCATTTTTCAAATATGACTTGGGAGAAAAATATTTTGCTGCCTTGAATCTTAACAGACTACAGTGTGATCCAACGTTGAAGTTGGTATGTTTATGCATAGATAGCTTATTTTGGCTTTGTCTGGACATATTTCTTTTTATCATGTCTATAAAAAATATGGAAATCTTTTGGAACATCAAGTAACCCACAAAAAAATAACAAAAGCATTGGAAGGAAGAAACTTGTAGTGAATCAGAAATAGATGACCTACTATTCTGTAGAAATATGCTTTAAAAAGTGTGATATCCTTGGCATATTGGAACTATAAAAGATTAAAACAAGAAGAAAAATTAAAAGAGAAGAAAAAAGCATGAGAAAAGGAAACATGAAAAGTACAGGGAAGAAAAAAGAAAAATCTGTGTATCAAGCAGGGCCTGGTGGCAAGTCCCAGGGGGGAGGATGGGAGGGCTGAACTCACTTTCTTTCTCTCTCTCTTTTTTTTTTAATTAATATTAAATCATAGTTGTGTACATCAATGCGATCATGAGGCACCATACACTGGTTTTATAAACAGTTTGACACATTTTCATCACACTGGTTAACATAGCCTTCCTGGCATTTTCTTAGTTATTGTGTTAAGACATTTATATTCTACATTTACTAAGTTTCACACGTACCCTTGTAAGATGCACCGCAGGTGTAATCCCACCAATCACCCTCCCTCTGCCCATCTCCTACCTCCCTCCCCTCCCTTTCCCCTATTCTTAGGTTATAACTGGGTTATAGCTTTCATATGAAAGCCATAAATTAGTTTCATAGTAGGGCTGAGTACATTGGATACTTTTTCTTCCATTCTTGAGATACTTTACTAAGAAGAATACCTTGAGATACCATCTAACTCCAGTAGGGCTGAGCTCACTTTCTCATCACCCTGTCCTCCCTCCCCGGATTGCGTATGTGCGGTTGCTGGTTATTAACTTTAGGAGACTCAGTCTTCAGGCAGCTCATTCAGGAAGGACCTTGACCCGATCTGAGAAGAGAGTCCTCTCCTAGCAGTCGGTGGACAGCAGCAGTGCCACAGAGGGACAAGGTCCCTGCAGTGCTTCCCTGCGGGACCAGAGGGGAGAAACATCTCGGTGTGTGTAAAACAGTTACGTATTACTCAGTGGGAGAATGGATTCTTACTATCGTGGAGTTCAAATTTGTGTAGCTGAGTAGCCCAGACTGTGGGCCGTGCCAATCATTGCGTTTCTCAGCTCCCAAGCCGCATCCTGTGCCCGCCCGCCCGCGCCCTCGGAGCTTCCTGCGCCCGCCCGCCCTCCGCGGGGTGCGGCCGGCAGCGCCCCCTCCTGGCAGGTGCAGACCGCCTGTGGCCGCAGAGCTCACCTGCTCAGCTCCGGGCAGCCTTCTCAGGCTTCCTGCAGGCAGCGCCAAGGGACCGTCCACCTGGAGGTCTGCGGCCAGTTCCAAGGGCCGCTCCTCTAAACACCACGATGCCAAAGTCCCCAGCCGCTGTCTGTTGCTTCCCAGCCCAGGAGACAGTCCCTCCTTCCCGCGGTCATCACTTCAAGCATTTACCAGGCTTCACTTACTACATTCTGAGCCCCCGGATACCGCCTGTCTAGCCAGTTTCCAACATCAGGTTCAATTTCTTTAAAAAAAAAAAAAAAAAAGTGGTTTATGCTTTTTTGTTTACTTATGCAATCACAATTTTCTCATATTTGCCAAATTCCTTACTATTTAAGGACAAAATAAAAAAGGAGAAATCCTCCATTTTTAGATGTATACATTCTTTGACATGAAATAGCACTGTTATATTCTAGATGAAAAAAATCTTCTGCCATAAATATTGTCTCTGGCATGTGTTTTATTTAATGTTCTTTAAAATATTTCATTTAAAATTTTATCGCACATACAAGCTAGAATTTCAGATTTGCTTTATAAAATGAAGGGATTTACTTGGAGTTTTTTGACTTTCTAAGAAAATAAATTTTCAGAGAAGCAAAACACATCCTTACTTTTGAAATAAAGATCACTTTGCACAAACTTCACTTTGTCCTTCAAAATGCTGATATCTTGCTACTTTTCTTTAAAAGACATCTTGACTTTTTTGGTACTTTAGGTAATTTGCTTTTTACATTTATTTTTAACATGGTTATGCTAACATTTTAAAGTAAGTTTATTCCTCTGTATTTGCCCAGGTGGGAAGATTTTTATATGGAATTTCACAAAATTAAATGAAGAACCATATAATCTTCTGTGTAGCGTTCCCAGGGGTTCTTATTACACAAATTAACTCTTCAAATGAGTAGTGCTTTTGAATTCTAGGTAGTGGCCTCATGCTCCTAGCTGGTAAGGGTTGGCAAAGGGGAGGGAGAAATGGTCTTTTAACTTACTTTTTTAGTTCCCTAGGGTTTGTGCCAGTAACATTCACAGTAATCATCAATATATATTTTTTAGCATATCAAATAATCTCTTTTGATATGGTGTCCTGTTGGGCAATTGCTTAAATTTTTCTATGTATAGCATTATTGTTGCTGGACTGGCAAATTGAAACTAGTAGACTTTCACCAAAGATTATAGAGGATGGAGTTTTATTTTAGCCAGGGGAGCCATGGCAGATGAGAATCCAAAATGGCCAAGGTCCCCCATCAGCTCTGTCCCTGCTCTTTTATTGGACTCACAAGTAGACAAAGGAATTATCATATCGTTTCTCACTGGAGATGTCAAATCACCTGCAGAGTTTACAGACACAGAAGCAAGCAGCAAGCCTTAGTTTCATGGACCTAGGAGGCTAAGTTTTACAAATTCTTAAGGGTTGGGTTACCATGGGGAGGATTTTGCAGGTGTGACCTTGAGCTTCTCTGAGAAAACTTTGTCCTTTTTTTTTAAAGACTTTACTTTTCCTAGGTATCCTCCCTTATTATGATACTCAATATATAGGACATTAAAGAATGTTTAAGTGTTAAACATTTAATATTGTGAATTTCTAGTATCAGGTAAATAAATTATGATATTGAATTGATTTATAATAGATTACTATTTGTTTGGGGGAATATCTTGTGAAGCACAGACATGCCATTCTTTGTAGTTAAGGTTGTGGTCACCTATTCATTTGTAAGAAATGTAGCAGTTGTAAATCGTAGAGCATTTTTCTTTCCTGAACAGATTTCTATAAGGACAGGATCAGCTAGATTGTGAATGAGGTTTGCGTCTGTTACTTAGAGACACGTGTTTCTGCCATTTTGAGTACTTACCTCCGTTGCCTGTGCTCCTTGCCAAAAGAAAAAGAAATGATTGCTAACACTATTTGTGAGTATTACTCTATTATAAATATAAGAACAAGAGTTTTAATGAGAATAAATAAATTATAAAAGGCAAATACATTGATAAAATGAAGAAAGTTCTTTTAGGTTTTTTTCTGTGTTGGGTCTAAATTGATGGAACAAGGCATCAAAGACCAGATATTCTGAAGGGATGGTGTTTACAGTAAGAACTAATTTCTAGTTGCCTTGATTCACTCAACAAATGTTCACTCTGCCTTGTGGGTACTGTATGATATTTCATTCCAACTGTTATTTTTAGATCTTAAAATCATAGATAAATGTATGACCATCCAATGGAGTTTTTGTTTTGTTTGGAAGATAGAATCGAGTGTCTCTCTCTCCCTCTCTAACCCTCTCATTCCTTTCTTTCTTCTGACAGTCTCTAACTCTGTGACCCAGGATAGAGTGCTGTGGCATCATTCTAGTTCACAGAAACCTCCAACTCCTGACAATCCACTTGCCTCAGTCTCCAGAGTAGCTGGGACTGCAGAGCCTACCATCATTCCTGGCTAATTTTTCTATTTTTGGTAGGGACAGAGTCTCATTCTTGCTCATGCTGGTCTTAAACTTCTGAGCTCAAGGGATCCTCCAACTTGGGCTCCCAGAGTGCTGGGAATACAGGTGCGAGCCATCGCACCAGGCCTAGAATTTCTTTTTTCTACTCTTCCTATAAATTCTTCTTATTATAACTTCAATGAAAATAATGATATACTATGTATCATTTTCTTAGATGAAGAATTTATTGAAAGCAGGTAACATATACCCATATTTTAGAACTTTAAATCATAAAAGATTTTATTATCTCATATAACAAAGCCCCCGTTCCTGGGTTGTTTCAGCATCTCAATGGGGTTGGTCTAGTTGAAGGACTAGTTTTTAGATGATTCTACAGACTTTTTGTCTTAAGGCCACAATTTGACTACCAGAACAAGCTCCATCACATTCTCTCACAACCATGTAAAAGGCAAGAATGTAAAAATAAAGTTTTCTCTCCTCCGCCCTGTTCCTCCTTTGCTTCCTCTTCTCCTAAGTTACCAGCGGGAAAGTCTGTCCCTTAGTTCTCCAGCACACGCTGTGGCTTGCCTCACTATCCGGAACTGAGGCACGTGGCTGCCTTTAGCCACAGAGGACCTTGGGGAGGGCCTGTTCAGCCTCTTCAGTGAGAGACAGCCCAGGAAAAATCGGGCCTGGGAAAATTTTCTGGGAAAGCTGTGAGAAGGGTCCACCATTGTTGGTTCTTGGAATAACAAATAAGGGACCCAAGTCTATCCTAGGGGCATATGAACATATTCGGCCATATCAGATAGTAAAGCTGAAATGGATGTCATATTAAGGAAGGGATGTTAAAAAGATTTATTACAGGTGCCACAGAGTCTGCGTATGTCACTGGAAAACAAGGCAGAGTTCCTAAGAAATGGTTAGACTCTGTGGGAATGTCTGTACGGTGCCTGCCACACGTTAGTGGATCAGGAAACGTCAGCTTCCCGCCTTTTTTTTTTTTGCAGTTTTTGGCTGGGGCTGGGTTTTGAACCCACCACCTCCAGCATATGGGGCTGGTGCCCTACCCCTTTGAGCCACAGGCACTGCCCAGCTTCCTGCCTTTAAGATATAATTTTCACAACATATCTTTTAAATTTTGCCCCTAAAGGTGGTTTTATAAGATCTAGCTGGATTATTTAATAGCAATCTAAAATTCTGATACTCATTGAAAATGATACTTTTGTACTCAATATAAAAACGTTTTGGCCATTATTTTAATTCATGTGTATAAAATCTCTCTCTTCCTCTCTCTCCCCTCTTTCTCTCTCTCTTTATCTTTCATCTTTTTCATTCTATTCCTTTCCCCACTCCTGAGAAATAATGCATTCTTGCATTTACTTATACTTATTGAGATACAAGTATAAGCTTCAAATATATCATTTAAATTCCAGAAATGAAATATTCATCCAGTTTTCTTTTTGTTTTGACTATCTTAAAATATTTCCCTCCCCCCCCAAACGTTATACACAGATTTGGTCATAATTCTGTTTTACTTTAATATAAATTTTATTTCTAGATATAATGTTGGCTTTTAAAAATATGTACTCTCTGCATGCACACACATAATTATTTTCCTAAATAATTTTAGATGTACTTCAAAGCTGGAAGCAATCTTTTTTTTTATTAAATCATAACTGTATACATTGATATGATCATGGGGCATCATACACTCGCTTCATAGACCATTTGACACATTTTCATCACAATGGTTAACACAGACTTCCTGGCATTATCTCAGTACCGTGCCAAAACATTTACATTCTACATTTACCAAGTTTCGCAAATACCCCTGTAAAATGCACCACAGGTATGATCCCACCAATCCCCCTCCCTCTACTCACCCTCCCCCTTTCCCACTTCCCCCTATTGTTAGGTTGTAACTGGGTTATAGCTTTCATGTGAGAGCCCCAAATTAGTTTCATAGTAGGGCTGAGTACATTGGGTACTTTTTCTTCCATTCTTGAGATACTTTACTAAGAAGAATATGTTCCAGCTCCATCCATGTAAACATGAAAGAGGTAAAGTCTCCATCTTTCTTTAAGGCTGCATAATATTCCATGGTGTACATATAAGACAATTTATTAATCCATTTGTGGATCGATGGGCACTTGGGCTTTTTCCATGACTTAGCAATTATGAACTGGCCTGCAATAAACATTCTGGTACAAATATCTTTGTTATGTTGTGATTTTTGGTCTTCTGGGTATATGCCCAGCAGAGGAATTACAGGATTGAATGGCAGATCTATTTTTTAGATCTCTGAGTGTTCTCCATATATCTTTCCAAAAGGAATGTATTAATATGCATTCCCACCAGCAGTGCAGAAGTGTTCCCTTTTCTCCACATCCACACCAACATCTCTGGTCTTGAGATTTTGTGATATAGGCTAGTCTCACTGGAGTTAGATGATATCTCAAAGCAGTTTTAATTTGCATTTGTCTGATGATTAAAGATGATGAGCATTTTTTCATATGTCTGAAGGCCGTGCACCTGTCTTCTTCAGAGAAGTTTCTCTTCAAGTCCCTTGCCCAGCCTGCGATGGGATCCCTTGTTTTTTTCTTGCTGATGCGTTTGAGTTCTCTGTGGATTCTCGTTATTAAACCTTTGTCAGAGATATAACCTGCAAATATCTTCTCCCATTCTGAGGGCTGTTTGCTTGCTTTACTTACTGTGTTCTTGGCTGTGCAGAAGCTTTTTAGTTTGATCAAGTCCCAGTAGTGTATTTTTGAAGCTGCTTCAATTGCCTGGGGGGTTCTCCTCATAAAATACTCGCCCAGACCGATTTCTTCAAGGGTTTTCCCTGCACTCTCCTCTAGTATTTTTATAGTTTCATGTCTTAAGTTTAAATCTTTAATCCAATGAGAGTCTATCTTAGTTAATGGTGAAAGGTGTGGGTCCAATTTCAGTCTTCTGCAGGTTGCCAGCCAATTCACCCAGCACCATTTGTTAAATAGGGAATCTTTTCCCCACTGAATGTTTTTAATTGGCTTGTCAAAGATCAAATAGAGGTAAGTAGCTGGATTCATCTCTTGGTTCTCTATTCTGTTCCAGATATCTACTTCTCTGTTTTTGTGCCAGTACCATGCTGTTTTGATCACTATCGATTTGTAGTAAAGTCTGAGGTCTGGTAGCGTGATTCATCCTGTTTTGTTTTTATTTCTGAGTAATGTCTTGGCTATTCGAGGTTTTTTCTGATTCCATATAAAACGAAGTATTGTTTTTTCAAGATCTTTAAAATATGACAGCGGAGCTTCAATAGGGAGTGTGTTGAAATTATATATTGCTTTGGGTAGTATGGACATTTTGATAATGTTGATTCTTCCCAGCCATGAGCATGGTATGTTTTTCCATTTGTTAACATTTTCAGCTATTTCTTTTCTTAGAGTTTCATAGTTCTCTTTATGGAGATCTTTCACGTCTTTTGTTAGGTAAATTCCCAAATATTTCATCTTCTTTCACACTACTGTGAATGGGATAGAGTCCTTAACTGCTTTTTCAACTTGACTGTTGTTGGTGTATATAAAGGCTACCGATTTATGGATATTGATTTTGTAACCTGAGACGCTGCTGTATTCCTTGATCACTTCTAGGAGTTTTGTAGTAGAGTCCCTAGTGTTTTCCAGATACACGATCATATCATCTGCAAAGAGCGAAAGTTTGATCTCTTCTGACCCTATATGGATACCCTTGACCGCCTTTTCTTCCCTAATTGCGGTGGCTAAAACTTCCATTACAATGTTGAAAAGCAATGGAGACAATGGGCAGCCTTGTCTGGTTCCTGATCTGAGTGGAAATGATTCCAATTTAACTGCATTCAATATGATATTGGCTGTGGGTTTGCTGTAGATGGCCTCTATCGGTTTAAGAAAAGTCCCTTCTAGACCAATTTTCTTGAGTGTTCTGATCATGAAGGGATGCTGGATATTATCAAAAGCTTTTTCTACATCGATTGAGAGAATCATATGGTCTTTGTTTTTTAATTTGTTTATGTGCTGAATTACATTTATAGATTTACGTATATTGAACCAGCCTTGAGACCCTGGGATAAAACCAACTTGGTCATGATGTATAATTTGTTTGATGTGTTGCTGGATTCTGTCGTTAGGATCTTGTTGAATATTTTTGCATCTATACTCATTAGTGATATTGGTCTATAATTTTCTTTTCTTGTTGGGTCTTTTCCTGGTTTGGGGATCAGGGTGATGTTTGCTTCATAGAACGTGTTGGGTAGTCTTCCTTCTTTTTCTACCTTTTGGAACAGGTTGAGTAATATAGGTACTAATTCCTCTACAAAGGTTTGGTAGAATTCTGACGTGAAACCATCTGGTCCCGGGCTTTTCTTTTTAGGGAGGTTTTGTATAGTTGATACTATTTCTGAACTTGATATGGGTCTGTTCAACATTTCCACTTGATTCTGGCTAAGTCTTGGAAGGTGGCGTGCTTCCAAGTATTGGTCTATTTCCTTCAGATTTTCATATTTCTGGGAATAAAGTTTCTTGTAATATTCATTAAGAATTTTTTTTATTTCTGACGAGTCTGTTGTTATTTCGTCTTTGTTGTTTCTGATTGATGATATTAGAGATTTTACTCTTTTTTTTCTGATTAGGTTAGCCTTTTTATTTTATTGACCTTTTCAAAAAACCAGCTTTTTGATTTATTGATCTGTTGTATTATTCTTTTGTTTTCTATTTCATTTAATTCTGCTCTAATTTTGGTTATTTCTTTTCTTCTACTGGGTTTGGGGTTGGAATGTTCTTCCTTTTCCAGTTGCATGAGATGTCCCAGTAAGTTGTTAACTTCCTCTCTTTCTGTTCTCTTGAGGAAGGCTTGCAGTGCTATAAATTTCCCTCTTAGAACTGCCTTTGCAGTGTCCCAGAGGTTCTGATAGTTTGTGTCTTCATTGTCGTTTTTTTCCAAAAAATTGGCCATTTCTTTCTTAATCTCATCTCTGATCCAGCTATCATTCAGCATAAGGTTATTTAACTTCCATGTTTTTGTATGAGTATGCAGATTCCTGTTGTTACTCAATTCAAGTTTTATTCCATGATTGTCCGAGAAGATGCAAGGAATAATTTCTATTCCTTTAAATTTACTGAGGTTAGACTTGTGACCTAAAATGTGGTCAATTCTGGAGTAAGTTCCATGGGCTGATGAGAAGTATGTGTATTCAGTTTTGTTGGGATGAAATGTTCTGTAGATGTCTGCTAAATCTAAATATTGGATGGTTAGGTTTAAATCTAAGCTTTCTTTGCTCAGCTTCTTGCTGGAGGATCGATCCAACACTGCCAAAGGATTGTTGAAATCTCCGACAATTATGGAGCTGGAGGAAATCAAGTTACTCATGTCTGTTAGAGTTTCTCTTATAAATTGAGGTGCATTCTGGTTGGGTGCATAGATATTAATAATTGAGATCTCATCATATTGAGTATTACCCTTAACAAATATGAAGTGACCATTCTTGTCCTTCCTTACTTTTGATGGTTTAAAGCCTACTGTATCTGCAAATAAAATTGCAACACCTGCTTTTTTCTGATTACCATTTGCCTGAAATATGGATGACCATCCTTTCACCTTGAGTCTGTATTTGTCTTTTAAGTTAAGATGTGACTCTTGTATGCAACAAATATCTGGCTTGAGTTTTTGTATCCAGACAGCTAACCTATGCCTCTTTAGAGGACAGTTTAAGCCATTCACATTGATGGAGAGTATTGATAAGTCTGGTGGAATTTTGGGTATCGAGTTTTTCAAAGGTCCAGTGGACATTTTTAATCCTTTCACCATTGTGGAAGTTGGAGTTTGATCCGAAGTTTCTGAGTGAGTTTACTTTTGTGGTATAGGATTGGGTTGGTAATTGTGGAGGATAGGTCTGAGAATATCCTGATGAGCTGGTTTACTTATGGCAAATGTTTTCAACATATGAATGTCATTGAAGTATTTAATTTCTCCATCATAAATGAAACTCAGTTTAGCTGGATACAAGATCCTGGGTTGAAAGTTATTTTGCTTTAGGAGATTAAAAGTCGATCACCACCCTCTTCTGGCTTGAAAAGTACCAGCAGAGAGGTCTGCAGTTATTCTAATATTCTTTCCTTTGTACATAATGGTTTTCTTTCACCGGGCTGCTTTGAGAATCTTCTCTTTCATGTTAACTTTAGTGAAGCTAATTATGATATGCCTGGGGGATGACTTATTGGGGTTGAATCGTGTTAGGGTTCTGAAGCTGTCTGCTATCTGAATTTCAGATTCTCTAGGCATGTCTGGAAAATTTTCTTTCATAATTTCATGCAGAAGGGCCTCTGTGCCCTTCGAGGCCACTTCATCATTCTCCAAAATCCCAATTATTCGTATATTGCTTTTCTTTGAATTATCTGAGAATTTTCTGAGTGAGTGATTTTTTTTTCCCTCCATTTTTCTTCCTCTTTGAGAGATTGGGAGCGTTTGAAGACTTTATCTTCAATGTCAGAAATCCTTTCTTCTGCTTGCTCCATTCTGTTGCTGAGGGATTCTACTGTATTTTTCATATCTTTGAGGGCTGTAAATTCTTGCTTCAGTGTGTCTAAGTCTTTGGTGGTTTTGTCTTTAAATTCGTTAAATTCTTGAGACAACTTTTGAATTTCTCCTCGAATTCTAATTCCATTTTATTAATCTTGTCTGCAATCCAAATTCTGAATTCGATTTCTGACATCTCAGCCAGTTGTTTATGAATGGGATCTTCAATCACATCTGCCGTATCTTTTCTTGGGGGGATTGATCTATTCTGGTTATTCATGTTACCAGAGTTTTTCTGCTGATTCCGCCCCATGGTTATTTTACTCCCTTTTATTTTTCCTCTGGGGCTTTTTCGAGGGCCCGTACAGTGTTGTGGGCTGAGAAACTGGGGCCCTGTCTTGTGTGGTGGGGCTAAGTGGTTCTGTCTTGTTTTCAGCTGGTTTCTGTTTGATCCTATTGTAACGTTTACTCTGGCTTGAAGTCTCAGCTGTGTGGAAAAACCAGCAATTAAGTCACCCCACCCGCCCACCTCTGGCACCAATTTGAAAAGGAAAAGGAAAATCAAACCTTCCTACAACCGCATACCCAGGGCACCGCCTGAAAAGTCCTCAGTCTATTAGTTCAGTTCAAAAGGTCCAAATCGATTGTCTCAATCGGCACTTGTGTCGGGTGGGAGAGTTCAAGAGGTCTCTGGGAACTGGATCACGGGGGTGTGGTGACTCCTCTGATATGGCTTACTCCAGTGCTGCGTGGAGTCAGGAGGAGCCACATAGCAAATAGATCAGTCTGGGAAGGTTGATGTCTCCTTCCCCACTTTGCCCCTCCATCGGACCCAGTCACTGGTATCTCTGCAGATGGCTAACCCAGTTGCCTGTAGTGAACAGATACTCCAGGGGGTTGCACCTGCCTGAATTGCAAGGAAGTCTGCCAGGCCCCTGCAGTCTGCCGCTATCTAGCAGGAGGAGATGGGGCCTGACATCTTTGAGTGCTTGTTGCAGGTGGTGGGAGGGAGGTGTTCACTCAGGCTTAGCTCCATCCCTGATTAATGTTGCTAACAGAACAGAACAGAACAGACAACTTTGCTGGGTTCTGTCTCTGTTTCTGCTAAAATCGCCTACAGAAGATGGGCTATTCTGAGTTCAAACGTCTTTGCTGCTGGAGGTTTGTGTCCGATTACCTCTCTGAGTTGGCCCGGCCCTGGAAGCTTCCCGGGTTTGTAAGCAGTGTCAGGCAAATCCTTTGCTCACTGTTGGCCTCCTCTGGTTGCCCAGGGAGACAGGGGGTGTGGCTTTAGAATATCCAAAAGTGAGCCGTTTTGCTGTTAAAGAGAAAACGGCTGTTGATTTGCTTCCAGGAACTTCTGCTCTGGTGTGGGCACCCAGCCGACCCTTTTCTCCTCTGTCTCGAGCCCCAGAGTCAGCACTGAGCGGCCGCAGTTTATGCTCTGTCCACACCCCTCGAGAGATCTCCCAAGAATCCAGACTCCTGGGGGCAGGCCCCCAGACTCCCGAGTTAGAGTGGGGGGAAGCTAGAGTTTCATTCGGTTTTATGCCTGGCCATATTGTTGCCCGGGGAGGGCTGCTGCACCGCACCGCAGGGAAGTGCTGCCAAGGCGTGACTCTCCCTCAGCCGAGTGCCCTCTCCTCACTTGCGTGTCTCAGAATCAGCGCTGACCAGTCTTGGCTCGGGCACTGTGCACTCCCCTCGAGAAATCACCCAAGGATCCGAACTCCTGAGGGACAGGCTACCAGACCCCGAGTGAGCGTGGGGGGAAGCTAGAGTCTCATTCAGTTTTATGCCTGGCCGTATTGATGCACGGGGAGGGCTGCTGCACTGCACCAGGGGGAAGTGCTACCGAGGTGTGACTCCCCCTTAGCCGGTTGCCCTCTCCACACTGGCGTGCCTCAGAGTCAGCGCTGACCAGTTGCAGCTCGGGGACTGTCCACTCCCCTTGAGAAATCACCCAAGAATCCGAACTCCTGGCAGACAGGCCTCCAGACCTCAGTGAGTGGGAATGGAGTGTTGGGGATTCAGGGTTGCCGGCAAAGGATTTTTAAAGTTTTATACAGTTTTATGCCTGGCAGGAGAACGCCATGGCACCCTAGTAGGGGAGGTAGGTCTAGTTTTTAGAAGGTCTCTCCCATGGAGTGTAGTGGGAAGGCCTTTAATTTCTGCCTGTTTGTTTAATTGTGGGGCTCTTGAGCCGGTCTCATTGGGGACGGGGACTCCCATCCGCTTGGTGGTGGATTTTATACCTTTTGTTTGCGTCCTTGTGATCACAGCTTGCCTCAGCGGTGTTGATGTGCGTTCTTCAACCTTCTCTCTTGGTGCGGCTCAAATCCACCAGGATACTTACTAAATTCCTGTCCTTTAACTCTCCTTCTGGACGGGAGCCTCTGTTGAAAGCTGGCTTCAGTCTGCCATCTTGTCTCTCCCTGGAAGCAATCTTTTGATCATCTACATATCAACTTGTACGCTATGGAGCAGAGCGCTCACTCAGAGAGGTGACGTATTTTGCTTATCAGGTAGTTGGAGGCATTGTTGGCCTAGATACTTGCTCACAACAGTCATAAAAGAAAAACTTCCAGTTTCATTTTATTTCTCCTAAAGTGACAGAGAGAAACTCCATATTTTCTCTCTCTCTTTCGAGACAGAGTCTCACTTTATCGCCCTCAGTAGAGTGCTGTGGCGTCACAGCTCACAGCAACCTCCAACTCCTGGGTTTAGGCGATTCTCTTGCCTCAGCCTCCCGAGGCGCCCACCACAACGCCGGGCTATTTTTTTGTTGCAGTTTGGCCAGGACCGGATTTGAACCTGCTACCCTTGGTATATGGGGCCAGCGCCCTACCCACTGAGCCACAGGCTCCACCCTATAATTTCTTACTATACTGTATATACAAAAGTTCTTCACCAGTGTTCTGTATTTCAAACTGAACTTTTTTACCTACAGAATGCTTGTGTGGGGATATATCACATAAAAAACACTGGATTTTAGCCACTATAAATAAAAAAAATCATTCTGCGAGACTCAAAGAGGAAGTAAGCAAAACAGAAGCAAAATATAAGACAGGTTGGATAAAAAGATGTTTGATAATTGTCAGTTAGGTCATGTTGATGGTCTTACACCCTGACCCATCATGGCCTCAGTTTCTTATTATTTATAAAAGGGAGGTATGAATAGCACCTACCATGTGCAGTCACTGAGGTATGAAATGAGTTTTATGGACAAAGTGTGTAGAATACGGCTTGTCAGGCAGTGAGGCGGTAGGAAGTATTAGCCATTGTTATTATTATCACTACAACGTTACGGTCGGGTAATGGTAATAACTGTCATTTTTTGAGTGTTTTTAACTTGACTGTGCTTTGTGCACATTCTACATACACGTCTCTTTTAATACAAACTTTTTAAACGTGGAAACTCTAGTGCAGGAACAAATAAGTTCAATTTTAAAGTTATTAGTATACATACCCAAAATCAAAGATTATCCTCAACCGCCAGCTACATGCTCTGTTAGTGCAAACGTTAATAGGAAGAGAGGTTGAAAATGAAAAATAATCAGAAAAATATTGAGAAGAAAGAAGAAGAAGTGATGTAGATGGTGAGTTAAAAAGGGGTGTGATGTTGTATTAGAGAATTCCAGCTGGGACCATGAGAGGACTAAACTTGCTCTCTGGGAATTCTTCACATGCACGTGAGTGAATAGAAAATATTAGAATGTATTAATCTTTTGAAATACTTAAAAGGGATTCTCTTCTCATCTGGAGAGGTCAATTGAGTACTGAGGATTATTGCTCTGTAGCTCTGGCTAATGGTTAGCAAAGGGGATTAAGTTTTAGTTATTTTTAAAATGATAGCCTCTGGTATGTTTTCATAGAACATTTGTTTTTTGGTTATTTTTTATTTTTTTTGAAACAGAGTTTCACTCTGTTGCTCTGGCTGGAGTGCAGTGGCATCAGGTTAGCTCAATCCAGATTCCTGGGTTCAAGTGATCCTCTTGCCTCAGCCTCCTGAGTAGCTGGGACTACAGATGCCCACCACAACACCCAGCTGTTTTTTCTATTTTTAGTATAGATGGGGTCTGGCTCTTGCTGAGGCTGGTCTCAAACTCCTGAACTCAAGCAATACCACCCACCTTGCCCTTCCATAGCACTAGGATTACAGGTGTCACACATTTTAACTCCTTCTATGTATTTATATTCCACTTTTGATTGTTGAAATATGATCTGCAAACTTAAGTCCTTAATATGGAATTGACATAATGTAAAAAGTAAAATGCATTATCTTATTTTCAGATTATTCTATTTTATTATTTTTTTTACTTTTTTGAGACAGAGTCTCACTTTGTTGGCCTCAGTACGGTGCCGTAATGTCATAGCTCACAGCAACCTCAAACTCTTGGTCTCAGGTGATCTCCTTGCCTCAGCCTCCCAAGTAGCTGGGACTACAGGCACTGGCCACAACGCCTGGCTACGTTTTAGAGATGGGGGTCTCGCTCTGGCTCAGGCTGGTCTCGAACCTGTGAGCTCAGTCAATCCACCCACCTCGGCCTCCCAAGTGCTGGGATTACAAGCGTGAGCCACGGCACTTGGCCCTAAATTATTTTAATTGTTGAAAGTGTTTGTAATTCTTTCTGACGTTGAAGTATATCTTGCTTATTTCATAGCCCAGTGGATTTTTTGATGGTAAATTTGACCACGGTTGGAGCTGATCTCTATGCTTCCTCCTGAACAATGTTTGTGCCAGCTTAATAATGTGCATCTTTCAGAGACACTCGTAAGCATGAAAATCAGTGAGAATATTATTATCTGAGAAACTGACCATCACATACCCTGAGATTAAGGCTGATTTTATTCAAAACACTTCATTTTAGTTTTTATACAAATCAGAAATGTTGCGTCCAGCTTTTTGTTTAAATCTTCTACTCATCAGTAATTTTCTCCAAGGTCATATTTCCTCTCTCACCTCCTATTTGAAGACCTAATTTATTTCTTAGGATAGATCAGCCTCTTACATTATCATCATTACTCAGCACAAAAAGCAAAACCCAGTGAATTCTGACACTTTGTAGTTAACTCCCACAATACTAAAAATGTGTTTCCTAAGATAGAAAATAAATGATGGTCCTTTATATCAGTGTTTTTGCCAGACCATTGAGTCTTATTCTAAAACAGACAACAATAAAATTCAGTGGCTCATATAATTATACCTCAAGATACAATGAACAAAACTGAACAGTTTTAAATGCTCTTGTTCAAATAAGTAGTTCGGTATTGTGGAAGATGTAGGTAGTAATTGTGCTGACAGCAATGAATTTTAAATTTAGTCATGGTGAAAGAAACATTTAAATACGCATCGTGCAAGAACAAGTTCTATAGTACCAAAAGATAATAGCCCCAAATCTTAAGAAAATTGTAAAGAAAATATTGTTGATTACATTTCAAGTACAGATGTCCTTTATTCAACTTACATTTCTTGGCTGCCTGATCTACTTCCTTGTTTTAAGTTTGGATGTTTGGACATGATATGGCCCTTTCCATGGGTAGTTGTGTTATGTTAGTAAAGCAATAACTTATTAAATTGTAAAATAATCATTTATTGAAGTGTAACTTGACAAAGTACAAAACTACTATTTTAAGGAATTTTCTTTTTTCAAAAGAAATCGTTTGAAATCTCCTTAGGTAAATTTTAAGAAAAATTTGCTATATATAATCTACCTAATTCAGTGAATAATCATCAATGGATATGTTATTCAGTTCAGTGAAAAACTTAAAATCAGAGATTCAGACCTTGGTTAGTACTTACCTGCCACAGGGCCATAGGTAAGTCACATGAGAAGTTTTTTGTTTATTTGTTTGTTTTGCAGTTTTTGGCCGGGGCTGGGGTTTGAACTTGCCACCTCTGCTATATGGGGCTGGCGCCCTACTCCTTTGAGCCACAGGCATCATCCTGTACATGAGAAGTTTTAATTACACACTTTCTACACCATTTTCTATTCTAACATTCTGTGAGTGTACAGCTTCACCCTCATGTAAAATACTGTACATAATTTTTTGGTATATTTGATTATGTTGTGATCTACTTAAGGAAGTTAACTACTGAATAACTTTTAAAGATGATAGAATTCTTTTTTCAAAGTTAAGAATATTTATTTGAAATATATCTACTTATGTCTGCTTAAAGTAAAGTAAAACTATAGTTGATTTTTTGTTGTTGCTGTTGTTTTTGGTTGAAAGTAAGTCCAAGAATCTTTATTGGGGGGTGTAGATATGGATTTTTCAAATGAAACAAATTAAAATCTATTTCTATCCCTGGAGAAATACCAAACGAGGTAATTTACTAATTTTTTTTTTTTTTTTATTGTTGGGGATTCATTGAGGATACAATAAGCCAGGTTACACTGATTGCAATTGCTAGGTAAAGTCCCTCTTGCAATCATGTCTTGCCCCCATAAAGTGTAACACACACCAAGGCCCCACCCACCTCCCTCCTTCCCTCTTTCTGTTCCCCCCCATAACCATAATTGTCATTAATTGTCCTCATATCAAAATTGAGTACATAGGATTCATGCTTCTCCATTCTTGTGATGCTTTACTAAGAATAATGTCTTCCACTTCCATCCAGGTTAATACGAAGGATGTAAAGTCTCCATTTTTTTAATGGCTGAATAGTATTCCATGGTATACATATACCACAGCTTGTTAATCCATTCCTGGGTTGGTGGGCATTTAGGCTGTTTCCACATTTTGGCAATGGTAAATTGAGCTGCAATAAACAGTCTAGTACAAGTGTCCTTATGATAAAAGGAATTCTTTCCTTCAGGGTAGATGCCCAGTAATGGGATTGCCGGATCAAATGGGAGGTCTAGCTTGAGTGCTTTGAGGTTTCTCCATACTTCCTTCCAGAAAGGTTGTACTAGTTTGCAGTCCCACCAGCAGTGTAAAAGTGTTCCCTTCTCTCCACATCCATGCCAGCATCTGCAGTTTTGAGATTTTGTGATGTGGGCCTTTCTCACTGGGGTTAGATGATATCTCAGGGTTGTTTTGATTTGCATTTCTCTAATATATAGAGATGATGAACATTTTTTCATGTGTTTGTTAGCCATTCATCTGTCGTCTTTAGAGAAAGTTCTATTCATGTCTCTTGCCCATTGATATAAGGGATTGTTGGCTTTTTTCACGTGGATTAATTTGAGTTCTCTATAGATCCTAGTAATCAAGCTTTTGTCTGATTGAAAATATGCAAATATCCTTTCCCATTGTGTAGGTTGTCTCTTTGCTTTGGTTATTGTCTCCTTAGCTGTACAGAAGCTTTTCAGTTAAATGAAGTCCCATTTGTATATTTTTGTTGTTGTTGCGATTGCCATGGCAGTCTTCTTCATGAAGTCTTTCCCCAGGCCAATATCTTCCAGTGTTTTTCCTATGCTTTCTTGGAGGATTTTTATTGTTTCATGCCTTAAATTTAAGTCCTTTATCCATCTTGAATCAATTTTTGTGAGTGGGGAAAGGTGTGGGTCCAGTTTCAGTCTTTTACATGTAGACATCCAGTTCTCCCAACACCATTTATTGAATAGGGAGTCTTTCCCCCAAGGTATGTTCTTGTTAGGTTTATCAAAGATTAGGTGGTTGTAAAATGTTAGTTTCATTTCTTGGTTTTCAATTCGATTCCAAGTGTCTATGTCTCTGTTTTTGTGCCAGTACCATGCTGTCTTGAGCACTATGGCTTTGTAGTACAGACTAAAATCTGGTATGCTGATGTCCCCAGCTGTATTTTTGTTACAGAGAACTGCTTTAGCTATACAGGGTTTTTTCCAGTTCCATACAAAACGCAGAATCATTTTTTCCAAATCTTGAAAGTATGATGTTAGTATTTTGATAGGAATGGCATTGAATAGGTAGATTGCTTTGGGAAGTATAGACATTTTAACAATGTTGATTCTTCCCATCCATGAGCATGGTATGTTCTTCCATTTGTTAATATCCTCTGCTATTTCCTTTTTGAGGATTTCATAGTTTTCTTTATAGAGGTCCTTCACCTCCTTCGTTAGGTATACTCCTAGGTATTTCATTTTCTTTGAAACTATGGTGAAGGGAGTTGTGTCCTTAATTAGCTTCTCATCTTGACTGTTATTGGTGTACACAAAGGCTACTGAATTGTGGACATTGATTTTATTTTTTATTTATTTATTTTTTTTTATTGTTGGGGATTCATTGAGGGTACAATAAGCCAGTTACACTGATTGCAATTGTTAGGTAAAGTCCCTCTTGCAATCATGTCTTGCCCCCGTAAAGTGTGACACACACTAAGGCCCCACCCTCCTCCCTCCATCCCTCTTTCTGCTTCCCCCCCCCCATAAACTTAATTGTCATTAATTGTCCTCATATCAAGATTGAGTACATAGGATTCATGCTTCTCCATTTTTGTGATGCTTTACTAAGAATAATGTCTTCCACTTCCATCCAGGTTAATACGAAGGATGTAAAGTCTCCATTTTTTTTAATAGCTGAATAGTATTCCATGGTATACATATACTACAGCTTGTTAATCCATTCCTGGGTTGGTGGGCATTTAGGCTGTTTCCACATTTTGGCAATGGTAAATTGAGCTGCAATAAACAGTCTAGTACAAGTGTCCTTATGATAAAAGGATTTTTTTCCTTCTGGGTAGATGCCCAGTAATGGGATTGCCGGATCAAATGGGAGGTCTAGCTTGAGTGCTTTGAGGGTTCTCCATACTTCCTTCCAGAAAGGTTGTACTAGTTTGCAGTCCCACCAGCAGTGTAAAAGTGTTCCCTTCTCTCCACATCCATGCCAGCATCTGCAGTTTTGAGATTTTGTGATGTGGGCCATTCTCACTGGGGTTAGATGATATCTCAGGGTTGTTTTGATTTGCATTTCTCTAATATATAGAGATGATGAACATTTTTTCATGTGTTTGTTAGCCATTCGTCTGTCATCTTTACAGAAAGTTCTATTCATGTCTCTTGCCCATTGATATAAGGGATTGTTGGCTTTTTTCATGTGGATTAATTTGAGTTCTCTATAGATCCTGGTTATCAAGCTTTTGTCTGATTGAAAATATGCAAATATCCTTTCCCATTGTGTAGGTTGTCTCCTTGCTTTGGTTATTGTGTCCTTAGCTGTATAGAAGCTTTTCAGTTAAATGAAGTCCCATTTGTTTATTTCTGTTGTTGTTGCAATTGCCATGGCAGTCTTCTTCATGAAGTCTTTCCCCAGGCCAATATCTTCCAGTGTTTTTCCTATGCTTTCTTGGAGGATTTTTATTGTTTCATGCCTTAAATTTAAGTCCTTTATCCATCTTGAATCAATTTTTGTGAGTGGGGAAAGGTGTGGGTCCAGTTTCAGTCTTTTACATGTAGACATCCAGTTCTCCCAACACCATTTATTGAATAGGGAGTCTTTCCCCCAAGGTATGTTCTTGTTAGGTTTATCAAAGATTAGGTGGTTGTAAAATGTTAGTTTCATTTCTTGGTTTTCAATTCGATTCCAAGTGTCTATGTCTCTGTTTTTGTGCCAGTACCATGCTGTCTTGAGCACTATGGCTTTGTAGTACAGACTAAAATCTGGTATGCTGATGCCCCCAGCTTTATTTTTGTTACTAAGAACTGCCATAGCTATACGGGGTTTTTTCCGGTTCCATACAAAATGCAGAATCATTTTTTCCAAATCTTGAAAGTACGATGTAGGTACTTTGATAGGAATGGCATTGAATAGGTAGATAGCTTTAGGAAGTATAGACATTTTAACAATGTTGATTCTTCCCATCCATGAGCATGGTATGTTCTTCCATTTGTTAATATCTTCTGCTATTTCCTTTCTGAGGATTTCATAGTTTTCTTTATAGAGGTCCTTCACCTCCTTCGTTAGGTATATTCCTAGGTATTTCATTTTCTTTGAAACTATGGTGAAGGGAGTTGTGTCCTTAATTAGCTTCTCATCTTGACTGTTATTGGTGTATACAAAGGCTACTGACTTGTGGACATTGATTTTTATATCCTGAAAGATTACTGTATTTTTTGATGACTTCTAGGAGTCTTGTGGTTGAGTCTTTGGGGTTCTCTAAGTATAAGATCATGTCGTCAGCAAAGAGGGAGAGTTTGACCTCCTCTGCTCCCATTTGGATTCACTTTATTTCCTTGTCTTGCCTAATTGTATTGGCTAGAACTTCCAGCACTATGTTGAATAGTAAAGGTGACAGAGGACAACCTTGTCTGCTTCCAGTTCTAAGAGGAAAAGCTTTCAGTTTTACTCCATTCAGTAAAATATTGGCTGTGGGTTTGTCATAGATAGCTTCAATCAGTTTTATAAATGTGCCACCTATGCCTATACTCTTCAGTGCTCTAATTAGAAAAGGATGCTGGATTTTATCAAATGCTTTTTCTGCATCTATGGAGAGGATCATGTGATCTTTATTTTTGCCTCTGTTAATATGGTGGATAACTTTTATAGACTTGCGTATGTTAAACCAGCCTTGCATCCCTGGGATGAAGCCTATTTGATCATGATGAATGACTTTTTTGATGATAAGCTGTAATCTATTGGCTAGGATTTTGTTGAGAATTTTTGCGTCTATATTCCTGAGTGAGATTGGTCTGAAATTCTTCTTTTTGTTTGGGTCTTTTCCTGGTTTTGGTATCAGGATGATGTTTGCTTCATAGAATGTGTTGGGGAAGATTCCTTCTTTGTCAATTTTTTGGAATAATTTCTGCAGTACAGGAATAAGCTCTTCCTTGAAGGTTTGATAGAATTCTGGAGTGAAGCCATCTGGACCAGGGCATTTTTTGTTTGGAAGATTTTTTATTGTTTCTTTGATCTCAGTGCTTGAAATTGGTCTGTTCAGGAGCTCTATTTCTTCCTGGCTGAGTCTAGGGAGAGGGTGTGATTCCAAATATTGATCCATTTCTTTCACATTGTCAAATTTCTGGGCATAGAGTTTCTGGTAGTATTCAGAGATGATCTCTTGTATCTCTGTGGGATCAGTTGTTATTTCCCTTTATCATTTCTGATTGAGGTTACTAGAGATTTTACTTTTCTATTCCTTGTTAGTCTGGCCAATGGTTTATCTATTTTATTTATTTTTTCAAAAAACCAACTCCTTGTTTCGTTAATTTTATGAATGATTCTTTTGTTTTCAATTTCATTGATCTCTGATTTGATTTTGGATATTTCTTTTCTTCTACTGAGTTTAGGCTTAGATTGTTCTTCTTTTTCCAATTCCATAAGATCTCTTGTGAGATTGTTGATGCGCTCTCTTTCTGTTTTTCGAATGTAGGCATCTAAAGTGATGAATTTTCCTCTCAAAACTGCTTTTGCAGTATCCCGGAGGTTTTGGTAGCTTGTGTCTTCATTGTTGTTATGCTCAAGAAGTTAATGATTTCCTGTTTTATTTCTTCCTTCACCCATTTGTTATTCAACAGAAGATTGTTTAATTTCCGTGCCTTTGGGTTGGTTCGAGCATTTTTGTTAGAGTTGAGTTCCACCTTTAGTGCCTTATGGTCTGAGAAGATACAAGGTAAAATTTCAATTCTTTTGATTCTGTTGATATTTGTTTTGTGTCCCAGGATATGATCAATTTTGGAGAATGTTCCATGGGGTGATGAGAAGAATGTATATTCTTTATCTTTGGGATGGAGTGTTCTATATGCGTCTATCAAGCACAGTTGTTCTATGGTCTCATTTAAATCTCTTATATCCTTGTTTAATTTCTGTTTAGAGGATCTGTCCAGCTCTGTAAGAGGAGTGTTAAGGTCCCCTGTTATTATGGTATTATCAGATATCATATTGCTCAGACTGAGTAAGGTCTGTTTCAAGAATCTGGGAGCATTTAAATTGGGTGCATAGATATTTAGAATTGAAATGTCTTCTTGTTGTATTTTTCCCTTGACCAATATAAAGTGACCATCTTTGTCTTTTTTGACTTTAGTTGCTTTAAATCCACATGTATCTGAAAATAAGATTGCAACTCCTCTTTTCTTCTGAATTCCATTTGCCTGAAAAGTTGTCTTCCAACCCTTGACTCAGAGCTTTAATTTGTCTTTTGAAGCCAGGTGTGTTTCTTGCAGACAGCAAATGGATGGCTTGTGTTTTTTAATCCAGTCAACCAATCTATGTCTCTTCAGTGGGGAATTCAAGCCAGTAACATTTATTGAGATAATTGATAAGTGTGGTAATATTCTATTCGTCTTCTTTGGTGAGAGTCCATTGCTTAGTTTTATCTTTTGCATCAGTGTGGAGGTTAGGTTCTGTCCTTTGATTTCTGAGTTCTTACTTTGCTGCTGATCCATTGTGGTGGTCAGTGTGCAGAACAGGTTGAAGTATTTCCTGTAGAGCTGGTCTTGTTGTGGCGAATTTCCTCAATGTTTGTATATCCGTAAATGATTTGATTTCTCCGTCAATTTTGAAGCTTAGCTTAGCAGGGTACAGAATTCTGGGCTGAAAATTGTTCTGTTTAAGTAGATTAAAGGTAGATGACCATTGTCTTCTTGCTTGGAAAGTTTCATTAGAGAAGTCTGCAGTCACTCTGATGGATTTGCCCCTGTAGGTCAACTGGCACTTACTCCTGGAATCTTTTCTTTTGTCTTGACTTTGGACAGGTTCATCACAATGTGTCTTGGAGAAGCTCGGTTAGAGTTGAAGTGACCTGGCGTCCGATATCCCTCTGAATGCAGTGTGTCAGAATCTTTGGTGATATTTGGGAAATTTTCTTTTATAATATTCTCTAGTATGGCTTCCATTCCTCTGGGGCATTCTTCTTCCCCTTCTGGAATTCCTATAACTCGTATGTTGGAACGCTTCATAAGGTCCCATAATTCTGACAGTGAACGTTCTGCTTTCTCTCTCTTCTTTTCTGCCTCTTTTACTGTCTGAGTTATCTCAAAAACTTTGTCTTCTACCTCTGAAATTCTTTCTTCTGCATGGTCTAACCTGTTGCTGATACTTTCCATTGCATCTTTAAGTTCCCTGATTGACTGTTTCATTTCCTTCACCTCTCCTATATCCTTTTTATATTCTTCATATCGTTCATCTCTTATTTGATTCTGTTTTTGAATTTCCTTTTGGTTATTTTCCACTTTATTAGCAGTTTCCTTCATTGATTCCATCATTTCTTTCATTGTTTTCAACATGTGTATTCTAAATTCCCTTTCTGTCATTCGTAACATTTCTGTATAGGTGGAATCCTCTGCAGTAGCTATCTCGTGGTCCCTTGGCGGGCTTGTTGTGGACTGGTTTTTCATTATGCCTGGAGTTTTCTGTTGATTCTTCCTCATGAGTGATTTCTTTTATCTGTTTCCTTGCCCTAATTTTCCTTTCACTTCCTCTTGCTCTTTAAGTTCTTGTGCCTGTGGACTAAGGGTTACAGGACCAGAAGGGTGAGAAGGTTGAAGAGCAAGAAAGGGATGAAAGAAAGGAGGACTGAGTGATAAGAAAAAAAAAAAAGAAAAATAGAGAAAGGAGAGGGGGTGGGTAAAAGGAATATTGACAAAAAGAAGAGAGGCACAGAAAGAGGGAGACAGAGCAATATAGGTGTACAGTAGGGTACTTTGACACAACCTTAAAAAAAAATACCTTCTGGGGGTGCCCAGTTGGGTGGTTCCCTTGAGGTCAGCAGCTCTTTGCTAACCTGATCAGACACAGTACCCCACCTCCACCAAGTAGAGAGGAAAGGCAAAAATGCTATAAATCAAACCAAAACAAGCAAGCAGAAAACTTTATGGGATAAAATTGGCTGGAAATACCAAATAATAGCGGTAGAAACACTAACAAAAATGAAGTTCTAATTATTGAAATAGGCAGCAATGGGAAATTATAATTAAACTAGAAAAATTGAGAAAGAAACAGGATGTGTATGGAAAAGGTTGAACTTAAAAAACAAAACAACAATCGACAACATCAAAATAAACAAAAAAAACAACCAAACCAACAACAACAAAAAAAAAAGAAACACAACCAAAAACAAAGCAGTATGTATATGTTATTGAATATTGTCTGGGCAACACGTGGTCTTCTGGGGTATGAGATGTTAATCACAGTTCTGATACGACTGGAGGCTGCTAGTTTCTCAAACCCCAGCAGGTAGACACCCTAAATCTCTCTTCAGCCCACTTAAAAGGCACTTTGTGCTTGTTCACTTGCTGAGCAGAAGCTTTCCCAGGGAAGTGCTTGTCGCTGGAATCACTGCTGAAGTGTCTATCCACTTACCCTGTGTGCCAAAACTGGTCTCCCTCTGCCCCCGAGGGTTAGGGCTGCAAGGCAGCTCAGACCTTGCCCTTAGGCTACTTGTTCACTGAGTTACCAGCTCCCACCCAATTCCAGCTCTGCGACCCTGAGGGCGGAGCTTGCCGGGGCAGATCACTCACAATGGCTGCCTGTGACCCAGAGCCAAACACTGTTAGATCCGTCTAGCTCAGCGGCTCAGACTGGGGCCCTAGACAAAGGCCAAAGTTCTCCGCACTCCCGCTCAGGCTCTCCCCAAGGCAGTTCAGCTGAGTGCCAAGTCCAAAGACACCAAAACAGTTCACAGGTAAGGCCTTTCTGGTTTGCAGTCTCGCTGCTACTGAACTTACAGTTGCGGGCGGGTTTAGACGGATTGAACACACGTGACCACTTGCCGGTTTTCCACTGTTTTAGTCCTCCTCTTGGGGTCCAGAAGTCTCTCGCTGACTCCCTGTATCCTCTCAGGGGTGATGATAGGCAGATCCCACCTGCCAGTGATGCCTGGAGTCCTATCTCCCCAGACTCATGGTGCCCAGATGCAAGGAAGCTGTTACTCAGCTGCCATCTTCTATCAGCTCTCCTGGAGCTTCTCATAGACATGATCCTGTCGTAATTTACTAATTTTTTTACAACTCAGTTTCATCACAAAACTTTTTCAAGTCATGCTGTATGTAAACATCCAACCTTTGAAATACTGGATAAAAGAAGAGTCTAAACAATTATATGTGCCCTATGCTAATCTAAAATCATTTTAAAATTTAGTAACATATAACACATACTAATTTAAAATGTTATTATTAGTAGTTGACAACCACTTGTATTGCATTTACTTCTAAACTTTTATATAAATCATCCTGAAAATGGTTAAACTTAAACTTCAATGAATATACTGTATAAATTTCCAGATCCCATAAATATAGAGAAGCCCAAATGTGGGAGTTGGGATTGGTGCAGTGAAAAGGAAGACATAGTAAGACAAAGGATTCAGCCACATCTTTCTTCCCCCAAGGAAGATGGATATTAAAATCATTCATTTTCGGATGCCAGAGAACATACTAAATTAAGAATCTTAACTGAAGCAAAATGTTTGTCTGACTGATTATGGTAAGAGTTTTGAGCTGTGCCAAGTTATATTTCTACTTCTGAGATATCAAATTTAATCTTTTTTGGACATACCATCAATTTAAGACAATTTTTCTACCATTTTACTTTATTGGATTTCTTGATATAAGCTTTTATGAATTCAGTATGCTTGTACACTATTCTAACATCTTTTTTTTTTTTTTTGTACGAGAAGGCTGACTTGCATCTGCTTTATTGAGTCAAGGGGTAGACACAGACTTGGAAAGCAGGTGACAAGCACCCTTGGCCCTTTTTTACTTGACTGTAAACGCTGAGTGACTTGCAGCTTGGGGCTGGGTTCTGAGATTTGGGGCCAGTGCAGGAATTTCTATTTTCTGGATGGAAGAGAAAATGACTGAGCAATCAATCTGTCTCTCACTCATCTTAGGCTGCCTTTGAAGGAAACTAATAATAAATATACACGGATAATATTTTGATTTTGGTGGATTAGGGGGTGAACTCATTCATAGATAAACAACTGCCTTTTTTTCTCAAATAGTTGTTGCTATCAGCTTTTGAATCACTTCCTCCAGGCTTTAGATACTGAACCAAGACTGCTTTGGAGCTGACTTTCAGGTTTGAGGCTAATAAAGCTAGAAAATGTATTGTAGTAGAACTTACCACATGTGATCGTAGCTTCAGTACCTTTCCATGTTTTACATTATTGCAATTTAAAGGGACAAATTCCTTTTATAAATACTATCATAATCCTTTTGACTTTAATTATATTAAAATCACGATTAACATAAAAATAAGTTAATGAAAATTCCATGAATGGAGGGAAAAAGCCTTGTGAAAGAAAACAAGATATAAAAGTGATTTCAAATTCACAGTTAAGAAATGAATAAAAGGTGTTGCTTCTAGAAAATCACCTTTAAAGATTCATGTTATCATGACTTATGGAGTTAGAGGAATCTAATATGTAGGAAAAAAATCTGAATTTTTATTGATTTATTTAATTATTTTTTATGAAATCATAACTTTGTACATTGATGCATTTATGGGGTTCAGGGTACTGCTTTGATATACAATGTAAAATGTTTACATTGAACTAAGTAACACATCTATCACAATTATACTCATTTCTTAATAGTTTTGAAATGTACCATTGCATCATGCACATTAGGTGAGGTTCCCAAAAATACCCTCCCTCCTCTCATGCCCCCCCTCTCCTCCCCTTTCTTTCCTCTTCCCTTCTACTTTCTGGACTACAGTTATGTTTTACCATTCGTATGAGTATGTAGGTGATTATATACTGATTTCATGGCAGGATTGAGTACATTGGATACTTTTTTCCCATTCTCGAGATACTTTACTAAGAAGAATATGTTCCAGCTCCATCCAGGTAAACATAAAAGATGTGAAGTCTCCATCCTTTTTATGGCTGCATAGTATTCCATGGTGTACATATACCACAATTGGTTAATCCATTCATGAGTTGATGGGCACTTAGGCTGTTTCCATGTCTTGGCTATTATGAATTGGGCTGCAATAAACATTCTGGTGCAAATGTCTTTGTTGTAAAATAATTTTTGATCATCTGGATATATATCTAGTAGAGGAATTGCAGGATCAAATGTCTACTTTTAGTTTCTTGACTGTTCTCCAAACTTCTTTTCAAAAAGGTCGTATTAGCTTGCATTCCACCAGTGTAGAAGCGTTCCCATCTCTCTGCATCCACGCCAACATCTGTAGTTTTGGGATTTTGTGATGTGGGCTAATCTAACTGGAGTTAGATGATATCTCAAAGTGATTTTGATTTGCATTGCTCTGATGATTAAGGATGATGAGCATTTTTTCATGTGTTTGTAGGCCATGTGCCCGTCTTCATCAGAGAAGTTTCTGTTCAAGTCTCTTTCCCATGTAGAAATGGGGTTATTTATTCTTTTCTTATTGATTAGTTTGAGTTCTCTGTAGATTCTAGTTATCAGACCTTTGTCAGAAGCATAACCTGCAAAAATCTTCTCCCATTCTGAAGGTTGTCTGTTTGCTTTACTTACTGTGCTCTCAGCTGTGTAACAGCTTTTTAGTTTGATCAGATCCCAGTAATGGTTTTTTGTGAATTTTTTTAAAAAAAATAAAACTTAGCTTCTATTGTTATTCTAGAAGGGATATGAATGAAAGAATTTCTTGTCTAAGAACATGAAAATTCAGATGCTTTCTGCCTTACGATGGGGTCACATCCTGATAAACCAACTATAAGTCGAAAATATCATTTTCGAGAATGTCTTTAAATACATCTAACTTAAGAATATCACAGCTTAGCCTAGCCAACTTTAAATATACCCAGAGTACTTTCTTAGCCAACAGTCTGTCAAAATCATCTAACAGAAAGGCTATTTTCTAATGAAGTGTTGAATATCTCATGTAATTTGTTGAATACTGACTAAAAATGAAAAGCAATGGTTGTGTGGATCCTCAACGTGTAGTGTCTGTTGAATGTGTCCAGTTCCGTGCTGTCATAAGTCAGAAATCACAAGTGAGCCATTGTGAGTTGGGGACAGTCTGTACTGTTTTCTCTGAGAAGTCAGTCGGAGCCGTGTTTAAAGCATTACATGGGAGAACTGTCAGGCGGTCAGATAGACATGAGCAGGTGGGCGATGTGTGCGGTCGGGTCAGTTTGGATGGCTGGGGCCAGAACGACCTGGGCCAGGCTGACCTGGGGCCAGGAGAACCTGGGCAATTGTGGGATGGGGCTGATCACTAATGGAGACCTTGCAGGTGGGCTGTGTTGGGGAGCTGTTGCTTTGGGGGAATGATTAATGTCCCTGGGACTTTATAAGTGGGACAGATAGATACACATTTTTCTGGGAACATGTCATGGCAATAGAATTGATCAAGACCCTAGGAATTTCCAAGAAGCAGCTGACACCCTCAAAGTTGTGTGTGAAACCCAGTACAGTGCTGTCCACGCTGCCTGCAGGTACTAGGGTGGGGCCTGGTTTGCTGTCCAGACTGTAAGAATAAACTTCTCCTTCCCTGCTAAAAGTCTCCCAACCCCTTGTTTTCTTCAGTTATTTAGTGACTGCTGGGCTGCCCTGACAGAATCACATCTTCATGGGTTGGGCATTGGCCCAGGTGTCTGTTGTTCATATATTAGTTCATTTAATCCCAACATTCCTCATCTAAGAAATGCGTTATTATCTTTATTTTACAGATGAGGAGACGGAAACACCGTGATATTTAAATTACAAATGTTACAGCAACTAGAAAGTGGCAGAACTGGAACTCTAATCCAGACCATTGGCTATAGAACACTGTTTGCTTCTTAATTTAAAATTTACAAACATACACAACTGCAAATTGTTTTTCCAGAGTACCTTGTGGTACATGTGTTCTATGAAACCCTCTATGGAGAAAAACGTTCTCATTCCAAGTCACTGCATGTTTATCTGTTCTTGAACACTTGGGAACATAAAAATGACAATTTTTTAAATTATTAGATGAAGTAAAACTATTAAGAAAAACTGACCTTATCTTCTGTTAAAAATAAAGGGCTTCATGATTTTCTAATAGGTCTTTTTCCTGTTTTAAAACAATAGTCCTTTAAAATGAACTTACGTTCTAATTGTCAATTTTTTTGGCTCTAATTATTTTATTAGCAAATATGAAAGCATGTAAGTGAGACTTGAACTTCTGGTGAAAGACTTTCAAGCTTGTCTTCACATTTATTATAACTGTTTTTGGACAGGGCATAAAATAGTCAGTTGATTTTTAAAAGAACCCTTTAAAATGAAATAAAGTTGCTTAGAAATGATTCAGAGTGCTATCTTTTTACCTGCACCCTGAGGATACCCAGACAGATAGATTTATGCATGTTTTATTTGGTTATATTGGTGCAGAATTTGATAGTTTCTCTGAAGATCTACAATTGTTTTTGTAGTGCAGCCAGGTGGTATATTTTCTTCACTTCTAGTTTACTACAAATGGCTGTGATTTATGCAGCTGATTTAAAACTGCTCTCAAGTCACCACATGCAGGAGGGGTGTGTATGAAGCCATTGGTGGAAGCCATCTGCCAGCGGCTGCTGTAGGTTATATGGAACCTGTCACTTTGAGAAAGCCATATAATAAAATAAGTTTTATACAATTCAACTTTAGTTATCTTCTGAGATGAGGGCTAGAACTTTAGAGATACGGCTTATTAGAATTATTATGCATTCAACTATAGCACAAGACTATGGGGAAAGGGCCAAGGAAGGGGAAGGGAGGGGGGAGGTCATGGTGGAGGGAGGGCAATGGGTGGGGCCACACCTATAGTGCATCTTAGAATGGGTACAGACGAAACTTACTAAAGGCAGAATACAAATGTCTACATACAGTAACTAAGCAAATGCCATGAAGGCTACGTTGAACAGTTTGATGAGAATATTTCAGATTGTATATGAAACCAGCACATTGTACCCCTTGATTGCACTAATGTACACAGCTATGATTTAACAATAAAAATAAATTAAAAAAAATAATTATTATGCATTTAGAGAATCCATTTAAATCAGAACTATATCCCTTTTTGCAACTTAAATGATGATTAATTGCATTACTAACAAAATGCAAAAAAAGAAAAAAAAAGAAATATCATTTATATCTTCCCGTCTTTCTTTTTAATGTTTGTTACAAAGCTCTGCTATATAAAATATTTTATTTTCTTGATTTTTCTGTTGTATATTTTCTGTTAGTGGTAAGACGTGTTCATACGAGCAATAGTTATCATCTAATTAAGAAACATATATTTAATTTAATTAAAAACAGCAGATTCTGAATGTTTACGTTTTCTTGTAACATATATTATTCTGTCATTAACACTGATAAACTGTCTACTTTTCACATTATTATATTTTTCCTTATGATTTCTGTATGTTCATTGCAAGAGTTTTATTTTATAATTCCTTTTATATGGCACTCTAAAATCTTGAATTACTGAATGTTCTCTGTTCCTCCTTGTGGTTGCTGTGGTGAGCAGGAGTCAGTTCAACTCCAAGTATATATTCTTGAGGAAGTTGAATAATCATTCGAACAGTAAATTCCACATTTGAGGATCTTTTCCAGTTCATTTTATTTCACTTTTGTTTGTAGTTCAACCAAAACTTCTATTTTATTAGCAATAGCCCATTGTATGTGTTTATAATGTTTTTTGTCTGTGTGAATTCATCTTTAATATCCACCTGTGTTTTTCACTGGAGTACTAAGATAGAAAGAGGAGTTATTGAAGCATCTCTTAAGAGTACATTTTTAGGGTGGCACCCGTGGCTCAGTGGGTAGGGCGCCAGCCTCATATACCAAGGGTGGTGGGTTCAAACCCAGCCCCGGCCAAACTCCAACCCAAAAATAGCTGGGTGTTGGGGCAGGTGCCTGTAGTCGCAGCTACTCGGCAGGCTGAAGCAAGAGAATCACCTAAGCCCAAGAGCTGGAGGTTGCTGTGAGCTGTGACGGCACAGCACTCTACCCAGGGTGACACAGTGCAGCAAAAAAATAGCCGGGCATTGTGGCAGGTGCCTGTAGTCCCATCCACTTGGGAGGCTGAGGCAGGAGAATAGCTTAACCCCAAGAGTTTGAGGTTGAGGTTGCTGTGAGCTGTGACGGCACAGCACTCTACCAAGGGTGACAAAGTGAGACTCTGTCTCAAAAACAAACAAACAAACATTTTTAATTGTTCTTCCCATTACCCATTTCTACACTTTTTACCTGTGCAAATGTGAACCCTGTCCCGAGCTTCAGGCTTTATAGAGGTTCCCACGTATTGCTTAATCTAGAGCAATAAAGTGATTCTTCCAATATGATACATTTCCAATAGAGCAAAGCAACATGTTCTTGCTTTTCTTCAAGTTTCCATAGGAGTTTGAAAATATTTCTTGAATTTGTTCAGTTTACACAAGAATTATAAGAAAAATGTCAATATTAAAAAACATCGTATGTCTTGGAAGTAAAAGAGTGTGTGTACCCATACTGCGTATATATTTCTCTTTTCTGTAGCATTTGCTGTGTATGCGAGAGGTAAGTGGACACTGAACAGTTGATTTGTGAATATTGTATTTTTTTGTGACTATAAAATGTTAAAAACTTAATTGTAAAATATGAAATGTAACTTGTTAGGTGAATTAAAATTTTAAATGCTTTGAAGAAAGTTCTAAAAAAATAAGTCATCTTCAGCTTTATTTAAACGTTCATTCAATTCATATTTTGACTTTACATTTCCACAGATCATTTTGATTTTTAGGAGAAACTTTTTGTTTAAATACATCTGAAACAATTTTAACTTTCGATTTTTATTGTTGAATATGTATTTGCTGTTTTTTTGTTCTGTTTTGTCTTGCATCTACTATTTATAGGTATGTTTCACAGAAAGGTTCTGCACTACCATAGTCGGCCATTTGCTTGCATCAAATAAAAACAGTCGGTGCCAAAAAGTGTGCACACATTTTAAGCAATGTTATCTATGTATCATTCTTCAAGTTAAATTGAATTACAGTAGCTATGTGTTGGGAAACTTGGCCTCCCCTCCCCTTTGCTTTTTTTTTTTTTTTTTTTTGCAGCTTTTGGCTGGGGCAGGGGCTGGGTTTGAACCCACCACCTCCGGCTGGCGCCCTACTCCTTTGAACCACAGGCGCCGCCCTTTTTTTTTTTAATTTCAGGTGCAAAGAACCAGGTCACAGTGTTTGAATTTGTTAGGTAGAGTCCCTCTCGTAGTTGTGTCCTGCATCTAAAAGGTGTACCATACCCCACTACCTTGTGCCCATCAGTGGGAACACCCAACCCCACCTTCCTCCTCCCTCATTCCCCCTCCCCTCAACCTGCTTTGCTTCTTGGAAAGTAAAGAGCAGTGATAGAGTTGTGTTTACCCACTTGAGGGTATGCATTAAAATGTTTATCTAATATGAACACTGAAACTTAACACATCATGAAACAAATTTCACATTTTTCTTTTTGCTTTTGGATGTTGAATGTTTATTTATATACCCACATACATCCAATGTTCTGAAACAGGATCCAAGGAAACCTTTCCTTTTAAGATAATATATTATTTGGGCTCAAGCTTGAATAGTTCTTCAAATTTGTGGAGACAACTTATTCTGAAACTTCTCTTCAAACTAATATGTTGCATGAATAAGAAAATCTTTTTATAATCACATACCCAAAGAGGCTTTGATCTTGGATGTCCTCATGTCTACATTTCGGTCACACCTCTGAGGAGGTTCTGTCCAGCTGCTGTGTCAGCGGAAAGATGATATAGGACTTTGCAAGCAAATGCAGTTCACTATCTCCTGGACAACTCTTCTCTGTCAGTACTGACAGTTGAACTGAAAACTGTAACTACAGGAGGGCTGATTTTCCACAGCTTTGCACTTTCTTAAGTGGAAAGGATTCTCCAAGAGACGCACTCTTCAATGAAAGACTTCAACTGATTTTAAAGTTTCATGTCCATTTTGAAATAGAGGCCTGGATAGCAGCAAATACTCTCTGTAGAAGTGCCGCAGAGCTCTTTGATGTCATGAGGATTCATGATGTAAAATTCAGACAGAAAAGATTTCAGGTGTCTTTTCTATCTGTCCGCAAATCACCCTGAGGATGTCTTGTTGCTTCAGGGAACATGTTAGGTCCATAGAATAGAAAAATATTTAATGATGCATATCAAATTCTTCCTTGTATAGGTAGAGGTGGTGCCGTGGTGGTTTTCAGCCAGTTCAGACTTTAAATTGTCAGGATTAAAACAACATTAGAAGCTTTATATTTTTCCTTAGGTTGATCAGATATGAGATACCTATGTACAAATAATATTTATCTCTCCAATAAACCATTAAAAATGTAATGGGGAAATAGCTAAAGCAAAGGAGAAGGCTTATGAAATAGCTAAGAATAAACACATTAAAAGATGTGTTTAAAGTCTCTATTAGAAAAATATTAAAATTTATTAAAAAATGAAAAGAGTTCCAAATAAGTAAGAAACTTATAACATTATGAGATAAAAGACTCAGCAATAAATTTAGCAGTGATTCAATTTTTCCTCACCTAATAAGCAAATTTAATTCAAAATCACTTACCATAATAGGAGTATTTTTAAATGGAAAAAGTTTTTTTCTCTTAAGTCAGGAGAATCACCCATTTTGTTGTAGATTAAACTCAAGTTCTGTTTTTTTTTCTTTTCCTTCAATATTTTAATTACTGAAATTTTCTAGTGTGTCCAAACATCTAATAATGTGAGTAGTCTATCATTGATTTTTTAAAAAAATTATTATTTATTTTTTCTACATAGCATTTAGAATGTATTATTTTTGAAAATAAAATGTACAATAATTTTAGGGTTTGCTATGAATTTATGAATTAATTTAGGGAAGATTGGCATTTTTATAGTGCTGTCATTTTCTTTTCAGAAACATGGAATCTCTTTTTCTCAAAAATGTGTGTTATTTAGGAATTTTAAAAATATTTTTAATGTAGAGGATTTGTACACTGTATAGTCTAAATTGCACACATTTGATTTGTTTGTATTTTTAAGTTTTGATCAATCTTTGCTTAATTTTGATATGAGTATCATGATAATTCTAAAAAATAACCTTTTTAGTGTTTCTTTACAATTATTTGTTTTATAAAATTTTTTAGAATTTCTTTATGGTCAGGCAATCCCGCACTCTGGGAGGCTGAGGTGGGTGGATTGCTTGAGCCTACAGGTTTGAGACCAGCCTGAGCCAGAGCAAGACCCAGTCTCTACTAAAAAATACAAAAAATTGAGGCAAGAGGACTGCTTGAGCCCAAGAGTCGGAGGTTGCTGTGAGCTATGAGGTGCATGACAGTCTACCCAGGAGACAGCTTAAGACTCTGTCTCAAAAAAAAATTTCTTTATGAGATCATCTGGACATGGGGAAATCATCACTTCATAGCTCTCTCCATTTCTTCCCCTGCAACTTATTTGTCTCCCCTCTCATCTAGTTTTGCTAAATTACATTTTCCTAGAAAATTTTGCATTCATCTATCTTTGCAAATGCATGCGCCTTGAAGCATGCAAAATAGTTTTTTAAAAAATCTTTTTGCATGTCCATCCAATGAAGGGACAAAATAGTTTTTAAATAGTGTTTTTGTGTTGATATTTTTGTGCTTAATTCCATTTACTTCTGTTGATTCTGGTGGTAGTTACATGACCACCCAGCAAAGGACAGTCTTAAAATTGGTGAAACTCATGTATTTCAGTACATGGGTTAGATCCAGTAGAGCTGATAGAAACACCAATAGTGTTCTTCTGTAATTTGTCAGCTTTCTATACTAATTTCAACTTCTGGCTCTTACGGTTGTGACTATAAGCATCCTAACTTCCTATTTTTCTTTTTGCTCTTCCTGTTCTTACTTGTGGTTTCATTTCACTGTGAACATTACACACAAAATTTCCATTCTGTTTTATTTCTGTAATCCTCACATATTTGTGTCTGTCTTAGTATAAACTGAACTGTTAAAGATATTCAGTATCCAATGTCATTTTTTTTGCAGTAATTTATTCTGTCACTACTTAATTGCCCAGAATGATCCCTAGTAGTTTCTCTAATAAATCATTATAGAAAAAATAATTTATGAGATGTTCCTACCTTAAAACTTTTTGCTTCTGGCCTTTATATCTGAGGATTTGGCTTTATCCTCATTCATTTTATCTCCTTATGTGTCTGGTAAGTGTCCTTCATCATCTTATATTAATAAACGTGGCTTTTAGAGAAACGAAGTCCATTTGGTTTGTCCTCCTAATCTTGACTGTTAGTAAGATTAAGTTTTTTGCCTCAGCACCCATGGCTCAGTGGTTAGGGCACCGGCCACATGCACAGAGGCTGGCGGCTTCAAACCTGGCCTGGGCCAGCTAAACAACAATGACAACTACAACAACAACAAAAAATAGCCGGGCGATGCGGCTGGTACCTGTAGTCCCAGCAACTTGGGAGGCTGAGGCAAGAGAATCATTTAAGCCCAAGAGTTTGAGGTTGCTATGAGCTGTGATGCCACAGCACTCTACTGAGGGCGACATAGTGAAACTCTGTCTTTAAAAAAAAAAAGATGAAGTTATTTATCTCTTGGATCCAGTAATTTTATGAGCATGTATCTTGGTATTCAATTATTGGGGTCACTTCTTAGCTAATGATTTTTCAATGAGAGATTGCATGCTTTCTTTATTTCAGAATACTTCTTGAATCACAGATTTAAGAAGTTGCCCCCTGCTGTGCTGTTCTGTTTATCTTCCTTTGCTATGTAATATTTTTTTAAATTTCAGCTTAATATAAGGATAACTATGATTAGGGTCATTGCTTCTGGCAAATCCTGGAAATCTCTACAGATTCATGCTCCTGGAAAGACTAGGACACCACCAATAAGACCATTTAGATCCAGCACCTTTCTCTTCTTACATAGTTCAGTCAAGAGTAAAGGTTCAGAGAGTGACAGTGTGCCAGATGGCACTGTCTGCATGGTGCTCACTCCTTCACCAGGGGAGAGTATGCTCTTCCCTCCCAATCTGAGCAGACAGGAAGTGTTTCTCCAAAGCATAAGCACCATGCTGTATTACACAAGTAAGAAAGGAGAATATAGCCAGGCGTCATGGCCGGCGCCTGTAGTCCCAGCTGCTCAGGAGGCTGAGGCAAGAGAATTGCCTAAGCCCAAGAGCTGGAGAGGTTGCTGTGAGCTGTGATGTCACAGCACTCTACGGAGGATGACAAAGTGAGATTCTGCCTCTAAAGAAAAAGAGATCATTAAATCTCTTTAAAAAAAAGAGAGAGAGAGAGAGAGCAAAAAAGAAAGGGGAATAAATTTCAGGCAGGCAAAAGCAGCGAACATTGATCGCCTCATCATCCTCTTGACTCTAGCTGAAAATATGAATATAATACAATTTTAATTTCCTTTCGTTTCTCACAATCATTCTTTTTTCACCAGAAGTCACTTGATCTTCACAATAAAGTTAGCATGGTAGTTCTCAACACTAGCTTCACATTAACATGGCCTTGAAAGCTTTGCAAAATTCAGATTTAGAGTGGTCTGAGATTGGTTGTTAGGGTTGGAGGTTTTTCTTAACTCTTTTTAAACTTCCATCCCTGGTAATTATAATGTGCAGTAGGGATCAGACCAGTCAGCTTGGTAGTTAAGAGCTTAGGCTCTGGGGTCAGACTGTGTAGATTCAAATCTTACTCACCTGGCAACATCGGACAATTATTTCAACTCATTTGTAAAATGGCCTTCTTGCAAAGACTAAGTGAAATAATACACTTAAATGCACGTAATAGAATGCCTGGCACATGCTATGCCCTTCGTGACTGACGATGCTTAGTTTATTATTATGATCCGTGCTCAGTTTAGCCGCCTTCTTTGAGGTGTTTGTTCCCTGCACACATATACTCCGGGGTACTGTCCAATACGCTTTGTAAATGAAGGTAGAAATTATGGGACATTTATCTGAGAGTGTGATGCTATTAATTATCTAAATGTCACATTTTAGTGCTTTGAGTTGAGAGACTCCCCGCTGTGGAGTGAGCGATACTAGTAGTTAGGCTCCCTGCACGGTTAGCACGCCGCGCTCTGCCTCCCTCCGGCGGGCGCAAGTCTGCAGGCGCCAGGGAGGATTCTGCTGCTGTGCGTCTCAGAAAGGCTGTGTGGGGCGGCGCCTGTGGCTCAAAAGGGGTAGGGCAGCGGCCCCACAGGCCGGAGGTGGCGGGTTCAAACACAGCCCCAGCCAAAAACTGCAAGAAAACAAAACAAACAAACAAACAAAAAGGCTGAGCGTTCAGGGTTCCCAGGCTTCCCAGTGCGGACAAGACTGAGCCGAGCACGGTCCCTCTCCCGGTGCGCCCTGGGCTCGCGCTGCGCCGGGAGCGAGTCCCCACCGCCGGCTCAGCGAGCCCGGGATTCATGACTTTTGTGGCCGTGTTCCACCTCGCAGGCCACAGCTCAGAGCCCCCTGTGGGTGCCTCCCGGAGTGGGGAGCGCCAGGTTCCGCGGAGAATCCGCAGTTCACCGTGGCCTGCCCCGTGAGAGCGCCGACTCTGCTCTCAGCGGCTGAAAAGGCTGAATCTTCCATTCAAACTGTTGCACCAGTTTTATCAAAATGGAAACGTGACACTTTGGATGCATTTGTGAAACGGCCCTACAGTTTCCTAGACTTAAACAGAAGTCTTTTTTTTCTTTTCTTCTTTTTAATTCGTTGATAGAGCCATTTCTGCATGGAATTTAGGAACCGGAGTGGCTTACAAGTGTGTGTTTTGTCGGATGTTGATGTTCTGCTGCTGCCGTTTTGTGCCGCTGTAACAGAGCGCCGCAGACTGGCTAATCTATAATGCACAGAAATGTGTCGCCGCATCGTTCTGGAGGCAGAGAGGTCCAGGGCAGGGGGCTGGCGTCTGGTGAGGGCTTTTTTGCAGTGTCCACACCGAGGCAAAACGCAAATTAGTGAGACAGTGAAAGGGGCTGGACTCGCCCTTTTATAATGACATTAATATCACCATGAGAACAGTCCCTGTGGCCTAATCACTTTTAACGTTCCTACCTGTAAAAACTACTACAGTGAAAATTAAATTTCAACATGAATTTTGGAGGGGATAAGGATTCAAATCATAGCACATTCTCAACTCGTTCTGTACCAGATAATGAAGTTAATAAAGAATGTTAAAACTAGTGAGTTTTTAAAGAAATAATATATTTATAAACTTCAACAATGCTAAACTATGGTGTTTTTTTTTTTTTTTTTTTTGCAGTTTTTGGCCGGGGCTGGGTTTGAACCCCCCACCTTCAGTGTATGAGGCTGGCCCCCTACTCCTTTGAGCCACAGGCGCTGCCCAATGCTAAATTATTTTTTTTAAGATAATTTTTTAAATGTACAAACCCAGTTAGTGACTAAGGTAAGGGTTTGAATATTTATAATTTACTCTTAAGAGGAGATAGCATGCAAATCTCTTCACATGGCTGGAATAAGCATATGCTTAATTATGTGATGTATAATTTTATCTCTAAGGTCATACGATGTATAATTTTTTCAATAAGAACATTTTTATTGGAGTAAAGATCAAATAATTATTGAATGGTTTAAAACAATTTCATATTATCCTATGGGATGTCTGTAATCTTTTTTATTCTAACTTTTTAATATTGAGCTTATGGTTCTCCCTAGGGAGTAAAAGATCAAAAAATAAGTAATAAAAATTCCTCGTTGTTGTGTTTGTCTTCTAGGAAGATAAATATAACTTATCATGTGATATAACTTTAATAATAACTTTGACATAGTAAAAACTTCATAGATTATTATCACCAAGAGTAAAGTCATAACAATTCTAAACTAGATATCATATCATACTCAGTATGATATTAAAATAAATATTTTATAACCAAGAAGTGACCTAGAGATTAAGCAAATTCAACATTAGAAAGTGTGTTACATATTTGATTCTATTCATATAATCATAATATTATTTATAGGTAAAAGGAAACATTTATTGGATGTTAAAATAGCACTTTTAATTAAGTGTTTATCCCCAAAAGATATTATCTTAGAACCTCTATAGTATTCCTCTTCTTTTTCTCTGTAGACCTCAGTCACTCTGGATTAATTCTTTACTATTTGGGATTATGACACTAATAAGTAATTCCTTTACCTATATTGCTCGTAGGCTCAGCTTCCTTTCTGTCTTACTTGTATTCTTGGACTGTGTTTATAGAATCTTGCCCTCCCTGTTCCTTAAACCTCCCCCCAGCCTCATCAATTAAAAATACTGAATGCTTAGGCCAGCGCAGTGGCTCACGCCTGTAATCCTAGCACTCTTGGGAAGCTCTGGTGGAGGATTGCTTGCGCTTAGGAGTTTGAGACCAGACTGAGCAAGAGTGAGGACATTGGCAGGTGCCTGTTGTCCCAGCTACTTGGAAGGCTGAGGCAGGAAGATCATTTGAGCCCTTGATCACTTGAGTTTGAGGTTGCTTTGAGTGAGGCTGACACCACAGCATTTGAACCTGGGCAACAGAGTGAGACTCTGTCTCAAAAAAAAAAAAAGAAAAAAAGTACTGAATGCATGTAATTTTTTCTGTCAAAGAAACAGGAGCTTTTAAAGAAATAAATATAAAATAATTGATCAAAGAAGTGGAACCACAAGATGCTGTGTCAGGGAGCATGCATGTGCAAAATGATAGTTTTCATGCCAACCACCTGGCAGTCTGAGGACACAGAAAACAAAAAAAGGGGTTGAACAAGTTTAGAAGCCGTATGTTTAACTGCTCTTGTGAAATTATAGTGAAAGTTCTAAGTCACTCCGAATATACACACACATTACAGTGTGTTTCTAACTCCTCTGTTTCTTTAGAAAGCTGAATTGCCTCAGCAAGTAAGCTCCTTTTCAAAATTCTTACATTTGGGATTCTTCGATATCTGATACTGTAAGGAAGTCCTCAACCAAAATGTGTATTTTAAGCAATGAGATCTTCCTGTTTAAACTTCCATCCTTAGAATCTGTCGCTTTTCGTATATCTTCCAATTAATGGAATGTATCTTTCTACTAACTCCAATGTTTGATTGCTTATTATCTTAAAGGAAAAAATGAGAACGTATTTTCTTTAAAAAAAAAGACATCATTTAAAATGTTTGCAATTTTTTGGTTTGCTTTGACCACCCTCCTGAATTTTATGAAGCAGAAACTTGGAATAAAAAGCATCACTTTCCTATGAAAAAAATGTCCTTAGAGAGTTACCCTAGGAATGAGAATTTGTATTTTTTTTTTTTTTTTTAGATTTCAAAAGATGATCTGTTTGTACTTTGGTTTCTCTAAGGCTTTCTTCTTCTGAGTGAGAATGTTTAAATACCTTACTAACTTTCACAGAACTTTGATTTTCAAAAACAGTTGTAGCCCAAGGATGCAACATAAAACTGATGTGAAGAGCTTGTAAACACCTGAAGAAATGGCTCTACAGACACCTGACCTGGTTGTTTCCGTTCCTATTGCTCTTCTCCATCTGACTGCTGGCCCCTTCATCTGCTGCCTGTCATTCCTCCCCTTTCTGCACGCAGTATTATCTTTATAAGAAGTAGCAGGGTGATGTAGGTAAAGTAGTTGGAATCAGAGTTGCACAGAAAAAAAATTTTTTAAATATGAGCACGTGTTAGATAGTTCTCTAACATATGGTCACTTTCAGGTCTTATCTGAATTGTGTATGAGTTGTTTCTTACTTAGTAATTTTATTTTGAGACAAAATCTCTCCCTTCTCCTTTTTAAAACAAAATTTACTATTTTTCTACTTATGGGCACTATCTAAAGGTACACGGGTTTTATAAATAATTTTTTAGTTATTAATTATGTGAAAATGAAATCATATTGAATATCAATTACAAAAGGGAAGCAGCTATTTTATTTATCTATCTCCAGAAACTTGATTTCCAGGGTTTTTTTAAAAGGTCAGTCACACAACAGACAGAACCCACAAGACTGACCTGGGCCTCTCAGACTCTAACCCTCCTCCCCCTCTACCAAGCAGATTTATGTGTTTACCATAAATCACATCGTTAGGGTGCATAAATGTATCTGGTTAAACTGACGCAACATAGCCCAAGCCCTTCCGGATACAGAAATATCCTCCTCAGGCCGACTGTGCTCCAACGGATCAGAGGGCCAGGCCTCAGGATGGCCCATTTGCGGGGACGTGCAGGGTGTGGGCAGCCCAGGCCTGCTGCGCTATCCCTTCTTACGCACTTACTTTAAAATCCTTAGTCTTCCCTGCATTTCTCCAGGTATGTGAGCTCATTCTAATCCCAGCCTTCTTCTTGCTGCCTATTAATTTCTGAAGAGACTGTATTTATGTGACCCTTTCCTTTTATGCACCTCATTTTTACAAAACTCTTCTTTCTTACATGTTTCCTAAGAAATATCTTACTCTTGTCCCCTGTTATCCTAGGATCTAGGTACCCTAAAACCTAATTGACTCTAATACACAGTGAACACAAATGCATTTTATTTATGTAGCATAAGTAGTTCATCGTAGTGACTGTAAGCAAGACTCGTTTTTAAAAGACCGACTGCATTGTTTCGGTGATACCTGCGAACAGCTGCAACTACAGGGTCCCAGATTCCATGATCTTTGACTTTGTCCCCTGCTCTTTTCATATCCAAGTTGTAGATATTCAGGGTCTAAAGTCCTGAGTAGCGGGAGTTTTCTGCAAGGTTTTCTTTCTGCCCTGGGCTCCCGGAGGTGACACGTTACGCTCACGTCGAACTTCCATGGAGGGCTGTTCATCTCACTCTGCCGCTTTGACCCAGCATTGGGCACAAGCCCGTCCTTAAATTCTTCTAGCGAAGCAAAAGACAAGCTACAGCATTAAGTAACCCAGCTAAAGACTTAGAGATACCTGAAGAAAACTGCAACTGCGGGAGTGTTCCTACCGTTGGGTGGTGTGTGCACCTGCAGCATGGAGGCCGCTGCCCAGCCTGGGTCTTGGCCAGTGAGAGTAGGGGCCGCAGTGGGGCCCAGCCCAGCTACCAGGTCAGAGAGGGGAGAGGTGCAGCCTCAGCCCAGCTTCTCCCCTGTGGGCAGGGTTGGGGACAGACACAACCCAGCCCGCCTCTCCTGCACAGCACCGGATCCTGGGGGAGCAGCTGGGAGCACTGTAGGAGCCAGTCAGAGGAACACAGCAGCCGCCTGTGACCTTATGCGGCCCTGTAGTATCATCTAATTAAACTGGCAAATGTCCACCCCCGTGGGTACTTGGGGAAGGTTCCC